>NC_054491.1:20903400-21555067 GCF_017639515.1 Carcharodon carcharias
AAACATTGTTGGAATTCTCTGCAGCCTACATTCTAAGTTGCACAAAGTCCCACTCCAGTCTCAGCTGACTTACACTGGCTCCCACCAATACCTTGATTTCAACATTTTCATCCTTATGTTCAAATTCCACCATGGCCTCACCCCTCCCTATATCTCTCTCTAACCCCCCTGAAGCCCCATAACCCTCCCAGTCCTCTGGGCTCCTCCAATTCCGGCCTGAGTTGCACTTCCTCCACTTCCTTCACCATTGGTGGCCTTGTCTTTAGACCCCTTAAGCTCTGGAATTCGCTCGCCCAACCTCTCCGCCTCCCTCACCTCCTTTATGATGCTGTTTAAAACCTACCCTCTTTGACCAAGATCTTGGTCACCTGCCCTAAAATCTCCAGCTTTGACCTGCCGTTAATATTTATCTGATAATTCATTCTTGCGATATGTTTGGGAACGTTTTACTGCATTGAAGGCACAAGTTGTTGTTTAATTTTATACAAGTCACATGGCCCACTTTGATATTTAATATATTTGAACTTGCTGACTCATACCAGGACTTAAAGCAACCCCATGAGACAGAGGGGCTGCATCTTCTAATATCACCAGGTCCTTTTAATCTTCACTCTCTCAGAACCTGGAAATGCAGTTATTGGCTTATTAAATAAAAATTAATCAGCTTAGCTGAGTTGGAATGGAATTTCATTTATTCCACCAGTGATACCGCAGCTCAGTACTAAGTGGGTAGATCAGAGACTTAGGCAGAAACAAAATCCTCTTTTACAAACTCTCATTTAACCTCCTCAAATGTGAAATTAACTTTTAAGGAATAAGTTCTGTAGTTTGCATATGTACATCAGGTGCTAGTATCCCTTTAAATTCTAAATACCAAAACATGCCAGCTGAGATGGTTCTCAGAATGAATTCCTGATCTATGCAGTAGTATCCAACGTTAATTTGGCTGGTATCAGTGGTCTTACTTTTGGTCTTAACTGTTACTCGCAATAAGTGCTTGTCATGGAAGAATGAGTCCGAAGCTAGGCCGAGATTTTATGGCCCCTCCCACAAGGCGGGATATTATGGTTCCGCTGAACTGAATGGAGATTTAAATGGCTCACCACATCCACCGGCAGGGGGAAGGAACAAGCTGCAACCGGTCCATAAAATTCTGGTCCTAGTCTTTTACCTCAGGCAGGTTTCTTCTCAAGACAGCTCTACAGGGTAGCAGACTCTCCCAGTCCCTTCCATCCTGGAGTATTACAGCTTCACCCCATTTATAGGTGAGCCAATGCCCATCACCCGTTTTAATAATGCAGTTGCCTTAACAATGTAATTGCCACACAATGTTATTGCCAGTCAACAATAAGATTCTTATTGGAACTTGACAATATAATTACTGATACATTGACACCAATGCCCCTTGGGTGGGTGCATTGGGTGGGGGCAGGATCGAGTGCAGCTACGGTTATTGCTGTGAGTCAGTGGTTAGCACTCTGAATTACACAGCAGTGGGTTCAAGTTCCACTCCAGAGATTTCAGCAGACAATATCAGGCTGACAATCCCATCTTCCAGTTGATATATTAAACAGCCTGCTCTCTCATGTAGACATAAAAAAACTCCCACGGTACTATTTCCAAGAGGAGGAGCCAAGTTCTCCCCAGAGTTCTGGACAATATTTATCCTTCAACCAACATCACCGAAGCAGATTACCTGGTCATTGTCACATTGGGAGTTTGCTGTGTGCAAATCGGCTCCCGTGTTTCCTCCATTCCAACAGTGATTACATTTCAAAAGTACTTCAAAAGCGCTTTGGTCCTGTGGGACCTGTGGGTCCGAAAGACACTATATAAATGCAAGTTCTTTCTAAATAGCCTGACAACGTCCTCTGTCCTGATTCACACACAAAATAGGGTGTCGCGTGGCTGAGGTATCACTCAGCCCTGCAGTAAGGAAACTCTGTAAGAGTCCATGCCTTACTTCATGGGGGGCAGTACCGAGGGTGTAAGGTAAGGACCCTTCCAGTTTAAGGAGAAGCACTATCTTGTAAATAGGCAAACAGAGAGAATAAAGACTCATGGTTTCACCCGTAATATCAGATGTGTGTCTCACATGTCGGTGCAGACGCGATGGGCTGAAGGGCCTCTTCTGCACTGTGATTCTGTGATTCTGTGATTAGTGGTCGTAACTTGTTGTATGCTTTTCTTTTAATGATGATGCCTGTTTGTTGGGTTTTTCCCTCTCAGTACCCATCAGTAGATGGTGCATAAGAGGCTCAGACTGCTTCAGTCAGCAACATGTCTGGGATCGTTAAGTTTCAGTGTGAAAGATTACACCCAGAGCCCGTGTTTGCATCTTCCTTTGCTGCATTTGAATTTGATGTGGGTTCTTTTTGGTTGGCCTCACTGTTTTGTTGTTTCTTTTGTCTCATCTGCCTGGGCTGAACTGAACAGGACACACACAAACATTGCCCCATGGGACTCTGGGACAGGAACACACATTGCTCCATGGGACTCTGGGACAGGAACACACGTTGCTCCATGGGACTCTGGGACAGGAACACACTTTGCCCCATGAGACTCTGGGACAGGAACACATATTGCCCCATGGGACTCTGGCTCAGGAACACACATTGCACCATGGGACTCTGGGACAGGAACACACATTGCCCCATGGGACTCTGGGGCAGGAACACACATTGCACCATGGGACTCTGGGACAGGAACACACACTGCTCCATGGGACTCTGGGACAGGAACACACATTGCACCATGGGAATCCGGGACGGGAACACACATTGCGCCATGGGACTCTGGGACAGGAACGCACATTGCCCTATGGGACTCTGGGACGGGAACACACATTGCCCCATGGGACTCTGGGACAGGAACACACATTGCTCCATGGGACTCTGGGACAGGAAAACACATTGTACCATGGGACTCTGGGGCAGGAACACACATTGCCCCATGGGACTCTGGGACGTGAACACACATTGCCCCATGGGACTCTGGGACAGGAACACACATTGCACCATGGGACTCTGGGACAGGAACACACATTGCACCATGGGACTGGAACACACTTGCACCATGGGACTCTGGGACAGGAACACACATTGGCCCACTCTGCCAACAACAACTTGCACTTATGCAACACTTCTAATACAATAAAACATCCCAAGGGGCTTTTCAAGGAGTGATATTAAACAAAATTTAACACCAAATCAGATGAGGAGATATTGCTTGGTCAAAGTTTTCAATGAGTGTCTTAAAGGAGGAAAGAAAGGTAGAGAGGCCGAGGGAGGGTATTCCAGAGCTTAGGACCCAGGCAGCTGAAGGCACAACTGACAGTGGAGCTATTAAAATAGGAATATACAAGAGGTCAGAATTGGAGGAGTGCAGAGATCTTGGAGGGTTGTAGGGCTGGAGGAGGTTATGGAGTTAGGGAGGGGCAAGGCCATGAACAGATTTGAACACGAGGATGAGAATTTTAAAAAAGAAGCATTGCTGAACTCGGAGGTAGAATGTCAGACAGCATAGGAGCGATAGGGGAATGGGTTGGTGTGAGGGTCTAGGGAGCAAAGTCTTGGATGAGCTGAAATTTACATTGGAGGATTGCAGGCCATCCAAGAGAGGACCAGAATAGCTGGGTCTGGAGGAAACAGAAGCCTGGATGAGGGCGTCAGTAGCAGAAGGGCTGAAGCAGAGGCAGAGAGCATTGATTTTAGAGAGGTGGATGTAGAAGATATGATGCTTCATCAATCCCGATCCCTCCAGTACCTCCTCATCCAACCCAGCTTCCAACTGCATGACGATATATTCCAGACAATTCTCACCTTTTGTGCGAAGTTCCTTTAGTATCTGATTAACATTAACTTACACCAGTTTAAATATTCTCATATATTTATTTACTCTGCTTTAGCAGGTTAATTATTCAGAAATGTCCTGATCTAGGCCAGTAAATATTTTAGATGCTTTAACAATTTAGAAACTCGCCCTCTCAGAGGTAAGCCATTGAACTGAAAAGATGACACCTCAAAATCAACGCCTTTCCTTACAAAATTGTCAGAAAGGGTTGCTAAATCTTCTGTTATCGAAAAGTATTAGAGACGGAATGCTGTCTGATTGTCCATATGGCTGTACTTTCCCTCAGGAGCTGCTCAGACTACTTTAAGTGAGGGAATGTTAAACATAGCACATAATGCTGGCGCTTTCACATGTTCCTCTGCTCCCTTTTGTAAATACCTGCCCAATGCTAAATTGGTAAGATTCTCTCATCTCTGAATAGAGAGCTCATGGATTCAAGTCCTACTCCAGGGTCTGGGACACAAACTGCAGCCTGATCCTTGAGTGCAAGTGCTGAGGGAGTGCTGCACTGCCAGAGTTGCCATCCTTTGGATAAAATCTTATGTCAAGGCCATGTCTGCTCTCTCTCAGGTGGATGTGAAAGATCCCACAGCACCATTCAAAGAAGAGCAGCGGAGTTATCCCTGATGTCCTGGCCAACGTATATTTTGAAACCAACGTCACGAAAACCAGATGATCTGGTCAATATCACACTGTGATTGTGGGAACTTGCTGTGTGAAAATTGAGAGCTGTGATTCCTAACAGTGGCTACACTTGAGACTCTCTCTGGCTGGAGGCAAGTCAGCAATGCCACAGTCAAAAAGAAAACAGGACAGCTCCTTCAACTAACCTTCAGAGCCAAGTGTCTCCAAACCAACTGCTTAACTGCCGAAGTCAACTCAGCCGGAATCACCCCACTTAACGGCTACAACGTTTCGCCACCTACTCCGCACGGACAAGCCAAAGCCTGATTCGTATATACTATTTAACTTTTGGTTTTGGACTCAACTTCTCATTTCTGCTCTGTGTGTATGTTGTGTTTTTATTATTTTTTCTCAGGTTTAGTAACTAATAAACATATTCTTTCTTTGACTCAAGAATGCCTGGTTAAATTGGTTCCTCCTGAAACATAAAAAGATGTGGACTGGGAAAAGGCATCCACGAGGAAAGGGGTCCCTTTTAAATTAACCTTGTAGTGACCAATCAAGGGGGGTTGAATAAAGAAGAGGAGCCAGCTCATTCCTCCTCAGCAGGGAGCATAGCAAAACTGAGATCTCGTTCAGGAAGTTAATAATTTGGGGTACCTCGTCCGGGATCATAACAAATTGGGGGACCTTGCCCTGGGGCCAGTCATAACAGACCGTTAAAAATAAACTTACAATGTTATAGTGCTTTTCATAACCACCGGGCATCTCAAAGTGCTTTGCCAGCCAATGAAGTACTTTTGAAGTGTAGGGTGGAACTTTGTGGCCCTGTTGTGGTGGAGGCAGGGCCATAGAAAACAGTGAGGCGTTCAAAACTCCACTGACTTCGGCGGGACCGCAAACTCATGCCGTAGTCACTGTCCCAAATGTAGGGAACGTGTTACAGAAACGTAAGTCTTTCTTTTCAAAGCCATTGCCCCCTTTAAATTTCACCAGTTCAGCTGAGAACCAGGAGATCTGGAATTAAAACCACAATTACTAACTTTATGCTGCCTTAACTCTAATTTACTGTTGGGCTGATAAAACCCAGCGGATTTGGCCCAGATTAAAACAGCATGGACTAAACCCTGTGGAATTAAGATAATACAGAACAGCAGGCAGAGTCTGTACAACAGAGAATAGGTGTGACCGACAAGGACAATTGTAAATATACATAAGGGTAAACCCCCTCACTTTCACTACTAAAGCCTTTTATAATTCTTTTAAAGGGCAGGGAATAAACTCTAAGTGCACCCAACATTAACTTGAACTCAGCACCAGGCAAAACATTATCCAGTTTATAAATCCCTGTCTCCCGAGCAAACAGCTCTTCTCAAGTTGAGGAAACAAAACGAACTCCCCGGGCAGCTTTATTAAACCAGTTCAACATATTGCAGAGCGACAGTCTGGTTAAAATAAACAGCGACAGCCCTTTCACTTACTTCATTCCTGCTCTGTGAGATGGGAGATGGCTCTTCCCTTTAGCAGAAAAGTCCTGTAGCCATTTAATTCCATCAATCTGACTCACTGCCTCGCCCGGGAACTGCAGCTTCTTACCAAGCAGCCAGCCAAGGCCAGACTGGTCATGGGGGTGGGAGGGGGGTTGGCTGGGGGTGTGGAGCGAGCTGCCGACCCATCTCATACTTAAACAGCAGTCGGCAGCTCCCCTTGGAGTGATATCAGCAGCAAATCATTCTCTCTTGCCCGCCTCTCCCCATCACCAAAAACCACCAACCCAGCGCTCCCCTCTCCTACCCACTGCACCCGTTCCCACCACCACCCCCACCCCCACCCCCACCCCCACCCAAGAAGCAGGCTGAGACACCAGCTGCATGTCTACATGCTTGCAACAGAGGCAGAAAACAAGCTGTTTCCATAGAAGTGTTTGCATGAGCAATCTTTCTCAGTCAGGACTGAAAACACGGTGTGTGTGTGTGTGTGTGTGTGTGTGTCTGTGTGTGTGTCTGTGTATCTGTATGTGTCTGTCTGTGTGTGTCTGTGTGTGTCTCTGTGTGTGTCTCTGTGTGTCTCTGTGTGTGTGTGCCTGTGTGCGTGTGTGTGCATATGTGTATGTGTGTGTCTGTGTGTGTGTCTGTGTGTGTGTGTCTGTGTGTCTCTGTGTGTGTGTCTGAGTGTGTGTGTGTGTGTGTGCCTGTGTGCGTCTGTGTGTATGTGTGTGTATGTGTGTGTCTGTGTATATGTGTGTGTGTGTGTGTGTGTCTATGTGTCTGTGTGTCTATGTGTCTGTGTGTGTGTGTTTTTAAAAACCGGTGCATCACCTTGTTTGGCCAAATCCATAGGGGTTAGAGCTGGATAAACCAAACCAGCTGTGGATGTCTCTGTCAGCTTCTAACACCTGGATAATAATCGCAGGTTTTTAATCCCCCTGACCACCTTCAACCTTCCTCCACCGATGTTTCTTTCCTGAAGGTATTAATCCTTTGCTGGACATTGGTCACCATCCAGCATCTCATCCACAAGCAACCAGTCTTTTCATGTGAAATCTGGATTGAATGATACAGAAGGAGATCAATCAGCCCATCAAGCCTCGGTCAGCTCTCTGAAAGGGCTGTCCAATTAATCCATCTCCCCCATTTCTTCCCCAATAACCCTGCAATTTATTTGTTTTTTCCAGTGTTTATCCAATTCCCTTTTGAAGGTACAGTGGAATCTGCTTCCATCTTGGTAACGAAGGCATTCCAGATCATAATAATCCACTGCATGAAAAAAATTCTCATCTCCTCTCCGATTATTTTATCAATTAACTGATGACCTACAAATCATAGATAATCTGGATCTATGGCTCCCAAAACTCTCCAATGGAAACAATTTCTCCGTAGTTACCCTATCAAAAACCTTCATAATTCTGAACACTATTCAATCTCCTCTTAACCTTCTTTCCTGTAAGGAGAACAAGCCCATCTTCTCCAGTCTCTCCACATAACTCAAAGCATAGTCACCCCATCCCTGGAACCATCCTGGTAAGGCCCCTCTAAGATCTTGATACCCTACCCGGAGTTGGACACAATATTCCAGCTGAGCACTGTTGCAATATTCCTTTAAGGGTTATTAGCATGATATCACTAGAAGGAAAATGTGTCATGTGATCCAGTCTTAGTTTCACTTTTGCTTTGAGCAGAGCACGCACAGCTCTGATGCCTTCAAGATTTATTTCTATATATAACTGTTCACATGTGCCTTGACTTAATAAATGAACGCATTTACCAAATCCCTTATGAGCGATTGTTGCCTTATGTATTGTACAGTAAATAAGCATAATTATCATTGTAACGACACAATAAGGGCTAACCAGTGATATATAAAAGCCCTTATTTTAAATTGTCAATCTTATATTCAAATCCTTCCACGGTCTCATCCCTTCGTATCTCTGTAATCTTCTCCAGCTCTACAACACTCCAAGATCTCCGTGCTCCTCCAGTTCTGGCCTCTAGTCTATCTCCAATTTTATTCGCTCTATCATTGGCAGTCCTGCCTTCATGCTGCCTAGGCCCTAAACCCTCCTGAAATCTCTCCACCTTGTCCCTCCTTTATGATGCCCCTTATATACCTCTTTTACTGAGCCTTTGGTCACTTGTCCTTATATCTCCTTATTATAATCTCCTTATTACACTCTTTGCGACACCTTACCATGTTAAAGACACTATATGAATGCAAACCATTCTGATGTTCAACAGAATCTCCTTGCTTTTGTACTCCATATCTCTATCTGCGTAGTCCAGGGTCACAAACAAGTCAGCTGTGGCTTACTCTTGTCTCAGAGTCAGAATGTTCTGGGTTCAAGTCCCACTCCATGGGAAGAATTTTTACCCCCATCGGCGGGTGTGGTGGGCGGGACCCGGGAGCAGCCGTGCAACAGACCGCTGCCCGCGATTGGGCCCCAACCACGATTTCACACCGGTCGGCCAATTAACAGCCAGCCAGCGTGAATCGCACACTGATGACCTCAGCGCTGCCGGGGTGGGTGGGGGGAGGAGGGCGAGTGTTGAAGTTTGTGCGTGAGTGATGGGTGTGCTCAGTGAAAGCTCACAGCCGCCTCAGGGAGCTGAAGATTTCTAACACTAAAAGTAAAGAATTCAAGAATAATGAAAACATGTCCCCTCATGTGACTCTGTCACACAAGCAGGGACATGTTAAAAATGAGCTTTAAAATTTTTTTTTAACTGTTCGAAACCTCATCCCACCCATGGATGAGTTTTTGTTAAAAATGCAAAGGCCGACTGACCTAATTGTCGACCTGCCAACTGAACGGTCAGACGGGCAGTGAAAAGTTCGATTTAATTAATTGATTAAGGGCCTTTATAGGCCTCTTAATTGGCAGCGCGCCCGCCAAGCGAAATATTGCGACAGTGTGTGGTGGCGTTGGGACGCTCGCCCCTCGTCATCGTACACACTGTTTTACTCCAGTTCAGGTCGGGCACGCGCCCGCCCAGCAAGGGAAAAATTCTGCCCCAGGACTTGAGCACAAAAATCAAAGCTAGCACTCCAGTGCAGGACTGAAGGAATGCAGCCCTGTTGGAGGTGCCGTCTTTCAGATGAGGTGCTAAATTGAGGCCCCTTTTGCTCTCTAAGGTGGATGGAAAAGACCCCATGGCACTAATTTGAAGAAGAGGGGTGGGCAATGTGGTGTCCTGGGTAACATTTATCCCTCAACCCACATCAATGAAACAGATTCATTTATCTCACTGCTTGCTGTGAGCTTGCTGTGCGCAAATTGGTTTGTTGTGTTTTCCTGCATCCAACATCGGCTGTGAAGTGCTTTGGGGCATCCTGAGGCTGTGAAAGGTGCTTTAGAAATGCAAGTTCTTTCTTTTACTAAATGGTCACTGTACTGTTTATGGCATGGTCTGCTACACTCCGGAACATATTAGGACCAGTGCAGGATGCAGGGAAATTCAGGGAGGCTGCCGAGAACTTTAGTCACACTCAGGAATCTGCAAAAGTGAATTTTAAACAACCTTGTACAGCAGCCCAGCAGGTAAAACTGTCCCCTGCCAAGGTCAATCCAACTTAGGCATCTGACTAAATCAACTGATTCAAAAATGCCAATCCTACTAACCGTGCTGTTTCAATACCTGACACACAGCTCTCTTTACCAAAGGCAGTTTCCTTGTCTGTAAGGCTCTGTCTAGTTGTCAGCAGATACAGTGACAGTGCCCCCGATAAAAGGCACATTTTCTCACGACATATATGATGAACAATGCCTGGTATTGAGCACAGGCTCCCACTCTCTCTGATAAGGTTCAACTTGTGATCACTTCCTCAGTCAGGGAGCCAATTGCCTGCTCCTAACTCAGGATGGTCAATAAGAATATCAGAACTCAGGTCATGCCAGGCCTGAGCAAGGGAGGAGCCTTCTCAGCAACTGGGTTCACACTGAAAGGAACCTTCTCATGCTGCACACAATGGCAGAGACATCGCTTTCACTGTTCTGACTGAGACCCAAATGACTGGCTGGCACAAGTCACTGGGGTTGAGATTTGCTGAGGTTTTCAACAGAAGACAAGGGAGGGCCACTTGTAAAATCATTTCCAAACCTCGATTGCATAATAAACCCATTCCACATCACCCGCTTATGAACAAGTTTTATGTAAACCAACCTTGTGTAAGGGGACCTGGGGAAACAATTTCTAATTATCCTTCCCAGTATGGGACTGAGCCACAACAGAGTCCGAGGAAAAGAAACTCACCTTGAACAGTGGGTTTAAATAGGTGGTACAGGTCCAGTGTCTCAAATCCAACTGTCCAAAGACCAGAGTCTCAAATCCAGGAGTCCAAATACCCAAGTTGTCCAAAAAACTCGAACATCTTTAGAATGTGCCAAGCATCAAATTTTAATTGAATAAAATTTTTCAAAAACTAAGCTGAGCAATTTGGCTCAGTCCTGCACCAGAGCAAGGTGGTATCTATTCCCAATGCTCCGAGCGACTCTCGGCGCCACCAACCTGGCTTAGTCTGAGCTGCCCACAGCCCAACCGCCAGACCCAAACTCTGGCCGGACCTGAGACCTGGCCCGGTCTCGGTCCCGAGGCTGCCGGTCCTGAGACGTTGCACCGTATCAGATTAGCACAGATTATACACAACACCTGGGGCGGAATTTTACGGCCCATCCCGCTGGTGAGATCTTCCGGTCCCGCTGAAGCCGATGGAGTTTTTAGTGGCTCACCGCATGTTCTGGCCTCACCTCCCCACCCCGCCATGATGTAAAATTTCACCCCTTGGTATTCACATCCACCCCCAAGTCCAATTTCTACCCAGATTCTAAGCTCAGTCAATGCTGAGGTGAATGATCATATTTGAGCCAGTGATGCAACGTGGGGGGAGTGGGGGGTGGGGGGAGTGGTGGAGGGGTGGGAGGGGCTGGTGATGATGCTACTAAGCTTCTTAATAGCCCTGGGCTAGGGAGTAGGAGAGGGGATAGGGGTGGTAAATCAGCCAGATATCCTGCCTCAAAATCTTGTCCAATAACCTATGCCGGAATGTAGGTGTGAAGATAGGAATCAGCTTCTCCTGTGATTCATCCCAAACTGTCTGCATTATAAATGATGAACAGTTACTTCATTGAGATACTGGGAGGGGCTACCACACCCCTGGCGCTGTTCCTCAGCAATAGTCAATGCCTTGAGAGCAAGTGGAGAGATACTTGAAGGCAAAACAATAGAAGAAAAGGCACAGTTGTGGTGCATGGAGGCAGGAGCAATGACAACCTGCATTTATATAGCAGCTTTAACAAAGTAACAAAAATCCCAAGGGGCTTCACAGGAGGATTATCAGACCAAAGTTAACACCAAGTTACAGGCGGAGATGTTAGGACAGGTGCTGGTCAAAGTTGTAGATTTGAAGGAGCATTATAAAGGAGGAGAGAGTGGTAGAGAGGTGCTGAGGTTAAGAGAGGGCGTTCCAGAGAAGGCTTGGCCACCAATGGTGGAGCAAATCAAATGAGGGATACTCAAGAGGCCGGAACTGGTGTAGTGCAGATATCTCAGAGAGTTGTAGGGCTGGAAGAGGTTACAGGGATAAGGAGCACATGTGGCCATAGATGAAGTTGAAAATAAGGATGAGTTTTAAAAATTCCTACGATACCATTATGACCTCTATTGAACAACAGTCTACAACTGCTGATCAACTCTGGTTCAGAAAGACCCAACTCCATGGTTACTGAACGAGTAGTGTCAATACAAAACCTTACCATAGAGGCTGACTCATGCCATGGGATCTTTTAGGTCAACCTGAGAGAGCAAATGGAGCCTCAGTTTAACATTACATCCAAAGGGTGGCACCACCAACAATGCAGCACTCCTTCATTACTGGCACTGAGAGTGCTGGCTGGATTTTACGCTCAAGTCTTTGGAGTGGGACTTGCACCCACAACCTTCTGACTCAGAGGGAGATTGTTATCTACAATAGAATATGGTAACATTGTGGTTATGTTCCTGGGCTAGCAAGCCTGAAGCCTGGACTAACAATCTGATGATGTGAGTTCAAATCCTATCATGGCAGCTAGGAAATGTAATTAATTAAATAAATCTGGAATAAAAGTGAGCATCAGTGTGACCAAGAAACAACCATATTTTCGTAAAAACCTACCTGGTTCACTAATGTCCTTAGGGAAGGAAATCTGCCGTCCTTACCCAATCTGGCCTACATGTGACTCCAGACTCAGCAATGTGGCTGACTCTTAACTGCCCTCTGAAATGGCTGAGCAAGGCACTCAGTGTTCAAGAAGGCAGCCCACCACCATATACCCGATGCTCACACCCCATGAATGAGGGGAAAATACTGAACCACAACTGACACCAATCTCAGTCAGCCACTGTTGGGTGAATGTGGGGGAATGGTGAGGAGGGGTATTAACAAGAGGAATTGAAGAAGCACTTTTACATAGTGAGTAATTTGTGTTTAAGTGAATCCCAGCCACTATTGTTCTTATCATGTCCTCTCACAGGATGACAAGATATTGATAGGTTGCACTCAATACATTGGAACTTTGTCTTTATCAAGACCCTTTCAATTTCCTACTGAAGAACTCTAGATTTGAATATGTCCTTGCAAGTGTCAGGATGGTATTGGGAATAAAATGATCCTCTGCCTATCAAGGAAACAAAGTTGGCTTTAGTTCATGAAACGTTACATAGTTTGATCATTTGCTCATGAAGGCCCATTATTCTCTATTTTTTCATTGAGACAAATGATGCATTGTCAAAGGGAAGACTGAAAGCTGCAAATGGTGTCATATGCCAGCACCACTCATAAACTTAACTCTCTCGGTCCTGGGGGGTCAGCTTGTAGAGACATTAACTGGTTATTTGTGAGGTCTTTCAACATGCTCATTACTGAATTAGTGCCAAATCCTGAACAGAATATGCAAATGATCAGAGCCATTCAGGGTAGTTTGCAAGAACATAAGCTTTCCCCTTTCTTTAGATTTGAATTTTCGACAACAATTTCCCAGTGCCCCAGGTGAACATACCACTCCGTGTGGCATTGAGCCCGACAAGACAGTCAAATCCCAGGTACCACCTAGGTCTGAATACAGCAAGTCCTGTTCACCCATCACCTTTGTGCTCACTGACCTACATTGGCTCCTGGCAACACCTTGATTTTACGATTCTCATCCTTCACATCCCTCCATGGCCTTGTTCCTCCCTATCTCTGTGATCACCTCCAGCCCCACAATCCTTTGTGATCTCTGCGTTCCTCTAATTTTAGCCTCTTGCACATCCCTGTTTTTAATCGATCCACCATTGGCAGCCGTGCCTTCAGCTGCCTGGGCCCTAAGCTCTGGCATTCCCTCCATATCCCTCTTTGTCTCTCTACTGCTCTCTCTCCTCCTTTAAGATGCTTTAAAACCTACCCGTTTAACCAAGCCTTTGGTCACCTGTCCCAATGTCTCCTTCTTTGTATTGGTGGTTATATTTGTTGGATTTGAAGCACCAGGGAATATTTTACTACATCAATGGCGCTTTAACTGAGTCCAAAACCCCAAAGTGAACCCCAAAACCCCAAACTGAACAACAAACCCCCAAACTGAACCCCAACACCCCAAACTGAACCCCAAAACCCCAACAAACCGAATCCCCAAACCCCAAACAGAACCCTAAATCCTCAAACTGGACCCCAAAACCCAACAAACTGAACCTCAGAACTCCAAAAACCCCAAACTTGACCCCAAAACCCCAACAAACTGAACACCCAAACCCAAAACAAACTGAGTCCAGATACAGGAATCTGTTGGTGCCCTTGGGAAGGATGACAGGAGATGGAATTTGCAGGAGAGAAGTGATTTCTTTCCAACTGGGGTTGAAAGGGTTAACACCGCTTCTTCTCCATGCTAGGTGGGAGCCTGGAGAGTACACAGCTGCAGTCTAACACCCTCACATCGTACTGAGATCAAAACAACAAGGAACAGTTCCATCTGTATCTCCCCTACTCCCCTCTGGAACCTACACCCAGTATCTGATGATCTCAACCCTTTCAATCACCAGGGACACAGTTGCTGTGATGTCAGCATCAGGATTAGTTATTCCAATATCTTGAGTAAACAATTGTCTCACTGCTGCTCTCACTCCTGTGCAAACAAGCAGAGTAACGTATTCTGTTATCATGGGAACAGCAGGATATTTGTACATACTGGTACCAAGGCTGGTTGCTGGGAAATATCAAATCAATTTCCTGTCTTCTATTTCTCTTTCCTCACTCACTTTCCTGAATCAGTTCCAACTTTCCTGTTCACTAATTTCCAACAAGGGCCGTATTCCTGGCTGATTTCTCAGGCCTCACAGAAGCATTATCAAACAAAATTTGACACTGAACCACATAAAGGGGTATTAGGAGAAATTATGATCAAGGAGATAAAGGCAAAATACTGTGGATGCTGGAAATCTGAAACCAAAACAAAAAAAGCTGGAAAAACTCAGCAGGTCTGGCAGCATCTGTGGAGAGAGAAACAGAGTTAATGTTTCGAGTCCATATGACTCTTCTTCAGGGCTTCAGGACTCTTCTTCTTCTTATGGTCAAGGAGGTTGGTTTTAAGAAGCATTTTATAGGAGGAGAGAGAGGTGGAGAGATAGAGGGGTTTAGAGAGGGAATTCCAGAACCTAGTGCCAAGGCAGCTGAAGACATGGCAGCCAATGGTGGATCAAAGAAAATCAGTGATGCATGAGAATTGGTAGAGGGCAGAGATCTCAGAGGCAAAAACAAAAATAGCTGGAAAAACTCAGCAGATCTGACAACATCTGCGGAGAGGAGCACAGTTAATGTTTCGAGTCCGTATGACTCCTCATCAGAACTGAGATCTCAGAGGATTGTGGGGCTGGAGGAGATTATAGAGATAGGGAGGGTCAAAGCTACGTGGGCAAATAAGGATGAGCATTTTAAAAATTCCTACTCTACTAGTATGACCACTCTTGAATAGCAGCCAAGAACACTGAGCTTCTGATCAATTTTGGTTGAGACAGGTCCAACACTGTGGTTACTGAACGAACAGCGTCAATACAAATCTTACCACGAACATTCACACAGCTGTCTAATCTCTAACTTTCTCCATTCCACTCAATGGTGGAACGATACGATGAAAATGAGCTATCACCATCGTAAATGTAAACTCCCTGTTCTGCTCTTAGTAACAGGAACCAAGTCCAAATCTAGTTGCTCGCAAATAAAGTCCTCCAGCCAGCTTATCTCCTGCCATATTACAAATAGAAAATCCACAAGCAACAACTACTTTTATTTATATAGCCCTTGTAATATAGTAAAACATCTCAAGGCATTTCACAGGAGCATTGTAAAACAAAGGGCTGAGTTTAATTCCCACCCCTGTAGCGTGGGGGATATTTAATGAAGCTAAGGAGTGAAGGGTGGGGACCCTGCGACCTTCCCACCTCTGACCCAATTAAGTCAGGGGCAGGAAAGTTCATTGACGGCCTTCCAGCCTTGGTGCCAATTGAAGCAGTTAAGTTAACAACTGTTGCCCATTTAAGAGCCTTATCCCACTGTCACTTGTATTCAACCAGAAGCAGGCGAGGGAATTGTCATGCAGGAAGTCCGAGAAGAAATCGGGGTCCCATGGAGGAGGGGGGGGTTCTTCATCAAAGGCCCTCAGTGCCTCATCGAGGGACCAGGCATTGGGAGGGGAGGCCCTGCGGAGACACAACCCCTGCCCTTTCTTCCAATCACCCCACTGCCAGCGACATTCTCCCTGCAACTCAATCCCGCCCTCACTACCTGCGGCCTGGGGTCTGTCGCAGGTCTTGGGCCTCTGGTGGATGCATTGCTGTCAGCTTTCACTGCTTCCCCAGTGACAGCAATGAAGGGCTGCAAGCCTCTGACTGACGGGGGCAGAACTTCTGCCTCTGGGGTCTTTGATCCTGGGGAAATCATGCCACTGGCCACTTAAGTGCCTGACTGGCATTGAATACTTCCCGAAAGGAAGTGATTGTGGGACTTTCGCCGGCTCACCAGTCGGTGGGTGAGACCCCATCACCTGCATTAAATTCCACCCAATGTATGACATCAAACCACATAAGGAGATATTAAGTCAGGTGACCAAAAGCTTGGTCAAAGAGGTAGGTTTTAATCAGTGTTTTAAAGGACGAAAGCGAGGGAGGGAAGTAGAGAGATTTAGGAAAGGGATTACAGAGTTTAGTGTCTAGGCCACTGAGGTCATGGTCACCAGTGGTGGAGTGATTAAAATTGTGGATATGCAAGAGGCCAGAATTAGATGAGCACTTTTAACCAGACAGGATATTAGATGCTATACTGTGCTTTGCACCCAACAACTTGTGCTATATTTCTGTTTTGGACCTGGAGTACTTGAAATATCCAAGTAGGAAGTGGAAAATGAGTAAAGGGAGATGGTTGAATGGTCAAAGAAAGAAAGTATCAGGACGGGAATTTAAAGGTTTGGATAAAGTCAACAAGATAAAGGATATAAAGAGAAAATAAACCTGCTATTAGTAGTGAAACAGAGGTAGGGAAGAGCGAGTAATGCACGGTAGATCTTACTCAGGAGTGCTGAGATTATAAATTGGGTTTTGGATTGATAAGGTAGAGAGGACTGCAAGGCTGGGGAAGAAACCCAATGGCGATGTGCCATGGGACTCATTCCCAGTGGAAAGCATTGGAGGGCGATAGCAGTTTGGGAGTCAATATGGAACAGGGTAGGAATAGTTAGAGTTCCGGATAAGTCGTAGTTTACTAACTGGGAGAAATGGCTCAACGGGACAGCATTGGGGAAATAGTGATGACAAAGATAAATGATGGCTTGAGTGGCAACGAAGTGGGGATTTAGGAAGACAATGGTATGGACTGGAACAATAGTATAGAACTTAGCGCAGGATTCAGCAGTACACAAAGATTATGCACGGTCATGTAGTGGTAGGTTAAAGGGACAAATTCTCAATAAATGGAGTTAATTATCTCCTTCAATGATTAAAAATAGTCCACGTGAATATTTGATGCAGGTTGATGATGATATTGGCTAAATTCAGATAGAAGGGATTAAATGCTTGCAACTCTGAACTGTGAAGCTCAGGAGATGACATCGAGAGTAACAAAGACTGTAGATTGTATCAGCTTCAGTAAATGCACAAATCATCACTTGCTGCGTTTAGGAGACATGATTGGGTTTCTCAGGGTGTTTAATAAATTTGGTAGAGTCCATCTAACCCAGGTCAACATTCATGACCAGATTGAATCAAATGTTGAAGAAAACGGAGATAAAGGAATAGGGGGACAGATGGATACATATAATAAGGACTATTTGCTCTCAGAAGTATAAACACTAACAGGGACTGGCTGGGCTGAATGACCTGTTTCTGTGCTATAGTTTTCATGTACCTGTGTGCTAAATAGATGCAAGTGTTATGTTATTATTTTTCACCCCTGAGATCAACAAGTTAATGTTGACCTGTCTCTTGTTTATCATTCACACTTTCCAGGGGGCACTCACTTATCATGACCAGGGACACAGACACCAGGCAATTTCCCCCCTTTACCCAAATGATACAATGACCACGGGTTGAAATACTATCCTGGGTCAAAATCAGCTGCTCCAGCATGGAAGAGGGATCAACCTTGGGAGTTCCTCTTTGTCATATGGCTCAGTAATGCTCTGGGAAATGAGCTGATGGATCAAACAGAAATTCTTATGGAAAAAAAAAATCACTATAAGTGAACTTGTACCTTTTCATCTCACTGTTGTCCTTCCTATGAAGCATTTTTATTCAATGATATCCTTCTAGCAGAACCTGTGCTGAGATGCTAGGAGCTCTTTACTGATCAATAAACAAGGAACTCATTCTCTGATAGGGGGACATTGAAACAGTCTCAGGGCAGAGGCAGAACACAGTAATGGCATCTTCGTAGAATGCACCATTAGCCGATCCCTGAGTTGGACCTTATAAGGCACAGGGATTCCTCCAAGAGGAGAAGGTTTAATGTGAGGAGTAGCAGTGTTGAGCAACAGAACAAAATACCTCTGTAATTATCTGAAAAAACTGCTCCTGCCTTAGGACAGCTTGATACAACTGAGTAGCTTGTTCAGACACAGAGGGCACTTAAAAGTCAACCACACCAACTCATAAGTAGAACTACATCAAATATACAGACACAGAAACAGACCATTTAGCCCAACTGGTCTATACTGGTGTTTATGTTCCACATGAGCCTCCACTCAGCCCTCTTCATCTCATCCTATCAGCAAAACTTTCTATTCCTTTCTCTTTTATGTGTTTATTCAGCTTATACTTAAATGCATCTATGTATGGGCAGGCTATATATGGTTCAGGCTGGGGAAGGACAGCAGGTTTCCTTCCCCAGCAAAGGGTTTTTCCGACAATCAGACAGTTTTATCATCGCTTTTACTGGTGCCAACAAATTATTTCAAGATTTTTTGTTGAACTCATAATTCTCAAACCACCATTTGATCTTAGTGTTCTCTGGATTATTACTCCAAACTTCTGGGTTGCTAATTCAGTAACATAACTACTACATGACAGTACCTGTATGCGTCACTAGCTGGTGAAAGGAAGGCCTCACATCACTGGGCACATGTGGAATTGCATAGAATGTACAGCACAGGAACAGGCCATTCGGCCCCACTAGTCCATGCTGGTGTTTCCATTCCACATGATCGAGAATGGTCGCATAATGGTTACGTTACAGGACTAGAAATCCAGAGGCCTGGACTAATAACCTGCAGATATGAGCTCCCCGGTAGTTGGGGGAATTTAAATTCGGCTAATTAAATAAAGCTGGAATTAAAAAGCTTGTCTCGGTGATGGTGACCATGAAACTACCGGATTGTCATGAAAGCTCATTGAGTTCATGAATGGCCTTTAGCAAAGGAAATCTGCCATCCTGACCCAGCCTGGCCTCCATGTGACTCCAGACCCAGCAGCAATGTGGCTGAATCTGAAATGACCCAGCAAGTCACATGCAGTTGTCAAGGATGCATCTTCCAAAAGGATGATTTGGAATGGGATAATAAATATTGACTTTGCCAGTTATGACCACATCCTGTGTGATTTAAAAAATAACATCAGACTACTTCACCTCACCTGCTCAGGTACACACACTATTCTACATACACAGGACCTTCTGCTCAGCCAGGTGGTAACTAAAATCTGTTAGCTTATCCATATTTCATCAGGCTAATGTAACAAGAGATAAAACTGGGACACCATACCTGAAGAATGGCAGTAGGACATTGGAGTGTTTCGGTTCCCAGACATCATACTCTTCATTCTGGAGGCTTCTGCTGGGTGGTTAAAGCGAAAGAATGTTGACTGGCCAAAACATAGCATGCACCCTGTCAAGAGACAGCAAAGAGGAGACACATCAAAGTAAGTCCCAGGCTGGGCTCTGCAACCAACAAGTATTGACTGAACTGTACATCCTAAACATCCTACATCACAACCAATGAACAACACAGATAAACTGCCTCAAATTTTGCTACAGAACAGGTCAGTGTTCATTGGGGAATATCGGAGGGACAGGTCAGTGCTTTTTAGGAATATCAGAGGGACAGGTCAGTGTTTATTGGGAATATTGGAGGGACAGGTCAGTGTTTATTGGGAATATTGGAGGGACAGGTCAGTGTTCATTGGGGAATATCGGAGGAACAGGTCAGTGTTTATTGGGGAATATCGGAGGGACAGGTTGGTGTTTATTAGGGAATATCGGAGGGACAGGTCAGTGTTTATTCAGAATATCGGAGGGACAGGTCAGTGTTTATTGGGAAATATCGGAGGGACAGGTCAGTGTTTATTGGGAAATATTGGAGGGACAGGTCGGTGTTTATTCGGAATATCAGAGGGACAGGTCATTGTTTATTGGGGAATATCGGAGGGACAGGTCAGTATTTATCGGGGAATATCAGAGGGACAGGTCGGTGTTTATTGGGGAATATCGGAGGGACAGGCCAGTGTTTATCGGGGAATATCGGAGGAACAGGTCGGTGTTTATTGGGGAACATCGGAGGGACAGGTTGGTGTTTATTGGGGTATATCGGAGGGACAGGTCGGTATTTATTGGAAAATATCGGAGGGACAGGTCAGTGTTTATTGGGGGATACCAGAGGGACAGGTCAGTGTTTATTGGGAAATATCGGAGGGACAGGTCAGTGTTTATTGGGAAATATCGGAAGGACAGGTCGGTGTTTATTGGGGAATATCAGAGGGACAGGTCTGTGTTTATCGGGGAAAATTGGAGGGACAGGTCAGTGTTTATTGGGGAATATCGGAGGTACAGGAGTGTTTATTGGGGAATATTGGAGGGAACAGGTCAGTGTTTATTGGGGAATATTGGAGGGACAGGTCAGTGTTTATTGGGGAATATCGGAGGGACAGGTCAGTGTTTATTGGGGAATATCAGAGGGACAGGTCGGTGTTTATTGGGGAATATCGGAGGGAACAGGTCAGTGTTTATTGGGGAATATTGGAAGGAACAGGTCAGTGTTTATTGGGGAATATTGGAGGGACAGGTCAGTGTTTATTTTTAATGGTGACAAGCTTCAGAATTTGTCACATTTTGAAACCAAACTGAGTGATTCTCACTCCTAATGAGTGATTTTTCACAGATCTAACAACAGGTAAGAAGTAATTTGTTGCAGCAAGTGATTTGGTTATCACTGAAAGTTGCCCTTTCCCCTTTCCCGGGACAGCACTCCCTGAGTGAACCATGCAATCTGAACAGGCACAGAAATTCACACAGTTTGTCGCCTGCTGCAACTGAGCCTGCCTCAAATTTCTTTTCCTATTTTGAGACCGTGTGTGTGCTCGCAGTTACTGCCAGCGGAGAATGAAAGCTCAAACCATTTTTGTTTTACAAAAGAAGGGCCAAATGTGATTTAAAATAGAGAGCAAAAGTGTCCCAATGTTTTCCTACAACACTTAACATCAGACACAAAGGAATGACACAGCCCACTAAACACTTTATAGCAACATTAGATTAATTTTCTAAAAAGCTTGAAGTGTGAGTCAAACCTTTATATCACTCTGACGCATGAACTCCACTGCTTTATTGCAATTAAGCACTCAGTCCTTCAAACTTGTGGAACATGCAAATCTCTCTCCAGATATAGTGCATCAGAAGACCTTTGTGACTGCAGTTACTGCGGAATTCTCTGAGCCATTGCGCAGATTACAAACCAGTGGATTTGTTTTGTAGCGAGCCATCAGCAATTTGGAAATGAAAATCTGGCACCAGTAAAAGTGCCCATCGAGCCAGGGGAAGAGTGACATCCTTCAGGGGGAGAAGCCTGTCACCCAGATCCTGCCTGACCACTATGTTTTTTTAATCTATTCTTGGAGTGTGAACATCGCTGGCAAAGCCAGCATTTATTGCCCATCCCTAGTTGCCCTTGAGAAAGTGGTGGTGAGCTGCCTTCTTGAACCGCTGCAGTCCCTGTGGTGTAGGTACACCCACAGTGCTGTTAGGGAGGGAGTTCCAGGATTTTGACCCAGTGAAATTGAAGGAACAGTGATTTCATTCCCAACGCAACTGAATATTAACTGTCCTCTAAAGTGACCTGACCAGCCATTTAGATGAAAGAAGCCCACTATCACCTTGTTAGGGAGACTGGAGACGGGCAATGCCCATGAATAAAGTATGGTCAATCTCACGGCAATTGGTGCTAGTTTTGGGCAATTTAGTGTCCCACATTCACCCCAAAATGGGTTGAGGCTGGGCTAAGTCTCAGTCTCTAGCAGAAAGAGGAGAGGGTAATTCCATTGCCTGGGCTGGATCTAAACATAGAGATGACTGGACTGTGCGCGTAACCCACTGCACCGTCCAATCCGCCAAGATTCAAATCCTTTATGTAAAGGCAACCAAAGAGTTCAAAAAAAAGTTTCCAAATTAAGTTGAATCTGGTCAAATTTCAAGTTTCTGGGATGTTGAAATAGGGTTGGTCTCTACTAACAGTTGCAGTGTTGCCAGAGAATTCACAACACGGGAATATCAGGCCAGTCATCCAACTTGTCTAAGCTGGCGTTAAAGTTCCAAACAATCCTCCTCCATCTTACTTCATCTCACTATCCACAAATCCCATTACTTTCTCCCTCATGTGTTTATCTCAATACATCTACGCTATTCATCTCAACCACTCCTTGTGGTAGTGAGCTCCACAATCTCTGGGTGAGGGGGTTTCTCCTGAATTCCCGACTGGATTTATTAGGTTTTGTGAGGAGGTTTTGTTTTAATGTCATACATGCTCTCCAATTGAACATTTTCCTCCTTATCCAGCACCACTGTTTAAACAACACAGCCTAAGGGATCAATCATTTCACAGCTAGCTGTGAGTGGAATCTTGCTGTGTGCAAAATGGCTGCCATGTCTGTCAACTTGAAAACTGCATCACGACACTGAAATGTAATTCTTATCAGTGAAGCACTCCATTTTTTTTAAGAGGCAAGGTCAGAAGACTAAATCCATTCAATTCTTTGTTCCCCTTCTTTAAATGAAAGGCTGCTTCATGAACACCAGGTTCCTTCAAACGGTCTTACACTCCGACAAGGCTCATACTTGTGGTTGTTGTGGCCTTGGCCAGAATTGGGGGAGGGTGGGGCGGGATGGAGGGGAGAATGGGAAGAGGCCTGAAGATCAAAGTTTGAAATCAGCTGTGTCTACATTAAATACAAGTCAGCTTTGATTTGTTCAAAGTTCCACCAAACCTCAGATTAATGAAGGTTCATCTCCTTTGCAATAACCAGACATAAGTTTTCAGCTGATTTGAATGGTCTAGTCAGTTTTGACAATCATACAAGAACATCTTGTTGGCAAACTGTTAGATTAATGCTGGAATCTTCCAGAGAATGTGCACACTTAACCTCATTCTCATTTCAATCTCAACACCTTGTGCAGATAAATCTTGCTGAGGCAGACAATCCTTCTTAGAAATAAATAACCTACTAAAAAGAGCTTGCGTTTATACATTTACGATTTCAGGATTTCCCAAAGTGCTTCATTGGCTGTGAAGCACTTTGGGATGTCCTGAGGTCATGAAAGTTGCCATATAAATGCAAGTTTTTTTCTATCTTTTTCTGCAGTCACTTTATCTACATTCTGCTGTCTTCCACTGCCTTCGAGACCCATTCGAGCCTCAGCCTGCTTCAATACTAAAAACAAATTCCTTCATTTCAAAGAAGTTAATCTGGGTCGCTATCCACAGAACGCATTGGGAAACTGGCTGTCAGTGTTTAGAAGATCAGTGTTAAGAGAGAGAATGTTTTACATCTCTACAGCTATGGGAGAGATGGTGGTGTAATGGTAATGTCACTAAACCAGTAATCTGGAGGTTCAGACTAATGCCCTGGGGATATGGGTTCAAATCCCTTAAAAGCAGCTAGTGGAAAAATCTGGAATTGAAAGCTAGTCTAAGTAATGGTGACCATGAAACTGTTACTAATTGTTATAAAAACCCATCAGGTTTGCTCATATCCTTTAGGGAAGGAAATCTGCCATCCTTATCAGTCTGGACCTACATGTTACTTTAGGCCCACAGTAATGTGGCTGATCTTAACTGCTTTCCGAAATGGCTGAGCAAGCCACTCAGTTCAAGGGCAATTAGGGAAATGTGCCAGTGATGCCCACATCCCATAAAAGAACAAATTAAAAGAAATGCTCCATTTCTCTGGTGTCCTGTGGACATTGTCCACTCTTTTCATCTCATTGGTGGCTGTGCCTTCAGTTCACCCAGTCCCTCACACAGTGAAACCCTCTCTGCCTTCCAGCTCCTCTTCTAAGACCTTAATGCGGGTTGTTGTTGTGGCGATTCTGCAGTTAAGGCCTTGTGACTGGATCATGTTAAAGCACCCTTCAAATAAATCTCTCTCTTCCTGTCCCTTTCTTTCATTCAATTGGTCGAAATAAGCACCTTTGTTAATAATTACAGCTGTGCCCTGTTACTCTCCCCCTCAAAAATAAATCGGTGAATTGTTATCGAAGCAATTATCAAGTATATCTGTTCAGGTAAGGACTAACCTGATTCTCAGTGATCAGCTTGTCTTGTTACCTTACTTTTGTGGCTTAGATTTCTACAAGACCTGTGGGTACTGAATGAAACATTCATCCCTCAATACAACCTTCCCCTATCTGTGATGTAAATATTTATTTTCCCTTTTAAATGTTGCTTAAATATTACTCAGGGCATTTCTTCATATAACATTAATTCATCTGAGCATCACTAGCAGGGCCAGCACTTGTTGCCCATCCCAAATTACCATTGAGAAGGTGGGGAGGATGGGGAGGGGATTGATGTAGTGAGCTGCCTCCTTGAGGTACTGTCCATCTGGTGCTGTTAGGAAAGGAGCTCCAGGATTTTTGACCCAGCGACAGTGAAGGAATAATGAAATAGTTCTAGGTCAGGACAGAGGGGAACTTGCAGGTAATGGTGTTCCCATGTGTCTGCTACCCTTGTCCTTTAGGTGGTAGAGGATGCAGGTCTGGCGATGGGCTGATGTGAATCCCAAGATATAAATTGTAAATGTGCCCAGGCAGAAGTCCCTAAAAGGCTCCGAGAGTAAAGATGCTGCTGGGTGTCAATCAGCCCAGGAAAGTCCCAGGAACCATCCAGGTCTATGTTCACTTAACTGATCTCAGACAGGCAGGAGTTATGGCCTCAGCGCACCAGGTTTAGGGAGGGGTGCTCAGGCTTCACATTCCTCCGACCCCTCCCTTTTCCCACCCTACTGCCCAACCTCCTTCCAATCACAGCCTGGCAGCTGATAGTAAACCACACACATGAACATCAGCTGAGAACAGACAAAGGACAGGAGACCATTTAGTACCCAGGCCCGTGCTCCCATTCTTTCTCATTCATGGAATGTGGGTGTCACTGGCTGGGCCAGCATTTATTGCCCTTGAGAAGGTGGTGATGAGCTGCCTCCTTGAGCCACTGCAGTCCCTATGGTGTAGATACACCCGCAGCGCTGTTAGGAAGGGGAGTTCCAGGATTTTAACCCAGCAACAGTGAAGGTGATATATTTCCAAGTCAGGATGGTGAGTGACTTGGAGAGGAATTTGCAGGCGGTGGTGTTCCCAGGTGTCTACTGCCCTCATCCTTCCAGGCGGTAGTGGTCATGGGTTTGGAAGGTGCTGTCTAAGGAGCCTTGGTGAATTCCTGCATTGTATCTTGTAGATGGTACACACTGCTGCTATTGTTCGTCAGTGGTGGAGGGAGTGAATGTTTGTGGATGGGGTGCCACTCAAGCGGCATGCTTTGTCCTGGATGGTGTCAAATTTATTGAGTGTTGTGGGAACTGCACTCACCCAGGCAAGTGGGGAGTATTCCATCACACTCCTGACTTGTGCCTTGTAAACTGGGACAGGCTTTGAGGAGTCAGGAGGTGAGTTACTTGCTGCAGGATTCCTAACCTCGGACCTGCTCCTTGTAGCCACAGTATTTATATGGCTAGTCCAGTTCAGTTTCTGGTCAATGGCAACTCCCAGGATGTTGATAGTATGGGATTCAGCAATGGTAATGCCATTGAACGTCAAGAGATGATGGTTAGATTCCCTCTTGTTGGAGGTAGTCATTGCGTGATTGGGACACCCAGGCCTGTTATACACACACAGGGCGGACTTTTACAGCCCTGTCGCGGTTGGGGGCAGGTTGGAAATGTGGCGAGCTGTTCAAAACTCCATTGACTTCGGCAGGACCGGAAAATCCTGCTGGTGGGGGCGGCCGTAAAATTCCACCAGAGTCAGTGCTTGGACACTCAGCCCTGTTACACACACACACACACACACACACACACAAACACAGTCACTGGGACCCTGTTATGCATGCTGTCAGCACCAGTTTTATTAGCTGCAGCCTGGCAAAATAATGAAAGGAAATTTAAAAAGAACGTGGAACATGTAGAAATAAGACATTCTCGCTTTGAACATCAATCATAGGTTGATGACAGATTTCCTGACACCTCAATCCACTCGACTGAGAATGAGACAAGCAGTGACAGCAGCATGCTGTGATTAATAACTCGACAAACCTAGTCTTGCATGAGATATCAATCTAACTTTATAGCAGAAATCGCAGTGGCAAAATGCTAATCAGAGAACTGAAAACATCACTGCTCTCGTTCTATTTGAACCCCATACTCACTACTAAACAGAAGTTATTTTCTTCAATTGTTTTCAGATTAATTCCCAGGGTTTTGCTGATCCCAGATACTCTAAGAAAGTGGTCATGGGCCTTCTTTGGTTTGCTATGGCCGATTGGCTTGTTAGGGCACTCCGGAGAGCAGCTAAGAGTCATCCACGTTGGTATGGGACTGGAGTCACATTTTTAAAAAATTCTTTCATGGGATGTGGCCAGCATTTATTGCCCATCCCTAGTTGCCCTTGAGAAGGTGGTGTTGAGCTGCCTTCTTGAACCACTGCAGTGCATGTAGGCTAGACCAGGTAAGGACGGCAGATTTCCTGCCCTAAAGGACGTTATGTGAACTAGTTGGGTTTTTTTGAAAATCCAAAAAGTTGATGGTCACTTTTACTGACACCAGCTTTTTATATCCAGATTGTTTCAAGTGAATTCAATCTCTCAATCAAAGGCAGTGAAAGGTTAGTGTTCCAATGTTAGACTGAAATATTCCAAAGAATCCAAAGATTATGACGAGTTTAGATGGCGTAGACAGCAAGAAAATGTTTTCACTTATTGGGGAGACCAGAATTGGGAGCCATAAATATAAGTTAGTTACAAATATTTCCAATAGGGATTTCAGGAAAATCTTCTTTACTCAGCAAGTGGTGGGAACGTGGAACTCGCTTCCACATGAGGTGGTTGAGGCAAATGGCGGAAATGCATTGAAGGGGAAGTTAGATCAACACATGATGGAGAAAGGAATAGAAGGGTGTGGTGATGGAGTGAGATGGAGAAGAGTAGGAGAAGGTTTGTGTGGAGCATGAATACAGGCATGGACTAGATGGGTCAAATGGCCTGTTTCTGCACTGTAATATCATTTATGTACGTGACCTAGTGCTGGCATCGTTTGCTGTTAAAGTAATTGACTGAATCTGCGGTGTGGTCCAACCTGAATTAAGATGAGCTGTCACTAATTATCTAACTTGTTCCTCCTTGGTCTTCTCACTCAGTGACGTTTACGTTGAGTGTGATAACTCAGTGACAATAGATTTGGGGGAAAGAGTCTCCAACAGTGATATGACCCTTTGAACTCGACATCTGTCAATGCGTGGCCTAATTTCCCCTACAAACCACTGATCAAATGCTGCTAGCGGAACCAGACAAACAAACACAAGCTTAAAACATCTTGCAAAGAGTGCACAGTCTGAGAGACCCAACAGGGAATTGTGCTCACTGTCACAGCTTAAGGACTACGAGAATCAAATAAGCAAAAAAAAATGTAATTATAGATCCTGAAATAGTTTTATTTTCATATGAAATTAAGATCTGCCCAAAAGCCACATTCATGAAGTTAATTCAAACCATCATAAAATAACTGATGATTTGAAATCTCTGGTAATCCATGTTTAGCAATGTCACAGCTGCCAGGAAAAACATCTCTGTGTTGGAAACCTTAGAATTATTTTTGCCTGTCATTCATCTCTGATGCGACTCACTGAGGCCTGTCACACTCTCATATCTCTCCCATTAATCATTTGGTAGTACAGAACTTAAGTATTGCTGAAAAAATAAAGACATGCTTTCAAAGCCTTTTGTCTTTCCCCAACAAGACAGACACAAGAATACCAAATTTCAAGGGGAGCAACAATTTATACTACATGAGAAGAGTGCTGATTGGTTGGCAAGTCAACTCTGACTGGTCAAGGCATTGCCATGGACAATGCACTGGGGAGCTATTGTCTCCCAAAACTTTTTGTTTAATTCAAAAAAGGCAATGCCTGGACATGTTCTTTTTGCCTTTAGATGCCAGGTAGCTGTGGACGGATAGATGCAGTTTCTAACAAACAGAAGTGAGTCACATTGCCAGCCTGACTGATATTCTTAAATTGGTGGTCAGTGTAACTGTTAGCACACTTTTTCAGTAAGTGCTGCCCAATCACGGAATCACATCGTAGGCCGTACATCCAAATGACTGGTGGATCGTATCAATCAGCATTTCTCTTCAGCTGTTTGCAATAAGCAGAGTACTGACCGTACTCAACCAGTCTGTGCTTGTAAAACACTGGACATAATGGCTAACATTAAGATGTAATTTTGCAAATGGACAGCACTTGCTGAAGTATCCTGAGTGTGCTAAGAATTACACTAACAACTAATTTAAGATTATCATTCTAGCTCGCAATATGGCTCACTTATGCTTGCTATAAGTTTGAAAATGGAATTTTTTTATAAAAATATTTTCGGGGAATATTGTGTTATCCTGTAAAGAAGACTGGGTGTCTGTGTGTGTGTGACTTAATTAAACTGGGCAAGAGATTTATAGGAATCAGGTTGTCTGGGGGGTTGGAAACATGAAAAGGATAGAGGTGTTAAGTTTGAGGTACAAGTAAATTGGTTAGATTTAATATTTGCATTTTTAGAGAGTTTGTTTGAATATGAAAGGGGAGTGCATCTTGCAGGAGTACCACAGGTAAATTGTAGTGGGGATGTTATATTTTATTGACCCGAAAGCAAAGACAAGGTGGGAACATGAAAGATCTTATATTTGAGTTTCAAAGAGGTGTGAGAACAATGGAACTGAGATGAAAGGAAAAAAAGGTATTTTAGAGTTGCTGTTGAGATGGAGCTATGGAGCTAGCTGGAGCTGTTTGAGCTGTTGAACTACAGCTGGAGCTCTGGGCTGGGAGAGGATGCAGTTTGAATCACCATCCAATCAAGCCAGAAAAGTCTTGGGCTGCAGCAAGCAGTTTTATTCTGAAGTGGATTCCATTGCAGAGTGGAAGAGGGTAAAGGTCTTATGGTACGTCTTTATTGAAGCTACAGCAGTTTGCCTTGCATATTATTACTGGATTTCATAGTAGACATCTATAAGGGAGTATTGCCTGGAAGGTGTTTACTTGTGGGTTTGACCAAGTAGAGAGTTTTTGGGGGAATGTTTTGTAAGACTAACCTAAATTGTGTAACTATAATTTTGTGTGTTTAAGTTTGCTTTCATTTTTGTTAATAAAACTTTTACTTTTAATTTTTAAAATCCCAAAAATATTACAGGACCTCTTACTCCTGAGATCAGTGCGTCTCCTTCCCACTTTCAGAATACAAAACAAAAGGTTGTGGCCCCTCAGCCAAGTTTCCCTCTGGGATTTGGTTTGTGTAGCAATTAACACCAGCTGTGATCATAACAGAAGCTACATATATTCATATACAGAGACCTGTCCTCTGCAGGCAAAAGGAACATATCTGGGCATTGTGCCTTTTTCGAATTAAACAAAAGCTTGGGGGACAATGGTTCCCTGGTGCATTCTCCATGGCAATGCCTCGACCAATCAAAATCAACTTGCCAACCAATCAGCAGCCTTTCTCACGTAGTACAAATTGTTGATCCCTTCGAAAATTGGTTTTCTTGCTTCTGTCCTGATGAGATGCAAAATGAAAGTTTTGACATCATGTGTCTTTTTTCAGCAATATCTCTCCCATTCTTCATGTGAGATCCAGATATCACCTATTTCCAACTCCTCCTCAGCTCAACTGCAGCAGAAACCCTCATCCCCCCCTTTGTTACCCCAGGCTCGACTAGTCCAACTCCTGGCCAACTTCTGCCTTGTACCCGGTAAAAACTTCAGCTCATCCAAAGCTCAGCTGACCATATCCTAGGCTCGCACCAAGTTACGTTGTCCCATTGCCTCTCTTCTTTGAAATAACGCCATCAGATCTTCCATGTCCACCTAAGAAGGCAGTTGGGGCCTCGTTTTAACATCTTACCTGGTACCTCCGACAGTGTAGCACTCCCTCTGTACTGCACTGGGAGTGTCAGCCTAGATCAGTCCCACTCCAAGTCTCTGGAGTGGGACTTGAACCCACAGACTTCTGGCTCAGCTCAGTGACGAAAATGCTACCCACAGGGAAACATGAAAGATTCTACTGCACTCAAACTGGCTGCTGCATTTCCTACATTATAACAGTGACTGCCCTTCACTAGCAGCCATTGGCTGTGTTAATGCTTTGGGATGTCCTGAGGCCATGAAAGGTACATTTTTTTAAATAGTATCTGATTTTCAGCCTGGAAGTGGAGGTTGTTCTTGTAAAATGATTTGAGAATATTAAGACACAGGGCGGAATCGTCTGTGCCCACTGGCGTCGGGCGTATTCAGTGATGTGAGCGGACAATATGGAGGGAAGGTCAAAAATCGGTTTCATGACATTGTGAAACCAATTTGTGAGCGTCCGCTCTGCCCACTGATGATGGGCTGCGTTCCCCACCATCGGACGTTGGGAACCTCATTGTAATACATCGGCATATCATTATAGAGCCACCCGGCCGGACTCACCCCCTCAGCTTGCTGTATCGTCTGCCCACGTCGGCAGGAAAACACGCCAGTGTAGAACACGTCTTGACAAGTGTGACGTGCAGAAGTCGGGTCTTACCCGCCAGGGCTTTGCTCACATCGCAGGCATCCGAGGAGCAGAGGATACTGGAGCCCAACAGCAACAACACACCGGAGGAACATCCATGGCATGCTGGGCAGATTCTCATGGACATGGCTCTGCTGTGAATTAGTGCACAGAAAGTGGAAAGTCATCGTTGACGCTCACAACAGATGATGGTCGAGGGGGTGGGAGAGGAAGGTCTAGGATCGGCTGGGAGAGAAAGAGGTGTCAGGGAAGTGAGGTTGGGAGTGGGGGAATGAAGGTGTCAGGGGAAGGCTGGGAATGGGGAGAGGGAATACGGGGGGGAGGAGGGGGTAACGGAGGAAGAAGATGGCAGCTAGGGAGGTAGGTGTAAGGGGGGGTGGAAGCTGTAAGGTAAGGAGTGCGGAGAGGGGAAGGAGGGTGGAGGGAGGGAGTCCAGGGGAAGGAAGGAGTGTGGAGATGGGAGGGAGTCTGGGGGGAGGAAGGAGTGTAGAGAATGGAGCGAGTAAGGGTGAAGGAAGAAGTAAGAGTGGAGGAAGGAGTCGGGAAGGGGGGAGGAGTAAAGCTGGAGGAAGAAGTGAGGCTGGAGGATGAGGTAAAGTTGGAGGAAGGAATCGGGGGGGAAGGGGTTAAGGGTGGCGCAAGAATAAGGGTGGAAGAAGGAGTCAGGAATGGGGAGGGAGTAAGTGGGGGGGAATTCTGGGGAGGGGGAGGTGGGAGCACGAAGCAGGGGGAAGGCGTTCTGGGGTTTGAAGGAGTGCGAAGGGGGGAAGGGGTGCAAAGAGGTGGGGGAAGGGGTCTGGAAGGGGACATGTGCAGGTGAATGTGCAAGGGAGGGGTCTGATAGGCCCATGTTTGCCTCCTGGGGAGTGAACTGAGGGTGGGCGCGGTATGGAGGAAGGGTGAGAATGACCGAGGGCAGAATGAGGTGGTACGGAGGGAGGGCGAGGGCTTGATGGGATTGGTAGAAGGGACAGCGAGGGTGGTTGGTGGGGACCCGGAGGCAGACACAGACCCCAGGGGTGGGAAGGAGGATGTCGGGGAGGTGAATGTGGACAGGGATGGGATTTTCAAAAGGAAGGGAACGTGCATGTTCACCTGGACATCCCCGAAGGAAAAGGCTTGTAGCTGTAGGTCACTAGCTGGAGATGGTGGGGTTTGGGGAGGGGGGGGGGGGGGGAATAGTGGGTGGGGGGTGGTAAATGTGATGGGGGAAAGGAAATGGATGATTGGGGGAGGAGAAAGCTGATGAAAACGTGAATCCAGAACATGCTGGACAAATCGAAAGTGAAATGAGAGTCATGGTGGGCGAGCTTGGGTGCTGCATGGGAGTGTGATCAGTGGGTGGGTGGAGATGCAGGTCAGCTCAGATGGACAACTGAAAGCGAACCCCAACAGGCAGCATTGAAAATGGACATTGAGGTGAGTGTGAAATGTGAAGGATCTGCGTTTGTGGGAGAGGCTTGCACAAGGCTCTGAAAGGCCCTGCCACACACACGTTTCCCTCCAGAATCACTTGTGGGCCGGCTCCTCCCTCTGGGTTGACAGGGGATGAGGTTGAGGGGATCACAGGCAAAGGGGACTCGGAGGGAGTGGACAGCTTCTGAGATTCCTGAGTGGATGACCCAGGGGTGTCCGGCTGCTGCTCCTCCTCCCTTCGGGTGCCCGAGGGCCCCGGCCTAACTTCTTGAGGGGAAGGAGCATCTGGAGGGATGTTGGGGATGCCCCATTGCCCTCTCGTGTTGCCACTGCAGAAACTCACCCGGTCCTGCACACATCTCCGTGTTCTGCTGGACAGGGTCTCCACCATCCTCTCAACAGAGATCTCCATGTGTGCACATGTGGGCACCACTGCAACAGAGAGCAGGTGGACATATTCCTCCGAGTCACATGCTACTCTGCTGAGGGTTTCCAAAAGCTCTGTGTGATGTTCCCCCGCCTTCTGCTGACTCTCCAGGATGAGTTGGAAGGCCAAATCCAGACGTTCATCATCTGACTCAGGCCTCACAGATGTCTCTTCCCGGCAGTCCGCTGAATGTTGGGGAGCTGGGCTGAACCTGCCTCTTCCTGCTGCGGACATGTGTCCATGCGGTGACCACCAGGTTGTGGACCTGAGTCTGTTCTAGATCTAGGTCCCACCAAGGTGTGTGTCTGTGCGCTGGTGGAGGGTCTTCCAGGCTGCTTATTTCCAGCTCTTCATTGGACGAGGTGTCCTCTTGGCTGCAGATGAGGAGGTGAATGGAGCTGAGAGACTGGCTGGCTGAGTGTGTCGGTCCCTTGGCAGAGCTCCCTGTGAACCAAAGCAGAGATAATAGTTCATGGCAACAGCGTCAAAAGCAGGAGAGAGAGAGCTCACAGTTGCGTTGAGGGAGGGATGATGTGGTGCAGGATCCTCAGGTGGGTGTTCACTGCCAACCTCACAACCACCGCAGGCACAGTCCACATCCTCACCAGTCAGCGCGATGGCACACTCCTCAAAGTGAGTGAGGGGCCTAATGTGGGTCACTCAGCTCCCGGTCTGGGACCTCTCCCTGTTGATGTGGGCAGACTTCTCCTGCATGGGAACAGGTGGAGAGAGTGTGAGCAGGACACGGTGCACAGCGTGGAATGTTTGTGTGGTGAGCGGAGCCAAGGATGGGATGAGGGCGCGAGCTCGAGAGGATATGAGCCTGATGCAGATGAGAGGGTGTGTGTGAGAGTCAGTGGTGTTGTCCCTTGAGGTGTGAGATCCCTGTGGATGTGTGATGGGTTTGTGAGTGTGTGAGTTGAGAGTGATGGGAAGAGCGAGTTACCCTGGCAGAATGGAGCAGATCAATCGTCCTCTAGCGGCTCTGGGTGGCTGTCCTCTTTTGAAGGGTATTGGCACTGACCACCACTGCCACCGGCTGTAATGCTGGATTGGTGATGCTGCTGCCCGTCCTGCGGCCAGAGCTGGGGGTAGAGGACATCCCGGAGGGCCTCCATGGAATCCAAAAGGTGTTCCAGTGACACGTCACTAAACCTGGGGGCTGCAGCCTTCTTGCTTTCATGGACTTCTTCCCTGCAGTAATCGTAGGCTGGAAGCACTGAGATGTGCGTGTGGCTGGACTTTAAACACGGTGCCTGGTATGATGAAGCAGTGAGGTGATGACGTGACAGGCGAATGAGAGCCTGCCCACCATGGAAACGGCGTTTCCCGGGAATGCATAACTAATGCGGCGGTTTTGGGACAATATGGCTTGAAAAGCCGCCATTGTGGCTGCCGGGTAAAACGTGGTTTTACCCACCCGCTACCGCACTTAGTACAAACCTGGGACAATTCCGCTCGTAAGCTTTCTTGACCTACAGGGAGACAACGTGCTTGATTCATGATCCCTCGGACCATGGCTCTCTCTCACTGGGAATGTGGATTCACACCTATAAAACAAAAGCTGTTGCTGTTTCAATAAACATCAGATCATAATTTTGAGCTGGAATGCGTTACCAAGGAGACTGGTTAAGACCAGACACTTGGCCTATTTAAGGAATCTTTCTCATACTCAATGAAGAGTGCAGGAGGGCATCCAGGAGCAGCACCAGGCATACCTAAAAATGAGGTGTCAATCTTCAGAAGCTATAACACAGGGCTACTTGCGTGTCAAACAGGATAAACAGCAAGTGATAGACAGAGCTAAACGATTTCACAACCAATGGATCAGATCTAAGCTCTGCAGTCCTAACACATCCAGTTGTGAATAGTGATGGACAATTAAACAACTAACTGGAGAAGGAGGCTCCACAAATATTCCCATCCTCCATGATTGGGGAGCCCAGCACATCAGAGCAAAAAATAGAGCTGAAGCATTCGCAACAATCTTCAGCCAAAAGTGCCGAGTGGATGATCCATCTCAGCTTCCTCCAGGAGTCCCGAGCATCACAGATGCCAGTCTTCAGCCATTCGATTCACTCCACATGACATCAAGAAACGGCTGAAGGCACTGATACTGCAAAGACAATTGGCCCTGACAATATTCTGGCAATAGTACTGAAGACTTGTGCTCCAGAACTTGCCGCACCCCTAGCCAAGCTTTTCTAGCACAGCTACAACACTGGCATCTACCCGGCTATGTGGAAATTTGCCCAGGTATGTTCTGTACACAAAAAGCAGGAGAAATCGAACCCGGCCAATTACTGCCCCATCAGTCTACCCTTGATCATCAATAAAGTGATGGAAGGGATCATCAACAGTGCCATCAAGCAGAACTTGCTTAGCAATAACCTGCTCCCTGGTGCTCAGTGTAGGTTCCTCCAGGGTCACTCAGCCTCTGACCTCATTACAGCCTTGGTTCAAACATGGACAAAAGAGCTGAACTCCAGAGCTGAGGTGAGAGTGACTGCCCTTGACATCAAGGCAGCATTTGACCAAGGAGCCCTAGCAAAACTGGAGTCATTGGGAATTAGGGGGAAACTCTCCGCTGGTTTGAGTCATACCTAGCACAAAGGAAGATGGTTGTGGTTGTTGGAGATCAATCATCTCAGCTCCAGGACATCACTGCAGGAGTTCCTCAGGGTAGTGTCCTAGGCCCAACCATCCTCAGCTGCTTCATCAATGATCTTTCTTCCATCATAAGGTCAGAAGTGGGGATATTCACTGATGATTGCACAAAGTTCAGCACCATTCGCGACTCCTCAAATACTGAAGCAGTCCATGTCCAAATGCAGCAAGACCTGGACAATATCCAGGCTTGGGATGACAAGTGGCAAATAACATTCGCTCCACACAAGTGCCAGGCAATGACCATCTCCAACAGAGAGAATCTAACCATTGCCCCTTGACATTCAATGGCATTATCATCACTGAATCCCCCACTTTCAATATTCTGGGGGTTACCATTGAGCATAAACTGAACTGGACTATCCATATAAATACTGTGGCTACAAGAGCAGGTCAGAGGCTAGGAATCCTGTGGCGAGTAACTCACCTCTTGACTCCCCAAAGCCTGTCCACCATTTACGAGGCACAAGTCAGGAGTGTGATGGAATACCCTTCACTTGTCTGGATGAGTGCAGCTCCAACAACACTCAAGAAGCTTGATACCATCCTGGACAAAGCAGCTCACTTGACTGGCTGCCCATCCACAAACATTCGCTCCCTCCACCACTGTGCACAGTAGCAGCAGTGTGTACCATCTACAAGATGCACTGCAGGAACCTGCCAAGGCTCCTTCAACAGCCCATGACCACTACCATCTAGAAGGACAAGGGTAGCAGATAGATGGGAATACCACCACCTGGAAGTTCCCCTCTAAGTCACTCACCATCCTGACTTGAAAATATATCGCCGTTCCTTCACTGTCACTGGGTCAAAATCTTGGAAATCCCTTCCTAACAGCACTGTGGGTGTACCTACACCACATGGACTGCAGCAGTTCAGGAAGATAGCTCACCATCACCTTCTCAAGGGCAACTATGATGGACAATAAACGCTGGCCTAGCCAGTAAATCCAATCCCATGAATGAATAAAAAAATACTGGATTCCAGGATTTGTAAGACAACTCCCTACTTTCAAATTGCTAAACCTTACTCCCTCAGCTCAAGTTCTTCACTGGTCCATGATAATGTCATGGTGATAGGATTGCCAACTCTGACTGGACATGTTCATCGAGGTTTCATTAAATGATGTCCTTCTGGCAACCCACACCCCCAACCCCATTCACTCTCCTGCCATAGATCAGCCAACACATCCAATCCCATGGTGCCCTGCCTTCTCACAGCCAATCAAAAAGCAAAGGGACTCTTCATTACCCGATTAGTTGGTTGTTGACTGTAGGTCAAACAGTATTTTTTATAAACCAGAAATGAAACTGATGAAACAAAAATAATGTTGAAACCACAAGTTTCATTCATGCCCCGATAATTTTCCTCGTACACTTTGCTCATGGAGGTCCAGGAGATTAGTCTCTCATTCCTGAAGGCTCCAGGGTAATCCTGGACCATTGGCAATTCAGCATGATGGCAATCAGGCAGCAAGATTCATCAGTGAAGATGGCAAGGGCTGATTGGCAGACAGTGGACTCCGGTATACAAGCACCTGCTATAGCGAGGAGACGTTAGAGCTGATATTTGAAAAGAATGAATTCATCTAGATTGAAGAGTTTTCTTCTCAATGATTAAAAGTTAAGTTTGAATGGAATGCGTTCTCCCTTCCCCAGAGGACTCCGAGACTTTGTTCATCACTCACTGTCGGGCGAAGTGCCTGAATGAACACCAGGGAAGGCTGATAAAGATCATCCAAAACTCTGCTCTCCATATCCTAACTCAGAGCAAGTCCCATTCACCCATCATCCCTCTGTGCTCATTGACCTACACTGGCTTTGGTCAAGCAATGCCTCAAATTTAAAAATTCTCGTTCTCCTTTTCAAATCCCTCCATGGCCTTACCTCCTCCAGCCCTACAATCCTCTGAGATATCTGCATTCCTCCTTGTCTGGTGTCCTGTGCACCCCCTCTTAATTCAATCATTGGCGGCTGTGCTTTCAATTGCCGAGATCCTAAGCTCTGAAATTTCCTCCCTGAACCTCACCACCTCTCCATCTCCGTTAGGATCTTAAAACCTGCCTTTTGGGCCAAGCTTTTGGTCATCTGTACATCTCCTTATGCAACTCGGTGTCAAATTTTGACCAATTGCATACCTAGGAAGTGCCTTGGAACATTTTACTATGTTAAATGAGCTATATAAATGCAAGTTGTTGTAGATAAACACTGATTTCAGGGAACATGACCACTCACCGTACCATTCTCATGCTGAACTAATTTTAGGTTTTATTGAAGTTCAAACCGAATAATAAAGGGATCATTTAAGGTTTAGAACATTACCTATCACAGTTTATAATAACTTACAAGTTCCATCTTGCAGACACTGACTCTCCAACGCAGTGTGGATCTATGTGGCTGCCCCATTGCAATGTCATTGTTATGTTGAGCATATCCAAGACTGCAATCGATAGACTTTTGGAGGGAATCAAGGGATATGGAGATGGTGCTGGAAAGTGGAGTTGAGGTAGGAGATCAATCATGATAGTATTGAATGATGGAGCAGACTTGAGGCACCGTGTGGCCTAATCCAGCTCCTATTTCTTATGTTCGCTATTCCCTACTTGAATTCAGAGACTGTGTCCAAATGCTCACGTAGAAACAGGTTTATCACCATCGATTCTCATTCAACTATTGAAAGCACTGAAACGCTCAAATTTCACTGGCAGATCCCATCATTCTGTCAGAACGACTCACCATTCTGTCATGAAGCTTAGATTTTCAAACTAGTTTCCACACTGAGATCAGAAAGAGGTCCCAAAGGACATCATCCACTGCATGTTATTCGATTATCAATATTTTCTATACTTGTTGAGCTGGTCATAGTTTCCATTCTTGCATTCTAATTAATGGTTCTGAATGATAGTTTTGGTAGCTGATACTCTTCTCAGCCCCTGGAATGTGTCACTATTTGCAGGGGTCCTCTGGAATGTGTCCCTAATTCAATGGGGTCCCAATTAGCAGGGATGAGAGGGTATAGGGTTGGGGTTCACTGTGGATGTGTTAATATTTACATGGGAACCCCTCAGACAGGAGAGATGGAAACCCACCCTTTGTAATGAATTGTTCCAATTAATGCTTGCTGAGCCCATTGCAATGTGAGGAGAGATTGGCTGAGACATAACACACGGTATTAGTTCAATAGCCTGAAAATTCAGTTTATCTATTTTATTAGCTCATGAGAAGTAGTTACTCGCCATAAAATAGAGCCAGCAAGGCTGTAAAGTTGTGAAAAATCAATTTTACAATGTGGAAATCTACTGTCAACTTCTGAGACATCCATGAGTCTTTGACAGAGCAGGGAGTGAGAAAAGTCAGTTTAACACTTTAGGATTTGTCCTACAATTCAGATCCATGTCTATCATCTACTCACATCGTTCCTGTCTCCCTCCTGCTGGGACACTGAGCCCATTACCCCTCTGGAGTTGAGAAGAATGAGAGGTGATCTCGTTCAAACGTACAAAATTCTGAAAGGGCTCGGCAGGTTCATCCTACCTGTCTAGAACTAAGGGTCCATGGCCTGAGAATAAGGAGTCGGTCATTTAGGAATGAGATAAGACATTTCTTCACTCAAAGGGTTGCGAATCTTTGGAATCTCAGAGGCTGTGCTTGCTCAGCTGTTGAGCATATCCAAGACTGCAATCGATAGACTTTTGGAGGGAATCAAGGGATATGGAGATGGTGCTGGAAAGTGGAGTTGAGGTAGGAGATCAATCATGATAGTATTGAATGATGGAGCAGACTTGAGGCACTGTGTGGCCTAATCCAGCTCCTATTTCTTATGTTCGCTATTCCCTAGTAATCTGTCCCCTTTCCTTTTGCATTCAGCTGATATGGCACTCAACACACTGGCAGTCTCTCCAGGCCATGACTACTTTGTGCTATTCCAAACTGTCTTAAACATCCAGCTTCAATCTCCTTCTCTTGCAGCTCAATGCTTTCCAACCTTTGCGAGTGAGGTCCTTCTTAACAAATCTTCTTAAAAAGTTCTTTTCCTAACTTCCAGAAGATAACACTTATCCAAAGGAGAACAGCGAAACCATTTCATAAAGTGTTTTCTATTAATGCACATCAGCAAAAATAACAAGTTCAATGCAGCAAATACAAAATTAATTCAAAGAGTAGAATTCGCCATGTGAGCAGCACTGCTGAGAGTCCCAAATCACAAATAACAACATCTTACATTTAGATAGCTCCTTTAACCCAGTAAAACATCCCAAACTGCTTGACTGCCACCAAACAAAATTTGATACCCACCGACATGCCTGCATCATCGATACTAAGGAAGGTGCCCAGGAGCTTGGCCAAAGAGGTAGATTTTAAGGACCATCTTAAGAAAAGAGAGATAGAGAGATGGAGAGGTTTAGGGAGGGAATTCCAGAGCTTAAGGCCCAGTCATCTGAAGGCATGGCCACCAATGGTAGAGCAGTTAAAATTGGAGATGCTCAAGGGGCCAAAATTTGAGGAGCGCAGTGGTCTTGGAGGATTGTGGGGCTGGAGGAGGTTACAAAGATAGGGACAGGTGAGGCCACATGGAGGGATTTGAAAACTTGATGAAGGGAGAAGATTTCAAAATCAAGACATTGCCAGACTGAGACCAATGTAGGTCAGCGGGCATAAGGCTGATGGGTGGATGGGACTTGGTATGAATTCAGATGCGGGTAGCAGAGTTTTAGATGAGTTCACATTTATATAGGATGGTAGATGGGAGACCAGCCATGAGATAGCACCAGAGTCTAGAAGTAACAATGGCACAGATGAGGATCTACACAGCGCAAAAGTTGAGGTAGGGTTGGTGCCGGGTGATGTTACAGAGCTGGAATTAGGTGGTTTTGGTGATGGAGAGAATATGAGATTGGAAGCTGAGCTCAGGGTCAAATCCTACCTCAATTTGAATGCGGTGTTTAAAAATTGGGAAATATAGTGTATCTGACAGTTTGTTTTATATATCTAATTTACCTCAGAGCAATACAGAGATGACACTAAGTGTAGAACAGGTTTATTTACAGTTCCTTAAAAAATCTCTGCAATCACAAAATCCCCTCACTCATGCTTACAATTCAGCTTCTAGGTCTTTCTATTTACTTTAACTCTGAATCAACACCTCGGCTTAATCAATCAAGTACAATGGGCATATTTCAGTTACCAGACTAACACAAATGAGCACAGAACAATTAAACCATTGAACACCAATGGAAATAAAGACCAGGCTTCAATAGGAATGATCATGATTTTGGATTGTCATAATAAAAACAAATGCTTCAACAAGGCAGAAAATCCACTGTGCTTACCTGGTCTGCCCTTTGTATAACCCCAGTTCCCACACCAACAGGTTTGCTTGTGGGATCCTGATGTCCACAAAGTGGCTGCTGTGTTTCCTACTTCATAAAGTATTTTATTGGATATTAAATGCTTTGAGACGTTCTGAGGTTGTAAAAGGCGCTATATAAATGCAAGCTCATTTCCTTTGACTCTTAATTTCCCTTTGAAATGGGCTAGTCAGCCATTACTTTGTATCAAACTAGAACAAACACGGGACTGAAGTGTTTTGAAAAGGCTGCCCGCTCCCATCTTTTCAAAGGAAGCTCAAGATGGGTAATAAATGCCAGCCCTGCTCACAACACTCTTATCCCAAGAATGAACTACAAACAAGCTTAACATTCCAAAAATGGAAAACAAAATTCTCATTCCAGTTTTCCACAGGGAAGGGTTCAAGTGCAACTCCAGGGGACATGGGCCGGCACATAACTGAGCTTTACACTGAATCTCAGTTTCCTGTTTAAGTTTTGAAATGATTTTCAATTGAGTTCTGAACATATCCTGACGCAATGCTTAATATTTTGTTTGTTATCCTAGTAACACATGGAGTCCCAAAGGAAGAAAGCTTTCTGCATTTGATCTTGAATTAGGCCATATGATGCTTTCCCCCCACCCCATCTCAATTTGTCTTCAAAAAGTGTTGATTTTTTTAATGTTATGAAGGAAACTGTCTGCCCTGCATTGTCCCTCTCAAATGATCACTCTTCACGTGTGATCCCCAACAGCAATTCAAGTTACTCGAGTGTGAAAGACACCACGAAGAAGTTAAGCTTGTCCCTAGCCGCACAAACAGGCATCTACACATAAACATACACGTGAGCAGGTGTGTACATTCACACATGCAATCACATATTTTCTAGCAGAAATCACTGAATGGTGATCAGTTGTGGGAACAATAAGGTCAATTTTAGCACAAATACCGCTCAGATCAACAAGCCCAGCACACACTGAGGATCAAACTTGGAGTACTTCCTGCTCCATATAGCTCATTAATAATGGCTGGGTCATGACATTTTTTTTAAAGTAAAATAGATGCACGGAGATCTGTAAAATTGGACGATCTATTCTCAGTCCTTCAGAAGTAGAATCAATCGAACCATGGCTATAGCTGAGATTTTTGAGAAACCCAGGCACTCCCAGCTGTGCAGTGATCACTGACTGAGATTGCGGATCTTAGCAGAAGTGATCGGACAGTAAGAGGAGTGCAATTTGCATCGCTCCATCACTTTCTTACTTCCCTTGGAAAACAGAAGTCTTAATCAGATGTAAATCGCGTAGGATGCTTCATCTCAACAGATAGAAAACCAACTAGTTAACCACCGTGACCGCTTGTCAAATGCTTTCTAAAGATGATTTTTTCGAAAAATAAACATTGAATGGAAAAGGCTTCAACTGTGGTGCTGTGAACTGACAGATGAGAGATGGCATTTGTCATTTCAATCATTGCCTGGGTCTCCCACTTAGCTTTTACATTACATAGGGGCCTTGATGGAGGGAAATGTGTATCCCTACACTCAGAAACCCTGACAGCATCACACACACAGGGAATTTTGGGTTGACAAATGTGCTGTTTGGAGTTTGGCCGTGGTCTGAGCAGGTAAACGCCGGAGTGGAACAAAGACCCGATTTGATGTTGGAGCCTCAGCCTGGGAGAGTAGTGCACATCTCCATGCCCTGCTCTAACCCATTTCACCACACTTAGCAGTTGCCAAAGGGTTTGTTGGGGGAAATTTTAGATCAACTGATAAATCATCTTGTTTTCCATAGCTCTATCCGTCTATAGGAAGCAAGACAAATCCAATCTGGCCATTTACCAACTCAACAGCCAACTCTCACTCATCAGCAAAAGATGGAAGAAGCTGTCGACAGTGCTACCATCTACAAAACGCACTGCAACAACTTGCCAGGGCTCTTTGGATAGTACCTTCCAAACCTGTGACTTCTACAATCTAAAAAAACAAGGGCTGCAGATAGATGGGAACATCTCCACCTGCAAGTACCTCTCCAAACCACTCACCATCCTGACTTGGAAATATATCGCTGTTCCTTTACTGTCGCTGGGTCAAAATCCTGGAACTCCCTCCCTAACATCACTGTGGGTGTACCTACACTTCAGGGACTGCAGTTGTTCAAGAAGGCAGCTCACCACCACATTCTCAAGGGCAATTAGGAATGGGCAATAAATGCTGGCCCAGCCAGAGATGCCAACATTGCTTGAATGAATAAAAAAAACCCTCCATTCTGGGTCTCATGATGAGATGGGGCATGACCTTTATTGGAAATGTGGAGTTCATGTAGTTTCCATTATGGTCAGTCCACTAGTGGTGGCAAGAATTAATGCTAGTCAAGAATCAGAAGCATGGTCATCCATAAAGAGATCTTTATTCAAACTGTCTCTTTCCTCATGCTCTCGTTTATTCCCTTGTTGACATCAGACTAGTGTCTCTCCATGTCCCTCCGCCTCCACTCCCAAGTGAGTGCTCAGACCTCAATTGGCTGGGTGATTCCTCCCTCATCTCCACCTAAAGCCAGTGACTGACATGAAACACAGCGCACACAGTGATTTTCAGTGCAAAGTGCCAAAACTGTGCAACTGCCGCCAAGCAGATCTTGGTCAGTTTTACAAAGAGCTGAAGGACAATGATCCCTTGGATACAGCCAATCATGCAGTAAGAATCTAATTGATGGAGCTAGTCACAACATGGGGATCCCATCGAAAGAGGGAATCACCTTAACAATTTCATCGAGAAAGCAAACCAGACCATCAGGAACCCAATAAATGAGGGCACCACAAATCTGATACAGAATCACACTGTAAAAATCTCTTCTCAAAAATTAGTCACATTATCAGGATCCTTTCGATGTCTCATTTGGAGTAATTTCTGACATCTTCGCGTACTTACACCCAGGTCTTTAATTTCATTAAAACAACACTTTTAAACAGTTGAAAATTAATGAAATGAAATAACTTGTACTTTTAAGTGTAGTCTGAATTTGACGAAGTTGAACACATTCAGCACCAATTTTGAACATCTGTTTCCTTTGTTCATTGGCTTGGTTTCGGTTTGATTGATCCAGCTCATGCTGAGGAGGATCTGAGACCATATGCTGTTTGATCTGTGGTTTGGGGTCCTCATTGCAGTGACTCATGAGGGATCACATTTCTCACATCAAAGCCTCAAATAAACTCTCGGTATTGTCCGTCTGTACAGCTAAATAGAAAACAGTTCCTTCAAACACGTAGGGAAATTGAGGACTGGAGTGTGAGGAATGAAGAGACGGAGGGAGAGAAATTGATAGAGAGAAATAGAGACAGAATAAAGGAGGAAGGGGACAAAAACATAGAGAGAGAAATAGAGAAAGTGACAGAGAGAAAGATGTAAGAGGCAGTAATAGAAAGATACACAAACAGGGAGATGAAGAGACAAAGTAGAAGAATAAACAGTGGAATAAATCAGAGAAAGGGTCATTTGGAGAGTGGGGGAGAGTGAGAGGAGGCACAGAGAGATAAAGAAGAAAATGCAGAGAAAGGAGCAAGACACACAAATGCACAGACACACATACAAACACATACACAGACACATATACAGACACACACAGACACACATACACAGACACACACACACAGAGTTACCCAAACACTCACAGACACAGACACATACACAGATACTCACACAGAGATACACACACCGTTGCCCAAACACTCATGCACACAGACACACGCACATACAGAGTCACTCAAACACACACACACACACACACACAGGCATACTGACACACACACATAAGCACAACACATGCAGAAACACAGACATATCTCAAGACATACACAAAGAGACACACACAAATAAAGACACACACACAGAAACGCAGATGGATAGACAGACAGACACACACACACACACAAACACACTCAAACCGAGGGCAGTTGGAAACACATAAATATGGAGACAGACGTGTAGGGACAGCGATGCCCACACAAAGAAAGACAGCGAAACACACACAAAGAGACAGGGAAAAACACAAAGAAACAAAGAGAGGCAGATGCAGAGACTTGTAAATCTGTCAGTACACTTTTCACTCACCTTTCTCCTGGTTCCAATCTCAAGGCTGACAGCACAGGCCGCCCGTCTCAAGTTAAACCCTCTGCTGCCCTAGGTCCCAAAAGAGGTCAGTGCTGTGCTCCTGAATTCAAATCAATCCCAGTATTCCTCCGGAATCTTCCCTCTTCCCACCCCCTCGCTTTTCAGCATTGAATAATAAGTCCTCAAAGCCACGCCAACTTGTTCCAGACGGGAGTAGTAATTTCAGTGATACTGCTTTTGTGACAGGATGAGTGTGTGTGTGTTGGTTAAGGCAGGCCGGGGGTGGGGGAGTTGGTAGGAAGAGGGTGAGGGGGAGGGGAGCAAAACTGGATGGTGGCTGCAGCTGATTCTATTCGAGGGGTTGGCCTTCCCATCTCGCAGCAGATCAGTGAGCATTCCTCTGTTGGTATGAGCTTTGCGAGGATCTAGTTTCATTGCCACTGACCTCCCTGACAATCTCCTCCCCCTCCAAAAGCACTCCAGCTATCTCCCTCCTTCTCCCTCACCCTAACCCAGCACTATCTAAAAATAAATTGCTTCTCTTAGGCAGGGAGACAGGCAGACACACACACAACCTACACAGATAGAGACACACGCAGAGACATGTAGAGAGAGACACACAAAGACACACCAGAGGCAGGTATATACACACAGACACAGAGACACACAGAAGTAGAGACACACACACACAAACACACAGGTAGGGAGGGACACACATGAAGAGAGACACATTTAGAGAGAGAGACACACACAATGTAGAAACAAAGAGACAGAGAGAAAGAGAGATACGAACACACCGATAGACACACAAAGAAAGTGAGAGACGGGCTCACACACACACATACACACTCACACGTATGCACATACACACACATAAAATGGACAATGGGGCAAACTCCAGTCATCCTTTAGATACTCTCCAAAGAATGCCGCTAAATCCTTGCAGAATTAATGATATAACAAAAGGGTGTTTCCAGGGTAACCTGTCCTCTGACTAGACATGTCTAAGTTGTGCCAGTTTGCGGTGAGCCACTCTGAAGGAGAGTAATAATTAGTCAAGGAGTAACCTGACCACTCACATGTGACGAAAACTTCCTTCGAAAGACCAGCAGAGGAATCAGATGATTCTGTGGGGGGAGGGGTGGGGGGGGGATGTAAGAGAATCTCTGAGGGATTCACTGCAGACAGAAAATAGCCAATATGCCCAAATCCTGGTGTGTAGATAAGGTAGATATCTCCCTTTCGCTGAGGATGGAGAGCTTTACTTTTCCTTACATTACCTCTCCTGACCTCACACAAGATCTCATTCTTTATGTGATAGACGAGAGAGTGAGCACACTTCCTAACTCATAACCCATCAGCTTTTGTCAACCAAACTGCAAACCATGCTCAGTGTTATCAGGCCATTGGTAATGTAGAACCAGGAGGGGACCATTCAGCCCCTCCAGCCTGTTCTGCCATTCATTCAATCAGATCATGGTTTATTCTCTAAGATAAAAGCAAAAAACTGCGGATGCTAGAAATCCAAAACAAAAACAAAAATAAAAATACCTGGAAAAACTCAGCAGGTCTGACAGTATCTGCGGAGAGGAACACAGTTAACGTTTTGAGTCCTATTGAGTAACAGTTCTATTGAAGAGTCACACGGACTCAAAACGTTAACTGTGTTCCTCTTCGCAGATACTGTCAGACCTGCTGAGTTTTTCCAGGTATTTTTATTTTCGTTTTAGTCATGGTTTATCTCTATCTTAACTGCATCAACCCACCTTGGTTCTGTAACCTTAATATCCTTACTCAGCAAACAACTTTCAATCGCAGTGTTGAGATTTTCAATTTTCAAACACCAGCTTCTAGAGAGAGAGAGAGAGAGAGAGAGAGAGAGTTCCAGATTTCCACAGATGTGTGGAATGCTTTCTAACATCACCCCTGAACAGCCTTGCTCTATCTTTTAAATTTATGCCTCTTTGTTCTGGACTCTCCCGCCAAGAGAAAATGATTTATCAAAGTGCAAATTTCACCAGCAGCTGCAGCCCCCCCCACGCCCCCACCCCCAGCAGCCTGGCAGTGGCAGCACTGAGCTGCTGGCCTGCAGGATTTTGGGCATTCAGCCTCCTGAACTGTCTAACATGGCAATTGTCCTCTCTGGCCTTTCAGTGTTGGCTGCAGCTCAGTTTTAACACAATCACGTCTGAGTCAGAAGGTTCTAAGTTCAAGTCCAGAAACTTGAGCCTGTAATCTAGGCTCACACTCCAGTGCAGCACTGAGGGAGTGCTCCACTGCTGGAGGTGCCAACTTTTGGATGAGATGTGAAACCGAGGTCCTATCAGCTCTCTCAGGCGGATATAAAAGATCACATAACATTATTTCGAAGAAAAGAGGGCAGCTCCCCATTGTGTCCTGGCCAATATTGATGCCTCAACTGATAACAATTAAACACATTATCAGGTCATTATCTCATTGCTGTTTGTGGGAGTTTGCTGTGTGCAAATTGGCTGCCACATTTCCTACATTACAACAGTGACTACACTTCAAAAAGTACCTCGTTGAGTGTAAAAAACTTTGGAAAGTCCTGATGCTGTGAGAGGCGCTATACAAATGCAAGTCAGTCTCATTCTTATTTATTTTGCAAAGTCTATCATCATTTGGTCAAGGTACCGGCAGCAGCCATGGGACAGTGGTGAGCAGAGGAGAGGGAAACAAAATTGAAAGAAAGAAATTCCATCAGAATGTTAAAACAAGCTGCTTAAACATATTAAATTGCTAGTTAATTATTTATACTAATACCCTTAAGCATTACTAAACAACTGATAGATGAGTTATTACAGTTGTTAAGCACTGATTTAAAATAGTGTCAACATTCCCTCCTGGGCAGAGTTTGGAGTTCATCAAAAGGTTAAGGGTTGTGAGTGGGGGTTCTCTCTGTTAAATCACCACCTCTTCATTCCAGGCTTGTGGAAACATGGAATCCTCTCTCCCCTGGGGGTCAATTAGAACTCCTTGATAGATTTTTATTGGGTAAGGGTATTAAAGGTTCCTCCTCCTTCAGGTACCATGCCCTAAGAGGGCTTTGGAAACCATGGACTTCCATTGGATTGCTTTGTGATTATACTTGGCAAAGTACTGGAATGGTTTGCCATTGGCTTCGCAGTATGGCTGGCCAGGAAGCTCTCCCACACTTACCACCTGCTATTGGGTGCATTGGAAGCTGATAGATCAGCCTTTTTGGTCACATTATGAACACACCTTCTATGGCCATTAAGCTCTAAAGTGGGATTTGAACCCAGAGCTTCTAGATCAGAGGTAGGGATGCCACCCACTGCACCACAAGACTTCCCACATGTAGACTAAGGCAGCTAAAATAGATTTGAGGTGTACTTCAGGCATGATCTCGTGGAGGGGCAGAGCATGCTCGAGGGACTGAATAGCCTGATCCTGATCCTAATGTTCCTAATTTGAAGGGATTAGGCAGAGCTAAATGGCAGCTCCTGGAGGCCAGAGATGGAGACATTACGATGGAATAGACAAAGGGAGGCTTTTTCTTCTGCTAGTGTGGAAATCAAGAACAAGGAGCGGTCAGTTTAAATGCAGGGCTAGGCCGCTTAGGAATGAAATCAGAAATCACTTTATCACACAAATGTTGGCAGAAGCCTGGAACGCTCTCTTGTCCCTAAAAGAGTGTCAATGTTGGAGGATTAACTGGAGATTTCAAGGCTGAGATTAATGCAATCATAGAATTTTACAGTGCAGAGGAGTCCATTCAGCCCATCATGGTCCTGTGCCAGGTCTCTGAAAGAACTCTCAACTTCATCTCATTACTCGACACTTGCCCCACAGCTACAAAAATTGTTCCTAATTTTTGTCTCTATCGTTTTTGAAACCTCTCCTGGATTTGCAGATTTTTGTTGGACCAAGATATTAAGGAATATGGAGCAAAGTTGGATAAAGGGGTTTGAGGTGCAGAACATCTAACTGAATGTCAGGCTCGAGGGGCTAAATGACCTCTTCCTGTTCCTACATTCCTGCAGCCTGGTTGTAGTTGAACTCTAGTCTGTGACTGAAGGTTCATCAATAAGAGGTAAGCACTGTCAGAAACCAGGGTTGAGCTGCAATAAGGAGAGCTGCCAGCAAGCGTCACTGAGAGGAGATAGAGTGTCAAACCCTCGCAGGATGAGACTGAATCAATTTAATTAGAGATTCTTGATACCGTAAATAATATAGAAGCAGTTACCTGTACATTTCCCAGCCATTGTTATTGCTTCCCTCACCTTCAGTAATCTCTTCAATTTGCATTAATCATTTCTCAGTTCACTCCAAGTCCCATTCACCTATCACCCCTTGTGCTGCCCATTGATCTATGTTAGCCTCCGGTCCAGCAATACTTCAAATTTATAGATCTCGCCACTCCCTATCTCTATAACCTCCCTGAGCCTCAAAAGAAAGAAGAGAGGAGATGGTAGTAGAACGGTAATGTCACTGGATTCACAATCCAGAGGCCCAGGCTATTGCTCTGGGCACAGAGGTTCAAATCCCCCTGCTGGTGGTGGAATTTAAATTCAATTACTAATTCTGGGACTGAAAGCTAGTCTCTGGAATGGTGACCATCACACCCATTTGGTTCACTAATGCCCTTTAGGGAAGGAAATCTATCATCCTTACCTGGTCTGGCCTACACATGATGCCCAACCCACAGCAATGTGGTTGACTCTTAAATGCCCTCTGAAATGAACCACTTAGTTCAAGGGCATTTAGGGTTGGGCAACAAATGTTGGCCTGGCCAGCAATGATCCACACCCTATGAAGAAGACCCTATGAATTAGGAGTGGCCCATTGAGCCTGCTCCACCATTCAATAAGGTCATGGTTAATATGATTGTGGCCTTAACTCCACTTTCACAACTGTCCCTCATAAACCTTGACTCCCTTGCATATCAAAAACTCTGCGATCTCGACACTCGTCCAATTTTGACCACTTGCACCTTCCCAATTTTAATTGCTCCACCATTGACAGCCTTACCTTCAGCTGTCTGGGTTAAAAGTGCTATATAAATGCAAATTGCTGCTGCTGCTGCCCTATGGTGCATAGAACATATATAGATTATGCCGTAGTAGAACATCCCAAGATGTTTCACAGGAGCGATTTCAGGCAAAATAATCTGATACCAAGTTACCACAGGAGGAGGTATTGGGAGATTACCAAAGTTTCCATTCATGAGGTAAATTGTAAGGATGATGCTTAAAGAAGAAGAGAGAGGCAGAGAGGATTAGGGAGGGAATTTGAGAGCTTGGTGCCAGGCAGCTGGAGGTGTGAACTTGAACGGTGGAGTGATTAGAATTGTGGATGCACAGGAGGCCAGAATTGGAGGAGTGCAGATATCTCAGAGGGCTTCGGGGGAGGTTAGATTCAAGGGTGGTGAGGGGGGGGCAGCGGGGAATGCAAGGTCATAACCACTTAACTTCCCCTTTCAATCTCTGCTTCATATTCACTCCTTCCCATCCTGTGAAGCAGGTGGGGACATTCCCTGACAGTTAAGACTCTGTATAAGCCCAAGCTGCTGTCTTTATTGCCATTTAGTTGGTTTGCAAGTTTCTTTCTCGCCTATCTTGCTGTGAGAGACAAGGATCACAAAATCAGTGGATGGGAATTTCTTGCAAGAAAGGTAGGCAGTGACAGAAGTAGAAATGGAACTTGCAACATTATAGTGCCTTTCAGGATGTCTTTAATGAAGTACAGACACTGCACATCAAGCTTCCAAAATCAATTAACGAAGTGAATGACTGGATGATCTGTTTTCGATGCTAGCTGAGGGATAGATATTGTCCTCGATAGAAGGCAGAACTCCCCTGTACTTCATCAAATTGCTTTGGGGTCTTTTACGTTCACCAGAGAGGGCAAACAGGGCCTGGGTTTAACATCTCATCTGAAAGACAGCACTTCTGACAGTGCGGCACTCCCTCAGTACTGCGCTGGAGTGTCAGCATTGATTTTTGTGCTCAAGTGGAGTGGGACTTGAACCCACAACCATCTAATTCGGAGCTGACAGAGTGGTCCCAATTGAGCTAGAAAATTGTGGGAAGGTGGCATCTGCTGTGTTGGCAGTGCGTGGGGTTTGTATCCACAGTGCAGACCCATGGAATGACCTCCTCCCTCCAAACCCCTCACATCATTAGTCATATGGACTCGAAACGTTAACTGTACTCCTCTCCACAGATGCTGTCAGACCTGCTGAGTTTTTCCAGCTATTTTTGTTTTTGTTTCATTAAAGATCTATTGAGTTTAAAACAACTTGCAATTATTTACCTTTATCAAAGTAATACATCCAAGATGTTATCAAACAAAATTTGACATCAAGCTATACTAGTAGGTATTAGAAGTGATTAACAACTTTTTCGGAGGTAGATTTTAAAGAGCGTCTTAAACAAGGAAAGAGGGCTGGAGAGGTTTAAGCGGGAAACCCCTGAGCTTTGGGCCTTGGCAGCTGAAGGCACGGCTGCCAATGGTGGAACAACTAAAACTGGGGAGTTAACCTTAGCATTTCCAAATGAACAACACCATACACAAAAACAGAGAACAATAATTAGCTCTGAAGGTGTGTGTTCAGCAGGATTTCAGTACTACAGGTAAACACACGATTAAAGCACATGTTTGAGTCTATAAAATGCTAATGTGATCAGAGTGATTCAGCAGGGTTGAGATCACCTGGTTGCTGTTAACCTGTAAGGGGCCCAGAGGTTATCTACCTAATTCAGCCTCCAAATTCTGTACAAAGCAGCAGGTTTTGGGCAGTGTCTAATGTAAAGCTTCAAATGTAAAAGGGACACATAGTTTACAAATAACAGATTTCAAAAGAGACTTCTTTAATTTAAAACTGACTCCGTCTGTGGCTGTCTCTAAATTACTGTCTGTGCAAGTCACACTCCCTTAACCCCTCTACCCCCACCCTCATCGCTGCCTCTCTCTTCTTCTCCAATAGTGTCCTTTTATTGCTTGCAGTCACCTCCCACCACTAATCAGACACAGTAACAGGCCATTCGGCCCAACTGGTCAATGCTGGTGTTTGTAGTGCCCACGAGCCTCCTCCACCCCTCTTCAATGAATCATATCAGCATATCCCTCTATTCCTTTCTTCCTTATATGTTTATTTAGCTTTCCCTTAAATGTATCCAAGACTCAATCATTCCGTGTGGGAGCAAGTTCCACATTCTAACTATTCTCCTGGATTCCCTATTGAATTTATTGGCGCCTCTCCCATATTTGTGGTCCCTAGGTTTGGTCTCTTACCCCATAAGTGGAAATACCTCTTTGTCTACCCTATTTTAAAGACCATTTTTAGACCACTGTATCAGCCTTCCCTTTGCTACAGAAAGCTTCCCCAATAGTACTTGGGTCTACCAGGACAGATGGAGAGAAACTTCAGGTGGGAGGAGTGGGAGCCAGAGGGAAATGGATCCTTGTCTCGATTTTCACTACTTCTGTTCACCCTGATTCCAAAGCATTTTGAGTTAAGAAAGTTACTGACCACCATGCACAAGACCTTGGATTTCAGCAGTGCATGAGTATTTTTACTTTTTTTTTTAAATGTTTGCCTCCGTTTCATTATAACTTTGGAATAAAATTGAAGATAAAGGAGGATTTGTGTTTCACCAAATTAGAAACTGCCTGAATAACCTCAAATGAGCAAGTAGTCAGCCCACAACATTATATTTTAATGTCACAACGTTTTATTTATGGCAGCAAGTGTCACTCAGAAGTGACCTATCTCCTCACAGGCCTCCACAAGTCATTTTTACTGGGATCACCCTCCTGTAACATATTATCTTGCGCTTCCTTCATGTCTTCTTCCACTTTAGCCTGAAGGAGCAAATTCTCAACACGTTTCAGCTCAACTAGCACCAATTGCACAGTTGTTACATAGTCTTTATAGACAACAGGCCCTTCAGCACAACCACTCCATGTCGATGTTTATGCTCCACATGAGCCTCCTCCCACCCCACATTGTTGAACCCTAATGGCAGATCCTTCTAGACTTTTCTCCCTCTTGTGTTTATCCAGCTTTCCCTTAAGTGCATCCGTGTCTCAACCACTCCGTGTCGTAGCGGGTTTCACATTCTCACCACCCTCTGGATAAAGGAGTTTCTCCTGAATTCCTGATTTCATTTCTTGGTGACTTTCTTATAATGATGGCCTCTAGTTATGTTCTTCCCCACAAGAGGAATCATTCTCATTGTGCCTACTCTATCAAAACCTTCCATAATTTCAAACACCTCTATTAGGTCACCGCTCAACTATCTCTTTTCAAGAGAAAAGAGACCCAACCTGTTCATCTTCTTCTGCAGGGAATGATATTGCAGTTCTGTTATCATCCTTAAATCATCTCTGCACCGTCTCCAGTACCTCTATATTCTTTTTATAATATGACAACCAGAGCTTCACACAGTACTCCAAGCGTGGTCTAACTGTTGATGGTTGGTTGGTTATGTTGTTAAGGGTACACAGGTAAGAGGCACTGTTTGATTAAGGACTGAGAGCACATATAAAGAGAGTCTGCTGGGACACTGGGTTAGTAGTGAGGCGGCAGAGATCTGTAATGTTGCATCCTGTGAATAAACTACTATCAAGGAAAAGATCTATGTCTTGTTTCATACTCCATCTGGCTTGGATCCATTTAACACTAACAAAGGTTCAATACAAATTTAGCATAACATCTCTACTTTTCAAATCTAATTCTCTAGGAATACATCCGAGTGACTGATTTGCTTTTGTTATGGCTTTAAAGACCTGTGCCCCAACTTTCAGTGATGTTGTATTTGTACCTCTAAATTCCTTTCCACCTCTACTCTATTAATTTTCCAAGTAATATTTAACCTCCTCATTTTTCTCAGAATAATGTAATACCTCATGCTTACCCATGTGAAATTCAGTTGTTAATTACATGCCCATTCTGCACTTTTATTACAATTGTCTATCCACCCATCTCTTCTTTTCAATCTGTCTTCTTTTGTCTGCCGGTACATATCTCCATCTCTTGATCCATTTCTCTCTCTCTGTATCTGTCCCTCTCTCTTCATCTCTCACTTCAGGACATCATCAGCACTCAGATTAAATGGCTGCCTTAAAATCTCATTCTTGGGTTCAGAACTGTTTTTTTTTATTCGATCATGGGATGTGGGCTTTGCTGGCTAGGCCAGAATTTATTGCCCATTCCTAATTGCCCTTGAGAAGGTGGTAGTGAGCTGCCATCTTGAACTGCTGCAGTCCGTGTGGTATAGGTACACCCACTGTGCTGTTAGAAAGGGAGTTCAGGATTTTGACCCAGTGACAGTGAAGGAATGGCAATATATTTCCAAGTCAGGATGGTGAGTGATTTGGAAGGGAACTTGAAGGTGGTGGTGTTCCCATGCATCTGCTGCCCTTGTCGATCAGATGGAAGATGTCGTGGAATATTTGGAGTCAAAATTTACAGCAAGCAAGGTTGACAGAGATTGCAAATTCAACTGGTAGCTGAACAGGTCGAAAAGGAAGGCATATGGAATCCTTTCCTTTATTAGCTGAGGCACAGAATATAAGAGTAGGAAGATTATGCTGGAACTATATGAAACATTAATTAGACCACAACTTGAGTATTGTCTGCAGTCCTAGTCACCTCATTACAGAAAGGATGTAATTGCATTAGAGAAGGTACAGAGGGGATTTACGAGGATATTTCCAGGAATGGAAAATTGCAGCTATGAGGAAAGATTGGATAGGCTGGGGTTGTTCTCCTTGGAACAGAGGAGACTGAGGGGAGATTTGATTGAGGTATACAAGGTTGTGAGAGGCCTGGATAGAGTGGATGGGAGGGATCTATTTACCTCAGCAGAGAGGTCAGTGACTAGGTGGCATAGATTTAAAGCGATTGGTAGAAAGGTTAGAGAGGAGATGAGGAAAAATCTTTTCATCCAGAGAATTGTGGGGTTCTGGATCTCACTGCCTGAAAGGGTAGTAGAAGCAGAAACTCTCAACTCATTTACAAGGTGTCCGGATATGCACCTGAAGTGCCATAATCTGCAGGGCTATAGACCAAATGCTGGAAAATGGGATTAGGCTGGAGGGCTCATTTTTCAGCTGGCACAGACACGATGGGCAGAGTGACCTCCTTCTGTGAGGTGCAGGCATGGGGGGGGGTGGGGGGGGCAAGAGTGGGGGAGTGGCAGTATGTCAATTCTCCTTCAGAGACAGCATGGACACAATGGGCCGAATGGCCTTTTTCTGTGCTGTAACAATTCTGTGTGAAATGTACATCTCCATTCCCTAAAGGCCATATCCCCAAAACAGATTACACTCTTCAAGAACAAACACAAGTGATTATCAATCCCATTCACTCCCTGGATCTGAACAGCATTGATTTAGTGTGTGTGCAATTTACAGATTTAATGGCATATTCAGTGCCTCTCCCCCTCCCCCCACCAGCCCACCACCCTCTCTGTCATGGATAATCACATCAGGTTGGACCCTCTGACGATGAGTTTTCTGAACAGTGGATTTAATCTGAAGGGGCTTTCTCCGAACAGAAACTGAACTAAACAGGCCATAAATGGCGATAATAAAATTAGAACCCCCAAGCTCAAAAAGGATGTTTGCCAATTCTGATTGGATGTATTCCTGGAGGTTTCATCAAACGATCCTCCCACCTGATCGTATGGCCTTTATTTCTCCATTTCGCTTCAGAGGAAATGTAAAAAAAAAAAATTTTTATTAAGCACTTGACTCTTTTCTTCAGAAATTTTGCTCGTAGTGATGTCCTGGAGATGAACCTTTAATTCCAGGAAACTCTTGGCAAATCCTGGAGAGTTGGCAACCCAAACTTTGGTGAGTTGAAGCCACTGGTGTCTATGCCGGATGTGCTTAACGCTCAAGTGTAGAATACAGCCTACACACAGACTCAGAAATCAATATCTCCGTCTTAAGTCTGTCAGCTTCAATCTGTGTCTTTAGTTACACAGTCCACAGTAATGATGGGCAGAAACCATGGCTCCACATTTGTTATCGCAGGAAATATGGCCTGGGGCAATAATTACACAGACTCCAACATGAGAGTGGGGGCGTTTGAAATCATCGAGTGCTGTTTGAATATTGTGGGCTGTTAAATTTCACCCTACGTCAATGTGTTCTCATTAACACCGTTGTAAAGGGAACAATTTAACATGCATTTAACTCACAAATGACAATGTGTGCAAACAGCTGTTGCATAAGTGAGTGGGCCCATGAAGACAGAATTTTGGATTTGAATTTGTGAACGTGTGTGTGTGTGTGTGTGTGTGTGTGTGTGTGTGTTTTGTGCTCAGTTCGAAGAGTAGGTTAGGCTCAGATGCTCAAACCCACTCTTGTTTATTCTGCTGCTACCCCAGAGTTCCGTATTAATATTGCCTTTTTATTAATCCTTCCTCCAAATTTGGAACATTTAGGAACAGGAAGAGGCCATTCAGCCTCACAGGCATGTCCTGTATTCAACTAGATCGTGACTGATGTGTAGTTCAACTCCATTTACCAGTCTTTACCCCATATCCCCTGAAATGCTAACCTACCAAAAATCTATAAATCCATAAGTGTTTTTAGAAAGGAAAGGGGAAAATATTGGAAAAAGAAACAATTCTAATGGCAGTAAGGCAAGGGCAGAATAATGGGGCTAGGTGCAGTCACAATGGGCCAAATGGTCTCCTTTTGGTGCTCTAAGATTCTATGATTACATTGATCTCAATCCTGAAAGGTCCAGTTCATCCTCAAATTCCACAGGGGAGAGAGTGATAGATTTCCACTACTTTGTATCTGATTTCATGAAAAGAAATCTGGCAATTGGGTCAGGGTGTCCATGCCTCCACTATAAGGACGCCTGTGTGCAAGATATGAAGAGGGCCAATGTTGACACTGACAATGGGGAGACAGTCGCTGACAGCCATCAGCTCTTGGAGGCTGACTGTTTGGAAAGGCATTAAAAGAAGTGAGCAGAAATGGAAAGCTCAACTGGCTGGGGCGAGGGCCCAGAGAAAACAGAGGCCAGTGAATCGTGCACCTGCGCAGCCCACTGTCGCCCTCTGCAACAACAAATGCAGCAGAGACTCCTGTGCCAGAGTGGGGTTCCTGAGCCACATCAGGGGGGTGTTTCATACAGAGTTGACCTTGGAGGCATGAACCATCATCTCATGAGATGAAGACAGTCAAAGTAAAGTGAATGTCCAATTTCACTTCTGAGGGTGGCTTAGCTCTAATTTTAAGGTTACACTCCCTTGTTCTGGATTTCCCCCATCAATAACTCCTCTGTTAATACCTTATCTTATCCCATCATCATTTTAAACATCTCAATTAGATCCGCTCCCCAGTCTGCCCTGAAGGAGGAGATTCCCTGCTCAGTGAACGACCATGAGGGAGAACAGCCAACCCTTGTGGATGACCATGAGGGAGAACAGCCAACCCTTGTTGCCATTCTTCTCTCTAGTGTAGACGGCAAATGACATAGAACTTTCACGTGTGCAAGATCCCCTGTCGACCTCGCCCAGCCCTCAGCCAGCATTCACACAAGCTGGAGGGGGCGGGGAGGGTTGATGGAGAGGTGTTGGGAAGGTGGAATGGGGAGGGGTGGCATGGTGAGGCGATGGAAGGATAGGCTTTCGGAGCCCCTAGTAGAGCCAATATCTCATCTGTATCAATTGTATTGTTACCCCGACTGAGATCAACTAACTGGACAGTTTTGTTTTCCATACATAAGGAAGAATGCGCTCACCTTAGAGAGGGTGCATCGAAGATTCCCTAGATTAGCACCTTTCATAGCAACAGGAAACACAGCAGCCAATTTATACAGAGCAAGCTTCTACACGTAGCAATGTGATAATGACCTGATAATCTGCTTCAGTGAGTTCAATGAGGTATTAAAAACTGATCAAGACACTGGAGACAACTCCCTTGCCCTTCTTCAAAATAGTGTCATGGGATCTCTTATGTCTACCTGAGTCGGTGGACAGGGTCTTGGTTTAATGCCCCACCCACAAGACTGTACCTCTGACAGTGCTGCATTCCCTCAGTACTGCACTGGGGGTGTCAGTTTGGATTATGCTCAGCCTCTGGAGCGGGACTTGTCTTTCTTACTCGGGGGCAATAGTAATATTAATAATAATATTTAGTAATAATATAGTATTAATAGTAGTAATAATTAGTAATAATGTACGGGCTGGATGTGATGGAGGCCTCGCCCACTGGTTGAAGAGCTGGCGAGAGCCTCACTTTGCCTCTTTAGGGAAGGCCCGCTGAATTAATTGCCACTCAAGCAGTTCGCTAGACGGCAGCAAGCCTTTCCTGAGATCGAGGACCCTGGGGCTGGAAGTCCCACCCACTGAGAGCCACCAGCCAATCAGAGGCTGGCAGCACTATTGAACTGGTTTACATATGGTTTAGGACACAATTTCCCAATTCTGTGTCCCCCCCCCACCTCGGACACTGAGTGCCTTTGAATGAGGGAAACTCCTCCTGCCGCCCAACTCCGGGAGCCCGCATGGTTTGGTTATTGTGCTCCCTGCATGGCAAAACTCACCCCCGCTGCTGGGTGAATACGCATTAATTGCCCACTTAAGGGCCTCCAGTTGGCAGCGGGGCAGAGAGGGCTGTTCAATGGCCTTCCCCCCCGATCATAATCACAGGAACTCGCCACGGTGAGGGGCATTAATTCTGCCTACGCTTCAAGGAGAACTTCATTGGCTGTGAAGTACTTTGGGGCATGCTGAGGTAATTAAAGGTGCTATATAAATGCAAATCTTAATTTTAACAAATGCAACACAAGCCAATGTAGCAAACCTTTGGAGACAGGGCATATTCTCAAGGAGTTTGAAGAGTTAAGAGCTGCTGAATAGATTTTACAGCCGCAATTTACTAACTCCACCCAAACCTTCCCTGCCAGTTGTTCAATCCCTACCAAACAGCCCAAACAACTCAGGAGGCTAGGCAACTGAGAAAGAAGTAGAAAGGCTTGCTTGGTAGAATCTTGGCAGGCCGAACTCCCAAAAAGGATAAGCTAATTCATTCCCGAAGGTGGGATGAATACCGGAGGAAAAGGTCCCAGAGGCTCCAAGCCTAATGCAGTTAATCCAGTGACATCAAGCGGTTAATTAAAAACGCAATGATTCCCAGGAGCAGGGTGTGGGGCATGGGTTAATGCTTTTCTCTTCCCCCAACCACCACCCCCCCCCCCACCCCCCCACCCCACCGTTGAACTGACATTTTCTAACTCAGCCAGCCTCTCTCACTTCCTCTCTCTGCCTGAAAGAAAGATACTGTAATCAAATCCGACACTCCGGTGAAGATGCCCTGAGGGGTTGTTGGATGAACTGTGTCTTTTGAGCACAAGGTTCAATCTGAGGCTTGCTTGTCCTGATGGATGTAAGAGATCCCATGGCACTACTTTAATATGAGCAGAGTGCTCTCCTGGAAGGCTGGCCAAAACTCACTCATTACCGCGCAGCTACTAATAAAATGAGCTGGTCATTGGTCACATTTCTCAGTGGGATCACGCTTGTGCATAAAAATGGCTCATACGCTTGCTTATATAACAGCAGTCACTGCCCTCCAAAAAAAAAATAACATTTGTTGTGTGTCAAGTGTAAGCCGCCTGCCTTGTGATCCTGAATCTCACCCCAGTGGCCAGTTTGAGCTGGGATTACGAATGTGGTGGGCAGTCTGATGGCGAGGCAACAGAGTCAAGCCCAGGCCTGCCCTCACCTCACCTCCGTAATACCACCTTTCAACAAAACGGGAAACATAGGCAGTCAGGTGGGAGGGTTGACTTCATCTCTCTCTCTCTCTCTCTCTTTCACAAACCCATGGGGGCTGAGATCGGCTAATTTGCCATCACCATGTTGGCTCCACACATGAAGATCGGACACTTGGTTGTGGTACCCAGCAGCTGAAGGGCATTAACTTCCACGGACTGCAGAGGCTCAAAAAGGCAGCTCGCCACCACCTTCCCAAGGGCAATTAGGGATGAGTAATAATTGCTGGCTTAGCCAGCGATGCTCACATCCCGTGAAAGAAAAAAAAATAACCTCAGGACAGGAGCAAAGGGAATCAGTGGAAAGAAAGTCGACAGATGGAGCGGAAAAGCCTGATGACCCCGGTTGACCCTTTCCCTTGGGTTAACCCGTCAGGTGTCAGCTGTGGCTCAGTGGGTAGCTCTCTCATCTCAGAGGCAGAAGATTTTGAGTTTAAGTCTGACTCCATAGACTTGAGTGCATAATCCATGCTGACATCGCTGTGGGAGTGTACTGAAGGAGTGCTGCGCTGTTGACGGTGCAGTTTTTCGGATAAGATATTAAGTTAAGACCTCACCTGCCTGAAAAGATTTCACAGCACTAGTCAAGGAAGGACAGGGAAGTTCTTCCCAGTATTACCTGGAAAAACTCAGCAGGTCTGGCAGCATCGGCGGAGAAGAAAAGAGTTGACGTTTCGAATCCTCATGACCCTTTGACAGAAACGTCAACTCTTTCCTTCTCCGCCGATGCTGCCAGACCTGCTGAGTTTTTCCAGGTAATTCTGTTTTTGTTTTGGATTTCCAGCATCCGTAGTTTTTTTGTTTTTAAGTTCTTCCCAGTATCTAGCTAATATTTATTCCTCTACAAATATCACTAAAAGAGCTGACTTGTTAATCGTCATGTTGCTGTTTGTGGGAGCCTGCTGTGCATGTTTAAAGGTGTAATTAAATGGATGTGAAACACTTGGGGATCTCCTGAAGTCATGGGACATGTTTCATAAATGGAAATTCTTGCTTTGTGTATCGAGGTGCCAGAGTGGAATTAATTCTTCCTCTCACTTTGATAAGCAGTGAATGACTCATTGGCTGGTGCACTTATCAGAATATCGCCCAGCTGACAGAACCTTGGTGCAGAGCTCCCTTCAACCTGTTGGCTCAGCTGTCTTCCTTCTTTTCACACTGTGCCACCACTTAACATATGCTACAGGTAAAGGGTTATCTTCACATGACAGCATGAGCTGCTTTTGTTTCTAAGACTTTCTTTGCTGCAATATGCTCTCTAGTTCATCACCAAGCGGGTACTGTCACATACAAATATACAAATTAGGAGCAGGAGTAGGCCACTCTGCCCTTTGAGTCTGCTTCACTATTCAATAAGATCATGGCTGATCGGAATGTAGCCTCAACTCCTGCCTACCTCTGATAACCCTTCACCCCTTTGCTTTTTAAGAATCTATCTAACTCTGCCTTAAAAATATTCACAATTTCTACTTCCATTGTCTTTTGAGGAAGACAGTTCCAAAGAGTCGCAACCCTCTGAGGGAAAAAATTTCTCCTCATCTTTGTCTTAAATGGGTGACCCCTATTTTTTAAATGATGGCCCCTAGTAGTGGATTCTAAAGTTATTAACCAATTCAACAACAACATGCATTTATATTGTACCTTTAATGCAGTAAGATGCCCCAAAGCCCTCACAGGTGTATAATCTGACAATGAGCCACACAAGGAGATATTTGGACAGGTGGCCAAAAATTTGGCCAAAGAAGTAAGGTTTGAAGGAGGAGATAGAGTTAGAGAGGTTTAGGGAGGGGATTCCAGAGTTTGGGGCCCAGGCAGCTGAGGGCACAGCCGTCAGCGTTGAAGCGATTAAAATTGGGGATACTCAAGGGGTCAGAACTGGAGGGATGAGCCAACAGAAGCTTCTAGATCTGATTCCCTGTCAGTGCTGAATGGCCTGACTTTCGACCACCTCAAATACCCTCAGCACCCCCAAAAAAAATAAGAAACTTTTATCGCTATCCAATGGCAAGAGACCATTAGAGCTGAGGACAAAATTGTGTTTTGTTTCGATGCCTTCTGTGGCTGAATTGCTGACTGGCATTAATCACCTTGGCTCATACATGAGAAATGGCATTGGGCAAGATCCCAGAGCAAGAACAGTGCCTGTGTAATTGCATCACCTTCGAGAGTTAGACATAGACGCTGAAGAGTGTTCTTTATTTCTCGTTTTATATGTTAATGTAAGAAGGACTCAAGTCACTAAATTATCAGCAGTAGTCTGGATGGGTAGCACTGCTGTCTCTGAGTTGAATGGTCGTGGGTTCAGGTCTCACTCCAGAACCTTAAGCACTACAATCTAGACCGACACTCCTAGTGCAGTGCTGAGGGAGTGCTGCACTGTCAGAGGTGGTGTCTTTCAGGTGTAAAAGTAAACCAAGGTCCTGCCTGCCTTCTCAGGTGGGTGTAAAATATTCCACAGCACTTTTTGAAGAAGAGCAGGGGTAGTTCTCCCTGGCACCATGGTTAATATTTATTTCCCCCAACCAATATCATTAAAAATCAGGCTATCTGGCCATTATCACATTTCTATTTGAGTGATCTTGTGCTGAAATTGGTGCCACATTTCCTACGTTAAACAGTGACTAAACTTCAAAAGTACTTCATTGCTCGTAATATACTTTGGGGCAGCCTGAGGTCTATGAAAGGCACTATATAAACGCAAGTTCTTTCTTACTTTCTATTTGGCACAGATAGCCTCAGCCTCAACAATAATCACCAGCATCAATCAGAGGACATCACTGTGAATGTATATAATGTCTAGATTCTTTCTGTGTTTGTAATTTGTGAGCACTTTTCCCCATGTTGTAACTGAAGTCTTAAAACACTGCAGCTACTTCCTGTGGCTTTGCAGTAGATAATTGACCTGGGAGTGGTGGGGACCTGTTGCTTTCTGAAGACAGTTTGAGATCTGCTTTAGATATTGCCTGCCCCTGATTAACAAACATATATCTCTGCTCCCCCTATCCCTTCAGGAATACAGATCCCTGTTTAACCTCGTTGCACCAATTACTGTGGCCCATATCTGTGATTCTCGTTCCGGTAACACAGAGGGCCATCAGATAATGGAGGAGATGCTTACGAATACTCCACATCCCAGTGGAGGAGCACTGATACAGATCAGCCGGAAAGTCTGGACCTGACAAACTTGAAAGCCTGTGCTGCTAAACTGCTGTGCTCTAGGGAATGCTCGAAGGGTGGAGACAGAATCCAGTCAACCAAATACTCAAAGCATCCGCTCAGAGTGATTTTAAACTCAAACTGCTATTTGCTCCACATACCACCCCCAAAGCAATAATGGACAGCAGTGCTCATACAGGCTTTGCCAATTGAATTCCATTTTTGGGCCTTGTCCAAGCCTCTAATTTTTCCACCTTCTCTATAGGTACCAGCCACATGTCAACCATGGCTCAGTGGGGAACTTTCTCACCTCTATTTCAGGAGGTGGTGGGTTCAAGTCCCAGTCCAGGAATTGTCTTGGGCACAAAAATCAAAAGACTATCACTCCAGTGCAGTACTGAAGGAGTGCAGCACGGTTGGAGGTGCTGCCTTTTGGATGAGATATTAAACTCCATCTAGGTGGATAAGAAAGGTCCTTTGGCACTATTTCAAAAACTTTGCAGTTTTGATGAAGCCTCATCCAACAGCGGAATGAGGTTTCTGTTATTAAATTAAATACAATAAAAATGTATGGGCCGAATTTTCATCATTTATATGTTCAGGTGACTGTCTCCACGCTACCCTGTGCCTGCGCTGATGCCAGTGCCCGCCCTCCTCCTGCCCCCACCCCAGCAGTGCTGAGCATTTCATGCCGGCCATTAACTGGCCAGCCAGCGTGAAATCATGGTTGGGGGCCGATTGTAGTCGGCGGTCTGTTCCCCGGCTGATTCCGGACCTGCTGATCGCGCCAGCCCGCCGAACCAAAAACAAATTATCTGGTCATTGCTGTTTGTGGGAGCTTGCTGTGCGCTAATTGGCTGCCACATTTTTTACACTACAACAATGACTACATTTCAAAAGCATTTCTTTGGCCGTAAAGCACTTTGAGATGTCTGGTGGTCATGAAAGGTGCTACATAAATTCAAATCTTCCTTTTGCCAACTCCAGTAACCCTGCAATAGTTCACCCCAAAAAAGGCCATTATGTGGAAGGCTAAATAATAAAGCTATTCAGCTTTGGGGGGGCATCGCTTTGCTGGAGAACTACATTGAATTAGATGAAACTTACATAAAAAATCAGGCCATTTGGCCCAACTGGTCTGTGCCAGGGTTTTTGTTGCGAATGATCTTCATTCTATCCTACTTCATTAGCCATGATCTAATTTCTGCTTAAATCTATTGACGCTTTTTATCGCATCTACTCCACGTGGAAGATGACCTGAAAAACACTTCCAAGCCAATAAAATACTTCTGAGATGTAGCCACCATTGTAATGTAGGAAGTTGCAGCAGCCAGTTTGCACACAGCAAGCTCCCACAAACAGGAATGTGATGACAGCCAGGTAACCTAGTTTTAATGATATGGATTCAATGGCAAACATTACCCCAAGACCCTGCTCTTCTATGAACAGGGCAATGGGATATTTCAGTGCGGGGAAGGCAGGTGAAACTGTAACACAAGACATGAATATACAGTTTAAGGATCCAATTATACCTATAGTACAAGATCAAACAGCTGGTGCAGAGACAGAGAGGAAAATTATACTCCTAAGTTTCAGAAAGTCTTTTTATTAATGCCAGATGTGTAGATTGTACCTTTTGGCTGTTTGATTTGACTAGCTTGTCAATCATACTTGTGTTCTGAAGGGTAGGTTACTGAGTAAATTCAGCTGGAACAAGGGATTACTCACAGTTTCAGGAATAAGTAACCTGCTAAGGTATAAAGTCAACTCTTACCTCTTTTGCAACATTTCCTAGAATTAAACAGGTGACCATTCAGCCCATCATGCCTGTGCTGCCTTTGAAAGAGCTGTCCAATTAGCCCCACTGCTCCTGCTCTTTCTCCATGCACTGCGATTTTTCCTTTTCAAATACTTAAGCAATTCCTTTTTGAAAGTTACAATTGAATTTGCTTCCACCACCCTTCCTTCTCCTGGTGTCTCTTGTTCTTTTGCCAATTACCTTAAATCTCTCTCCTCTAGTTACCAACTCTCCTTTTTTTTTACTCGTTCATGGGATGTGGGCGTCGCTGGCTAGGCCAGCATTTATTGCCCATCCCTAATTGCCTTCATTCAGAGGGCGTTTAAGAGTCAACCACATTGCTGTGGGACTGGAGTCACATGTAGGCCAGATCAGGTAAGGATGGCAGATTTCCTTCCCTAAGGGGCATTAGTGAACCAGATGGGTTTTTACGGCAATCGACAATGGATTCATGGTCACCATGAGACTTTTAATTTCAGATTTTTATTAATTGTTAGTGGAAATTCCTTATTTGCACTTCTGACACCACAAGAGCCCATTCATTCTGAATCTCACTTACAGGGGTGGGTCTCCCTGATTCTGCTCCTGTTACCTTCTCCTGTGCCGGTTATCACCTGACTCTTCAGGGTGAGAGATTTATGTGTTGCCCTCCAGTAACTATAAGTTTTTTTAAAAGCGAAGGGGTTTGCGATGTTTATTACGTTAAAGGCGCTGTACAAATTTAAGTTGTTGTTTTTTATTCTGTCCAACTTTGAGTAAATACAAATGTTGTAAATCCAATCTCTCCTCAGAATCTAACCCTTTCAGCTCTGGTAACGTTCTAGTGAATTGGTGTGACACTCCTTCCTAGGCCAATATGAAGTGCAGACCAGGAGCAGTAAACAGTACTCCAGACACAGACGAGTCCTGTGACTCATGAACAAAACTTGGTTTAATCTGAGTAACACAAGGCCCAGCTTCAGCTCTTAACCTGTACAGTACATCTGATGAAGCTGATGTCTAACTTCAGGTAGATTATTGCCCAGTTACTAGGGGGCGAAGAAGTAAGATAGGGAGGAGGTTCGTCTGGAGCACAGACACCGGCACAGATGAATTAGGCCGAATGGCCTGTGTCTCTACCTTAAATTCTATGTCATGTATATTTCTCCCAATGCTGAGTGTGATATTAGCAAGTGAGACTGCCCCCAGTTGAGACAGTGCCCATCAGACAGTGCCCATCAGACAGTGTGCAGCACGGTTTTGTCCAGTGAGTCACTGCCCATCAGTCACGCACACAGTCTTGAAGACACTGAACTGCAATCATTGAATGGCACCACTCCTCCATCAGAAACAGGAATTGCCTGGGGGCTGTGTACCACCCTCACTGAAACCTATCTCACCATTCCTGCAAATTATATGAGGAGTGAAGCGTGGGAGCTGGAACTCAATGGTGTAAATCACTGGTTGCTTGTACCATGGAAACAGCAGTGAGACTTCCTCTCTAATTGCTGGGTTAATGCTGTCCTGAGCCTGTCACACTGAGGGTGCGATTTAAAGGCTGCTCAGCTAATTTAGGAACTGGAACAGATCATCTGTTTCAGATCAAGCACATTCCTGGAATCTTGTTGGTGAAAAACAAATTATGGTAAAATTATCAAGAAAGAAAAAATGAATTTGCATTTATATATCGCCTCAGGACTTTTCAAAACGCTTTGTAGTCAATGAAGCGTGGTGGATGTTGTATGAAATGTGGCAGCCAATTTGTACACAGCAAGCTCCCAGAACGTGGTAATGACCAGATAATCTGTTTTCTTAGTGATTTTGACCGAGGGATAAAGATTGGTCAGGACACTGTGGAGAAGTGAACTAAAACCTCCTCCCCCTATTTTTTAACAAAATAATGGCATGGAAGTTTTTACATCTGCCTGAGAGGTCAGGGGCGCCTTGGTTTAATGTTTAGTTGAAAAGACGGCACCTCCGACAGTGCAGCAATCCCTCTCCGTGCGAGTGTCAGCCTAGATAATGTTCTCAAATCTCTCGAGTGGGATTTGAACCCACAATCTGCAAACTGAATGAGCCATGGCCGACAGTTAAAATGCTTAAAACTCTGTAAAGTGGAATTGGAGATATGCACGCTGACTGCATTGTTTTCTGAAGTAGCTTTTCTTTTCTTTGTCATCATGTGTAATAGTAGCTCACTCCCTGTGATAAATATCCTGAACTCCTGGTTCAGCGGTACACTCGCTGCAATCTTTAACATGGAGCGGAGATTATCTCTGGTCATGGAAAAATCACATTTCACCCAACAGCCTTGTCAATAGTTTCCTGAGTTATATTTACACAACATATTTACACAACATATAAATAACACTACCACCTTTCTGCAACCACTGGTGATAGTGAGCAAGATGCAATGCAACAAGATGCCCCATGTCAAATGAATCCCAAGTCAGATGGTGAAGTGCGAATCTGGACACAAATCCTTCTCTTGATAGTAGGATTATTTACAGAATGCAGCATTACATACATCTGCCACCTACCAACCAACCAACCAATCCTGTGCCCTCTTTAAACTCTATCAAATAAACAAATAAACTAATTGACTAATTAACTACCCCTTAGTGGCTCTTTATACTTTTTTGAATAAAGTCAAATCAACAAATTAACAGGTTGGCAGCCCCTTAAAGGGCAGTCCCTCTTTATATGTGCTTTTAAAGAAAACTGCAAAAGAAACTAATAAAAGGTGTTACAGCCCCTGATGGGGCACTGTTACAGAAATGAAACTTGAAAAGGGAACTTAACTAATTAAATTAAAATGGTGTTTCCGGTGCTGACAATGTACTCCAGCCCCCTGCAATGTCCATTGTTTATAGAAGACCTCAAATGTACCAGTGGACACTCCATGCTCAGTCCCTCTTTACATGCTCTTTTAAATTAACCAATAGACAATCAAATAAATTAATCAAAGGGGGTGACAGCCCCTGATGGGGCACTGTAACTAAAACAAAACGTCAAAGGAAACTTACATAATCAAATTAAAATGTCATCCCCAGTGCTGAAGATGCACTCCAGCCCCCACAGTGCCCTGCAGTGTACCAGTGGACACCACGTGCTCAGTCCCTCTTTATAGTCTCTTTTAAAAGGACAAGTGATCAAATGATAATAACCCAAGGGGGTGACAGCCATCCTTTGGGGCACTGTAACTAAAACAAAAAAATGTAAAAGGGAACTTAACCAACTGAACCAAACTGTCATTCCCGGGGCTGGAGATGTACCCAGCCCCAGTACTGCCCACCGGTCATGGAAAGCCTCAAGTGTACCAGCGGACACTCCATGCTCAGTCCCTCTTTATATGTGTTCAAGATACTTGATCAATCAATACCCTCCACCTGTTTATCCTTAACCGTAACAATATAATTAACATAGGTGTGGGCTCTATCTTATTCCAAATTCACAAGCTCCATTCCTAAACCCCATCCTTTTTCTACATTCGCAGACCCCCACCTCCCACCTCTCCCTGTCTCACAGCTTCAAAAGCATCAACACTGGACAAAACCTCGTAGGCAATGGAATTAGACATTTAACTTGCACTGTTTTTCCTCCTTGGTCTGAGGTACAGTGTATGGTGTGGTCACCCTGAGTGCCATCCTTAACGAAACTGGTAACATGGCACCAGACTGAAGCTCTTACAGAAAGAGGCCTAAACCTTGAGAAGCTCTGGGGCAATAACAGCAGCTTAACAGTCCGCTTCTTTACAGTTAAGCAGGAGTCTTTAGAGTTGCATGGCCCTCCTCAGGGAATTTGAGGTCAGTACATTCAAGAAAGAGATTGTTAGCCATTTGTTTATCAAATGGAGAAGCTGTGCTCTGGAGGATAGTTCAATAAAGCATTCCTCCTGACCTCATTAATAATATTGCAAGTCAATCACCTCGGTTGTGCTGCATGAAAGAATAAACTTGATTCATTCACACAAAGAATTAATTACCATACATGTTACTTAGAAAAACAAGTCATTTAAATTTGGTATGCTTAATACAGAGCAGTAAACAGAGAATTAATACGTCTGTTTAATGCTGATATCACTGGTAAGATTTAGATCAGAATTCTAGGTAACTCTTTTCCTACAAATATAAAAACAAAATACTGCCGATGCTGGAAATCTGAAATTGAAACAGAAAATTCTGGGAAACGCAGCAGGTCTGGCAGCATTTGTGGAGAGAGAAACAGAGTTAACGTTTTGATTCCATATGACTCTTCTTCAGGGCTTTGAAGGGGAGTCACATGGACTTGAAACATTAACTCTGTTCTCTCTCCACAGATGATGCCAGACCTGCTGCATTTCCCAGAATTTTCTGTTTTTATTTTACATTTATATAGCTCCTTTGACAACCTCAGGACATCCCAAAGCATCTTTACAACAAAAGTGTAGTCACCGTTGTAATGTCGGAAATGTGGCAGCTAATTTGCACACGCACCAGAGTTCTGCTTGAACCCACAACTTTCTGACTCACAAAGGCAGTGATTCAAGAAGGCAGCTCGTCATTATCTTCTCAGGGGTTATTAGGGACACGGTGAAATACTGCGGATGCTGGAAGTCTGAAATAAAATCAGAAAATAAAAGCTGGAAGTGCTCCAGCCAGTCTGGCAGTACAGAGAGAAACTGAGTTAATGTTTCAGGTCAATGATCTTTCTGACAGGTCTGATGAGAGGTCATCCACCTGAAACGTTAACTCTGTTTCTCTCTCCACAGATGCTGCCAGACCTGCTGAGTTTTTCCAACATTTTCTGTTTTTATTTATGAGCAATAAATTCTGACTTCGTCGGTGACCCTCACATCCCTTGAATGAATGGATAAAAAGATCTTCACTCATTAGTATTAGGAAGCTGTGATGTTCTTTGGATCATCCTGTGGTTGTGAAAAGTGTTATACAAATGCGCTTTCTTCACAGTTAATGCTTCAAATGCTACTTTTGTTTATTAACTTTCCCCTTACCTTGGGACAGGCGCTTAGGCTGGTTCACCTGAATTCCATCAACCGTGCACAAGTTCCCACATGGGTAGAGCGTTATAACCCCATTTTGGTTCTCAATGCAGCAATGCTGGGCAGCAATGCCGGGTCCCTGGATACTAATGTCTTGTGTAGGACAATCGGAACTGCCAAATGTAGTCCTCCCTGTGAGCAAGGCAAGAAACGAGCAAGTGACTGATCGATAATGAATAGCACAAGACAGAGGCATGAAAAAGCAACGTGGATCAGGACATCCCAGGATAGTCCTGAGATGTCTCTTGTCTCTCTGGGCCCTGGTACCATTCCACCAGATGTCCTTGAGTACCTTGGCCAACTGGTCAGCCAACTTGAATGGGCTGCTCAACTACGGGAGACATTCACATTGGAGCTTGACCCAGTCCTTATTGAGTGCTGGCCAGAATCTTGCCAACTTAGTAAACCAACCAGATTGTCATAAAAACCCATCTGGTTCACTAATGCCTGTCAGGGGAGGAAACCTGCTGCTCTATATATGACTCCAGACCCATAGCAACATGGCTGACTCTTAACTGACTTCTGAAATGTCCTCAAAAGCCACTCAGTTGTATTTGAGATGGCTCACCACCATCTTCTCAAGGGTAATTAGGGGTGGGCAATAAATGCTGGCTTTACCAACGATGCACACATCCCATGGATAAAGAAATAAAAGAAACTTCCCACTACTTGCTCCTGGGCACTGAGCCCAATTATAGCAGCGATTCTCAAGCAGGGGCTCCAAGCCTTTGAGGGCTTTGCGAGAAGGTTTGAAAGAATCCATGAAAAATATCCATTCATGCAAAGTGGATAGTTGGGTTGAGAATGTGCAGAGTTTCCACTGCTGGTGGACATTGTACACTCACTCACTCACCTCACTCACCTCACTCACGCTCTCTCACTGACTCACTCACTCGCCTCACTCATACTCACTCACCTGACTCCCTCATTCACTCACCTCACTCCCAAATTCCACATTAAGTGAAACAAAAATAACAAAGATATATGTTTAATATTATCATTATAATATTTTCAAAGAAAAACAATTTGTGTTAGAGAGGGTGGGTGTAATTTTTATAACATCGAGCCTCAGAGGCAAAAGGTGTTGAGAATTCTTGAATTTTTTAATTTATTCTTTCATGGGGACAAGTGGTGAGCACTGCGGGAGGGCAAGTGGTGAGCACTGCTGGCAGAGCAGCATTTGTTGCCCACGCATAATTTTTAGATCCTCATCACCGTTTCAGAGTAAATTAGCTAACATGGACATGGTGCGTGCAGTGACACATCCTGAAATTATTTCAAACCTTAATGTCAGTGCTTTGGGTTGGGGATTGAAAATAGCTCAGTGAAACCCTCAGGCTCTAAGTGACCAACCTTCATGCTTGGCTGCACCATTGCTGTGATCAGCCCGAGGTAAAGTCACATACTCATTTAAATACTTCCCAAACACACTTGTCAGACTCGACTTTAAAAATAGTCTGTCGTTTAAAAATAAAATTAGCTGGAAAGGGATATAATTAGTTACAAACCATGTTTAGCTTTTAAGAAATTAACGTTTAGTTTCTGGTCAACATACGGAACCAAAAGCCACGAAAGAGGGAAGGTTTTACAAGGTGTTCCACACATAAATATGAAAAATAAGCCTCTGATGCCCCTCAGTTAGATTCTAGGCTGTAACTCCCTTGGCGTGCAGCTTAGATTTACCAGAATGATACCAGGACTCTAAAGATTAAACCACAAGGAGAGATTACACAAACCAGGCTTGGATTCATGGAATTTAGAAGGTTAAAGGGTGATTTAATTGAAATTTTCAAGAAAGTAAGGGCAACAGATAGGGTAAAGAGAGAAACTATTTCTGCTGATTGGGGCATCTAGAATTATAGGGCTAAAAATTAGAGCCAGGAATGAAATTAGGAAACACTTCCACACACAAAGGGTGGTAGATGTTTGAAAATATCCTCTGCAAAACACTACATTTTTTATTTAGTTTCAGGCATCGCTGGCTGGGCCAGCATTTATTGCTCATTCCTAGTTGCCCTTGAGAAGGTGGCGGTGAGCTGCATTCTTGAACCACTGCAGTCCCTGTGGTGTAGGTACACCCACAGTGCTGTTAGGGAGGGAGTTCCAGGACCCAGAGACAGTGAAAGAACAGTGATATAGTTCCAAGTCGGGATGGTGAGTGGCTTAGAGGAGAACTTCCAGGTGGTGGTGTTCCCATGTGTCTGCTGCCCTTGTCCTTCTAAATGATAGTGGTTGTGGTTTAGGTAGTGCTGTCTAAGGAGCCTTGGGGAATTCCTGCAGTGCATCTTGTAGATGGTACACACTGTTGCCACTGTGCGTCGGTGGTGGAGGGAGTGAATGTTTGTGGATGGGGTGCCAATCAAGCGGGCTGCTTTGTCCTGGATGGTGTCAAGCTTCTTGGGTGTTGTGGGAACTGCACTCATCCAGGCAAGTGGGGAGTGTTCCATCACACTCCTGACTTGTGCCTTGTAGATGGTGGACAGGCATTGGAGAGTCAGGAGGTGAGTTACTCACCACAGGGTTCCTAGCCTCTGACCTGCTCATGTAGCCACAGTACTTATATGGCTAAGTCCAGTTCAGTTTCTGGTCAATGGTAAGCCCCAGCATGTTGGGGGTGGAGGATTCAGCAATGGTAATGCCAATGAACATCAAGAGGTGAAGGTTAGACTCTCTTGTTTGAGATGGTCAATGCCTGACACTTGTGTGACGTGAATGTTACTTGCCACTTGTCAGCCCAAGGCTGGATATAGTCCAGGTCTTGCTGCATTTGGACATGGACTGTTTCAGTATCTGAGGAGTTGTGAATGGTGCTGAACGTTGTGCAATCATCAGCGAACACCTCCACTTCTGACCTTATGATAGAAGGAAGGTCAATGATGAAGCAGCTGAAGATTGTTGGATCTAGGACACTACCCTGAGGAACAACTGCAGCCATGTCCTGGAGCTGAGATGATTGACCTCCAACAACCACAACCATCTTCCTTTTTACTAGATATGATTCCAACCAGCGGAGAGTTTTCCCCTGGATTCCCGTTGACTCCAGTTTTGCTAGGGATCCTTGACACCACACTCGGTCAAATGTAGTCTTAATGTCAAGGCAGCCACTCTCACCTCACCTCAGGAGTTCAGCTCTTTTGTCCATGTTGGAACTGAAGTAGTAATGAGGTCAGGAGCTGAGTGGCCCTGGCGGTACCCAAACTGGGCATCAGTGAGCAGGTTATTGCGAAGCAAGTACCACTTGATAACACTGTTGGTGACCCCTTCCATTACTTTACTGATGATCGAGAGTAGACTGAGGGGGCAGTAATTGGCCAGGTCAGATTTCTCCTGCTTTTTGTGTACAGAACATACTTGGGCAATTTTCCACATAGCCTGGTAGATGCCAGTGTTGTAGCTGTACTGAAACAACTTGGCTAGGGGTATGGCAAGTTCTGGAGCACAAGTCTTCAGTACTATTGCCGGAACATGGTCAGGGCCCATAGCCTTTGCAGTATCCAGTGCCTTCAGCTGTTTCTTGATATCACATGGAGTGAATCAAATTGGCTGAAGACTGGCATCTGGAGGTGGCCAAGGTGGATCATCCACTCGGCACTTCTGGCTGAAGATTGTAGCAGCCTTACCTTTTGCACTGACGTGCTGAGCTCCTCATCATTGAGGATGAAGATATTTGTGGAGCCTCCTCCTCCTCCAGTGAGTTGTTTAATTGTTCACCACCATTCCTGAATGGATGTGGCAGGACTGCAGAGATTAGATCTGATCCGTTGGTTGTGGAATTGCTTGGCTCTGTCTATCACTTGCTGCATATGCTGTTTGACACACAAGTAGTCCTGTTTTGTAGCTTCACCAGATTGACACCTCATTTTTAGGTATGCCTGGTGTTGCTCCTGGCATGACCTCCTGCATTCTCCATTGAACCAGGATTGATCCCCTGGCTTGGGGTAATGGTAGACTGGGGGATATAGAATGGGGGTTATGCTGGGTCATGAGGTTACAGATTGTGTTCGAATACAATTCTGCTCCTGCTGATGGCTACTGTGCTTTATGGATGCCCAGTCTTGAGTTGCTAGATCTGCTTGAAATCTATCTGTTTAGCATGGTGATAGTGCCACACAAGGCAATGGAGGGTATCCTCAGTGTGAAGGCAGGACTTCCTCTCCACAATGACTGTGTGGTGCTATTATCAATACTGTCATGGACAGAAGCATCTGCGGCAGGCAGGTTGGTGAGGATGAGGTCAAGTGTGTTTTTCCCTTTTGTTGGTTCCCTCATCACCTGCTGCAGACCCAGTCCAGCAGTCAGGTCATTTAGGACTCGGCCAGCTCGGTCAGTAGGGGTGCTACCGAGCCACTCTTGGAGATGGACATTGAAGTCATCCACCCAGAGTACATTCTGCACCCTTGCCACCCTCAGTGCTTCCTCCAAGTGGTGTTCAACATGGAGGAGCACTGATTCATCAGCTGAGCGGGCGGTACGTGGTAATCAGCAGGAGGTTTCCTGGCCCCTGTTTGACCTGATGTCGTGAGACCTCATGGGGTCCGATGTTTAGGATTCCCAGGGCAACTTCCTCCTGACTGTATACCACTCTGTCACTCCCTCTGCTGGGTCTGTCCTGCTGTTGGGACAGGACATACCCAGGGATGGTGATGGTGGTGTCTGGGACATTGTAAGGTATAATTCTGTGAGTGTGACTATGTCAGGCTGTTGATTGACTAGTCTGAGAGACAGCTCTCCCAATTTTGACACTAGCCCCCAGATGTTAAGAAGGACACTGCAGGGTTGACAGGGCTGGGTTTGCTGTTGTTGCTTGAGCCAGAATAAATGTAATTTTAAATTTGGATTGCTAGACTTTTGTTAGCCAAGGCATTAAGGGATATGGGGGAAAGTTGTGTATGTGGGGTTGATCACAGATTATGCCAGATCTCACTGAATGGTGGAACAGATTGAGGGGCCAAATGGCCTCCTTGTGTTCCCATGTTCTCATGTTTCAGTCTGTACCTCATTCCCGGGTATCTGTTATTCTATATATAAACCATAGAAACCCCTTAAATAGATTCCTGCCTGTAACCCACTCCTGGGTATGTTACTCTGTTTTTAAATCCCCTGAACCCCTTGATTAGATTTCAGTCTGCAACTCACTTGCGGGTATGTTATGCTTTTTATAAAAAACTCTCCCTCCTTGAACCCCTTGATTAGATTTCAGGTGGCAACTCACTCCCGGGTATCAGGTATTCTGTGTATAAACCCACGAAACCCCTCGATTATATTCCACTCTGTAACTCACCCTGAGTATCTGGTACTCTGTATATAAACCAGCAACCCTCCCCAAACAGCTCAAATATATTCCAGTCTGTAACTCACTCCTAGGTACCTGTTACTCACTGAATTTGGTGCTGCATTCAGACTAGATTTGGAAGCAGGATATTTTGGGGTTTTTTCAGCACTCTGTGAGCTTTGTGAGTACCAGCCAAAGTGACAGGAGTCTTTGACGGGCTGCTTTTGCTGTATTCCTCTTTACCAGACCACACACTGTATGGTGTCTGAGATGGAGAAAATAACTCCGTACTGAGGCCTCAAGAAGGAGACGAGGTAGTCTGGGAATTTGAGCATGCTCGCCACCCAATTTTCTACCCAGTGAGGGCCCAGAGGCAATTCAATCGAGAGTGGCGTCAGGATGCACTGAATCTTGTCAAATATGCACACAGTAGATGCTGAACAGCAAGAGACAGTCTCCTGGCCAATTGTTCTCTCCCAAATCCTCAGGCGTTGAAGCTTATTAATTAGAGTATTTAGTTCAGCATAGACCGAGGATCAAACCTGGCCGTGTAGGTCACAAAGGCAAAGGTTATCCACACTAAGCCATGGAATTCCCTCACTAAACCTTGCTACCTTGCTACCCCTCTCTTTCCTCCTTTATGATGCTCCTTAAAACTTTTTTCTTTGAACAAGCTCCTGGCCCAAATACTTCCTTACGTGGCACAAGGCTACTTTTTGTCCGATAATGCTCTTCCGAAGCATCTGGAAACGGTTTATTATGTTAAAGTGCTATTTAAATGCAAGTTGTTTTTAACTTCTAGTCTTGGTAGCTCTCTTATACCGTGCAGTTGGGTTGCCAACTGTGATTAAATGTATTCCTGGAGGTTTCATCACATGACTTCCCCCCCGCCCGCACTCCAGCCATTCATCGACCAACACATCCATCCTTGTGACCCACTGCCTTCCTACGCCAACTGGAAAGCAAAAAGACTCATTACGCAATTGGATGATGCTGGACTGTCAGCCAAACAGCTGTAAAGAGAAATGTTCTAAGAAAATGACCAAAAAAAAGCAATCTTTTTTAATATCCTGATGATTTTTCTCCAGGATTGCACACAGCAGATGTCCTGGAGTTTGATCTCCAGGCCAATCCTGGAGGGTTGGCAACCCTATTGCGCAGTCACTGGCAGAGGTCAAAGTGCATACCTTACCTTGACAAGAAAAAGTCACAAAGATACTCAACAATATCTTCAAGTGAATTTCCTACATCACTGCTCAAACTAAATGGACTGCAAAGAATTTACATGAACTATTTTAGAAGCCTGTTTCATTCAGCCTTGAGCTAGTTTTAAGCTGGGTCATTCCCCTCCCCCGCTTATATCCAGCAATTCTGTACATGACGTCAATGTGTCTCAGGAACTGCTGGTTTATGGTGGCAAACAGCAGCTTCACACCATCATCTCCCCTTTCCCTACCTCCTGTGTACACATTAGAAGCTGGGTCATAATTGCATTCATCAAAAATCAAAACTGAAATTAAAGCCAGTCATCAGAGCATTCCTGCTTTCGGATCTGATAAGACTGAGGTTGGAATTCCTTCTAGAAGCAAAGGAATTCAGAGAAGTGGAGCTGGAGAAAGATCAGGCAGGTTTGCTTTAAACCACAAATAAGCAAGTAATTTCAGCAAACCCCCTCCACCTCGCACACACACAGGCACAGAGAGAGAGAGAGAGAGAGAGAAACACACACACAAACACAGAGATACAGAGAGAGAGAAACACACACACACACAGATGCAGAGAGAGAGAGATAAGCACACACATACAGAGAAACACACACACACAGATAGAGAGAGAGAGATAAACACACGCACAAAGACAGAGAGAGAAACATACACACACACAGAGAAACACACACACGCACAGAGATAGAGAGATAAACACAAACACACAAGCACAGAGATACAGAGAGAGAAACACACACACACCAGATACAGAGAGAGAGATAACCACACACACACACAGAGAAACACACACACACAAGCACAGAGATATATAGGGAGTGAAACACACATACACAGATACAGAGAGAGATAAACACAGAGAGAGAGAGATAAACACACACACACACACACACACACACACAGACACAGAGAGAAACACACACACACATGTACAGATATACAGAGAGAGAGAGAGATAGAGAAACACAAACACACACACACAAATACAGAGAGAAACACACACACAGACACAGAGAAACACACACAAGCACAGATAGAGAGAGAGAGAGAAACACACACACACACACAGATACAGGGAGAGAGAGATAAACACACACACAGGGTGAGAGCGAAACACACACACAGAGAAACATACACACATAAGCACAGAGATACAGAGAGAGAAAAAAAACAAACACAGACAGAGAGAGATAAACACACACACACAGAAACACACACACAAGCACAGAGATACAGAGAGAGAGAGAAAAACACACACACACAGACACAGAGAGAGAGAGAGAAACACACAGAGAGAGAGAAACACACACACACACACACACACACACACACACAAGGACAGAGACACAGAGAAAAACACAGAGAAACTCTCACATACATACACATACAGAAAGAGACACACACAGACACACAGGCACTGAGAGAAAGAAACACACACACACAGAGTGAGACGTACAAACACAGAGTGTGAGAGAGACCCACACACTGACACACATTATGCAGACACTTTCACACAAAGACACACATCTACACACATAGTTACACACAACACAGACATTCTCACACAAACACAGGCATACAAGTATTAACACACACTCACACATACAGACACTCAGATATTTCAGTGAAGCACTTTTGAAGTGTAGTCATTGTTGTAATGTAGGAAATGTGGCAGCCAATTTGTACACAGCAAACTCCCACAAACAACAATATGACAATGACCAGATAATGTTTTTAGTGATGTTGATTGAGGGACCAAGGAAAATTCCCTCTTTTTCAAAATAATACCATGGGATCTTTTACATCTGCCTGAGAGGGCAGATGGTTTAACATCTCATCAAAAAACAACTCAATCATGGAAGAAACAGGGCAATTGATGAGGAATATTGCTGTGCAAACAAGGTTGATCAGCCAGCGTAAAATTCCACATCAGCTTGGCATGATTTTTAGCAGCCTGCAGTGGAAGTAAAACACACAATTTCACAGGAATGACAGGGCTTAACTCGGACCAACAGCAGTACAGCAGCAGTGAAGCCAGCCTCGAGACCCATGAGGACGTGGCACAGGAACTTTTCGAGAAGGTACTTACCTTGTGTCTTCACTTGCCAGGGAGAAAAACGAATAGGCATCAACTTAGTGAGGGAGCAGCTCTGAGAAGTGTCTTTGTTCACTTGTCAGAGGTGCCAGTCGATGAGACGATAATGACCACTCCATGAAGCAAACTCAGTATCTTGTTTGATTTGGTGCCTGGAGATTGGCTCTGATAGTTATACGCAGCCAATGTGTTATCTGTCTCAGCACAGCCTTTCCAGTGAAATTTAATCTGATCCTTAATCTTCTCCCCAGTTCCAGCACCAACCCATTCCCCTAAAAACGAGGGAGGAGGCCTTCAAGAAAAGACCATTTGGACACTAAGGTGACTAGTAAGATGCCTGCAATTCTTCTCAAAATGTAATTTTAAAAACTAAAATAAACGTGGAATATGCTGAAATTATTTCATTATTTTTGTTTTGGAAACTATTTTTCAGTAAAGATTGTGATGTCATCTCTGTGCTACAAATGACACGTACAATTTCCAGTTTATTTGGAGTCCCACTGGCATGGGATATATTTTAATTTGTTTTTTCTTTTCATTTTACTTTGACATTAAAAATTTAGAGGGATTTCCTTCCCTGACCTCAACACTTGCACACAGCTCCCAACCCCAACTTCTCACAGTGCATCTGAAATTTCGAACAGTTCAAAGGAATTGTGGAGCATCCTAAGAGAATTCTCAAGCAGTAACGGACCAGTGGCTTCAGAGAGAATCATAAACAGACAGCAAACTCTGAGGGGTTTATCCCAGGAGTGCTCTGCTACCAATCATAAAGAGATGTTTCAGAACAGAAAGAATCTCTTGGGCTTATTGCGATCCAATCCTTTACATCATTCTTTAATATTTTTCTCCCTCAAGGGCTTATCAGGTAGAATTGCAGTATTTTATCCAACATGCAATATGCACTCTTGCCCGAGGACATGCCAGAAGTGTAATAGCTTTTCTCAAGATTTGATATTGTGAAGAAACCAAGGTGACAAGGATTACCAAAGAGCAAATTGATGACTTATAGCCTTTCACGTTCAGAAATCTCCCAATCCCTTCCCCACTTAAAGGGTTAAAGACAGAAGGGCTGAGGCAGAATCTCAGTTTGAAGGTTTGGTTTAAGATCTGGGTCAGAGGAGACTTGGAGAGAGAAGGAGCGAGTTAGAGGGTTGCAGCGAGGACACCCTAGAATGCACAGCCATGATGGTGCGAGGGTTTGCAAATGACGAGGGAGCAGAGGGGATGGAGGATGAACAACAGGCCAGAGTCGGGAGAACATGCAGTGTGGACTGAGATGCAGAACAAGGAAGCGAGGTTACCGTGGAGAAAAGGAGTGAGCAGATAGGAAGGTTTGAAGAAAAAAAGAAACATTTGCCTTTCACAAGCTCAGCACATCCCAAAGTGTTTTACATCCAATGAAGTACTTTCTGAAGCATAGTCATCGCTCTAATGAAAAAATGCAGCCACATTGTGCACAGGAAGCTCCCACAAACTGCAATGAGATTAATGACCAGAAAAAACTGTTTTAGTGACGTTGATTGTGGAATAAATATTGCCCACGATACCAGGGATAACTCCCCTGCTCGTCTTCAAAATAGAACCATGGGATCTTTTATGTCTAACCAAGAGAAAGGATAGAGTCTCAGTCTAACATCTCATCTGGAAAAACTGTACCTCCAACAGTGCAGCACTCTTTCAGAACTGCACAGGAGTGCCACCCTAGATTTTTGTGCCCAAGGCTCTGAAATGGGCCTTGAACCCATGACCTCCTGACTCAGTGACGAGAGGGCGCTACCCACCAAGCCACGGTTGACACATTTTGAACAGCTGAAAACAATGCAATTGACACCCCAAGTATCAGCGATGGCAACCAAACCACTCGACAAGGGAGCGCTCTCTCACCTTCTTCAAGCGGAAGCAAAGTGACGGCAATGCTGAGGCGGCCACTTCCGAGGCTCACCAGGTGAGGCTTGTCTGTCTGTACTTTCAGCCCCTTTCCCGTGTCAATGAGGTCCAGAGGAGTGTTCTGACAGGAAGAGAAGAATGTCAAGATGTCAAATAGCTTAGGATAACATAAGAACACAAAAAAAAGAAGCAGGGGGAGTCCTTGGGCCACCCTCAAGCCTGCTCCTCTATTTAATACAATCATGGCTGATCTTCTAACCCTTGATTCCCTTAGTGTCCAAACATCTATCAATCTTAGTTTTGAATATATTGAACAACCAAGCATCCACAGCCCTCGGAGAGAAGAACTTTCTCCTCTTCTCAGTTCTAAATAGTTGACCCTTTATCCTGAGGCTGTGCCCACACTTCTAGATTCTCCAGCCCAGGGGAAACAGCCTCTCAGCATTCACCCTGTCAAGCCCCTCTAGAATTTAGTACGCTTTGATAAAGATCGCCTCTCATTCTTCCAAATTTCAAGACAGTGGCCGATTCCACTCAATAACATGGGACAGATAACAAACAATGGACCTGAAGGGTTTAAAATAGTGTGCTCACGATAATATGGTTGGTTTTGCTTTAATTTGGTATGACTGATGCTTATGATGAAAGTTTTCATTGTCAGCAGGCAGGCAGCAAACAATTTATATTTAGGAGCTAGATGTGACTCAGAATTACCAAAGAAATGTACACATTCTCTGTTAGTGAGGTACAGTATCTCCACTTCCTCCTTACCACCCCTGTTTTATTGTCTATCTCATTGGTACTGACCTCACTTGGTTCCGCTCTTATTTATCTGGAACTATGCCTTCTCTTTTTGCTCCTGCAGTCTTGTGAGTCCCTCAAGATGACATTCCCCTCACCAGCAACTGTTTCAAGCTCCATCAGGTTAGGTACAACCTCAGCGTTCCACTCAAACTGTGAGGGGAACTTCAGGTTCCATTTCCTCTTCATCAGGAAGCCTGTCCGACTATCTCTCCATCGCAGATTCTCTTCCACTGCTGATCCATCCTCAGTGTCACCCCTATCTCAGCCCCTCTGCTGCTGGAACATTCATCTGTACTTCTAACCACTTCCTGTACTCCACTCTCTGTAAACATCAGCTCATTTCTAAGTCTAATAACAGTATCTTATCCCACATCAAGTCCTACTTACCCATCACACTGGCTTCTGATCCTCCCCGACCTTAATGGCCCCAACTGAAAATTCTCATTTGGTTAGTTTAAATGCCCTCCTGACCTTGCCCTTTCCTGACTCTTGCCTTCTTCAGCCCGAAATCATTACCATACCCCCCTCACCCCTCTCCCCAGCCACAGAACTCTCCATTTCTGAGATATCTTTGCCCCAGGGTGATTGGCTCAATTGACAGTGGGAGGTGAATTTGCCATCTCATCCCTCGAATGGAGCACGTTGGAATTCACCGCGGAATTTGAATTGTTTCCGATGCGGCTAATTGTGGAGGATAAGAAAAGGAACAAAATTGCATTTATATAGCACCTTTCACAACCTCATGACATCCCCAAGCACTTTGTAGCCAATGTATGACTAAGTTTTGTAGCTGATGTAAGAAATGCAGCAGCTAACTTATGCACAGCAAGATCCCACAAACAGCAATGAGATACATAACAATCGTTACTGATGTGGAGATTTTGATTGAGGGGCAAATATTGTCAAGGACACTGTGGAGAACTCCCCTGCTCTTCTTTGAAATGCTGCCGGGTGATTTTTCACGGCCATCTGAGATGCCTCATTTAAAACTTGGCACTGCCAAACAACGTAGTGTGCTCTCAGTGCTGCACTGGGAATGCCAGATTGGGTTATGTGTCCTGGAGGGGGAAATTGAACCCACAGCCTTCAACCTCAGAGGTGAGGATGTTACCCAGTGAGCCATAGCTGGCACTTGTAGTAAGCAGCTTTTTGATTCTATTTCGACAGCATCTGGATAATATCTGACAGCTTGTGTCGCCATGGCAGCTTCAAATCACACAAATTCTGTCAGCTTATCCCCTGAGACGTGATTCTGTATAACACTCTTTACACTCTGCTCTAATTAATCAGCTGGTGCCACAGCATCATCTCCTGGCACCAAGCAAACTGCATTCTCTCGGAGTCAATAACTGCTCCACCTTTCCACTTGTGGCAGACTGCATCACTTCATAGCTTGATTTATTATTTTTTTAAATCACAGGGATTGCACTGTGTCTGTCCTGAGAATGTCGGGAATCAATCCGTTTGCAGCAGGGGTGAACAAGTGAACGTCTCATTTTCTGTTTCATCCCTTTGATTTTCTACCCACTCGCCTGAAAGCACCCATCATTTCTGAAATAGTGTGAGCATGTATGATCATATGTGTGTATGTGCATTTGGTGTGTATGTGTGCACGTTTGTGCATGTGTATGGTTGTGTGCATGTATGCATGCTTTGTATATACCTGTGTGTATAATGTGTGTACACATGTGTGTATTTGTACATGCACATGGGTGTGTGTATACATACCTGTATTTGTGCATATGTTATAAAAAATCCTTTGTTTTAAATTTGTTCTAAAATGTCTTGTTCCTACCCTATAACAGTGACAATACATCAAAAAATGCCTCAGTGGCTGTACAGTGCTTTAGAACATCCTGAGGTTGTGAAAGGCGCTATATAAATGTGATTTCTTTCTTTCTGAAGCTGTGACTAACTATATGCAGAATTCTAAAACATTTCAATATTTCAACTGAAAACAGAGAAATGCTGCTGCTATTGTTTAAACTCACAAGGGAAGGTGTCCTTTCAGCACTGTGTATTAGCGACAGAGTAAATATTCTGATCAGACAAAATCCCCCAAGCCATAATGAGGAGTTGTGCAACAAACTATCTCCCAAAGAGTAACAAGCAAGCAAGAGCTGCATTAATAAGATTAACATTATCCAATTACATTGAAAATGATTTGGCAGGAAACACACCAAAGTGATTAAGAGGTAGGTTCTGCAGTACATGTAACCAGCTCTCTACTCACCTCCCAGTATCAACAATGGCATGCATGGAATGCTTTGATATTTGTATTTAATCAGCCACTGCTGTAACCACTGTACAGCATTGTGGGTGAAGTGGACTGAGAATTCACATTCAACAGTGCAATTCACTCTGTGCTAAAGCGTCAGCTGTGACTTAGTCTATGCTTCTCTAAGTCCAAAGGTTGTGGGTTCAAGTCTGGCTCCAAAGTCTTGAGCATGTAATCAAGGCTGACATTCCTAGTGCAGTACAGAGGGAGTGCTACACTGTTGAAGGTGCTATCTTTTGGATGAGATGCTAAACTCAACAAAGACAATAGGAGTTCTCCCTCAATCCCTCAACCAGCATCAACATAGAATAGATTTTCTGGTAATTCTGTTTCTGCTTTAGTTGTGCCAGCATCACAGACTAACATCTGTATTCCACCAAAACAAAAACAAAAACAAAAACAGAATTACCTGGAAAAACTCAGCAGGTCTGGCAGCATCGGTGGAGAAGAAAAGAGTTGACATTTCGAGTCCTCATGACCCTTTGACAGAATGTTTATCTGGATAGCACTTGCTAAACCAGGAACAACCTGCTGAAATAGTCATCTGATAATGAAAACTTTTAAATGGAAATAATCTAAGGTTGGGTCTTGAAGATTTCAAGTGATGGGGCTGTGATTATTTCCTTTGGCAGCTTGTCCCATTGTGGGATTGTCCTTGGGAATAAAGATTAAAGATACACTGTCTTGGAAACAAATGTCTTTTGTAGTTTGTGTGGGTGACAACCTCGTGTTGTGTCATCGCTGTTTGCGGAATCTTACTGTGCACAAATTGGCTGTGTTTCCCACATTGAAACAGTGACTACACGTTAAGGGTACTTCATTGGCTGTAAAGTATTTAGGGGCTTCCTGAGAATATGTAAGGTGCTATAGCAATGCAACTCATTATTTTTCATTGTAAAATGCAAAGTTCACACAGATGGAACGCATTAAGCAACCATCTGAGGCCTACAAACTCTGCCTGGTTCCCAGCCATTTCTCAAAAACCATTTTGCACCTCTTGTTTTAAGTTTCAAACTCCAATGTAAAGAAAGAAAGACTTGCATTTATATAACACTTTTCACAATCTAAGGAGGTCCTAAAGCATTTTACAGACAATGAAGTGTTTTTGAAGTGTAGTCACTGTTGCAATTTGGGAAATATAGCAGCTCCTCAGTATGAACCAATAGTGGAAGATTTCCACTTTTGCTTGTAGCTGAGAAGGGAGACATTTGGCTGAAGCTTTTCATCTTGCACTCAGGATAAATGCAGGAATGTCAAACTTCAATCCAAATTAGCCTGGGAGCCTACAGTTCCCTGTTGCTTGCTCCAAGGCAATGCGTCGACCAATCAGAGTCAATTGCCAACCAATTCACACCCTTTTCTCCTGTATTATAAATTGTTAAGGTTGTTTGAAATTTGGCATTCTTGTGTTTGTCCTGATGAGTGCAAGAGGCAAAGCTTCAGCAACATCTCTCTCTTTTCAGCAAATATTCAAGCCCTCTACTATCAAGTGACTTTTGAAAGCCTTGATTTTTCTGTCCTTTAAAATGTTTGGATGGGAAAAACCCATGGTTCAATGACCAACTTAATGCTCCATCCATTCCAGGAGAGTTGGGAAAATTTCATCTCTCACTTTCAGGGAGCCAATGGTGCAGATCAACTCTCTCAAACTGTGGTGTCTTTCCTCATTCTCAGTTCCAACTATATCAAATTGCAAATTGGCAGAGGCCAAGACACAGAGACCACTAATGCACTGTCTCCGAAACAGAGAATGGTGCCGGGAGGAATCTCGAGACGGAGAGTTTAATTTAATTTTTTTAATCAGTCGCTTGGTATTAAAAAAATTGAATGTCATTGAAAAGGGAGGCATGTTACTGAAGCTTTTCATCTTACACTCATCAGGACAAATGCAAGCAAGGATGCCAAATTTCAAACAACACCTTGGCCAATTAGAGTCGGCTTGCCAACCAATCAGCACCCTTTTCTCCGGTATTATAAATTGTCGTGATCACTTTGAAATTTGGTATTCTTGTGTTTGACCTGATGAGTGCAAGACAAAAACCTTCAACAACATATCTCTCTTTTCAGCAATATTTAATTTGTTAAGTAGGGTAAATCTCTGTCGCTTGTTTTACACTTAGTCCACCTTTCCTTTCCCTTCGAACTGTCTCCATTCTAGCCCTCTCCCTGAGAAAGGTCCTCCTTCCCGGCTTTTACAGTGTTGCCCATTCACCAAGGCTCCTTAGACAGCACCTTCCAACCCCACGACCGCTACCATCTAGAAAGACAAGGCCAGCAGACACATGGGAACACCATCACCTGGAAGTTCCCCTCCAAGTCATTCACCATCCCAACTTGGAAATATATCACCGTTCCTTCACTGTCGTTGGGTCAAAATCCTGGAACACCCTCCCTAACAGCACTGTGGATGCACCTACACCACATGGACTGCAGCGGTTCAAGAAGGCAGCTCACCACCACCTTCTCAAGGGCAATTAGAGATGGGCAATAAATGCTGGCCCAGCCAGCGAAGCCCACATCCCATGAATCACAAAGTCACAGAATCACACAGTGTAGAAGAGGCCCTTCGGCCCATCGAGTCTGCACCAACATGTGAGAAACACCTGACCTACCTACCTAATCCCATTTACCAGCACTTGGCCAATAGCCTTGAATGTTATGACATGCCAAGTGCTCACCAGGTACTTTTTAAAGGATGTGAGGTAACCCACCTCCACCACCCTCCCAGGCAGTGCATTCCAGACCATCACCACCCTCTGGGTAAAAAGGTTTTTCCTCACATCCCCCCTAAACCTCCTGCCCCTCACCTTGAACTTATGCCCCCTTGTGACTGACACTTCAACCAAGGGGAACAGCTGCTCCCTATCCACTCTGTCCATGCCCCTCAATGAATAAAACAAATTTTTTACTTTCTTAATGTATAGGATAATTCTCAAATTATTCATCAGCCCGGAAGTCCTGAGTTAATCCACGATCACCATTTGATTAGGACATCTCACGTCCACTTTCCCCTTCTCGTGACATTTGGTTAATATTTAACACTGATCATGTCTCTGGAAACATTTAGTGTGGAGATTCCATATAAAAACAGTTTGAAGCTCCAGTCAATAGGTGGTGTTGCAGAATGAGTGCCTGCAGTCTCTTTCCCAACTCAGTTACCCTGTTTTAGAAAAGATTAATCCAACTGAGTGTGGGCTACATCACGGGTAGCTTAACTGTTCCTTAAAAGTCTTTCTACCCACCGGCACTTTCTATGAGAGACACATTTGTTTCTTGTCACACTTCAGAGAGAAACAAAAGCCCTCACACTTTTACAATTCCTTGCACCTGCTTAGGATGGGGCAAAGCGTTTTGAATGAGAGGCAGATGCATCAGCCAATCTGCATCCAGGTCATGCAGGCAGCAATGAGATAATAACCCGATAATCTGTTTTAGGGATCACACAATAGGTCACACATCAGGATAGATCCCACAATAGATCACACAATGTCAGTATAGTGCCAAGTACTTTACAACCAATGAAATACTTAGGATACAAGGCAGGCAATCGGCACACAGCAAGCTCTCACATCAATGAGACTGACCAGATAATTTGTTTAAGTGGTACTGGTTGAGGAATAAATATTGACCAGGAGACCAGGAAGGACATTTCTCCTCTTCCTCGGAATAGTGCTGTGGGATCTTTTACATCCACTTGAGAGGAATAAAATCTCATCTAGAAGTCAAGACCTCTGACACTGTGGTGCTCCTTCAGTACCACGCAGAGTGTTAGCCACTGACCCATGATTACAATTCACTTGCAGCAAGCATCATAAAGTGGCTGTAATTGAGTTGTCCATTCACTGAACCACATTACAAACTGATCTATGTGACAACCCACTATCTGCAATGCCTTGGGCCAAAGATAAAACTGGCTGCAAATATACTCCAGACTTCAGTCGCCTTTGTTCCTCATCCAGCATATTTTACCTGAATGATTTTCTGTGATTTTTTCATTTGGCCAACTGTGTTTCTGTTTGCTTTGTCCATGATTACATCATCTACAATCGATCCTTCACACTCTTGGATATCCTTGAAAAGAGGAGAAAAAAAATTATTCTTTCAATTTCAGATTAGGTGCTTCACAGAATCTCTTCGCAAAGCACACTCGCCTCACAATCAGAAGGCTGTGGATTCAAATCCCACCTGCTCCAGAGACTTGAGCACAAAGTCTGGACTGACAATCCCAGTGCAATACTGAGAGAGTGCTGAATTGCTGTAGGTGCCGTCTTTCAGGAAAGACACTAAACCAAGACCCCATCTGCCCTTTCAGGCGGCTGTAACAGATCCCACGCCACCATTTTGAAGAAGAGCAGCGATTACATTACAACAGCGATTACAAATCAAAAGACTCTTCTTTCAAATATGACACCTCTGACAATGCAGCACTCCCTCAGCACTGCACTGAAGTGGCAGTGTAGATTTTGAACTCAAATCGTGGATTGGAGCTTGATCTCACAGTCTCGTGATTACTAACCATCACATCAATTAAAATGAACCAAAGGGGAAAATGATTGATTAGCCCATTGCAGCTTCCTTTGGTCTATCAGAATAAATTGGGAACATACACATCCAGCCTGATGTATAATCTCAATCAGCTTGCTCCTTGCCAAGTAGGACCTTGTGTGAGTTGAGATTCTAAAAGCAACTTCTATATTGACACTTGGAGGGAATGAGCACCATCAGAGTCCATGGCCCCCCTTTGAATACAGAAATATGGGAGCAGGTCAAAAAAGATTGACAAGCATGATACCAGAACTGAGAACTAATGAAAGACTGAACAGGTTGGGGCTGTTTTCTAGAACAGAGAAGGCTGGTGGGTGACCTGATAGAGATCTTTAAAATGATGAAGATGATTGATAGGGTAGAGCAAAAGAATATGTTTCTATTTATGGAGGAGACCAGAACCAGGGGCCAGAAATATAAGACGGTTGCTAATAAATCCAATAGGGAATTCAGAAACTTCAGCAGTTAGAACGTGGAACTCACCTCCACAGCAAGTGACTGAGGAGAACAACATAAATACATTCAAGGAGAAGCTAGCTAAATACATGAGGAAACATAAAAGGATATGCCGATGGGGTGAGATGAAGGAGGATTGGAGGAGGCTTGTGTGGAGCATAAACACCAGCATAGTTGGGCTGAATGGCCTGGTTCTGCACTGTAAATTCTATTTAATTCTTTAATATTATTTCCCCAGTTGTTGAATGGACAATCGACAGGAGCCACACATTTCCAACAGTCTCTGTTGGAAACGCCCAGGGCCTGGATACCAATGGAGACACAGAATTCCCCAATTGCAAATTAAGTTAGGATGAGAAGTCTCTTTGTTAGATCTCTTCATACAAGATGTGGGTCACTGTGCTCTCCTGGAATAGTTTGACATCCTAAATTATCGGAGAAGAAGCTTCCAGTTGTTTTCACCCCTAGTTGACCCTAGGTTTCTTATAAGAACATAAGAACTAGGAGCAGGAGTAGGCAATTCAGCCCCTCGAGCCTGCCCCGCCATTCAACACGACTATGGCTGATCTAATTTCGGACTCAACTCCAATTTCCCGCCCTTTTCCCTTAACCTTTCCACTCGTTACTAATTAAAAATCGGTCTATCTCCTCCTTAAATTTATTCAGCGTCCCGGCATCCACTGCACTCTGAGGTAATGAATTCCACAGATTCATGACTCTTTGAGAAAAGTAACTCCTCCTCATTTCTGATTTAAATCTACCAGCCCTGAGCCTAAAACTATGACCTCTCATTCTAGAATGCCCCAGAAGGGGAAACATCTGCTCCGCGTCTACTTTGTCTGTCCCCTTTAGCATCTTATATACCTCAATTAGATCTCCTCTCATCCTTCTAAACTCTAGCGAGTATGGGCCTAAACTGCTCAGCCTCTCCTCATAAATCAAGCCCCGCATCTCTGGAATTAATCTAGTGAACCTCCTCTGAACCGCCTCCAGTGCAACTACATCCTTTCTCAAGTAAAGGGACCAAAACTGTGCACAGTACTCCAGGTGCGGTCTCACCAATACCTTGTACAGTTGCAACAATATTTCCCTATTTTTATACTCTATTCCTTTAGCAATAAATGCCAAAATTCCATTTGCCTTCCTTATTACCTGCTGTACCTGCATACCAGCTTTCAGCGATTCATGCATGAGGACACCCAGATCCCTCTGGATCTCCAGGAGATTCCATGACAATGCATGGGTTGTGTTATGGGACAGACTGGATGGGCCAGTGGATACAAGGTCTGTTCACCCCATCACCTCTGTGCTCGCTGACCTACATTGGCTTCTGGTCTGGCAACCTTGATTTTAAAATTCTCATCCTTGTTTTCAAATCCCCTCATGGCCTTACCTCTCCTTAACTCTGTAACCTCTTCCAGCCCCATGACCTCCTGAGATATCTGTGCTTCTCTAATTCTCACTTCTTGCGCAACCCCAATTTCTATCACTCCACCATTGGTGGGCATGTCTTCAGCTGCTGAGGCCATAGACTTCTCCACCTCTTTCTCTTCCTGTAAGATGCTTCTTAAAACCTACCTCTTTGACTAAGCCTTTGGTCACCTCCCTAATATTCTGTTACGGGCCGTGTCAAATTTTGTTTTGATAACTCTCCTATGAAGCATCTTGGGAAATTTTACTATGTTAAAGGTGCTATGCAAATGCAAGTTGTTGTCTTTTCCTGACTAAGATTTGCCTATGTTCATATACCTTCTTTCCAAAATGCCAACCTTACTCTTTTTAGGAATATGAGAACATAGGAAATAGGAGCAGGAGTAGGCCATTCAGCCCCTCGAGGTTGCACTGCCATTCAATAAGACCGTGGTTGCTCTTCTACCTCAATGCCCAAAATATCTCCACATCCCTTGATGCCTATAATATCTTTCTGTTACTGCATTCAGTTTATTCTTAAATTAATTGAGTATCCTTTCTTACAGAGGACCTCCCAGCAACTGATTCCAGCTAATATTTGCTGGTATGTGTCTCTTATCTTGTCTCTGCCCCTTACTGTATCAGAGAGAAAATCTACTTTATCTCCTTTGAATGATAAACCTGGAGTGAAATGGTGTCATTAATAGTGACTACTGGATATGTATAGGGAACATTGCACATCTGGCCTGATGTGTTATCTAGGTCAGGAGGTTGTAGATCCAGATCACTAAGTAGTGTCTGGAGCAGAGAAATCAAGGAGCATTCCAATAAGAATATAAGATCTAGTAGCAGGAGTGGACATTATGGCCCACTGAGCCATTCAGAATGATCCTGGCTCACCTTTGACCTCAACTCCACTTTCCTGCTTACTCCCCATATCCCTTGATTTCCCTGAGAGGCCAAAAATCTGTCTATCCCAGCCTTAAATGTACTCAATGATTGAGCATCCACAACCCTCTGGGGTAGAGAATTCCAAAGATTCACAACCTTTGAGTGAAGGAATTTCTCCTCATCTCAGTCCTAAAAGATTGGCTCCTCATCCTGAGACTGTGCCCCCCTGTTTTAGATTCCCGAACAATGGAGACAATCTTTCAGTGTCTACCCTGGCAGCAGAGTATTTAAAATATCAGAAGGGTTTTGACATTGAAAAATCTCCATTTTTTATTGAGGTGGATGCGGGCAAATAGTTTAAATTCAAAGTTGTCAGGATATTCTACCATAAGATGACTAATCGGTAGTGTCTGGAAAGGGAATTGGATAAATGGTGAAAACAAAATAATATAAGAAGGTGCAGAAATGTGCCAGAGAAACGGAATTAGAATTAAGAGACAGCATTAGCACTGGCTTGATGGGCTGAATGGCCTCTTCCTTTACTTCCGTTATGTAGACATATTGGAGAAGTTGAGACTGTTTTCCTTGGGGAAGCGAAGGCTGAGAGGAGATTCGATTGAGGTGTTCAAAATCATGAAGGGTCTGGATAGAGTAGATAGGGAGAAACTGTTCCCATTGGCAGCAGGATTGAGAACCAGAAGGCACAGATTTAAGGTAGTTGGCAAAAGAAGCAATGGGGACATGAGAAGAAATATTTTTCATGCAGCGAGCGGTTAAGTTCCAGAATGCACTGCCTGATAGTGCAATGGAGGCAGGTTCAATTGAGGCTTTCAAGAAGGAATTGCATTATTATTTGAAATGGAAGAATGCGCAGGGTTACAGGGAGAATAGCACTAGGTGCATTGCTTAGAGAGCCAGCACGGACACAATGGGCTGAATGGCCTCCTTCTGTGCTGTAACAATTCTTTGATTCCGTGAATCCTGTGTTGTAATACTATGAACTTATATTCACCGCTACAGAGGCCCTCATAAATGTCTCTTTTCATGGTTCTGTTGGCAGGTTCTGGTTGTGAAGAATGAACCCTAATGTCAACAATCCATCGTTAACAGCAAAGCACGTTAATGGTTAAATTGTCCCCTGTACCAGCTCAGCCGAAAACCACGTGTACACCCTCGCTCTGGTTACACAGGCCTGTCCGTCATTAACAAGCCACACTGTTTTAATGATTTCTCAATTAAAAACAAAATCATTGACAGGGATCCTGTAAACCAGCTGCCTGTATTTCACACAAGAAAAAAAAACAACCCTCAAACCATATGTGCAGAGAAAATGGAAAACATATAAACATTATCCCCCTGATGCTCAACATTTCAGACACAGCTGTTACATCTCCCACCCAGACACCCCAGGCCCATTCCCACTCTGCCAGCTTTCCACGGTGCACAGGGGTGGACTGACGACTGACCGTTGCCAAGCTCAGTTGCCAAGGCAACAATACAGCAACACTCCTCGCAACAGTTCTAATGACAGGATTCGATAATGGAAGAAATTATCAGCACGGCCACCAGGGACTATTAGAGTGAGGGACTGGGGGAAGAAGCACAGATTTCACCAAATCCTTGCTCCCCATTAAAACACAACCATACTGCCGTTAATTTAATTATTTTGTGTTAAATCCTTTAAGGCCTCTATGACTCATCATCCCAGTTAACAAGATAAGCCGACGAGCACTTGAAAGTAAAAAGGAAACTTGCATTTATTTAGCACCGTTCACAACCTCAGGACTTTCCCAATCCGCTTTACGGCGTTTTGAAGTGTGGTCACTCTGGCAACATAAGAAACGTGGCAGCCACTTTGAGCACAACAAGATCCCACAAACAGCAATGTGGTAATGACCAGATAATGTGTTTTTTGGTGATGTTGTTTGAGGTTACAGAGATAGGGAGGGTTTAGGGGCTGGAGGTGGTTACAGAGATGGGGAGGGTTTAGGGGCTGGAGGTGGTTACAGAGATGGGGAGGGTTGTGGGGCTGGAGGTGGTTACAGAGATGGGGAGGGTTGTGGGGCTGGAGGTGGTTACAGAGATGAGGAGGGTTGTGGGGTTGGAGGTGGTTACAGAGATGGGGAGGGTTTAGGGGCTGGAGGTGGTTACAGAGATGGGGGGGGTTGTGGGGCTGGAGGTGGTTACAGAGATGGGGAGGGTTGTGGGGCTGGAGTTGGTTACAGAGATGGGGAGGGTTGTGGGGCTGGAGTTGGTTACAGAGATGGGGAGGGTTGTGGGGCTGGAGGTGGTTACAGGGATGGGGAGGGTTGTGGGGCTGGAGGTGGTTACAGAGATGGGGAGGGTTGTGGGGCTGGAGGTGGTTACAGAGATGGGGAGGGTTGTGGGGTTGGAGGTGGTTACAGAGATGGGGAGGGTTTAGGGGCTGGAGCTGGTTACAGAGATGGGGAGGGTTGTGGGGCTGGAGGTGGTTACAGAGATGGGGAGGGTTGTGGGGCTGGAGGTGGTTACAGAGATGGGGAGGGTTGTGGGGCTGGAGGTGGTTACAGGGATGGGGAGGGTTGTGGGGCTGGAGTTGGTTACCGAGATGGGGAGGGTTGTGGGGCTGGAGGTGGTTACAGAGATGGGGAGGGTTGTGGGGCTGGAGGTGGTTACAGAGATGGGGAGGGTTGTGGGGCTGGAGGTGGTTACAGAGATGGGGAGGGTTGTGGGGCTGGAGGTGGTTACAGAGATGGGGAGGGTTGTGGGGCTGGAGTTGGTTACAGAGATGGGGAGGGTTGTGGGGCTGGAGGTGGTTACAGAGATGGGGAGGGTTGTGGGGCTGGAGTTGGTTACAGAGATGGGGAGGGTTGTGGGGCTGGAGGTGGTTACAGAGATGGGGAGGGTTGTGGGGCTGGAGGTGGTTACAGAGATGGGGAGGGTTGTGGGGCTGGAGTTGGTTACAGAGATGGGGAGGGTTGTGGGGCTGGAGGTGGTTACAGAGATGGGGAGGGTTGTGGGGCTGGAGTTGGTTACAGAGATGGGGAGGGTTGTGGGGCTGGAGGTGGTTACAGAGATGGGGAGGGTTGTGGGGCTGGAGGTGGTTACAGAGATGGGGAGGGTTGTGGGGCTGGAGGTGGTTACAGAGATGGGGAGGGTTGTGGGGCTGGAGGTGGTTACAGAGATGGGGAGGGTTGTGGGGCTGGAGTTGGTTACAGAGATGGGGAGGGTTGTGGGGCTGGAGTTGGTTACAGAGATGGGGAGGGTTGTGGGGCTGGAGGGATTTGAAAGCAAAGATGAGAATTTTAAAATCAAGGCTTTGCTGGATGAGGAGCCACTGGGCCAATGAGGCACAGAGTCCACGGTCACCAATTTCAAACAACTGGAAGAGAAATATTCAAGAAGTGAAGGAAAGACATTGTACAAACAATGTCTGTCTTTCCCCCATTCAGCCATCACGATACCTTGTCGCCACTGTGTTAACGGGACGATTATGCTTACAGTTATAGCTACATTAATTACTGGCGAGGACACAGATGCCTAGATATTTCACACGGTGCCACACTATAGCCAGCACCATTCACTCCTTAGCAAACAAATTAGAAACTGTATGAATCCTCAGTGATAGGAGCAGGATGGTTCTTCAAAGAGAAACTCGAGACAGTTTGCTTTCAGGGAGATAATGAATTCTCCTTACACTAATCATTCATCCTTCGAAGCATCAAGAACAAAGATTTGAAGGAACACAAGAGCATATCTTTACCAAGCTTAAACACATACGGATGCGCGCACACACACACAACACGGGCACACACACGCACACATATACACATACACACATATACTCACACACAAACACATGTGCACACACACACACACACACACACACACACACACACACACATACACACTCTCCTATGGCCAGCGACACCCACCTCCCATGAATGAATAAATAAAAAAACACACACACTCCTACATACACACACTCCTATGCACACACGCGCGCGCACACACACACACGCACACACACATAGACATGCAAACGCGCACACACACGTACATGCATGCATGCACAGACACACACATGCACACACATGCACAGACACATACACGCACACACATATGTAAACATGCACAGGCACACACACACACACACATACACAAGCACACACACACACACATGCGCACACATGTGTGTGCAGGCACTCACACACACATACATATGCAAATATGTGAACACACATACATGAACACGCATGCACAGACACATGCGCACACAAGTACACACATCACACCCACACACACGTACACACACACACAGACACATACACGTGCAAACACATGCATGCACGCACACACACACACGCACACATACACACACACGTGAAAAGACACGCATATTCAAGCACACACACACACTCTCTCCTATGGCCAGCGACACCCAGATCCCGTGAATTAATAAGAAAAAGCACACACACACTCTTACGTATACATGTTCCTAGGCAGACACACACATTCCTACATACGCACACTTTTACCTACACATAACCCAAGCAGACTCTCACACTCCTATGTGCACACACACTTGTACGTACGCACACACAAAATCCTATGCACACTCCAACATTCACACACGCACTTATACACAGGGTCTTCAATACACTTCGATACACACACACACACAGACACAGACACACACACACAGACACACACACACACACACAGAGACACACACACACAGACACACACACACAGACACACACACACACACACACACAGACACACACACACTCAGACACACACACACACACAGACACACACACACACACACACAGACACACACACACACAGACAAACAGTTCCCCACCCTACGCCGCTGAAAACCACAACAGGAACAATCACTTACACAATGAGTTTCCTCAGTGGGTGGATATTCTGAGGTTGGGAGCCAAAGACATAGTACACGATTCCCAGTTTGACACAGATTAAAGTAGCAGATGTCTTCCGGGGGGTTCGGGGAAGAAGAGATAACACAAAGGCGCTGGGAGCTATGCAGGAGAAAAGCATGAAATGACTTGTCCTTTAGAGATAAAAGATCTCAGTCACTGTCTGAAGGCATGTTTGAGCTAATCAGATTATTCATGCAGGTTTACATGGGCTCAAACCCAAAAATGTGAAAAATGTCCCACAATGTAACACATTAACATTCTGGAGTCTGCCCCGAGCATAAGTTATTAAAAATGGTCACAGCCCAACTTTAATAGAAAGTGAATCACTTAACTACTTCTAAATGCCTCAAGTATATCCATTGCCTATTAATAATATTGACTGAAAGCAAATTTCTCCGTGTTTGGCTTCCTCACATTTCCAGTTAAATCAGCAATCGAGGTTCCATAATCGGACCATGAGATGGGGTTTGTGGGACTGCAATGTATGGAAGGTCCCAGCTTTAAACTCCAGTCTAGGCTGGTGGGATTGGGAATGCTATATTGACCCGCTGGTGGTGGGGTTGGGAACTCAATCGGAGTTCTTGTTGCTAATTTATATAGTGATTAAACCAAGATAGCAATGGAGATATCACGGAGAGTTGTTGGGCTGGAGGCAATTACAAAGATAGGGAGGGGCAAGGCCGTGGGGGGATTTGAAAATGAGCATGAGAATTTTAAAAACGAGGTGTTGCTGAGCTGGGTGCCAATGTCGGTCAGCGAGCACAGGGGTGATGGGCAAAAGGGACTGTTGCACGTGTGGGCTTTAAGTAGGAATCAGCTGCGATGTCACACCATCTTGAAGAGTCTGCAGATATACGTGGCAAGACGCTTTCCTGAAGGGTAACAATCCTACGGAACGGGCAAGGTTGCGGGACATTTTCTCCTGGATGCTCAGAGGTTCTGCCAATTGGTTTCAAAAGAAGAAAGATGGCCGACCAATGTCCACAAGCATCCCATTGGATGAAAGGCTGCTTGGCCTGGCTCCTGACACCTCCACAACACTTCAAAGACCTGGAGATGCCTCCCTAGAAAGCCAAAAAGCACCTAGATTTTGACTTCACATCCCAGACTATAGGAACATTCCCCACTTTGAAGAGAACACAAGGAGCTTGAGCGATAGAGAGGTGCATAACAACATAGGTAATAGAAGGTGTAGGCCATACAGCCATTCACTATGATCATGGCTTATCTTCTACCTTAACTCACCTTTCCACACTATCCCCATAATTCCTTGACTCTCTTAGTGTCAAAAAAAATCTATCAATCTTAGATTTGAAAATGCCCAATGACTGAGCATCTGTAGTCCTCTGGGGTAGAGAAGATTCACAACTCCCCAAGGGAAGAAGTTCCTCCTCATCAGAGTCCCAAATGGCTGATCCCTTATGATGAGACTGCAGCCCCTAGTTCTAGAATCTCCAGCCAGGAGGGAACAACCTCTCAACATTTACCCCATCAAACCGCTTAAGAAGGTTATATATTTGAACAAGATCACCTCCTATTCTTCTAAACTCAAGTGAATCAACAAGCGACACTCTGAATCAGCATGCTACAATGGCAGAACAGGTTTAAGGGAGTGAATGTCCCTTGCTGTGTGGTGATATTTCAGATAGCTGACAAGGGTGAGAGAGCAAGATGCCATTTAGGAGTCCTGACTTCAAACAAGAATGAGAGGATAATCTTATCACTGTAAATAAGACACAGATGTCTAAAACATTCCGAGGAGAGCAAGGAAATTATGCTAAACATTTATAAACACTGGTTAGGCTCCAACTGGAGTATGGCGTCCAGTTCTGGGCACTACACTTCAGGAAGGATATCAAGGTACTGGAGAGGGTGCAGAAGAAATTTACAGGTATGGTACCCGATCTAGTTTCAATTGTTCTGTGTTCGATTATGTGAGTCTGTTTACTATTGATGCTCACTGCGCTTGATTGGTTAAGCCTGTTTGTAAACTCAGAGAAAAGTAAACAAACTGTGGAAAGAACTGGAAGCTAGAGCTAGAAGCATGGAGCAGACATTTTAAAATTCTTGTAAATAAGTCCCTACACACGTAGAAACTAGTATCATCTTTGCATTGCTCTGAGAAATACAACACCTGATGTGAGGGACTTCGGTTATGTGGAGAGACTAGAGGAACTGGGATTGTTCTCCTCTGTGCAGAGAAACCTAAGGGGTGATTTAACAGAGACGTTAGTATAAATAAGGGGCAACTTTTATCAGTGGTAAAAGAGTTAGTAACCAAAGGAGTGGGATTGGAAAAGAACCAGAGGAAACATATTTTACATAAAGCATTGTGATGAACTGGGAATGTGCTGCCTGAAAGGGCGGTGGAAACAGATTCATAAGTGACTTTCAAAAGAGAATTGGATAAATACTTGAAGTCAAAAAGTTTGTAGGGCTATTGGGAAAAAGCAGGGGAGTAGGATTAATTGGATAACTCTTTCAAAAGAACTGCCACAGGCAGAATGGGCCAAATGGCCTTCTTCTGTGCTATAGCATTCAATGGGAAAAGTTTTCCCTCCATTGGTGGGGGTGGGGTGGGGGGGGTGGAGTGCAGGACCGGGTGCAGGCCGCCAATTAAGGCCCACCCAGCGTGATGTCCACCAGGAAGCGCTATACACTCCTTGTGCAGGGTGGGGGTGGGGGGGGATTCCCTCAGCTGGGAGCGCGCTCTTTCACACATGCGCACAGAAGAGCACACAGACCTCCCTGAGGCTAAATGCTGCCTCAAGGAGATCGCCTCGGAATTAAAACTTTTAAGATAAACGTTTAAAAATTTCCTGGATATGTTCCCTCATCTGACACAGTCACATGAGTTGGTACATGCTCATCACTTTAATTGAAACCTTTATTAAACATTTAAAAACCCTCATGAAACCTCATCCCGCTAGTGGATGAGGTTTCATGCTTTTTCTTAAGCCTGTCAGGGCTCCTGGCCTGCCCACCAACCCTAAGGTTGGACGGGCAACCCTGTCAATTACCTTAATTGGTTTATTAATGACCTCAATAGGCTGTTGACAGGTCAGCGGGCGCACAGCCGACCTGAAAATGGAAATGGTGCGGGGTGACGTCAGGAGTTCTGCTCAATGTCATCCCGTGTCATTTTACACATCGGCAAGCGGGCCCTGCCCTCTCCTCACCAACTGGAAGATCCTCCCCTGTGATTCTATGGAAGCTCACTGACCTGAAACAATAACGCTGTTTTTCTCTTCACATATGCTGACAGGCCTGCTGAATACTTCCAGCATTGTCTGTCTTTAATTACTATTTCAAGCATCCGCAGTATTTTGTCTTTGTCCAATCAGCTGAGTTGAGTTGCTATGTCCCTCAACTACATTATCATATATTTGGATTTAATGCAGGCAGGAAAATTTACATTTAGCCCAATGCACAAACACCAATCACTAATCATCCTCGGATGTTTCTCTCAGATTGTAAGGATGATTTCTTGTACAAACATGATGTTTTTTCTCACATCTTTCCAATAACTTTTCTATATTAACATTAGAATGAACCGCACCCAAATTAAGGGGCATGCTCCCTCTGATATTCACTCTGTCTCCCTTGCTCTTCATCATGCAGTTTCTCTCTTGGTTGTTCAGTCATTTTCTCCTTCTGTTCTTTATTCTGTCGCTCTGTTCAACTCCTGTCTTTTAGTCACTGTGTCTTGCTGTGTAACAGTTCCTCTGGTCATTCAGTCAATCCCTCCTGCTCACCCTGAAAAGACAGTCAGTCTCTCTGACTGCTTCCCTGTTATCCCCCTCCCAAACTCAGTCAGACCTTTGGAGCCTCCCTCTTTGCCGACACACATAAAAAGGAATTTGAACTCCTCACCGGCTAGTTTCAGGAATAGGACAAATGGTGGTTCTTTCAAGAAGTTAGCAGAGCCACGATGGACCGAGTGACCTCCTTCTTCCCTGTATGATTTTATGACTTTTTATATGCATCATGAGTAAGTCATTAAAGTAACTATGTAACTCAAACCAAGGTAACGGTCCTTCTGTGAAGGTCCTTACCTTCGGTTGAGGTCTCCTCCAGGAAGCCAAGGCTGTCAATCAGGCTGACTTCTGGGCCGAGATACTGTCAAAGGAATAAGACATCCACCACAGGGTCAAATTTTCAAAGTGTGCGTGGAATCCCGGACTTCTGAAAACCCTCTGCCCGGTTTATAACCCACGCTGTTAATATCAGAGCCAATATGTCAGGTTGATAACCGATCATCAGAGCTACAATTGTTTTGTTCTGTACAGCTTTGGGACAAACCACTGACAACTCAAGTCATAAAGAGCTTAGCAGCACATTAGTTAGATTGTCTCATGAATCCAAGGGTAGAGTATTTAATTGCACACTGCGTTATAGAAATATGAAGCAATTTGCAAAAATTGTTTTTGTTTCGATTTGAAATATTTCACCTACAGCAACATTCTTTCATTCCATCACTAATAACCCTGTGCTACAATATTCAATGATATGCATTCTTCCTGATGGCCTGAACTGTGCATTACAAAGTCAAATCAGCATAATAATGTTTCCTTTCTTATTAAATAATGATTTCTTCATCCCTTCCCCCAGCACATTAAAATATTGAGTCTTCCAGCTCATATTTCCAATGGTTCTTTCTAATGCAAGGAAAGATTTCTTTATTGCCCTCTGATTTTGTAAGCTTAACTCTCCTCTGACTCCCTGGCTGTTGCCCAGCATCAGCCTCTGCCATGTAAGTACTAACCAGACAAAGAACATCGTTGATCCATCTCGCATTCGACTGCAGTCAAGCCCCAGGTTTATCATCATCCTTCTGCTCATCCATCAACCCTCTGCCCATCCATCAGCCCTGCCCTCTGATCTCTTCGGGTCTTTGTCCCAAAAATATTGGCCTGGATTTTATGGCCTCTCTTGACCGGCGGGATATGACGGTTCTGCTGAACTGAATGGAGATTTAAATGGCTCACCGCATCCACCGGGGGAGGGGTGAATCACATCACGACAGGGCCATAAAATCCTGGCCATTCGTTTCAAAGGTCTAGGTTGATCTAGGCTGATACTTCCAATGCAATACTGAGGGAGTGCTGCACTGTCAGTGATGTAGTCTTTCCAATGAGACATTAACTGAGGGCCGCTCAGGTAGATGTAAAAGATCCCACATCCACTTTTCTAAGAAGAGCAGGAAAGTTCTCCCTTGTGCCCCAGGCAATGTTTATCCCTCAACCAATACTGCTGAAACATATTAACTGGTCATCATCTGGTTGTTGTTTGTGGGAGCTCGCTGCATCCAACATTAACTGCCACAAATTATTTCTGGCACAACCACAGTGACTACACTTTAACAGTGCTTCATTGCTCTAAAGCATATTGGGCTGTTCTGAGGTCATGAAAGTTGCCACAGAAATACGAGTCTTTCTTTCTGTACTCACTAAGTCAACAGGGACTGAGAACAAATCTGCAGAAGCCTTTAATGTGCCTAGGTTTGGCTGAAAGAATAATGGTATGTGAACGACACTCACCTTTACTAATGTCAAAAATCGGCAGCAACTTGTGGCGAGGAGGAGAGACCCTGTAAATTGGGAAATACCACAAGTTGTTGGATGATTTGTGCCATTCTGGTGTTAGCCTTGCCGAAATGGCAGCCCACGCTTCATGGCCACTTGAGCTTCATGAATATGCTATGACTTACCCGTTAGACCTGCCACCGGGAGTTACATCGAGTAATTAACAATGTTAGCAACCTTTTAACAACATGATCATTGTTAATGACTGCTAATCAAACCCTCTGGCCCAGAAAGTAAACGATTACAAGTCCGGAGTTTCAGATTCCGAAATTTCTAGATTGTCAAATATTGAAAATGTCAAATTTAAAATGATAAATTTTTTGTTACTTTTCCTTTCTCGCTCTTATCTCTCCTAATCCAACCTTTCTTTTCCTCTCTTTATTTCACTTTCTGTACCTGATTTGACTCTAACTCATCCTAATTCGTTCTTCTAATTCATCCTCTTGCACTTCAGTTTCTTTTCCAATATTCCAATCTCATTGGTTCAGGAAATAGACTACTGGTCCCTTCATTCACCGAGGTCCCAGGTGTCCCCTTACTCTTGCTCTGCCATTATTAGCTCCCAATTCCAATAATTTTGTGGGCAAAAAATATTAAAACCTAATCATGCACAAACAAGTCTAACTAACAGACATGCCGAGGGTGCCCCCTCTCTCATCCTGCAATGACAGCAATGGATGCTTACGAGTTATTAGACAGTAATCCAGCTGAGCCAGTCAGATGACATCATAGGCCATTAGAATGAAGATCAAGCAATATATCTCTGACCATTGGACCATGGAACAGGATTATCATCAGTAATGCATGAACATCTGTCCAGAGTTATTTGTAATATTTAACAGGCAATAAATTCTTGAATATAATGTGGGTTTTGTTCAGTGCTGACAGTGGTTGATTCATTTGGTTCCCACAAGCGCCAATCTGATTCACAGAACGTTTGCTTTCCTGAGACTGGATAAGATTTCAACAAATTTTGTGGAGTTATTCAGGATTGCGGGTTGCAGGAGGATAACCTTTAGTCATTCTTAACTCCAAAGTTATCTGCAAAATTCTTTTAAAAGTTATTTTATTATAAAGCTGGGAAGCTTCTGTAGGGTACATCCTGAAAAGTTAATCGTGAATTTTAAAATTTTGTCAGGGGATGTGGGTGTCACTGGCTGGGCCAGCATTTATTGCCCATCCCTAATTGCCCTTGAGAAGGTGGTGGTGAGCTGCCTTCTTGAACCGCTGCAGTCCCTGTGGTGTAGGTACACCCACAGTGCTGTTAGGGAGGGTGTTCCAGGATTTTGTCCCAGCGACAGTAAAGGATCGGTGATATATTTCCAACTTATATGGTGAATGGCTTGGAGGGGTACTTCCAGTTGGTGGTGTTCCTATGTGTCTGCTGTCCTTGTCCTTCCAGATGGTAGAGGTCACAGGTGCTGTCAATGGTGCCTTGGTGAGTTGCTGCAGTGCATCTTGTAGATGGCACGCACTGCTGCCGCTGTGTAAAATCTGTTCTGTTCTGTACTTTATCACTGGCCCTCTCTGGATTACAAACATCAGGAGCATACATCATAGCCTGGGATGCATAAGAAGCTGATTATTCCTAAAGACTATCCCACGACATCTTTGTCAGGTAAAGATAGACTGAGATGAATATAGGAACAGAAGGAGGCCATTCAGCCTCTCAAGCCAGTTCTGCCATTCAGTTGGATCATGCCTGATATGTATTTTAACTCCACTTAGCTGTCGTGATTCCCTAACAATTAATACCCCTTTCCTAACCAAAATCTACTGATCTCCAGCCTCTATGTCAGAATTTATAGAGTCATGGGGCCAAATTTTTCCCTTAAATGTCTAACCAATTTCTTTTTTGTCTGATAACGCTCCTGTGAAGCACCTTGGGCATTTAACAACATTATTGGTGCTACTTAAATGTTGTTGTTGTAGAGTCGGTACAGCACAGTAGCAGGATTTTCTATTTTTGTTTCTGGCCACAAACAAAACTTTTCACGGTAAACTGTTAGGACCTCACCAGATCCAAACTGTGATCTCAGCTGCACAACCCAGGAATTACTGAAGTGACTAAATTTATTCTTGGCTACACCCAGCCAACATCTGTTTCTCCCCTTCTGCTGATCGATCCCACCTTCTCGCCATTTTCAACAGTCTTTAAAATTCTCACAAGATTCTGTGCAGTAGACGACTCAAGTGACTGTCAGTCATGGCGAGTGGGTGGAGTTTGCATACCTGAACGGTGATGTTAAACACAGACAACAGGACTATTATAGATACCACCTTTCAAAACCCAGACTGTGTCTGGAGAGGGAGTGTTTTCAGGTGCGTAACATTAAGAAACTAGCAAGCAGAGTAGGCCATTCAGTCCCCTGAGCCAGCTGTGCACATTTGGTTAAAATACTGCTGGTTACAGGTCAGACACTAGTGTGAGCGATTTTAAAGGGATCAGTTGAGCACAGTACTGTGCAATAAAAGGACAGATTTAAAGAATCACAGAATGGCTAGAGCACAAAAGGAAGACATTCAGCCCGTCATCTCTGTGCTGACTCTCTGCAACAGCAACTCAGCTAGTCCCACTCCCTCGCCCTTTCCCTGTAGCACTGCAAATTTCTCTTCAGATAATGATCCAATTCACTTTTGAAAACCATGATTGAATCTGCCTCCACCACATTCCCAGGCAGTGCACTCCAGATCCGAACCGCTCATTGCTTAAAATATTTCTTCCCCCGTGTCACCATTGGTTCATTTGCCAAGCATCTTAAACTGATGCCCTCTGGTTCTTGATCCTTCCACCAATGGGAACAGTTTCTTCCTTTCTACTCTGTTCAGACCCTTCATGATTTTGAGCACCTCTATCCAATCTCCTCTCAACCTTCTCTTCACCAAGGAGAACTGCCCCAGCTTCTCCAATCTATCCTCTTGCATTTAGTAATTTATTACATTTCATAACTTCAGGACATCCAAAAGCACTTTGCATCCAACAAAGTCCTTTTGAATGAAGAAAGCATGGCAGCCAATTTGTGCACAGCAAGCTCCCACAACAACAATGTGATAATGACCAGACTGTCTGTTTTAGCGATGCTGGCTGAAGGACAAGTATTGGCCAGGACATCAGGGAGAACTCCAAGATAAAAGCAAAATCCTGTGGATGCTGGAAACCTGAAACAAAAACAGAAAATGCTGGAAAACCTCAGCAGGTCTAACAGCGTCTGTGGAGAGAAAGACACAGTTAACGCTTTGAGTCCGTATGACTCTTCTTCAGAGCTAAAGAGAAGGGAGAACCAGGGAGAACTCTCCTGCTCTTCTTCAAATTTTTCTTTTTTGTAAAAATACACTTTATTCATAAAATAGCTAAAAGAAATTATAAAACATTTCAAAGTGGCCATTACAGAAAGTGCAATGCTTTCATGTTGCACTCTGAGGCGCTTCAGTACAATAAAGAGAACATTACAAACATTTCGAAATGGTCATTACAGAAGCTCTTCTTCAAATAGCCCAGTCCCCAGTGAAGGTGGACGGGCCCTCGTTTTAACATCTCATTTGAAACCTTGTGGCACTCCCTTGATGCTGTCCTTGTAGCCCAGAACAACAGAAGCAGCAGGCTGCTTTAAGTTGAACTTTTTCCCTGCAGTGTACTAGTACGTTAACTAATCCTGGGAAGACTACTCAAGCTGTTTCAGAGAGGATTGTAATTATGAGTAATATTGTTTTTCCTCGGTCTGTCTCTGCTTGTTTTCTTTGTGGGAGGAGAATATTTAATGAGCTCAGATTACTGCTTTGGAAAGAATGTCTCAAAGCCCACTTGTGAGAGCGGCTGAATCAACAGTTTGCACTGAGCTTTTGATACTCAGTCCAGCACCGAAAGTGCTGTCCAGGAGTCAGACAATTATCAGTCTGAGGGAGGGAGGCACAGCTGATCAGGAAACTCTTTGAAGTCTGAAAATCCCAACCTATAGAAAATTCCCAAATCCCCCTCCCCCAGTTTCACTCGACAACCTTCATTGTTCCTGTGGTTACCTTGTGAATATCAGATGCACACGCCACACTCTCTCCTGAGCCTCGAAAGGCACAGAGCTAGCTAGCATTGTGGCACACAAGAAATAGGAGCAGGAATAGACCACAAGGCCCACCGAGCCTGATCCACCATTCAATACGATCATGGCTGATCTTGGCTTTCAACTCCATTTTCCCACCCGCTCCCCTTTAAGTCCCTGAGGGACAAAAATCTGCCTATCCCATCCTTAACTGTATTCAACAATGGAGCATCCACAACACTCAGAACTCCAAAATTCACAACCCTTTTCAGTGAAGTAATTTCTCCTCAACTCACTCCTAAATGATCATCCCCTTATCCTGAGACTTGTATCCCCATGTTTTAGATTCCCTGACCAGTGGAAACAACCTCTCAGTGTCTACCCTATCAAACCCCTCCATAAGCCCAATTTACTCAGCCTGTCATCACAGGACAACCTCTCGCCCCAGGGACCAATCTAGTGAACCTTCGCTGTACTGCCTCCAATGTAAGTGTATCTCTTCTTAAATGTGGAGACCAAAACTGCACACAGTATTCCAGAGGCACTCTCACCAAAACCCCGTATAACTATATCAAGACTTCTTTATTCTTATACTCCAATCCCCTTGCAATAAAGGCCAAATGGCAGCCGTGACATTAATGGTTGTCTAATTAAAACACTCGAGTAGAATCACAATGTCATTATGATGCCCAGCGCTGGATGGGTTCATAAAGAAACAAGGAGAGCAATACTCAGAAGTAGACATCACGAACTTGAGCAGTGACAGGGCAAAGGTGCGGAGAGAAGAACCCGTCAAATATCAGCACAAGCTGCCATTCCCAGCTGAGATTCCCCGCAGTGCAGCTTGCAGTCGATGCAAATGTCTCTGCTTTTCTCAAATAAGTTCTTTATGGGGTTTTTGGGAGCAAAACATTTCATCAGAAGTAATTCAACCTCGAAAGCACAAGTTTCTCTCACAACTGGATCAGAATATCGGTAATTAACACGAAACAAATGGCAGATACTTGTGTTCTGATTTTAGCCATGTTATATCAACCCAGAGTATGAGAATTCCGACACACACACATACACACAGAGAGACACAGATATACACGCACACAGATGCACATACACACAGAGACACACGGGTACACGCACACACACAGGTACAGAAATATACACACACAGATGCACATATGTAAAGAGACACACACAAATATAGGTGCACACACAAAGACTCAAAGGCACACACAAACAAATGCACAAACACACGCACCCTGAGAGATGCACACACTCAGATACTGACACGAATGCATGCACACACATGCACACACACACACGCACACAGATCAAAGCTGGAACAGGTTGCATGGGAGAGGAGCAGATGTTGTTAATGGACAGATGGTTGGGTTGCTATTCTGCAGCAATGAGGTTAAATGCACACTGACATTAATCAACAATGCAGCTGTCTATAGAGGGGGGGTGGTGGTCAGGCTATCGCAATCCAAAGCAGCAGGGGCCAATTCCAAAAGCTGGTTTTCCAACCACAGATATCAATGCTGGCGTTGATGGTGTGGGTGATAAAGTGCCAGTTTTGAAGCTTTGGGATTATTTTTCACCCAAAGTTGAAAGAATAGAGAAATGACTTCATTAAAACCCAACCTATACAAAACAAAAGCCAACAATTCAATCTCATCTTCAGTGTTGTGTCTGGAACAGATATTTCAAGCCTGGTGTCTCGTTAGAACAGCATCAGCGAGATAACTTTTAAGGGAATGTCTGCTATCTTGCTGCTCAAACTGATATGAAACAGCGGCGATAATTATGACCTCAGGCACCTCAGTGCAAACAACAACAACTTGAATTTATATAGTGCCTTTTAGTGTAGTAAAATATCTCAAGGTGCTTCAAAGGAGTGTTGTGAATCAACCGATGAAAGCAAGTCATAAAAGGAGATATTAGAACAGGTGACCAAAGGAGTATGTTTTAAGGAGTGTCTTATAGAAGAGAAGCATAAAAAGGTGGGGAGACGGGGGGAGGAATTCCAGAGCTTTAAGCCCAGGCAGCTGAAGGTACAGCCATGATAGTGGAGCAATGGAAATTGGAAATGCTCAAGAGGTCAGAACCAGAGGAGCACAGAGCCCTCAAAGGGTTGAGGGACTGGAGGAGGTTACAGAGAGCAGGAGAGGCTGAGGTCAAGGTCATGATTTGAAAACATGGACGAGAATTTTGGATCCGTTGCCTGTCAAATCATCAAATTCAATTAAAATAACGGTCAGGAGAGACGTATGACAGATGACTGATTAGCCATTGGCTGCTTTGCACTCACTCACAATCAAATAACCCTCCACAATACATCGTGCGCTAAGGGAATGTCCCTAAATAGCCATGCTAAACTCTTGACACCAACAAACAGCTATTCTAGATGCTCAGTCCACACAGCTTGTGTGTATTGTTGATCTTCCTGCACTTTCCAGAAATCAAACATTCTCTCTCACTCTACATTTCCACCGCCCCTGTTCTTTGCTTTATCAGCACCTGTTCTGGAGACAGTTGTGTTTAGTTTAAGCACAATGCCATCTACAGGAACAATACGGGATATTTTCTTGGTGTTATTAATTTGAAGAGGAGGTCATGCCAAATGTATCCCAGCATTGACTGCCTAAACATCAGTTTAATGTTGTGTCGACGATTCATTCAGTGGGCAACCCACTCTCACCTCACTATCAGAAGGTCATGGGGTAATGCAGCACATCGACTGGGGTTGCCAACTAGGGTTGGGCATATTTCTGGAGGTTTCATCATATAACTTTCATTCTCCAGTTGTCACTATCTTCCCACAGCCAATTGGAAAGGGAGCAGAATCTTTGTCACCCAGTTGGATTAATCTTGGACTTTTAACAGCCTTTTTTCCACAATCACCAATATCTTTATAATTAATTAATAAATGAAAATATTCAAAGAAAAATTGGAATTTCCCCTATGATCTTCACCTGGAGTTTAATCTTCGATTCCTGGAGACTCCAGGGTAATACTGGAAGGTTGGAAACTCCTAGGGCAGAATTTTCCCCCCATTGGGGGGGGGAGAAGTCCAGGAGCAGGCACATGCAGGTGTGCCTTCAATCAGCGCCCTCAATTGGGGGCACACCGCCATTTTACATGGGCGGGCCAATTAAGGCCTACCCAGCGTGACGTCCACCAGGAAGCGCTTTGCGCTCCCTGTGCAGGTGGGGGGGGGGGGGGGGATTCCCTGAGCCAAGAGTGTGCTCTTTCGCACATGCGTGTGAAAGAGTGCACTCATCTCCCTGAGGCTAAGTGCTGCCTCAGGGAAATCAGCTCGACAGTAAAAAAAAAATCTGAAAAATAGAAAAAGAAATTTCCCTGATCTGTCACGAGTTGGGACATGTCCATCACTTTAAATACACTTTAATTACATTTTTAAAAACCTACATGGAACCTGATCCCACCCGTGGATGAGGTTTCACGCTTCCTCTGAAGCCCGCCAGGGCTCCCGGTCTGCCCACCAACCTTAAGTTGGACGGGCAGGTCCTTAAACTACTGCAATTACTTTTTAAATGGCCTCAATTGGCCGTTGGACAGGCCGGTGGGTGCACAGCGGATTCGGCTGCACCCCCGCCAACTTGAAAATGGAAATAATGCAGGGTGAGGTCGGGAGTTTCCCCGTCATTTTACGCCTCGGTATGTGGGTCCCCCCCTCCCCCTCACTCGCCGGCCGGGAAATTCTGCCCCTAACGTCTGCTGCACACCCGTCTCAGTTCTAAAATAGAATTTTTGGAGCTGCTTTAATAGAATCAGTCAAACAACACCACACACCAGCTGATGAACTAGGAGGATCACAATTTGCTTTTCAGGCGCTTCAATTTCCCACCCTATCCCTCACCTCTACAAAAACTGTTCAAACGTTTGCCCATCATATTTTTCATTTAAAGAAACTAAAACATGTTGTAGCAAATTTCAATACTTTTTGTTTATTCTTCAAATAGCTGACGTTGAAGCTAGCTTCAATATATCTCTCAAAATCTCTCAGGGGCTGGGCTGTGAGCTGTTCAAGCCAAAGGAAATGACGTGGAAGCTGTTGGTTAGCGATCTTTCAGTATCAGCTGAATTGGAAAGTTGTAGATTCAAGACCCAATCCAGGGCTTGAGCACAAAATTTAGACTGATGCTCCAGTGCCATACTGAGGGAATGCTACCCTATTGGGGGTGTTGGGTCTTGGGCGAGATGATAACTTGAAGCCCCTCTTGCCCTCTCAGGTGGATGTAAAAGGTCTCATGCCACTAGTTTGAAAAGGAAGAGCAGGGGAGTTCTTCCCAGTGAACTGGCCAACATTTACCCTTCAATCAACATCACAGAAACAGATTATCTACTCGTTATTTTGTTGTTACAGTCAGGCATATGAAGGAGATAATCGAGCACTGATTCACCATGAGCCTGTTTCATGCTACTGACGTAAACCGGTTGCTGATGAAGGGCTGCTAAGCGGAAAGGTTAAGGTCCATCTCTCTCCCTCCCTCAGCAGACGCTGCCTGATCTGCTGAGCGTTTCCAGCGTTTTCTGTTTTATGCTCCACTTTCTTAGTGTCTGATTAATGGTTTTGAGGTTTCTGGGAAAGGAGAACGGAAAGAGAAACAGCAAACGTTGGAAATTATCGCTTGGTGGCACAGACTTCGGGCATTGCTGAAAAAAGCAGACACTTATTGTCTAAACTTTTCATCGTGCACTCATCAGGACAATTGGCAAGAAAGTACCAAGGTCCAGGGAGACAACTGTATGATAAGGCAGTGCTGATTGGTTGGCAAGTTGTTTCCCCTGACATTGGTATTTTCTTGCCAATTGTCCTGATGAGTGCGAGATGAAAAACTTCAGCTAAAAATGTCTCGTTTTTCAGCAACATTTGAAATTGTAGGATAAAGAGAGAGTTGATGGAAGCAGGCAGCCGGTGTGTGAACATCGCCAGGAAGCAAAGAACAGGTGGGTTAATGCCTCTGAAGAAGGAAATGTGAACCCAAATTTTCAATCCACAGCTTTTACTGATGTATTTTTTTTATCTGTGCTTGGGTTAGAGCCATAGAATTATTACAGCACAGAAGGCAGCCGCTCGGCCCATTGAGTCCATACTGGTTCTCTGTAGAGCAATGGAGTCAGTCCCATACCATCACTGACATCAACTGCTTTTATTGTCCATCCCTAGTTGCCCTGAGAAGGTGGTGACAGCCGATCTCCTGTCACCAATGCTGTCCGTGTGGTCAGGTGCTCCCAGGATGGCGGTTCAGCGACAACTCTGGGATTCTGATCCAGCAGCCACAAAGGAACCATGATATAAATCCAGGTCCGGATGGGGTGTGACTTGTAGGGGAACTTGAAAGTGATGGTTTTCCCATGAATTTGCTGCCCTTGTTTTTTTTAAGTGTCAGCCATGGCAGAGTTGAAAACGCTCTCACCTGAACCAAAAGGTTGTGAGTTCAAACCTCACTCCAGAGACTTGAACACAAAAATCAAGACTGACACTCCAGCCATAGTATTGAAGGAGTCACAGTGCTTATCCCTTAACAAACATCGCAAAATCAGATAATCGAGTCGTTATAAAATCCCATTTGTGAGATCCTGCTGTGCACAAATTGGCTGCCATGTTTCCGACATTACAACAGTGACTACACTTCATGAGCACCACCTTGGCTGCAAAGAGGCATCCTGAGATCCTAAAGGTGCTATATAAATGCAAGTCTTTCTTTCTTTAGTGGTAAAGGCACAGGGGGGGTAGGTAATGTTAAGGTAAGCCCTCTGAATTGCCTCTATCATTCTCTGTTGGAGATTTGTGTATCCCGTGTAGCATGCCTCACTGTGAAATGGAGGTTGCAGCCTTCTGTAATGGCAGGTTACATTATACCATGTAGTGCACAGTGCAGCATTCTGCTGTTGAGATGCAGGTGTATTTTGGCTTGCACTGTAAGGCCACCTGGTCTAACCTCTGTCCACAGAGGAAATCCTGCGATGGATTGTTGATAAAAGTAGCTTGCAGGTTTTAAACACTAATAATTGAACAGAGAAGACTGACTGGCCTTACTTGTTTAAATAATTTTGACACTTTCGGGTGTGATGGGCTCTGAGCGATAATTTAAATGATGAATTACTCCTTTTTTCAGAATTTTAAGAGTCGTATGGTTGGTATCCTACTTGGGTGGAAAGAGAGTTTATTTTAAGTATGCATACAATTGATTAGAAGGGAGTTTTTTTTAAGGGACGCACATAGTTGGTTGTAATGGAATCTATTTACAGGATGCATGCTTAAAGGAATGCCTACATTTGCCACATAACCAAATGTGCCATTGTCCAGCTAATAAGCAGACCACACAAACCATGATGTCATCAGGTCTGGAATTGCCTCAAAAGTCTTCTAAATGGAAATAAAGAGCTAACAAAAGGACATGTCATTGCAAGATGCAAATTGAAATAATCACAGTCATTACTGGACGATTTACATCAATATTGCTTGAATAAAACAGAGAAAGCTGTGGATAACACATCAGAGCTCAGGCTATTTCATCTGATTGATAGGCACTCCTCTCAAAGAAACCATATGAAAGCATATGAAATTTCCCCTACCTCCTACATCATTTACATTGGAAAGCACCTTCCAGCTCTTACACTAACATTATGACATAATATGAATTAATTTTGTCACTTTGTATACACCCTCCAGCACTTAATTTATCTAGAAGACTTCCCCATATTCACCCATGCTCATTTCAGCAGCACTGTGATCCTAAACGCGATGTTCATCCCCCGGACAAGGAAGCAGCTGGAAAAGCACAACACTGACCCCCAGTTCCTTTATAACAGGAATAAACTAGGCTCTAGGCCGGCAGCAGGCTGTCTCTGTTTAATTGTCATGGCAACTACAAACAGTCCTTCTGGAAGATGCTTATATTGCACTCCTCACTAAGCCAAGCCTTGTTAAAATGACAAAGGAGGAGCTTCCATTTACATAGCACCTTTCATGACCTCAGAACATCCCAAACCACTTGAATCAATGAAGTCCTTTTTTGAATTGTAGTCACTGTTGTGATGCAGGAAACGTGGCAGCCAGATTTTGCACAGCAAGATCCCACAAACAGCAATGGCCAAATAGGTGTCAGTTAAGTGAAAATTGTTGGCCAGGGCTGCAAGAAAGATCACCCCTGCCCTTCTTCAAATAGCAGCACAGGGTCTTTTCTCTCTGCCAGAGAGACCATTACTTTGAAGAAATGCACTGTCAGAGGTGCTATCCTTCAGATGGGATGTTAAACTGAGGTCCCATTGGCCCTCTCAAGTGGATGTAAAAGACCCCTAGACACTATTTCAAACAAGAAAGGGGAGGTCTCCCTGTTGTTCTAACCAATATTTATCCATCAAACAACATTACTAATAAGCAGATGATGCAGCCATTATTTCATTACTATTTGCAGGTTCTTGGTGTGTGCAAGTTGGCTGCTGCATTTCCTACGTTAAATTGACTACACTGTAAAAAGTACTTGGTTAGATGTAAGTGCTTTGGGACATCCTAAAGTCATTAAGATGTTGTATAAAAACCAAATCTTTCTTCTTTCATACAGGAAAGTTACACCTCTTCCTCAGCTGTACTGTCACAATGAAGTATCAGTCCTAATAATTGTGCCTTAATGTAGAGTAATTATACTCAAAGGGGCAGTGTTTTGAAGCTAATTAACCCAATTAATCCCCATCAGTCTAAGCAATCACTAGAGATGGGCACAGTACCAGAAAAATACTAATCAATCCATCATTACAGCTCCATTGGAAGTTTGTAGTCTGCCTGAGACTATTATAGCTGCACTTGCAAGATTGTCAAGTAGCGAATCCAGACCTTTCTCCTGTAGATACTTGAGAGGCAATATTCAAAGTATAACATTTTGGGATGGATTCTCTCAGTGAGTCTCACCCTGTCTGCACTTCCAACACATAATTGTCGGGATCTATCTGTGACACAGATTAAAATATAGGAACAGGAGGAGGCCATTCAGCCCCTCGAACTTTTTCTGCCATTCAATGACATCATGGCAGATCTGTTTCCAAACCCCATCTATCCTCCTTTGACTTGATATCCTTCAGTCAGAAAAAATCTATCAATCTCAGGCTTAAAATTATTATTTGAGTTGGGACATCGAAGATGGAATACATCGTTTGCAGTCCTGCAGAAGTGGAAAAGAAAGTCTGAATTAAGTATGGTTCCATCCAAAAACTGTTCCAGTAACGACACCATTTTAAAATTTTCATCCATGTTTTCAAATCCCTCCATGACCTTGCAGCTTCCTAAATCTGTAGCATTCTCCAGCCCCACGAAACCTCTAAGATATCTGCACTCCACTAATTCTGGCTTCTTGCGCATCCCCAGTTTTAATCACTCCATCATTGGCGCTGTGCCTTCAGCTGGCTGATCCTAGGCTCTGGAATCCCCTCCCTAAACATCTCTACAACTATCTATCCTCCTTTAAGACACTCCTTAAAACCTACCTCTTTGATCAAGTTTTTGATCACCTGTCCAAATATCTCCTTCTGTGGCTCAGTGTTAACTTTAGGGGAGGAAATCTCCTGTCCTTACCTCGTCTGGCCTACATGTGACTCCAGAACCACAGTAACATGGTTGACTCTTAAATGGCCTCTGAAATGACCAAGCAAGCCACTCAGTTCTCAAGGGCAGTTAGAGATGGGCAATAAATGCTGGCCTAGCCAAGCGATGCCCCCATTCGATGAACGAATAAAAAAAAGTTAGAGGCACAATATAAATACAAGTTGTTGTTGTTGCTCCATCATATATTCTACTCAAGGAAATTCGTTTATATAAAAGAGAGCTTTGAACCTTTTAACATTTTGTTAAGCCAGCAGAAAGCCAGTTTGTCAGGTCTGCAAACATCTAGTTTGTGCCAGTGCGATGGAGAAAGCCCCATGTGAAACGGGGTCTCAGGCTTCTGGCCCAGAGGAACCACAATATTGACCGGGTTACAATATCTAAAATGAACACCCTTAAAAATAGTCAGACTGAGCCATGTAAAGTCTCATATCAGTAATCAAAATAAGTGTCACAACAGATGCATCAGGAAATGCAATTGAAGATAAAAGTAATTGAAGTTGTACCCTTACAATACATTGGAGGGTGTGAACAATTAATCACTTATGCATCATGCCTGTTGTCAAGAATAGAAGCTAAACTGCAACCAAGAAGCTATAAGCATGAGAATGCAGTTATTTCAGAAGTGCTTGTAAATAAAACTCCGGTTACAACATAGAACCCTGGTTTCGATGATTTGGATGAGGGAGCCAAATGTAATATTTCCAAAATAAAAACAAAAATACCTGGAAAAACTCAGCAGGTCTGGCAGCATCTGCGGAGAGGAGCACAGTTAATGTTTCGAGTCCGAATGACCCTTCAACAGAATTAAGTAAAAATAGAAGAGAGGTGAAATATAAGCTGGTTTAAGGGGGGTGGGACAAGTAGAGCTGGACAAAGGACCAGTGATAGGTGGAGATAACCAAAAGATGTCACAAACACAAGGACAAAGAGGTGTTGAAGGTGGCGATATTATCTAAGGAATGTGCTAATTAAGGGCAGAATAGAACCCTGTAATATTTCCAAGTTTGCTGATGTCATGAAACTTGGTGGAATGTGAGTGGTGAGGAGGGTGTTAAGAGGCTTCAAGGCGATTTAGACAGGTTGAGTGAGTGGGCAAATATGTGGCAGATGCAGTATAATGTGGATAAGTGTGAAGTTATCCACTTCAGTAGGAAAAACAGAATGGCAGAGTATTATTTAAATGGTGATAGATTGGGAAATGTTGATGTACAAAGGGACCTGGGTGTCCTTGTGCACCAATCACTGAAAGCGAGTGTGCAGGTGCAGCAAGCAGTTAAAAAGGCAAATGGTATGTTGACCTTCATTGCGAGAGGACTTGAGTACAGGAGCAAGGATATCTTACTGCAGCTGTACAGGGCCTTGGTGAGACCACACCTGGAGTATTGTGTGCAGTTTTGGTCTCCTTACCTAAGAAAGGATATACTTGCCATCGAGGGAGTGCAGCGAAGGTTCACCAGACTGATTCCTGGGATGATAGATTGTCGTATGAAGATAGATTGTGACGACTAGGCCTGTATTCATTGGAGTTTAGAAGGAGGAGTTCTCATTGAAACATAAAATTCTGACAGGGATGGACAGACTGGATGCAGCGATGATGTTTCCCCTGGTTGGGGGTTCTAGAATAAGGGGTCACAGTCTCAGGATACAGGATAGACCACTTAGGACTGAGATGAAGAGAAACTTCTTCACTCAAGAGGGTGGTGAACCTGTGGAATTCTCTACCACAGAAGGCTGTGGAGACCAAGTCACTGAATATATTTAAGAAGGAAATAGATTTTTTGACTCTAAAGGCATCAAGAGGTTTGGGGAGCGAACGGGAGTACGGCGTTGAGATAGAAGATCAGCCATGATCATATTGAATGGTGGACCAGGCCCGAAGGGCTGAATGACCTACTCCCGCTCCTATTTTCTATGTTTCAATGGTGTAATTTCTGCATATCTCTGAGGTATAAAATATAACAGTTGGTGACCAAGATGGAGAATAGTTTGAATTTATCAGCTCCAGCGCCTTTCTATTCCTCACCAGGCAAATTCATCCAAGCCGTGGGATTGATGGATTTCGGGGTTCAAGACAAACTTGCTCCATGGGGGGGGATGGAGTCCAGATGCAGCAGTGACTCGCAATAACACGATACTCGCACCTTGTCTCAGAGCAGGCCAGTGGATGTTTAAGCAGCTCACAGAAATCCATGTTTGATAACTCAAAAAACCCTTCAGGCCAAAGAAAAGTGTGATGATAGAATGATATACATTTTGCCAGAGATCCCAGGGAAATGGTGAACCCATGAAACAATACGTGGCAGTTTGCAACAGTTGGCTTCTACCTATAAATTTAGCACGCTAACTAATGAGCTAACTTGTGACCAACTGATTGAGAAAACTTCAACTCCATGAATAAGAGAACACCTCCTCATGGAGGGTGACAATTTAACCTTTGGAAAATCCATAACTTTAGCAGTCCAAATTGAACCTGCCATGTTAGATTTGCACCTTCAGATACAGGGTTACAGATACAGCTTGCCCAGCCATTTCATGTTACAAACAAAGAGACCTCAGCAGTCTCACCAACATGTGCCCCAACACGGTCAGATACCCTTAAATGTGTACCTAAATTATGGAGATGCTCGTCAATTCACAGCACAATGTCCAGCTTGAGGTAAAAGTGTAACTCGTGCTTAAAGTGGAATCTCTTTGCAAAGGTGTACAGTCGAAATAGAGGATTCATCAGTTGGAAATGTGAGGGAGTCTCATCCTCAGGGTGAGGTAGGACACGTATATACCATCAGGGATGATAAAGCACCAATTCATTTTAAGAATTGCTCACAATTCATTTTAAGAATTGCTCAGTCAAGATTGTGGTCATTTCAATGTCACTTCCCATTAATATTGGTGCAAAAGCCTCCACACTGAGCAACAAACTTTACCAGCAGTATATTTTGCAACTTTCTCTTACTCCTGCAGCAGACACTCTTTTAGCTTAAGGAGATTCTATTATTCTGGTTTTGGGAATGATCATAGTTCCAGTCCGCTACAAAAATATCAACCTAGGCAGGTTCATGTTTTACGTAGCCAATGGGGGGTAAACCTGTTTAATAAGCTTGACTTCAAACTTGGTCTACTTTCAGTAAAATGATCCTTTTTAGGACCAGTTTAGAGTCTACACCCACATTGAGGAGCTCAAGACATAGCTTGTCAAACTTTTCTGGAGTAAGCTTGTTCAAAATGCCTCTGACTTTCCTGAAGATTCCATCTTGTCGTTCTTTCTCATTCAAGGAGTTGGCATCTCGTTTAGTGCTGTTGCTGGCAGTCTTGGGATAGTGCTGAGGCGCACCCCTACCTCCTCCTCCACCCGAAGAAGCACTGAAACGAGAAGCAACTCCTTCTGCGATCACGGCATACATGAACATGATTGATGACAGTGACTACACACAATGGTATATTTCCTTAAGTGCCAGATTTGGTAATTTAACAGGTACTGTCATGCTCCTTGCATTGACACATCACTTCTGCCAGTATTGCAAAATTTGAGATGGTTGCCATTTGCAATCTGTGCCAAAGTGTCACAGGAGCTAAAATGACGCAGGTGGGATCATTAAGTGAGTTGACTCATCACTGTGGATATCTAACCTAGTCACTGCATGATGCAAAAATGATGAACTTAGACTATGGTCAACCTTAAGGCAGTCAACAAAGCAATCATTCCAGGCAAGTATCCACTTCCTACGATCCCAGAACTATTGGCATCATTTCATTACTCCGCAGTCTTCACAAAGTTCGACATGCAACAAAGCTATCTGCAGAACGCTCTAGCAGAGCAAAGCCAATATTTTTGAGCTTTTGTTACTCACAAAGGTGCGTTTCAGTACAGCAGAATGACCTGTCGACCAAGTTCAGCACCTAGCACATTCCAGAAGATTGTTTCTTCTGGCTTGTCAGATGTTGAGGAGGTGCTCGACCTACTTGATGATATTGTTGTCCATGAAAGGGACAAAGCAGAGCATGATCAGCAGTTATTGGCAGTGCTCGCTCGACTCACACAACAAAAATTGATGCTCACCAAAAGCAAATGCACATTCGCCACATCCAAGATTGCCTTTCCATGGTACAGAGTGACAGCAGCTGGAGTAAAGCCTACACACACGACAACGTCAAAGCTGTTCATGCACTTCTGACCCCGTCTAATGTGAAAGAGTTCCTTGGTATTACCAACTATTATCACAAATTCATTCCTTAGTACACAGAAATAATGGAGCCTCTTCAAAAGTTACTGAGCAAAAATGCACAATGGAAATAGACAATCACACAACCAACTGCATTTGATATGTTAAAGACGAAGTTAGCATCTCCACACGGCCTTGTACATTTCAACCCACCTATGGAAACGTTTGTCACATTAGGTGTATCGAGAAATGTGATTGGTGCTCACAGTCCATTGAAGGAAACAAACCACCAACATTTCAGCAAGAAGCTGTACGCATGAGAGAGGAGACATTTTTAAAGCATTTTTAAATAAAACTCCTGTTGCACACATAGAAACCTGGTGTGTCATCTCTGCATCTCTCTAAGACATAAAACATAACAGAAAGGAAACTTGCAATGAAGCAAGTAACTTTTTACACAAACAAATGCCCTCTGTTGAGCCCAATTTAGGCTTCTCTTGAATTACTAATCCTCAATTCGCAGAATTGTGCCAGGTGGCCAAGGGACAAGAGGAAAGATTAGAACAGGGGGCGCGGGATGGGTGGTGCAGACGATGGGATACATTTTACAAATTATTATTGCTGGGTTTAGGGTGGAAATGCCAGGGCCAGGATTTTTCACTGAGCGGGCGGGCGCGTGCCCGACCAACTTGAGCGTCAAGTGATGCGCGATGACGTTGGGCGAGCATCCTGATGTCATCACGCACTCGGGCGATATTTCAGTAGGTGGGCGCGTGCAGGAGTTGGCATTGCGCCTGCCAACAATTAAAAGGCCGATTAAGACCATCAACAATCCAATTGAACTAGATTTTTTTGCTGCCCATCCAATCTTACAGTTGGCGGGCAGACGAAAAGGCCAGGCGGCCTTTGAATCTTTTGCGAAACTTCATCCACGGGGTGGGATGAGGTTTCGATCCGTCGTTAAAAATTAAAATAAAAATTTCATCCTGATTTCGAACATGACAAGACTCGCATGAGGGGATATGTTTGTTAAAATTTTAAAAATCTCTTATTTTTCATTCTGAAAACTGTTCATCTCCCTGAGGCAGCTCTGTGCTCAGGGAGCTTTGCCAGCGTGTACCCGCCTGCATGCGCAAAGTTTGCCCGCGCCCTCTTCCACGCCCCCACCCTCCCCTCCCAAACAGGCAGCGCTGAGCACTGCAGCACGCAACTCACGCTGGGGTGGGCCTTAATTGGGTCCCCCACCTGCCCCTGTCGAGCCTGCCCAACAAGGGCAAAACTCTGCCCCTGATTTCCACTACACATGGAATAGCCATTCGGTAGAGATGGTGCAGAATATAACAAAGCAGCTCCTCATTTAAGGTGCATTTATATAGCACCTTACACGGCCAAGGGATGCTCTGAAGAACTTTACAGCCAATGAAATACTTTTTGAAGTCTCAGTTTTGTTGTAATGTAGGAAACTGTCATCTATTTTTTGTGATGTTGGATGAGGGTTAAATATTGACCAGGAGGTCAGGGAGAACTCCCCTACGATTCTTCAAGATAGTGTTGTTTGGTCTTTTATATCAGATAGGAGAAAACAGAGCCTTGGTTTATTGTCCTATCTGAAAACTGGCACCTCCAACGATGCAGCATTCCCTCAGTACTGCATCAGAGAGATTGTCATTCTTCAGCTTTTTTTTGGTGCACACTGACAGAGACATCAGAGGCTGGTTTTGGACATGATGTAATAAACTGAGCTTTCGGCTTTGAGGAGAAACATTGCAAAGGGACCTTACAGATGGATCTAAGAGAAATGAGAAAGGAAAGAGAGAGGAATGCTTCCAGGCAGAGGGTCAGGGTTGTGCAGGATCCATTACGTACATACAGAATAACCAACAACTGGAGAAGAATGAGTGCTTTAAGACCAGGAAATCAGGCTTCCTTAAGAGACAAAACAAAAATAAAAATACCTGGAAAAACTCAGCAAGTCTGACAGCATCTGCAGAGAGGAACACAGTTAACGTTTTCAGTCCGTATGACTCTTCAACAGAACTAAAGAAAAATAGAAAAGAGGTGAAATATAAGCTGGTTTAAGGGGGGGGGGTGGGACAGGTAGAGCTGGATAGAGGGATAGTGATAGATGGAGATTGCCAAAAGATGTCATAGACAAAAGGACAAAGAGGTGTTGAAGATGGTGATATTATCTAAGGAATGTGCTAATAGGTGACATTAAGGGTAGAAAGCAGGACGAGCAAGGTACAGATAGCCCTAGTGGGGGTAGGGTGGGGGGAAGGGATCGAAATAGGCTAAAAGGTAGAGATAAAACAATGGATGGAAATACATTTAAAAAAAATGGAAATAGGTGGGAAAAGAAAAATCCATATAAATTATTGGAAAAAAGGGGGATTAGAAAGGGGGTGGGGATGGAGGAGAGAGTTCATGATCTAAAATTGTTGAACTCAATATTCAGTCCGGAAGGCTGTAAAATGCCAAGTCGGAAGATGAGGTGTTGTTCCTCCAGTTTGCGTTGAGCTTCACTGGAACAATGCAGCAGGCCAAGGACGGACATGTGGGCATGAGAGGAGGGTGGAGTGTTGAAATGGCAAGTGACAGGGAGGTCTGGGTCATGCTTGCAGACAGACCGAAGGTGTTCCGCAAAGCAGTCACCCAGTCTGCGTTTGGTCTCTCCAATGTAGAGGAAACTGCATTGGGAGCAGTGAATGAATTAGAATAAATTGAGGGAAGTGCAAGTGAAATGCTGCTTCACTTGAAAGGAGTGTTTGGGCCCTTGGACGGTTAGGAGAGGGAAAATAAAGGGGCAGGTGTTGCACCTACTGCGGTTGCACGGGAAGGTGCTGTGGGAGGGGCTTGAGGTGTAGGGGGTGATGGAGGAGTGGACCAGGGTGTCCTGGAGGGAGCGATCCCTGCAGAATGCCGCCGGGGGGGGTGAAGGGAAGATGTGTTTGGTGGTGGCATCATGCGGGAGTTGGCGGAAATGGCAGAGGATGATCCTTTGAATGCGGAGGCTGGTGGGGTGATAAGTGAGGACAAGGGGGATCCTATCATGGTTTTGGGAGGGAGAGTAAGGTGTGAGGGCGGATGCGCGGAAGATGGGCCAGACACGGTTGAGGGCCCTGTCAACGACCATGGGTGGAAAACCTCGATTAGGGATGAATGAAGACATGTCAGAGGAACTGTTTTTGGAAGTGGCATCATCAGAACAGATGCGACGGAGGCGAAGGAACTGAGAGAATGGGATGGAGTCCTTACAGGAAGCAGGGTGTGAGGAGCTGTAGTCGAGGTAGCTATGGGAGTCGGTAGGCTTGTAATGAAATTTTTTTTTCCTTAAGAGACAAATGGAATCTGCAATAGGGGAGATGATTGGGATTGGGATTAGGATTGAGACAGGATGAGGTCAAATAGTTTGAAGGGTCCACTTCCTATCTTGTGATGCTAAATTATTGGCTGCTTGTAAGCTCACTAATAGTTTGGCAGAAATGATAAATTTGATGTCAGTCCTGCCATGTTTCTGGGAATCTGATCTTTTCTGTTCGGAAATCTTCACCAGCTAGCATCAGTACCTTTATGAGGGAGCAGGTTGTGAGGGAGAAAGAACCGGGGTCATTTTCTTCCAATCAGATAACTCCACTGTAATCGAGGCATAAGTTTGCAATTCCACAAGATGCACTTTTCCTCTGAGTGTGCAAATGTCTGGAAAACGCACAACCAGGGTGAAAAATTGTCAAATCTTCTTGTTTAACAAGTGTGGATATTGGATAATAACTAGAATCAAGCTTCCTTGTGATGTCCACACAGAGTCAAATAGCTTCAAATGTCAACAATCAAAGCACACAAGAAGAACAGTCAAGAGGCAAAGATACTGGGATTGGGCAGCTCCAGTGCACCAGTAACTCTGCGAAGGATAGAACCTGAACCCCAAGTGGAGGCAAAAGAAATAAACGTCAGAGTCAATACTGACGCCACTGTGTTAGCCAATGAGATGAAGCCAGGGCAAGGCTTGTGGTTTTAATTTACTTACAAACTCCAGCAAACAGCCTCTGAACTCTCATGACCCAAACTACAGCAAAGTCTCCCAATAAGAGCAGGATTATTTCACCAGCAATAATGCAGTGAGTGGGCATACAAATTATGTGCAAAAATAACAATCCCAGTCACATACAAGCAGCATACTTTCCATGTGTAGACTGACAGAGAAATGTCTCTATAGGCACCCAATGAGCAAGGTCCATGTGATGTTGATAACTACTACAACAACAGCAACTTATACTCATGTGGCACCTTTAACGTAATGAAACATCCCGAGTTGCTTCACGGGAGCTTCGTTTTTAAAAATTTTGTTTATTCATTCATGGGAGGTGGGTGTTGCTGGCTGGGCCAGCATTTATTGCCTATCCATAATTGCCCTTGAGGCGGTGGTGGTGAGCTGCCTTATTGAACCACTGCAGCCCATGTTTATAAAACAAAATATGACACCAAGTTACAAGGTGGGATATCAGGACAGGTGACCAAAAGCTTATTCAAAGAGGAAGGTTTTAAGAAGCCTCTTTAAGGAGGAAAGCAAGGTAGGGAGACGTAGGGAGGGAATTCCAGAGCTTAGGGCCCAGGCAACCAAAGGCATGACTGCAATGGTGGAGTGATTAAAATTGAGGATGCTCAAAGGGCCTGAATTAGAGGAGCACAGATATCTTGAAGGGTTGTGGGGATTTCAGGAGATTACAGAGATAGGGTGGCGCAAGGCCATGGAGGATTTTGAGACAATGAGAATGTTGATAACCATGCTAAGATTCTGGAAATTGTGAAGGGACTCTTGTAATTCTCTTAATGATCCATAACAATGATGATTACAAGAATCACCCACTTCATACAATGGTCCCTCTTCCGTGCAGTGCAGTGTTCTGTCAGGTGGATAGCATTTCGCTGGGGTTTACTGGTAGCGATATGAGTAAGGACAAAGATTTCTATGCTGATTGTTTGTTTTGGGGGGATTTTGGGGAGATTCTTATGAGTAAATTTGCATCTATATGAACGCTCTCAGGTATTAAGCAAGTCACTTCTTAGGGCAGAATATCTTCCCAACACGCCCGAGCGTGAAATGATGCGTGATGATGTCAGGCGTGTGTCCTGATGTCATCGCGCACTTGCGCATTATTTCGCTCAGCGGGCACGCACCAGAGTCGGCTGTGCGCCTACTGATAATTAAAGTGCCTATTAAGGCCATTAACAAGTTAATTAAATTCAAATCTATGCTGTTCCGTCCAACGTTGGTGGGCAGGTGAAAAGGTCAAGCGGCCTTTACATTTTTTAGGAAACCTCATCCATGAGCGGAGTGAAGTTTTCCTAAAGCAAATAAACGTTAAATAAAAGTTTTATTTTGTAACTAAAAACATGCCCCCATCTCATGTAGCAAAGTCACATGAGGGGGCATGTTTTATTAAATTTTTACCTTCTTTATTAATTTTTTAAATAGCGCTTCAATCTCCCTGAGGCAGCTCCATGCTTTAATTAGCCCACCTGCATGAAATCGCGGTGCGGAGCCAATCACGGGCAGCAGTCAGCTTCCAGACCGCCCCACCCACCCCCACCGAACACCCCCATCAAGAGCAAAATCCTGCCCTCAGTGAAGTCACTGCTTAAATAGTCAGGGGGAGACATAGATGAGTAAATATGTTGGGAAATAGCTGACAAGTACAGGAACAATGAGGACAGTAATAGTATAAGATTTCAACATTACTTGGGATAAAATCAGTATAAAAGGTATAGAGGGAGCAGAATTCTTAAATTTTATTCAAGAGAACATTTTTTGCTAGTACCTAACAAACCCAACAAGAGAATGGGGTGGGGGGGTGGGGGGGGGTATCTACATTTAGTTGGGAGGTGGAAGGGCTATCAGTAGGGAACATTTCGATGATAGTGACCCTAATTCAGTCAGATTTAGAGTCTTTATGGTAAAGGGCAGAGATCGACCAAGGGTAAAAGTTTTAAATTGGGGGAAGGTCATTTGTGATTTGGCAAAGTGGACTGAAAACAGTTACTGGTACTTGAAGATAAATCAGTGCCAGGGCAGAGGGAGGCATTCAAGGAGGAGAAGAGATAGGTCAGGAAAAATTATATTCCCAAAAAGAATAAGAGTGAGACTCCCAAATCTGGGGACAGAATTTTACGGTCTCATCACGGCAGGAGTGGGGGATGTAAAATACCGCGAGCCATTCAAAAGTCCATCGGCTTTGGCGGGACCGTAAAATCCTGCTGGTGTGAAATTCCGCCCTAGATCTCACTGGACACCAAAGAGCATGCAGAGAAGGATAAGCCAAAAAGCAGAAGCTTATGTCAGAGACAGAGTAATATTGCAGCACACCTAGGGCAGAATTTTCTCGTCGGCATGAGGGGGTGGGCCCCACACGCCGACACGTAAAATGGCGCGCGGTGATGTCATGCACGCAACCCCGGCGTTATGCGTGAAACCTCATCCACGGGCGGGGTGAGGTTTCATGAAGGTTGTATTAATTGAATAAAAATTTTCATGACAGTTCATAAACATGTCCCAGCTCATGTGACACTGTCACATGAGGGGACATGTCTGAATAATTTTATTTTTTTCCCCAGCTTTAAAACCGAACTAAATCTCCCTGTGGCAGCTCCGTCTCTCAGGGGAGATTTCTGCGCTCTTTCGCGCACATGTGTGAAAGAGCGCAGGCCCTGACTCTCCCTCCTCCATCCTCCCTGCCCGCACTGGTAGCGCTGAGCACTTCCGGGCCCGCGTCACGCTGGGCAGGCCTTAATTTGGCCTGTCCACATAAAATGGCGGCGCGCAGCCAATCAAGGGCAGCAATCGGCTCCATGCCCCCTCCCAACAGGCCCACCCGACAGGCAAAAGATTCTGCTCCTAGAAGAGCATTCGAAAAGCAGGGGTAAAATTAAAAATAGAATTAGGAAAGCAAGGAGACTGATATAAAATTATCAGGAAGTATAATCAAGGAAAAGCTAAAGGTCATTTTACAAAGAGGGGATGAAGCAGACAATGTAGATAGGGGCAAGTAGCGTGAAATATTGGATAATATAAACAGGTTAAAAACTAAGGGATTTAGCAGCTTTCAAAAGTGGATAAATCCCCAGAATTGGGTGAAAGATATCCCAGGCTGCTAGTGGAAGCAAGGAAGGAAATAATGGAGACTCTGACCATTATCTTGCAATCCTCTCTGGGAGGACTGGAGGTCTGCTAACATTGTAGGGAGGAAAGCAAGTAAGTAGAGACCAGTCAGCCTAACCTCAGTGATTAAATGTTATTTAGAAAGACACAAATTAATCAAGCACAGTTAGCATGGTTCTGTTAAGGGGAGGTCATGTCTGATTGACTTAATTATTTTTCTAAAGATGTAACAAAGAAGGTTGTTGAGAGTGGTGAGTTTGCTGTAGTCTAGGTGGATTTTAGCAAGCCCCTTTTGACAAGGTCCCACATCACAGACTGGAGAAAAGTAAAAGCCCATGGGATTCAAAGGCAAGTGGCAAATTGGATCCAAAATTGGCTCAGTGGCAGGAAACAAAAGGTCAATGTGTGTTTTTATGATTGGAAGGCTGTTTCCAGTGGGGTTTCACAGGGCTCAGTACTGGGTCTCCTGCTTTTCTTGGTATATATCAATGATTTAGACTTAAGTGTAAGAGAATGATTAAGAAGTTTGTAGATGATGTAAAAATTGGTCGTGTGGTTGACAGTGAGGGAGAAAGCTGTAGAATTCAGGAATATATAATGTCACCATTAGCACATTCCTTAGATAATATCACCACTGTCAACACCTCTTTGTCTTTTTGTCTACAACATCTTTGGCAATCTCTCCTTTGCCTCCACCTATCACTGGCCCTTTATCCAGCTCTACCTGTTCCACCCCCCCTCTACCAGCTTATATTTCACCACATTTCTATGCTTCTTTAGTTCTGAAGAAGAGTCATACGGACTCGAAACGTTAACTGTGTTCCTCTCCCAAGATGCTGTCAGACCTGCTGAGTTTTTCCAGCTATTTTTGTTTTTGTTTTTGTTTCAGGAATATATCCTCAGGCTGGTCAGGTGGGCAGAAAAGTGGCAAATAGAATTCAGTCAAGAGCAGAGTGGAGTAATGTACTTGGGGAAGGTAAACAGGGTAAAGGAATACACAAGAAATGGTATAGTACTGAGAAGTTCAGAGGGGCAGATGAACTTTGCAATGCATGCTCATAGACCCGTGAAGTTAGCAGGACAGATAGATAAAATAGTTAAGTAGGCATTCAGTTTCTTTCCTTTATTAGCTGAGGCATTGAATATAAGAGCAGGAAGGCTATGCTTGAACTGTATATGATATTAGTTAGACCACAGCCAGAGTACTGCACACAGTTCTAGTCACTGCATTACAGGAAGGATGCGACTGCGCTTGAGAGGATAAGGAGGAAATTTAAGAGGATATTGTCAGGACTGAAGACATTTAGCTATGAGGAAAGATTGGATCAGTTGGGGTTGTTTCCTTTGGAACAGAGAAGATTAAGGGGAGATTTAATTGAGGTGCATAATATTATGAGGGGTCTAAGTGGATAGGAAGGATCTATTTCTGTTATCGGAGACATTAATAACCAGAAAACAGAGATTTAAAGTAATTGATGAAAAGATTAGGACAAATTTGAGGGAAATTGTTTTCACAGAATGGTGGGGATCTGGAACTCTCCATCTGAAAAGGTGACAGAGGCAAAAACCCTCATCAGATTTAAAAACTACTGCGACATACACCTGAAATGCTGTAACCACAGGGCTACAGACCAAGAGCTAGAAAATAGGATGAGGCTAGATTGCTCTTTTTCAGCTGGCACAGGCACAATGGGCTGAATGGCCTCCTGTGGTTTAAATTTTCTATATTTCGACCTCTGTAACATCACCAGACATGGCAGCCAATCTACACATAACCTTTAATGAAAAGCTTTCCCTCCAAAGATTGAATGCGTTGGTTAGTGTCCATGTTAGGATAATAGACAGGCCCCCTCTCTATCCATAGCACCCTCCATCCTACCACTGGTGTCATAGATATTTGTGATTTTTGACCCTAAGGTCTGGAACTCCTATTTACCTCGCTTTTCATCTCTCAACTAACATTAATGACCAGATGACCTAGTTGTGATCGCATTGCTGTTTGGGGGATCTTGCTGTGCACAAATTGGCTAACCATGTTTCCTACTTCACAACAGTGACCACACTTCATTGGCTGTAAATTGCTTTGGGATGTCCTGAGGTCGTGAAAGGAGTTACATAAATGCAAATATTTCTTTCTTTAAGGATATCTGGCACCACCTCAATGGGAATCACAGTCCTCAATGAAAGGATATCACTGTGGAGCTGTGAAAGGGTGTTAAATCTGTATATAAAACTTTAGCCTCATTGCTGCAGAGTGTGGTAACTGAGGAAGTTACTCTTGTTTTATTTTCCAACCCTGCACCAGAGCCTCTTTGGTTTGCAGTCTCACAAACCTTCTTTCATCCACTCAGCAAGTCGAGCAATATTCCCCATTGCTCCTTATGCCATTTACTACAGTGCAACACCACTCTGTCTATTTGGAATAAAGTCCCTCTTGTTTCTCTGGGGATTGGGTGTTCCCACTCAAGGCGTCTTCTGTTCATGATTTTAAAAAAAATTTGTGCACGTCAATTAGTGCAGGATAATATCACTTTCTCCATTCATCCAGAAGTGTCAGCATGTATGAGGACAGCAGCGAGGTGGTCCTTTTGCTGGCCTAGTGATCGAGCGAGTTCAAATCCCAATAGAGCAGCATGAAAATTTGAGCTAATTTAAAATACCTGGAAACACAAAGCTGGTGTCATTAAAGTGACCATCAAGCTGTCAGATTGTCAATAAAACCCTAACCGATTTAGTAATGTCCTTGCCCAGTCTGGTCTCAATGTAATTGAAAAACTATGCCAATGCTGTTGACTCTTAGCTGCTCTCTGGAGTGACCTGGCAAGATCAGTGGCTGTATCAGAACGCTGCAAAGAATAACGAGAACCACAAGGACGGCAGAGGTTCAAGAAGAAGGTCCCAACCACCAGCTTCTCGGGTCATCTGGGGTTGGGCTCGGAGCCAATTTAGCTGCAGTTAGAGGGACAGTTTTGTGCTTTAGTCACAAAGGTCTTTAACATCTGGAATGATGCTGCTTAACACACTTTGTGTGAAATGATAACAAGCTACATTTCTACAGCCCCTTTAAAAAGGAAATATCACAAGGTGCTTCACAAGAAAGATTATCCAACAAAATTTGACAAGGCCACACAACCCATTATTGGCAGGTGACTTGGTCGCAGACTTAGATGTCAGATAATCTCTTAAAGGAAGAAAGAGAGTCAAGAGGTTTAGAATGGGAATTGTCGAGCTTAAGGGCAGAATTTTAAGGTCCGCGAGCAGGGTGGGGACGGGGCATAAAATGACCTAGGGGGACACTGGGTGTGCGTCCCGACGTCACCCCGCATCATTTAGATTGTCAGTTCGGCAGGCACAGAGCTAACTCGGCTGCGTGCCCGCTGAGCTGTCAAAGGCCCATTAAAAAGTAATTAACATAATTAACTGAGCTGCCCGTCCAACCTTAAGGTTGTCAGGCAGGCGAAGAGCCCAGGCGGCCTTCGCATTTTTCATGAAACCTCGTCCACGGGTGGGATGAAGTTTCACGAAGGGTTTATTAATTTAAATAAAAGTTTTTGAAATAAATAATGGACATGTCCTGGCTCATGTGCCAGCTTCACACGAGGGGACATATCCTTAACATTTTTTTCCCCACCTTTATTCAAATTTCCATAAGTTAAATAAATCCCCCTGAGGCAGGGCGGGGGGAAATTTCTGCCCTAAGAGCCTAGGCAGCTGAAGGCACAGAAGGCAATGGTGGAAAACATTAATTTTAAAAAACTGGTTGGTTACTGGATCTTGCTGTGTGCTGGTTGGCTGCCATGTTTCCTCCATCAAAAAGCGACTACGCTTCATTAATACTCTATGGGCTGTAAAGCACTTTGGGATGTCCTAAGGTCATGAAAGGTACTAAACAAATGCAAGTCCTTCTACCTCTCTCTCTCTGCCACCATCCTGACCATGATCAGCTGATTCCGTGCAGAGATTTTGAACTCAGAAATGACTGAGGTTTTATCACTACTTTTAACTAAGACCCAACAGGACTGCAAATATGTCCATTGAGATACAGCCTGAAAGGTTCATTAAAACATACCATTTTACTGTGACGGAAACAAAGTCAATGATGAATAGAAAAGCTCTGCCTGTGTGGGGTTGACAGGAAGTAGACAGCGTGTCTGCTGCACTTATTGGGCACTAGCCTGAGATTTAGCTCCAAAAATAGACCTTCAGTGATGGGGCAGGCCCACCAATAGGCTTCCGGCACTACCCTCATCTTATAAATAGAGGAACTCAGACAATCAGTGGCTGAAGTTTTATTAAACTCTTTTGCAGGATGTGGGGGTCACTGGCAAGAGCAACATTTATTGCCCACCACTAATTGCCCTTGAGAAGGTGGTTGGTGAGCTGACTTCTTGACCCGCTGCAGTCCACGTGGTGTAGGTACACCCACAGTGCTGTTAGGGAGGGAGTTCCAGCATTTTGACCCAGCGACAGTGAAGGAATGGCAATATATTTCCAAGTCAGGGTGGTGAGTGGCTTGGAGGGGAACTTACAGGTGGTGTCAGCTACCCTTGTCCTTCTAGGTGGTAGAGGTCATGGGCTTGGAAGATGCTGTCGAAGAAGCCTTGGTGAATTGTGGAATACAGTGAAAGAGGGGCCTTTTTGCTAAAATTCACCAAACCAGGATGACGCAACATTATCATTGCTATATGCCATCTGTTGCTCTAATTATTTTCCTTATTCTGTTCACCCTCTCAGGAAGGCTCTGGCATCTTGCTGTACCATCGCTGCAAGGGCATTTGCTTCCCCTGTTGTCTCAATCAAATGACAGTTCTTCATGTGTGTCCCTAGTCAGTCAGGAGACTAATTTAGTTTGAGAGGCATCACAGATAAACTTGATCTTGTCACCAACCTCTCTTTAACAAATTCATGGGGTGTGGGTGTCATTGGCCAGGCCAGCATTTAGTTCCCATCCCTCATTGCCCTCGGGAAGGTGGTGGTGAGCTGTCTTCTTGAACTGCTGCAGTCCATCTGGTGTAGGTACACCCACAGTGCTGTTAAGAAAAGAGAGTTCCAGGATTTTGACCCAGCACTGTGGGTGTACCTATACCACATGGCCTGCAGCAGCTCAAGAAGGCAGCTCACCACAACTTCTCAAGGGCAACTAGCAAAGGACAATACATGTTGGCCTTCCGAGTGACAGCCACAATCCCAAAATAAATTCATAAAAAGGCCTTTTCTTTAGTTTTGGTTAGCTCCAGTGAGTTAGTCAAATAACAGGGAGCAGGTGCTTCCCCTCAGCTTTTAAGTGCAAAGTATTTTTGGAAAAGACGACCTCCCTGAATGAAAATTACAGGTTCTTCCTAGGAACAGGAGCCCCACCGGATGCGTACAACAGAGCAGGCAGGATACAAACTTCTCCATCTTTCCCAGGGGGATGGAAACAACTGTAAACAAACCTGCAAATTCCACTCGCTCGGCCCATTGCAATGGAGATGGGGTAGCAAATAAAGCAGAAGAAAATTCCATGGAAATCACCCATTCTATTGCAGGAAATTTACCGGAAGATTCAATGATGTCTTATCAAAATTTGGGAACAGGCTGGAGCTTATTCTTTTTGGAAAGGGAAGGCTGAGGGGTGACCTGCTCAAGGTCTTTAAACTTCTGAAGGGGTTCGATGAGGTTAAATGTAGAGAAAACGTTTCCACTCTTGATGGAGACTGAAACTGGGGGCCCTCTTGCTGACTAGTAAAGTGACGCACAGTGACTTTGGCGGGGGATCTCCTGACATCACCACGCCCGACTTAAATTCTCAGGAAGGAGGGGGCACAGCAGAATCAGCTGTGGGCCCGCCAACCTGTCAATGGCCAACTGAGGTCATTGACAGGATCAATTAAGTATTTAAAGGACCTGCCCGTCCAACCTTAAAGTTGGGGGCAGGCCAGGAGCCCCAGCGGGAATTGGAAAAAACATGAAACCTCATCCGCGGGCAGAATGAGGTTTCACGTAGGCTTTAAAAATTTTTAATAAAGATTTTGTAAAAATTACGGACATGTCCCAACTCATGTAAGGGGAATTTTGTTCTTCTATTTTTGTCTTTTTTGCATGTGCATCCAATCTCCCTGAGGTAGCACTTAGCTAGTGAAAGATCACACTCTTGATTTTTGGAATCCCCCCCTCCCGCCTGCACAGGGAGTGCTTAGCGCTTCCCGCCAGGCCCGCCCAGGTAAAATGGCACTGCGCCTCCAATCAGGGGCGCCGATCAGAAGCGTGCCCATATGCACCCGCCCATCAACATCCCCCCCAGCCACAGGGGGAAAATTCAGCCCTAAGATAGTCACTGATAAATCCAAGCAGGAATTCTGGAGAAACCACCGATGGGAATGTGGAAATCTCTACCATAGGGAGTAGTTGAGGCAAATAACACAAGTGCATTTAAGGGGAAAGCTAGGTAAACACACGAGGGTGGAAGGAATACAAGGATATGGTGATAAGGTGAGATAAATTACAATGTGAGGAGGCTCATGTGGAGCATAAACACCAGCACAGACTGGTTGTGCCTGTACCTGTGTCTGTAAATTCTGTGTAATTGTCGCAATAGTCACCGTTACAATGCCAAGTTTGCTTTTAACTTAAATATTGCTCTATTGATAAGTATTGTTTAAATTCCTTCAGAGTCTTACCCTTACATCCTGACTCAACCCTCAGGGCAATGCCTTGACCGATCAGGGTGAAGCTTAAATTTCAAACAATGCTTGACAGTTAACTGTCAGTCACCTTCAGTGACGCAACTTGCCAACCAATCAGCGCTCTCTTCACATAGGGCAAAATCTTACGACATCGGGATTTTACGTTCCCGCTGAAGTCAATGGGGGTTAGAATGTCTCGCTGCATTTTACAGCTCCATCCCCGCCGAAACGGGGCCTTAAAATTCTGCCCATGGAGTATAAATTGTTGTTTTCTCCTTATATTGGTATTCTTGGGAGTGTCCTGATGAGTGGAAGATGAGAAGCTTCGACATGTCTCTTTTTTCAGCAATAGTCTTCTGAAGGTCCTGCCGGATATAGTTTTGCAGGAGCTGTGAATCCATCTCTCACAGCTCTCACTCATCATCCACATTCATCGTACATTAGAAAGCCGAGGTGGCTTGTGTCAATCACTGTTTGACGATAAGCTTTGTAGCTGAGCCTAAATTCCTAAATGGTGATGTCAGCTGAGTGTGGGGGAACTGCTAGCACAGCTCAGGGTTATGTAGATGTGAGAGAGGGAGGGGGAGGTCAGCCAAGGCAGCTGTGATCCCGTAATTCTTGTTGTGGAAAAGGACAGAATCAGGCTTCACTGGGGCACATGTTTGACCAGGATCACATGTGAACACTCAGGCAGGGTACTGCAGACGGTTCAATATCTCCAAGAACCTAACCCCACCAAGGGGGGTCAATGATCAGAAAGACTGAAGTGAATAACGCAAGTTGGAAAAGCGAGTGACAGCAGTGGAAGCCTGGAAGTGCTTCGTTTGTCCTGTCTGAGTTAGGGAAATGGTTGACAACTCTTGGAGACTTCAGGGAGAAAAGAGGTGGAAGAAAGAAAGACATACATTTCTATAGTGCCTTTCACTGCTCCAAGACATCCCAAAATGCTTTACAGCCAACTAAATATTTTTGAAGTGCAGTCACTGCTGTAATAAAGGAAATGTGCACAGCAAGCTCCCGCAAACAGCAATGTGATAATGACCAGATTATCTGTTTCAGTGATTTTGATTGCAGGATAAGTATTGGCGATGACAACAAGGATAACTCTCCTGCTCTCGTTGGAAAAAGTACCAGGGAAGCTTTTGCATCCATGTGAGAGGATGGACTGTCAGGTTAATGACACATCTGAAGATCCTAGATTCTGTTGCTAATCTGTACCAAGCCATAACAAACAAAAGCAAGGCTTGAATTTATAAAGCACCTTTCAGAACATCAAGACCTCTTAAATACTTTAAACTTCAAACAAGATATCAAACTTCATTAGCTGCAGTTTTTGATGAAATATTGTAGACACTGCAGCCAATTTGCACACAGCAAAGTCCCACAATCACCAATAAGACCAGAAGGTGATTCTTTTCTGAAGGTGTTTCACACAGAGAGCATTTGCTCTCCAGCACCGTTCCCCATTAACAGAGCATTTCATCTCCAATCTGATTGGGAATCCAATTGCATATTGGGAGCAGGATCAACAGGTCTGGGTTCATGAGGAGCAAGCTGAATGCAGTACAGCAATGAATGCCTTTAAAGCAGTGCTATTTATGGTGGGGGAGGGGAGGGGGGATTGGGGGCCTAGATTCTAATAATATCTTCGCTCTCAAGCCTAATTAGGAAGGGCTGCTCCTTTAACTCTCATGCTGGCCACTTTATCTTGTCGTTTTGGACGGAAAACTGACTTTGTAAAACAGGCTGAAACCTGAAGTAAATACCATTGTTAGAACATTCCGGTCCACAATGTCCTCAGCACAGCCAGAGGCCAGGAGAACACAAGTAAAAACTAAATAAACAAATTAGAGGCAGAAAAAACATTAACCTGTTTACAGGAACTCTCTAAACACAACCTAAAGAAACACCGCCACCTTGCATTTATATAACGCCATTAAGTTTTAAAAACCCAAGGCACTTTACAGGAATGGCACCAGGACATGCCCAGGTATGTCCTGTACACAAAAAGCAGGACAAATCCAACCTGACCAATTACCGCCCCATCAGTCTACTCTCCATCATCAGTAATGGAGGGAGTCATCAGCAGTGCTTTCAAGCGGCACTTGCTTAGCAATAACCTGCTCACTGGCATCCAGTTTGGGTTCTGCCAGGGCCACTCAGCTCCTGACCTCATTACATGGTTCAAACATGGACAAAATAGCTGAACTCCCGGGTGAGATGAGAGTGACTGCCCTTGACATCAAGGCAGCATTTGATCAAGCGTGGCATCAAGGAGCCCTAGCAAAACTGGAGTCAATGGGAATCAGGGGGAAAACTCACCGCTGTTTGGAGTCATAGCTAGTACAAAGGAAGATGGTTGTGGTTGTTGGAGGTCAGTCATCTCAACTCCAAGACATCACTGCAAGAGTTCCTCAGGGTAGTGTCCTCGACCCAACCATCTTCAGCTGCTTCTTCAAAAACCTTCCTTCCATCTTAATGTCAGAAGTGGGGATGTTCGCTGATGATTGCACAATGTTCAACACCATTCATGACTTCTCAGGTACTGAAGCAGTCCACGTCCAAATGCAGCAAGACCTGGGCAATATCCAGGTTTATGCTGACAAGGGGTAAGTAACATTAGCGCCGCACAAGTGCCAGGCAATGACCATCTCCAACAGGTGAGAATCTAACCATCACTTCTTAATATTCAATGGCATTACCATTGCTGAATCCCCCACTAACAACATCCCTGGGGGTTACCATTGACCAGAAACTGAACTGAACTAGCCATATAAATACTGTGGCTACAAGAGCAGGTCAGAGACTAGGGTTCCTGCAGCAAGGAACTCACCTCTTAACTCCCCAAGAGTGTGATGGAATACTCCCCACTTGCCTGGATGAGTGCAACTCCCACAATACTCAAGAGGCTTGATACTATCCAGGACAAAGCAGCCGGCTTGATTGGCAACACATCCACAAATATTCACTCCCTCCACCACCAATGAACAGTGGCAGCAGTGTGTACCATCTAAGATGTAATGCAGCAATTCACTAAGGCTTGTTAGAAGCCAAACCCATGACCACTACTATTTAGGAGGGCAAGGGCAGCAGATGCATGGGAACACCACCACCTGCAAGTTCCCGTCCAAACCATTCTGACTTGGAAACATATCGCCATTCCTTCACTGTCGCTGGGTGAAAATCCTGCAACTCCCTAACAGCACTGCGGGTGTACCTACACCACATGGACTGCAGCAGTTCAAGAAGGCAGCTCACTGCCACTTTCTCAAGGGCAACTAGGGATGGGCAATAAATGGTGGCCCAGCCAGCGACACCCACATCCCATGAATGGACAAAAAAAGAACATAGAAGATTAGCGATAGATTTTAAAGAGCTTTTTAAAGGAGGAGAGAGTGGCGGAGTGGTTTAGGGAGATAATTCCAGAGCTTAAGGTCCAGGCAGCTGAAGGCACAACCACCTATGGTGCAGGGATAAAAATCAGGGTTTGGAAAGAGGCCAGGATTGGAGGAGTACAGATATCTCAGAGGGTTGTGGGGTGGAGTAAATTACAGAGATAGGGAGAGGCGAGGCCTTGGAGTGATTTCAAAACAAGGATAAGAACTTTAAGATCAAGGTGTTGCCTGACTAGAAGCCAATGTCAGATAGCAAACACAAGGATGAATGTCTCAAAGCTCACATACCCAGAAGTAAACTGACAGCTCTCCTAATTAAAAACACCTCACCTTTTGTTTTAAATGTACATCGTTCCTGCAGTTGCAATTCCTCACTCCTTTGCTCTCCTCAGCACCAGATGGAGCTGGTTTTTCACTGCAATAAGATCCCACAAGCATCAAGTCAGGCACTGATCTCTCAGGCAAGCAGCCCCTCTGCATGGGTGACTCTTGGCAGCTATTTGACCACAGGCAGCATCTCAGCCAGGCCAGAGAGAACGTGCCTCACACAGACATGCACTTTCCAGTCTGACTTGCATCCTGACGAGGGACGGAAATCCCAAAACAGCTCTAACCCTGGAAATGCTGAGGTCAGGTTCAATTAACCTGACTGACGACTCACCTGAGATTAGCTGAACTGAGCACTAGCTCCCACTGCAGCCTGGGACTCCTGTTCAATATGACTCTGCACTGTATTGGTTCATCTACTTCTATAGTGAGCACGGTAACTAACAGTTAATTTCTCTCGACCATACGTAAAGAAACTGTTTATATAAAATTCCTGAAGGAACAATTATTTTACAATAAGATCCAATAGTTACATTAGCATAATAAACACAAATGGCAATTGCTTAAATAAAAGCTGTCATTTTAAATTTGATCAAAACCACAATATTCCCTGGTTAATTCCCAGAAACAAGACATGTTAAGAAGTAATGAATGCTCACAACTGTTTGCAAAGAAGTTACAATATTATAACCGCCTTGAAATTCAAAACGTTTGAATAAAAGTTTTTGGTTAATTCAAGGGCTCAGATTGGCCTCTTTAAATACAAAGTATTTATTAATGTTGTAAGTAATTATATACCTGACGAACCCATCTCTTTCAGTTACCGCTCCTAATCTCTTCCTCATGGCTCAGAGTGTTTTCCACATATATATTATCCAAATCCTTTAACATAAAGAAAAAAAATGGCTCAAAGGCATTATAGAAATGCAGCTTCTGGTTGGGGTAAAGCAGTGATTTTCAAACAGATTCAGGGATCATTGTAGTTATGGACTCACTCCCATAAATACTGACACACTGTGACCTTTTGTCTATATTATGAAAGCCTGCAACTCCCTTGTATATACTGACATAAATTTGGTGATAACTTGCGAATTTACACACTACAAATATTGGTACTAACACAGGGACCACCCACTGCACTCAGCTCTGAAAGACAGTGTAAGTGACACAAAGGAAAACAGAGCTATTATTGCAGCGGGGATTTTGATATCAGGGATGAAGAACTTCAGTTACGGGGAGAGAATGGAGAAGCTGAGCTTGTTCTCTTTAGAGCAGAGGAGATTAAGGGGAGGCTTAATGTAGGGGTTCAAAATGACGAGGGGTTTCGATAGAGTAAATCAGGAGAAACTGTTTCCACTGGCAGGAGGGTTGCTAACCAGAGGACATGGATTTAAGATAATTGGCAAAAGAACCTGAGGGAAATTTAAGAGATTTTTCTTTAAAGAGCTCATTGTTATGAAGTGGAATATCTGCCTGAGAGAGCAGTGGAAGCAGATCCCACTGTAACTTTCAGAAGGGAATTGAATAAATGTTTGAAAAGGAAACTTTGCAGAGCTACAGGGAAAGAGCATGGGGAGTGGGGCTAATTGGATAGCTCTTTCAAAGAGCCAGCAAAGGCACAATGGGCTGAATGGCCTTTTTTTCTGCTGCTCTGGAATTTGTTAATAAGTTAACAAATATATCAAATCTCACTCGAGCTCAGAAGCCAACCTGGCACTTCAGGGCAATGGCGAGGAGCCGAAGATGATTTGGTTCTCCCAGGCTCCTGAGCCAAACACTCCTTCCACAGCCAAGGTCACCAAGATCAGATTAGCCAATCATTCATTGCATTGCTGCCTGTGGGATCTTGCTGTGCATAGAATAACTGGCTGCGCAACAGCGGTCAGTGTAATTCATCGGACGTGCTGTGCTTTCAGATGTTTCGGAGGTGCCACTAAAGGTGCTACAGTCCTGTTTTTAAACAGAGCGAGGGGCTGATGCATGAATTTAACCAACATCACGGGCTGGTATACAGGATTTTGAATCTTTTGACGATTAAAAAATTTGACAGCAGCCAATGTTTAACAGATCCCGGAGAAGTTTGCTGTTAGTAATGTAGGTTGGCAAATTAAGTGGCGAGTTCCTGGTGTTCCTGAATCTTGCTACGTGAACGGGTTCTTTCAGATTTCACAGGATGTTGCTGTAAGGTATGTGCCAGATCTCCCATGTGATGGTTACCTTATAAAAAGGGGCTTGTTCGCCTGGAAACTGCTCTGACTAATAGCTTTGGGTGTACACTGCCCAAATCACTCAGTCACACTCAGACCCCTCCTGTGGTTGAAGGTTCACTAACCAAATGCGTTGACACTTCAGGGGAAAAGATTTATTTCTTCCCATAAACTACGTCAATGGTTTAATATGGAATATGTGGTGAGGTGTTATACTGTACAGGACACCAAGCCCCAGATTCAGTCAGTGCTGAGTTAGCTGTACTCCAAGCAGGTACTGATAACAAAAATGCTACTATCTTGCAAAATCATCTTCAGGCTCCACAGCACTCTGGCCTCAGAATCAGCAGGTTTGTGGCTCGAGTCCCACTCCAGGCCCAAACGAGCACATAATCCAGGCTAAGACCTCAATGTAGTACTGTGGGAGTACAATACTGCCAACTTTCAGATGAGCCAATTTGGGCACAGCAAGATCCCACTATCAGTAATATGATAATTGGCAGGTAGTCTATTTTTAGTGATGATGGTTGAGGGATAAATTTTGACCAAGACACCAGAGCGATTCCCCTGGTCTTATTCAAAACCGTGCCATTGGGGCTTTCACATCCACCTGAGAGGGCAGACAAAAGGCACCTATGACAGTGCAGCACTCCCTCAGTACTGCACTGGGAGTGCCAGCCTGGATTTTGGGCTCAAACCTCTGGAGTGGTTCTTAAAGTCCCAATCTTCCATCTCTGAGTTAGAGTGTTGCCCACTGAGCAATCATTGATGCCAAATCATGATGTACAGACTTCAGAAATAAGTGGGGGAGGGATGTTGAAGATGATGGACTCTTGTTATGTATATCATGCACAGTGCAAAGAGCGACATTATTAGGAACATTCCATTTCCGCTGATTGTCACTCGAGTTAACAGAACTGTGAAACTTCTCTACTGGAAGCCACCCTTCTGTATACTCTAGCTGTCTATAATTTCTGTGCAGGCTCCCAAGCTGTGCAATTTCCTGTTAGAGGCAAGCACAGAATTGGCCAGCCTCACATATCTCCAGCAACACACTCTGAAAGAAATGTTTAATCGCTTTGTGTTTCCAGTACGTTACTGAAAATGACAGAGTTATATAGAACTCACAGACGCAGTAACAGGCCATTCGGTCCAACTGGTTCATGCTGGGATTTATGCTCCAGATGCGTCTCCTCCCAACCTATCAGCATATCCTTCTATTATCTCTGTTATCCAGCTTCCCCTTAAATACAGCCGTGCTGATCACCTCAACCACACCCTGCGGTAGCAAGTTCCACATTTTAATCACTGTCTGGGTAAGGAAATTTCTCCTGAGCCCTTATTGGATTCTTTTAGTAAATTCTTTATATTTATGATCCATAGTTTTGGTGTCACAAAACATCTTCTTCACGTCTATGCTATCAAAGTCCTTCCTAATTTTTAAAAGCTCCATTAGATAACAGCTCAGCCTCCTCTTTTCTAGAGAGAAGAGCCTCAGCTTGTTCACTCTTCAAATTAACACCAGCTTGTTCAATTTCGAAGGATGATTAATCCTAGAATAGTAATCTTGATTATTTTTATAGCTGGTAACACAATGTGAACTGCAGAGTGAAATATCTCCTGACAGTAACATTGATAGCGTGCTGATTGCTTGTTAAAACTGAAGTGACAGGAATTTCACCCACACAAGGTGCAAAGATATCTTTTTATTTTATTGTTATTTTCAAACACATATTATGTATTAAAAGACCTGCACATGTCGCAGAATCACACAGCACAGGGAGAGGATATTCAGTCCATTGTGCCTGCATCTGCTGGCTCTCTGAAAGAGCTTAACAATTAGTCTCATTCTCCTGCTCTTTCCCCAGAGCCCAGGAAGGTCTTCCACCTCAAATGCTTATGCCCTTCTGAAAGTTACTATTGAATCTTCTCCCATTGCCTTTTAAGGCATCACATTCCAGATCACACCAGCTCACCGGGCAGAATTTTATGGTCCCCTGCAGGTGGGGGGTGGGCTGTAAAATTCCCCAGGTAGCCATCCTGCCGCCCTCCAACCCACTCCCCAACCTCACCACAATTTTACGTGAGGTGGGCAAGGCCCCCAATGCCCCCGCCCACCTCTTGCCCCAATTGTGGGACTTCAGTGGCTAATTATTGGCCTCAGTTTTGAAGCTGGTGGGAGGAGTTCAGGGACAGGCGGCAGTGAGAACATGGTTGCGCACTGAAGATCAATGACCTCCCTCACCACAACTCTCAAGGACTGAAACAGAAGAATCAGTATACTCCAGCTATGTCTGACACACAGTGTGGGCAGTTCGTGGACTGGGACAAGATGATTGACCTGGAGGAGGATAGTCCTGTGGTTCCATCTTACATTGCTAGGGAAAGACTGGCAGGTCACCCTGCTCGGGGATTTGGCGAGAAGAGGGAGCCTCCTTCAAGGGCCCCCAGGCACAACCTGCACCCCCCCCCCGACCCCAGGTGTGCTCTCCACAACCCCATACCCCCATGGGTGCTCCCTTCCCCCTGGTCTCTCCATCAAGACCTCCAAACTCTTCTCCCTGGCCCCCTCAGGCCTCACTTCCCCTCCTTGCTATGAAATCACGCCGTCAGCCCCCCCCCCCCACCCTTGGCCCTGGATTACGGGATTTAGGATCTGGGGCCTCTTTGTAGTCCCAGTCCTGGCTGCTGCTGCCCCTGGCCCTGATTGGACAACAGAGCTGCTGCCCATTGATTGGCAGCTTTCTGAGGCAGGCCTTCCATCCGAGTAAGGGGCAGAAATCCCGTCTCCGGCCAATTCAAACTCTTTGGAGCTTTAGACAACTGTGGGGCTGTTGTGATTGGCGGGAGACATTCTCTATCAACTCCTTGGGTGGCGGGGCAGGAAACCCCACCATCCAAAAACTCCCGCCCGCTGAGTTAAAAAGAAATCTCATCTTCCACAAGGTTCATTTGCTGCTTATTTTAAAGTTGTGTCCTCTGGTTACTGACCCTCCTGCCAGTGGAAGCAGTTTCTGCCCAGTCCACTCAAACACACTTTGAATTGTTTAAAGCACACAGAGCCTGCACAGAAATGAGGCAGCCAAATTTCTGGGCAGCTTACAGAGGCATGGCTCCCAGTTTCTGTTCACTCAAGAGACAATCAGCAAACAAGGAGTGATCTTAATAATGTCACACCATGTGTGGTTTATGGAGCAAGATTCCGTTAAACTTTCCCTTCCTTGTTTCGGGTGTTAACAGTGACTCGATCTGGCCTCAGAATCAGAAGGCCGGGGATTTTAGACACACTCCAGAGAGTCGAGACAAAATAAAATCATTCATGTATATTATGGTGAGCTTTTTCTTGGATCCTCCCAGAAACATTAGCATTATTAACTTATTTCACTGCTGTTTAAACCATCTTCTATTAACATTTACCTCTAACAATGCCACATGTTTCTCATTGATGGACTGTATACTCTTATCGCCTATTTCATCAGTCTTGCCATGAAGTATAGTTATTGCATAGGTACCAAAACACTGAAAGAACTTGCATTGATATAGCACGTTTCACGGCCTCAGGAAGTCCCAAAATGCTTTACAGTCAATGACATACTTCCGTTAAAGTGTAGTCACTGTTGTAACGTATAGAAATGTGGCAGCCAATTTGTACACAGCAAGCTCCCACAAACAGCAATGAGAAAATGGCCCTTTTTTTGGTGGTGTTGGTACAGGAATATCCTGGGGCTGTGAAAGAGGCTCTACAGGAACATATTTTCTTTCTTTTGAAGGGGAAGGGGAGGGAAAGTGGAAGGTTAAGAGGTTGAGGGAGAGAATTCCAGGGGAGTTGGTGGGAGGTTCTGGGGGTGGAATGCACAGGAGGGCAGTCAGAAAAAGGATGATGTATGCTGGAAGGTGGTAATCAAACACACTCAGGGGTAGCTTCCAGGAATTTTTAATTACCCTTTAGCACAATTCTCTCTATACGGAAATGGCCGAAATGTTACTAGTGCTTACTAAAGATTGGAATTCTCCATATTATTGCAAATTCTGCTAAAGACTAAGGACTATGCATTGGGCCTCACCGTTCAAGATTCATTCAATTTCTCAGCATCAATGGAATTTATGGCATGTTGACTGTGCATATAGAACTAATCCCAACTCCTCAAAGTATTCCATTCTTGCGTGGCATATTGCATAAATATTTATGCTAAACAGTCTAATGCTCTAGTGTTTCACAAACATCATTATAGAAATAATGGCAAGCAACTCATCATTAAATATACGGTTGGGACCGAGAAACTACTTGTTCCGCCAGCAAGCAGCAGCTGTGTAAATCCAGCTTGTAGCATGTAGTGACCTTCAAACCAATGTTCGATTTAATTCAGGGTGGGTGGGAAGACAAGGGAGAAATTGGAATTTCTGATTCCCATGTGATGTTGGTGCAGCTGTAAAAACTGCAGAGGGTGGGAGATTGCCGGGATTGAGAACACCTGACCCCATCGGGATCTTAAAGTTGCGGGTGCGGTTCCTATACGGCCGGGATATTGATGCCATCTGAGTGCATAACCGTCTATAACTCAATTCCAGTCTAATTCAACACACATGAGAAAGTGTTTTCATTCAGTGAAAATATTAAAGGGGTTCTCACCTGAATGCAAAATGTGCAATAAAATACTTTCTTTTTGTTTTTGGGGAGGGAAGAGATCACGATTATCGTCATCATAATATTACATTGTGACAAAGTTGGCAGGACTCTCCCTCTCTGAATCTGAAGGTTCAAGTCCCACTCCAGAGACTTGTGCGCAAAATCCAGGCTGGCACTTACAGTGCAGTACTGAGGGAGTGCAACACTGTCATGCCGTCTTTCGGATGAGACATTAAACTGAGCCCCCATCCGCCCTCACAAATGGATGTACAATACCCTACGGTAATATTTTGAAGAAGAGCCGGGGTGTTCTCCCCAGTGTCCTGGTCAATATTTATCCCTCAATTAGCATCGCTAAAAACAGATTATCTGATTGCCATCTCAATGCTGTTGGTGGGATCTTGCTGTGCACCAATTGGCTGCTATGGTTCCTACATTACAACAGTGACTACATTTCAAAAGTACTTCATTGGCTGCAAAGCACTAGGGACATCCTGAGGTTGTGAAAGGTGCTATAGAAATGTACACAAGCATCCTCTGTTCGATTTTCCCACAGATCAGAAATATTGAAAAAATCAAATGTTGGCATTTTTCATAAAGGTAGCAGCCCCATAAATTATTACAGCCACATGAACCAATCAGAATCGATTTTCAAATTCAAAGACAGCAGGATTTTCCTCTCGGCGATTTGGGGCGGGGCCCAGTTGCCAAGTGGCAGGGGGGCCCATTCTCTGAGGGGAAAATGACGCTGGATGATGTTGGGAGGAACCCCCGACGTCATCCCGGTCCATTTAAATTTTTAGGAAGGAGGGGGGGACAGTGAAATCAGCTGTCAGCCCGCTGACCTGTCAGTGGTCAGTTGAGGCCACTGGCAGGCTAATTAACCTTGCTAAATACCTGCCCGTCCCAGCTTAAGGCTGGAGGACAGGCCAGGAGACCCAGCGGGCTTCTGAAAAAACATGAAACCTCATCCACTGACGGGATGGGGATTCATGTCCGTTTTTTAAAAATTTAATAAACTTTATGTGTTTTTTATTAAGATGTCCCATCTCGTGTGACATTGTCACATGAGGGGGACATGTTAATAATTTTTATATTTCTCTATTTTTTGACTTTTTTTACCTGCCAATAATCTCCCTGAGACAGCACTTTGCCTCAGAGAGCAGTGCGCACTTTGACAGTTGGGGAATCCCTCCCCACCTCACACAGGAAGTGAATAGCGCATAGCACTTCCTGTCGGGCAGGCCGCTGGGTGGGCCTTAATCAGCCCCCCCCCCCACTCAAAATGGCGGCGGGCCCCGTTTCGGTGGCGGGGGTCAGCTGTCCACCTGCTGCCGAGCTGGTGGGGCCCGCATGCCCACCAAGGGCAAAATTCTGTCCAGAATCTTTATAGTGCAGAAGGAGGCCATTCAGCCCATCAAGTCTGCTCTGGCTCTCTGAAAGCGCACTCCACCTCGTTCCACTCACCTGCCTTATCCACGTACCCTAGCACATTCTCTCTTTCCAGGTAGCAATCCAATTCCCTTTTGAATACCCCGATCAAACCTGCCTCCACCACCCCTCAGGAATTTCGTTCCAGAATCCAACCACCCTCTGGGTGAAAAAAAAATCCTTGGATCACTTTTACTCCTTTTGCCAATTATTTTGAATCTGTGCCCTCGAGTTCTTGATGTTGTCTTGAGTGGGAACAGTTTCTCACTATTTACCCTGTCCATACCCCTCAGGATCTTGAATACCTCTATTAAGTCTCCTCTCAGCTTTCTCTTCTCCAAGGAAAATAGACACAACCTCGCCAATCTATCCTCATAGCTACAGTTATTTATCCCAGGAATCATTCTTGTGAATCTCTGTACTCTGTCCAATGCCTCCACATCTTTCCTCAAATATGGTGCCCAGAACTGGATGCAGTATTCCAGATGATGCTTAACCAGTGTCTTATACAATCAATTGCCCACAGATAAAACAGACAAACATACATTCGGATTCTGATGAATCCTTGGTCGAGTTTTTTGCTCCTCTAATACCCGGCGTCAATTACAAGGGAAACAACTTGTACTTAAAATGATGCAGCTGACAGAGTAAAAAATCCCGGTGAAGGTCAGCGAGCACAGTGATAACCTGCAAACGTGGCTTGATGCCAGATAGGATACGAGTAGCCGAGTTGTGAATGGAGGATGGAGGGTAATGAAATAGTCAAGACTGGAGGTAACAAAAGCACCAGGTGTTACAGGACCCCAAACCCTTGGTGAAGCGAGATCATTAGCTCTAACTGCAGTTTGTCATTCTACACACGAGTCCATTCCCCTTGTGTCTCTTCACAGCATTACTTCCCTATCCTATTCCCAACAATCCTAAAAGGTAAGCTTCCTCCTTTGTTTAGGAATACTCAGGTGTCATAGAATGACACAGCACAGAGGCCATTCAACCCATCGTCTCTGTGCCAGCTCTTTGGTAGAGTTATCCAAATTCATCCCATTCCCTACACAGTACATTTATTTTCCCTTCAAGATTTTCCAATTCTCTACAACAGAAGGGGAAACTTCTGTTCTAAAATACAGTTTTGAAATATATCTAGTTCTTTGTTTTCAGGTCAATTTTGTTTCAACACAGTTTCACTTACTTTGGTAATAACTTGTACACTGGTGTTGGGCAGTAAGGTGGTGATTACTTTCAGAGGGAAATCTGCTCGAGTGTGTTTTCTATTCTCCATCTCAAACTCCCATCACACTCACTGGGGGCCAGGGTCCCGGCAATCCTCACAAACCTGGCAGGTCACTTGCCTCCTACTGGTGCCAAGGCAACTAAACACAACCAAGAGTTCATACCTCCACAGTCCATCAGTCTTGTCCCAGCAAAAACTCCAGCACGCTGGCACACAAAGTGAGTCGATGGCTGTGTCGAAAAGTTTGAAACGCTTTCCAATGGGACAGAAAACACAATTCACTTTGAGAGCAGGATGACTAAACAGTGGCTGGATCCCGAAGTCTAGAGCTGAACAACAGACCGAGAATTTCACTTCCCAGCTTCTTCCTGTCACATCAACAGGCTGATAGCTGCTGTATCTCGCATCATCCCACTGTATCTCACACTGAGGAAGCTTGTTTCGTCTTCCATATCACAACAGGACAGCTTCGAGTTTTAAAATGGGAATCTGACTGGAGCCAGAAGAGGATAATTCTCCCTCTCTCTCTCTCTCCTCCACCCTCTGCAGTGTTGGGAGAGATTTTTCAGAGAGCAGGAGACAGGAACAGGACATTGTGGGTGTACAAAGAGTTGGAAAGAAAAATGACAGGGCTGGAAATGCAAACTCTTAACTCTTTTCAGCCCAATCTGGGGTTGTGAACGGTCCAATTGCAAGTGTTGTGGTTTATCTATCGCCTCACAACCTCCCCTGCCTCCCCCCTCCCCAAATGAACAATTTGAGGTTTTTTTAATCCAACTTTGTATTGCTTCTCCTCAGAGCTGCAAGTGGAGGTGGAGCAGGAGGAGGATGTTTACAGAAATAAACTCTGCTGAAACCCTCCTTGGTTTACCTCTAGATTTAACTGTTTGCTCTCCTGACCTTTCTCCCTCAATTTTTGATTCAGCTCCTCCAGCCCGACAATCCTCCAAGATTTCTGTGCTCCTCCAATTCTGGCCTCTTGAGCATCCCAGGTTTTATTCGCTTCACCAATGGCGGCCATGTCCAAACCTCTGCATCTCTCTTTCCACCTTTAAAGTGCTCTCTGAAACCTGTCCTTATGTCTCATGATACGGCTTCGATTTAAATTCTGTTTGAACATATATGCTTCTGTGAAGCACTTTGGCATGTTTTACTGTGTTAAAGGTGCTATATAAATGCAAGTTATTGCTGTGGCCAGAATGCGACTGAGCATCAGGCACTTAACAATTTTCTGACACACACTCACTCCATTCTGACCATCGGCAACCTCTTAATAAAACCTTCAGAGCAAAGCATTTAGTGGTGTGTTCACGAGGATGACAGTAAATGTAATCATGTGATGTTAACAAGATCCATCAGGCAGGCTTTTGAACTATTCAGCTTATGAAGCAGCTAGCCTGTAATAAGCACTCATGAAGCTTTGAGATTACTGTGCTTTAGGGATGGGGGTCCCACCACAAACTTCCAGAAGGCGTCTGAAGATGACGCTGGTTCTTCTATCATCTGACCTGCCCAATCCTTTTCACATGGAACCTGGAAAATTGCCAGAAGGGTAGTCGAGCAACATGCCTCTTTTTTAATCCACGCTGTCCTCATGCCATTCAGAGGATAAGGAATATCAGCCATTTGCTTTCATGCTGGGGTACAATTCCCCCCCCCCACTCTGCTATGAACTAAGATACCTCATCCAAGTGGTCATTCAGAACCTGTGACCATTCAGCCTGAAAAGGAGACATCTGAGAGGTAGATAACAACAGGTCACAGCCCATGAGAGACCATAGGCATCTTTCTCTGTTAGAGAGGGAGAGAGGGACAAGTTGTTAGAAAGCTTGAGGGGCAGCATGTACTCTGCATCAAACATTGGGTAGGGTAAGGAGGCAGGCCCATGAGCTACCACAGTCACTATGGCCATTGAACCCATGTCATTGGCATCATCCTGCACCACACTCTGGCCATATAGCCAACTGAGCTAACCAACCCCCACAGATAACAACAATAACTTGCATTTTTATAGCACCTCTAATTAAGCAAAATATCCTAAAGCATTTCATAGTAGTGATGATCAAGTAAAATTTAATAATGAGCCACATTAGAATAGGTGAGTAAAAGCTCAATCAAAGAGGACGCTTTTAAAGGAGCTTCTTAAAGGGAGGAGAGAGAATTTGAGATAGCGAGACAGAGAGGTTTAGTGGGGGGCAGTGCCAGAATGAAGGGCTCAGGCAGCTGAAGGTACAGCCACTCATGGCAGGGGAATTAAAAATCTCGAATGCTCAAGAGGCCTGCATTAGGGGAGCACAGATAAGATTGTTAAAGGTACAAGAAAAGTTAACCTAGATCACAACTTTAAAGTGAGCAAGAAAAATAAGAATATGCAGGTTCTAACTAGAGATGACTTATGTTAGGACATATATCAGGAAGCTCTTCAGACAAAGAGTGATCAGCGTGTAGGATGGACTTCCATGTGAAGTCCTGGAGGCAAAAACCCAGGAGCCATTTAAGCAAACAATTGATTGCTACAGGGGCAAGGGTTATCAGGATTACTCTGGATGGGTGAATTAAGGCTGAGCCAATGTTACTGGATAATACATGATAATGGCCAAGTTTGTACAACCCTCAAGCCAATAGGCTATAGCATCAAGTCAATTCAATATTAAAACAAAATGGCAAGGAAGAAAAGGGAATTATTCATTTGTAAAATCAAGAACTTACTCGCCGACTGATCAAATGTTATCAATTCAGTGAATGACAGTCGGGCTGTAATCCAATCTTGAGGTTCTGCTCATGAGAAAACCATCCAAGGAAATGGTTTGATCTCTCTAACTGCATCACCGTTGTACAAAGCCATCCTAGTGTCCTTCCTCTATCAACATTTCTCTATTTCCTTAGTTCTGATGAAGAGTCATACGGACTCGAAACGTTGACTGTGTTCCTCTCCGCAGATGCTGTCAGACCTGCTGAGTTTTTCCAGCTATTTTTGTTTTTGTTTTGGATTTCCAGCATCCGCAGTATTTCGCTTTTATCTTAGTGTTTGATTGACTGCCACTTCTCTTCCAGGAATGCCTACCTTGAAGAAATACTGCTCTTTTATTTCACCTCATTTCTCTATTTCCTTAGCTCTGACGAAGAGTCATACGGACTCGAAACATTAACTGTGTTCCTCTCCGCAGATGCTGTCAGACCTGCTGAGTTTTTCCAGTTTTTTTGTTTTTGTTCCACTACACATGATAGTTTGACACTTCTGTATCATTTTTGGTCCAATTTGGTTCTTTAATAGTGTGGTTTTTATTTAATGTTTGCGAGCGGTGATGAAAAAAAATTTCAAATACCCCAAGATAAAAATATATTTGGGCCAATTTTAAGAACATAGGACTTAGGAGCGGGAGTAGGCCTTTCAGCACTTTGAGCCTGCTTCACCATTCAATATGATCGTGGCTGATCTGGTCTGGTCTCAACTCTACTTTCCTATCTGCATCGCATCCCCCCTCAATGCCCTTGACTTCCTTGTCTATCAAAAATATGTCCAACTCTTCCTTGAATAAATTCAATGACCCAACCTCCTGTGAATTTTAATTTTTTTAATTTAAAATTTTAATTTTAACCATCAAAATGCATCCAGCTGGACAGAGTTAAAATCTGGCCCATTGGAACAGGAAGAGGCCATTCACCAGTTTCTCATGGCTGATCTGTAGCTCAACTCCACCTACTCACCTTAGCTTCATATCCCTCATCCTCTTACAAACTTATTAACCAGTTCATAGAATCAGAATGAGCCAGCACAGGAGGAGCCCATTAATCCTATCATGCCTATGTCATGAAGTTGCTTTAAAAAAGCAACTTAGTTCCTCTCACTGCCCCTCCTCTTTCCCCCCAAACCTTGAGATTTTCTTTCCTCTTCAATCTGACCTGGAACTCGCTGCCAAAGAGGGTGGTTAGAAGTGGAGATGATCGATAATTGCAAAACTGGATGGGCACGCGAGGGAAATAAACTTGCAGGACTACAGGGATAGACAAGGGGAATGGGACTGACTGGATTGCCCCAGAGAGAGAGGTGGCTCAATGGGCTGAATGGCCTCCTTCTGTGTCATAAATAACTCCATGACCCTAAGCTGCATTCCCTCTAATTCCCCTCGCTGTGCACTGCCCGCTTGGTGCACTGTGCAGTGAGATTGGCACACAGCCACACATTTTAAAGGGACTACTTCCTCTGCATGGCCTGTTTGTCCCTGTGAGGTAAGTTCTGGCTTAAGTGGCTGAATTGCCTCCTCCTGTCCCAGTAAGTGTTTCTAATAAATCCTCCTTTCAAATGTTATACAAGTAGTTAAATTGACACAACAGCCTCCCCCTGGAAAGTAGCCACTCGAACACAAAGGCCTGATGGAAAGCAGCCACTACAGAGAATTCCTCTGTTAGGAAGAGCCAAGTGTAAATCAACAGCTGGCCTGGATGCCTTCCGAAATATTCAGCAACTGTGTCTCATTTTTCCGCCTCCGCTTTTTCCCCAACTTTTCTTGAAGGCTGACTCCATCGAGTTCAGACACCCTCGGGTACTGTGCCCGAATTGCCAACATTGAAGAGTGATCCCAGACGATAAGCCTCAGTTATGCCTCTGCCTATAGGATGGCGCATCGCATTTTGCTCTCATCCTAGGTAACCAGGCAATACAAACTCGATAGGCAGGCAGGCCGGTTTCCCGCCTGCATAGCCTAAGGTCATGAAGGACTTGACGTCTTCCCCTGGCCAATATCAGTAGAAATTGGTGATCAAACCCAAGTTTGTGAGAGAAGGATTTTGTAACAGAGGGATTGATCCTTGTGAGGCACAGAACCAGTTTTTCCTGCTTTTCCTCAGGTGATGGAGAGAGGAATGTGGCCAAAGCCTTGGAGAAAAGACGATGAAATTGAGGGGAAGTAACATTATGCACCAATGACATCACTGATGGAAAGTGACTCAGAAGAATTAAACTCAAAAATGAAGTCTTTTCGTATTTTTAGGCATGAGGTTAGGTTGCCAGCTAATGACTCAGTTGCAGACAGAATCAGGAAAGAACTGCCATGAGTCAGCTTCATCAGGCACATACCCTCCATCCATTCACCCATGAGCCAAACACCTTGCTCGACAAACATTGGAACACTGTGTTAGTTTGAAAGGTTATTGAGCTGCAGTCACTCTGGTTAGGTAGACAAATGTGCCCATCAATTTCTGAGAATGGCTTAATTCAATTTTTTAAATTTCTGGAATGGCAGTGGAAACTGATTCACTAGAAACTTGCAAAAGGGATTTGGATAAATAAATTTGGGAAGAAAAAATATTATAGGGGCTACAGAACAGGGGGCTAATAGGAGCTAGCACAGGCATGATGGGGCAAATGGCCTCCAATCAGAGAATGATTAATCACTGATTAAGGTTGTTGAATGTTGACTAATTACAGCCATCGATCTCATCAATGAGTCTACAATGGACCCAGCCATGAGGCTAGGAGACCCACGGTGGAGGAGAGTTTTGGAAATCATAGGTCCAAAGTCACCTTTTCCTCACAAGCTGCACTACACTCACCAGACATCATGGGCAGAATTTTTAGGTTGGCGGTTGGGCACGGTTGCTGGGTCCGGCTACTATTTCACATTGGCTGGCCAATTAACGGCCAGCCAGCGTGAAACGCGCGCTGAAATGTTCAACGCTGCCGGGGTGGGGGCAGGAGGAGGGCGGGCACTGTAAGAGCGGGCAAGGGCGAACGTTGAATGAAAGCTCCCTGAAGGCAGAGAAGACTTGAAAACTATTAAATAAAGTTTTTAAAATCAGGAGAAAAATGTCCAAGCACCACAACAAGTCACCTGAACATATACATGATAAAAAGCTGTCCATAGATTTTTATTTTTTTAAATTTAGTAATGGAAACTTGGATGAGGTTTCATGAAAAATGCAAAGTCTACTGGCCGATTCACCCACCCGTAAGGTTGACGGACCACGAAAAATCGGAGACAATTGTGACTTTAATAACGCTAATTGGCCACTTAATTGTTGGCGGGCACGCTTCTGACTTTTGCACACGCCTGAAATATCGTGTGAGCCCGGGATGATGTTGGGATGTCGGGCGATTTTGCGCCTGATCAGGTCGGGCATGCGCCCACCCATTGACCTAAAAATTCTGCCCCATGTCTCAAATTACTCAAATACTGCATCCCAAGTTGCTGTTTTCCCAAAAGAAGTGCATCCAATTTGTATTTGAATGAATCAATACCAACCACTTCCACTGTCTCCCCATGGGCTGATCACTCGCTCAACGAAATTTCTTTACAATCTTTTATCTTACATCGCCATCACTATTTCCTTCGTAACCTCTCTTGACTTCACCCTGTCTCTGCTCATCTGTTGCTGAAACCCTCATTCATGCTTTTTTTCTCTCAGAGGATCGTGAGTCTTTGGAGCTGTCTTCCTCAAAAGGTAGTAGAAGCAGGGTCTTTGAATATTTTGAAGGCAGAGGTAGATTCTTGATAAGCAAGAGGGTGAAATGTTATCTGGGGTAGGCGGGAATGTGGAGTTGAGGTCACAATTAGATCAGTCATAACGTTACTGAACGACAGAGCAGGCTCGAGGGGCTGAGTGGCCTACTCCTGCTCCTAATTCATATGGTTGTAGGCTTTCGTTACCTTTAGACTCAACTATTTCAATGCATTCCTGGCTGGTCTCCCACATTCTACCCTCCATAAACTTGAGGCTATTCAAAACTCTGCTGCCCATCTGAACTCATTCGCCTATCACCCCTTTTGTTCATTGACTTACATTGGCTCTCAGGTCAAGCAACGGCTTGATTTAAAAATTTTTATCCTTGTGTTCAAATCCTTCTACGTCTTGCCCCTCCCTATCTCTGTAATTTCTTCCAGCCTCACAATCCTCCAAGATATCTTCACTCCTCTAAGCCTGGCCTCATGAGCATCCCTGATTTTAATCTCTCCACCACTGATGACTGCGTCTTCAGTTGCCTGGGCCCCAAGGTTGGGAATAACCTCCCTATACCTCTCCACCTTGCTTTCCACCTTTAAGGTGCTCCTTAAAACCTTCATCTTTGACCTAGCTTTTGGTCATCAGACCTAATACCTCCTCATTTGGCTCTATGTCATATATGGTTTGAAAACACTCCTGTGAAGCACATTAGGGCATTTCATTACATTAAGACACAATTGTATATAAATATAAGTTGCTGTACATATGGTAATCTCTTGGAAACAATATAGTCTGACCTTACGGCAACATCTGGAAATATAATAAAGAAAACACTCAGACACCATTATTCACCAGTCTCTGATCAAGAGTTTCGAACACAAACAAAATCACTAAGGAAGTCAAACCAGCACGAGACACAATAACTACTTACATGAACGGATGTAAGTTCACAAGCTGCTTAAAACAAGGTTTGAACTTTATCATCAAGACAAATAAGGGCCTGGCCTTTAACAAGCTGCACTTGATGACTACATTAGGGCTGTTAGAGAGATGATTATATGGAAACAGGGATAACATGCGACTCGAAACAAGCAGCAAAAAATCAACATTCCGCTTGGTCCAATCCAATCACAATGATTTTTTAGTGAATTCACTACAGAAAATCTTGGGAAATCCTGAACAAAGAAAAAATATAACTGATAGTTGACCAACAGAAACGAGACTCTTAGAGACATTTACATCTCCCTCTGCAAGGGGTAGTCACTGAAAGGGAAAGATTTGCATTTTGCCTCCCTGATTGCCCTCAGTAGGTCAGTGTGCGAATGAACTCAGTCCAAGTCAGCAGGTTTACACCACAGCCTGTGTTCCGTTAATGGGCAGCACTCAGGCACCCAACAATCAGCCTCAGTGTCAACAGGTTAGAGGAAACATCAGCCAGAGGCTAGTGCTCAGCCTCTCACTGAATGATCTCCCGTTGGAAAGTGTTTATGATCAGTATGAAGCAGTCCGCGCCCATTTGCAGCAAGACCTGGACAATGTTCAGGCATGGGCTGGTAAGTAGCAAGTAACATTCATGCCACACAGGTGCCAGGCAATGGCCATTACCAACAAGGGAGAATCCAACCATCTCCCTCGACATTCAATGACATTACCATTACTGAATACCACACCAATGACATCATGGAGATTACCATTGGCCAGAAATTGAACTGGACCAGCCATATAAATACTGTGGCTACAAGAGCAGGTCAGAGACTAGGAATTCTGCAGCGAGTAACTCATCTACTGACTCCCTAAAGCCTGTCCAACATCTACAAGGCACAATTCAAAAGTGTGATGGTATACTCTCCACTTGCCTGGATGAGTGCAGCTTCAAGCTTGACACCATCCAGGACAAAGCAGCCTACTTGATTGGTGCCCCATCCACCACCTTAAACATTCGCTCCCACCACCAACGCACTTTAGCAGCAGTGTGTACCATCTACAAGATGCACTGCAGGAATTCACCAAGGCTCCTTCAACAGCACCTTCCAAACCTGCAACCTCTACCACCTATAAGGACAAAGGCAGCTGATGCATGGCAACTTCACCACCGGAAGTTCCCTCCAAGTCACTCACCATCCTGACTTGGAAATATATTGCTGCTCCTTCACTGTCGCTGGGTCAAATCCTGGAACTCCCTCCCTAACAGCACTGTGGTGTACCTACACCACATGGACTGCAGCGGTTCAAGAAGGCAGATCATCGCCACCTTCTCAAGGGCAACTAGGGATGGACAACAAATGCTGGCTCAACGATGCTTACATCCAATGGAAGGATAAAAAAAAAAGCTTGGGGCAGGATTGGGATTGCAAGTAATGTCTCCTGCAGTAGCATTATTGTATATAGGTTGCTGGATGAAAAATAACAACCTGCAAGAAGTATAGTGGAAGATGAACAGTGTGTGCCAGACAGTAGGGGTCGGATTTTTGTGGTGGAGGCAGGAATCGGGGGATGGGCGTGAATCCGGGTCTCAAACCTGCACCAATGGGGAGTAGAAATGTATTGGTATTTTGGTGGAGGCGAACTGTCACTTGGGTCAGGGGTGGGTTTGCTGGCGAATTAGTGCTGGGGTGGGGGTGTCCATTGAAAGCGTGGGCCATGCTCTGATTCGTTATGCAAGTCATTGCTGTGGGTGACTTTCGGACAGTAAATTCTAAATTTGGAAAAAATGGAACATGCAGACTTTTCACATTTTGGAGGGAAGATAGAGACCTGGAACCTGGGACAGGGGAGGAACTCAAGAATTTGTTGAGGTTTTTTAGCCTTTTCCTGTGATGGGGTGGACCTCCTCTGCTCCACAAAGCCACTTTCACTTACCAAAGTCACTTTCACTTACAAGGTAATTTTCACTCACCCAGCTCTCGCCACACTTGAGCTGGTTTACATTAGGCAGCTCCCAGAGGCCGTCCACCCCCTTGAAAATTTGGAAAGATTCAAAGGCAATTGCTCCTAATGAGCTCTTTTAAGTGTCTTAATTTGTCTGATCATTGATACAAGCGAGTTTATTAGCAACCACCCCCCCTCCCCACCCAACTTCATCCCACTCTTCTTCTGCCCTCATGAAAATCGCCTAGGTGAGCATCAGAGGTGGAAGACCCGGCTCATCTGCTGTTGGCACCAATAATTGTTTTTGATCACCCATTCTGGCCTGCTCCCAGCAGTGGAAATCCAACCCTAGGAGTGAGTGGCTTCATGGAGTAGAAATGATTAGAGAGGTTACAGAAGAGATTGACTAGAATGATTAAAGGGATGAGGAATTAGAGTTACATGGAGAGGCTGGAGAAGCTGGGATTGTTCTCCTTCGAGTAGAGAAGGTTCAGAGGAAATTTGATTCAGTTGTTTAAAATCATGAATGGTTTAGATAGAATAAATAAAGAGAAACAGTTTCCAATGGCTGAAGGGCCAATGAACAGTGGAGTCTGGCAAAAGAACCAAAGAGCAGACATGAGGAAAAACACACAAGTGGTTAGAATTTTGGAATACATCACCTGTCTGTAGGAGCTTTCAACAGGGAATTGGATAAACATCTGAAGGAGAAAAAATTGTGGGATATGGGGAAAGAATGGGGGAGTGAAACAGTTTCCAATGGCTGAAGGGCCAATGAACAGTGGAGTCTGGCAAAAGAACCAAAGAGCAGACATGAGGAAAAACACACGAGTGGTTAGAATTTTGGAATACATCACCTGTCTGTAGGAGCTTTCAACAGGGAATTGGATAAACATCTGAAGGAGAAAAAATTGTGGGATATGGGGAAAGAATGGGGGAGTGAGACCAACTGCATTGCTCTTCGAAAGAGCCAGCACACACTCGATGGGCCAGAAGGCCTCCTTATGTGCTGTAATATCCTATGATTCCATTTTAAGATATATATCCAAATATATAATGGTTTGAAAGGAGAGCTCAGGCAAGTTCTTGCAGGCAGGGAGGCAAAGAAATGTGCACCCAGTCCACAGATCATTCACCCCACAACATCAGAAAAAAGACTGGTAGCACTCAGTTACTTGAGGCAGTGAAGAATGAGTTCTGTGCAGCCCAGTGACACCAGTGAGATACTCTGCAGTGAGGCAAGTACCATGTCAGGTGCAGTGTGAATAGTATAGAGGAGAGGAACCTTCTGCACTGAATTAGTGGCACGCATTGTTCAGTCTAGTTCTATGCCAAGCTTTCAGGCATTAAGGGCAGATGCTGCTTACAGTTTTAAATCAGTCCTCTGTTGGTTGGTGATGTGCCTTGGCCTCCACATGCATTAAAGCAAAGCAGATCTTTCCCTTTATCTATTGGGACATGTCACATTTCAAATAAATTGCTTTCAAATCAAGGGGATATCGTCAGATACACACACACACACACACACACACACACACACACACACAGAGTAATATTATTACTGGATAAATCGTTAAGTATTAGAAACAAAAAAGAATACAGGAAAATTAGATTCGACAAACATCTAGCATCGGTACATTCAGAACGGGCCAAATGACCTCTGTAATGATTCAGAGAGGTGTTACATTTCCCAGAAACAATTCTGTTTCAGGAGGATTAAAAATGCTTGATAAAGAAATACTGTTTGGCAGTTAATATCCTGAAAATTCAGACAGTAGAGAAAAATCATACCTCTCTCTCTTCAGATGTTCCTTAAGTTATTCCTCTGATGTTAAGATGTCCATAGGTATTTTCTCATAAATTCATTTCCCAAAAGCTCATCCAAAGAGCTGAGTCAATGCTAACCTTTTCTGCAGCTCCTTTTAGAATGACTAAACTCCTGGTAGCCTTCACAAAACTCAGGGCAAGGACAGAGAGAGCAAGTGAGAAGGCGCAAGGGAGAGAGAGAGAGAGAGAAAAACTGGCAGTGATGGGAGCTTTAGACTGAGGGTTGTCTGTCGAAGTAGCCCTGCCTAAGGCAGTGTGACCCTACTCCCCCAGCCCTGTCAAACAACAAGGCTGCCTTTATTTCTGTGGAAAGGGCTTGCAAACAGGGCACTTGTTCATTGATGGGAGAAAGGCCTTCAGTTTAAAATGCCAGAATGGAGAAATGTAAGCATTAAATATCAACAGTGCCAATGAAAACTCCACACAGCCTCTCTCCCAAACCTGGCTGCAATGAGGCCTAACCCATTACTGTTTGTCCTTTATTCCCGACTTAGCTTTAACACAATGCCCGAGCAGTCACAAGGTAGAGTGAAAGTTACAGATTAATCTCATTCGGAAACGTTTCCAGGGCCTAAATATTTTTCAAAAATTGTGTTTCTCAAACTTAGCTTTAAAAAAATCAGAGCTGTAAACTTTTATAATCCATTGAAATATCTTTGGTTTGCAGGTCATTTTCTTAAATTCAGATTAAGTCCTCATGCTCATAAAGCTCAGAAAATTGGCAGTTCATCAGAAATAGCCGGAGCCAGTGTGTACGCTCTGCTCTGCAGGTAACATCGGTCAGAAACTGGGCAAGTTGTTTTACAAAGTGAGTATGTGAATTAATTTTATTATAGATTATAAATATTAAAACAAATTATGTTGAAGTCACAATTTTTCTTGTGTCTTTACACACACACAAACACACACATGCACAGATAAACGTGCACACACACTCAAACTCATGTGCACACACACGCCTACACCCACATATGGACATTCACACATATTCACATACACACACCACTGCCGACATCCACACATGCACACACACAAACACATACACAGAGGAACAGGCGTATTTCAAGGTGCATGTGTTGAGTGACCAATGGCAGGAAAAGGGGGTGGAGGATCAGTTAGAGGCAGGTGATCCCCAGTGTCCTGGCCAATGTTAGTAAAACTGATAATCTTGTCCCTATCGCGTTGTGGTTTGTGGGAGCTTGCTGTGCACAATGTTGGCTGCCATATTGGCTACAACCATGCAGTATTGCACTGAGAGGACAGAAATTTCCTGCAGGAGTTGGAACCAAATGGGGATTCTGAGCCTGCACTTTCTGACAGTGAGACACTGGCGCGATCTTCTTGGAGGCAGATTCCTGATTGGCCAGCTCCATGCTTGCCATCCTATTAATGGCATCAGGCGGGAAGTTCGAGACCCAATCAGGAGACCAGCAGGTCTGCAGCATCGACAGCACCCCCAGAGAGGTGGGCATTGCTGAGACAAGTTGAGGACTGCAGGCTGCCTCTACATAGAGGCTCCCTTACTGGGCAACACAGGAGGTCTGTACTGAAGACTCCCAAAGCTGGTAGGGACATCAAGTATGGGGGGATCCCCTTTGAAGAGCCTGACGTAGAGGCCATTGTGGCCTTTCATCCACACGGCCTCGTCATTGGAGCAGGGAGCCTCTGGCTCGGGTGGCCCCCATCAACCTGCAGGAAGGAGTATCTGCAATAAGCCGGTTGTTCCCATATGTAGTGTGGTGAAGGGGATGGTCCTCCAGTGGCAAAGTCGCAGTGATGCTGCCAAACTGTCCCTAATTGGAGGCTTAACCAAATTAATCAGCTGCTCACCTCAAGGAGCTGGGAGTCAATCCTGTTACCAGCACGACTCTGGGGAAGATACCAGGCAGCTAGGAATGTAATCAGGGAGACGTCCTAATGTGGCTCCCTGCTATTTTTCTGGCACTGCCCCCCACCCCTCTCCACTTCCAGCCCCGTCCACATGGCTGGGAAAATCCAAATGAAATGCCAGCCTTCATTTTGTGCTGAAGTCTTTAGAGTAGGACTGGAACCCATGATTTTCTGACTCAGGTTAAGTGTGTTACCCACAGAGCCACAGTTGACTAGTAAATTGTTGACAGTCACCACGTTCCCAATTTGGCCAAGGGACACTATTCACACTTTAGCTTTGACAGTGAGAGGTGACAAGCTGTTCACAAGCACCAGTAAATATTGGGGAAGATACAAAATTGAAGGAAAAAAAAGAGACCCAAATGCACCAATTCAAAGTGTCACTCATTCCCAATCAAGGGCATTTCCTCTTATGCACATACTAAAAATTCGCAGCTTGTGGGACAGTCATTCACAATTCAGGGTGATCAACCTGGAAGCTAAAACAGAAGCTAATAAACTGTTACTGGCTCATTACCTTCAGGAAATGTTAAACTACTCCACAAATATTAAAATCCTAATGGATTTGTAAAATCATAAAACCCTTACAGCACAGAAGGAGGCCATTCAGCCCATTGTGCTTGTGCCAAGCTTTGAAAAAGCTATCCAATTAGTCCCACTCCTCTGCACTTTCCTCATAGCCCTGTAAAATTGTCCTTTCAACAAGTTAGGGAATCCCCTGTTGAAAATTATTTTTGGATTTGTTTCTTTTCAGGCAGTGCATCATTCCAAGTCGAAACAGCTCACTATGTTAAAACACATTCTGTTCAGAACACCTCGGATTTAGTTAAATTTGTGCTCTCTGGTTACTTACCCTCCCACTTTCTCCCCTATCAAACCCCTTGGAATTTTTCACACCCGATTAAATCTCCTTCTTGGATTAATGGCAGTTTTACATGACTTTGTCTCCCTACTCTCCGAGTGCCATTCACTCTCCAGGAGGTGCTGACCCATGCTCAGGGAGATCCCAATGGTCTCACGAGTCATTCAGGTCTCATCCAAGTGGCTGGATTCCCAAACATGCCTTCACAGCCGGCCGGCCTGTCAATTTGTTGAGGGGTTGGGAACCACAATGGAGATTGGTTCTGACCTCCCCTCAGTCCCATATGTATTCCATCCAACTGTGCTTACTCTAGCTCATTTTCCTTCTTCTTCTTTAGCCAAGGGAAGCTGCATTCAATTTGCCCCAGAATTCCTAGCTTGGCTGAGATCAGCAAACTGGGCATTAACCCAGGTGACCTTTAACCTGACTTCTGTCTGCTGATTAGGAAGGATATATTGGCCTTGGAGGAAATGCTGTGTAGATTTACCAGAAGGGCACCTGGACTCCAAGGGTTAAATTATGAGGAGAAGCTGCACAAACTAAGCTTGCATTGCCTGAAATTTAGATGGTTATGAGGTGATTGATTCAAAGTTTTCAAGATATTAAGGGGAACAGATAGGGTAGATAAATAGAACAATTTCCATTGGGTGGGGAGTCTTGGACTAGTGTTACAGACCAAGATGGGAGGAATGCGCAGTTAATTCTAACTCCACGTCTCCACAGGTTGTAACAAAAATTTAAATGTTTAATTCACCCACAAAGCTGGCCAATTGTTTACCTTTGATACTGTTATCCCTAGCATAAACCAGACTTCTTCCAGTAAACACAAAAAAAATTCATCTATTATAAAAATAAATTAATAAAAAATAAGTTATTAAAAATAAGTTAATAAACTGGTTAACATACAAGTTGTAGTTTAGAAGTGTAAAGATTTTCCCCTTTTTTAAAAAAAGGCAGATATTCGAACCCCCATACCCTCGCACACAAACACAAAATAGGACAAAACAAACACACTCCCTGCAGAAGCTGGAGGGGAAGATGGGAATGATTCTTTCAAAAGAATAAAACTTGGAAAGATCGCCACGCTTTTGATCTGACAGAATTCTGGTCACAATAAATCTGGAACTAGAAGGTCTTTCAGACTGATTTTCTTGTGAAACTGTCCTTGATGACTATTACTTATCACGACTTTGCAGAATTTCAAATAAAAAGATAACTTATTCTGATGAGATGTTTCTGAGAGATTTTGACTCACTCTAGACCACATATAACACAAAGGTAGGGCAGAGAGGGGGGAAGAGAGGGTCTTTTCCTTGCAACTTGCTTCTAAGGCTCACATACTCACTCACTCACTCTCTCTCTCTCTCTCTCTCTCTCTCTGTGTGTGCTCCTCTCTCTCTCTCTGTGTGTGCGCCCCTCTCTCTCTCTCTCTCTCTCTTTCTCTCTCTGTGTGTGCGCCCCTCTCTCTCTCTCTCTCTCTTTCTCTCTGTGTGTGTGCGCCTCTCTCTCTCTCTCTCTCTCTGCCTGAGAGTTTTAGAGACTAAGATGTTCAAAGAATACATCCCTTAGGCCAGGTGTTTTTAACAAATCCGCTAGTCTTTAGCCTGGCAACAGTAGTTCTTTGTTAACTTGGGTGTACAAAGTATCTCTTCCCTCTTGAGGTGTTCCCCGCTGGACATCTATCTTGACCCGTGGTTCCTTGATGAATGGCATGTTCACAGCCCCGAATTAATATTGCAAACTTTCAAAAAATAATCAGGAAGAAGAATGTCCAAAATTTAACGTCCTTCAAATTTTCTAAAACCACACTTGGGAGCAGAGTCTAAAAATAGAGCCAGAACTTTCAGGAGTGAAATTAAGAAACACTTCCACACACAAAGGGTGATAGAAGTTTGGAACTCTCTTCCGCAGATGGCAATTAATGTTGGATCAGTTGTTAACTTTAAAATGGAGATTAATAGATTTTTGTTATCCAATGATATTAAGGTATACAGGGCAGAGACAAGTATATGGATTTAGGTCACAGATCAGCTATGATTTCATGGTGTGGTGGAAAAGGCTCAAGGGACTGAATGACCTCCTCCCATTCCTATGAACAGGAGGAGGCCATTCAGCTCCTCATGCCTGTTCTGTCATTCATTGAGTTCATGGTGGGTCTGTATCAACTCTATCCCCCTTCCTTGGGGCTGCATATCCCTCTCTACCATTTGTTGAGCTAAAACCTGTTGATATTTTGCTGGGATATGAACAGGCCTGCAGTGTGAGTGTAACAAAACTGGGAGATTTCGGTAGGGTTATGTCTTGAAGAAAGAGAAGCTAAATTTAATCCACAAGATTTGAAAATGAAGGACAGGAAATTGGTTTCTACAGAACTTGGCCAGTTTAATGTGGAAATAAGCCAGAATCTGAGGGCTTTGTTCTAGATGCAATTTAATGATACATGGTCAAGTTAATTACAAGTAGTCAGAACCACTCAACATGTGAGAACCTGCTCATTAACATTCCATCACTAATTCCTGCTATTAATCATGGATCATGAACAATTTTGATGTCGACAGGTCTTTAGGTTGGCTAAGTACTGGGGTGTGATACTTATTGGTTATCAGGGGAGAAAAGAACACATGGTGGGCATCCCATTTCTCTAAGTGAACAATATCCTACAGTTAGGGGTCACCGTTATAGCTGATCACACTAATCTGGCGAAGAAAAGCATGCATTTCAAGGTGCATCTTAGTCAATGAAATACTGTTAAGGTGTAGCCAGTGTTGTAAAGAAACACAGCAGCCAATTTTTGTGCAGTAAGCTCCCACAAATAGCATTTTGAAAAATGGCTAGATAATCTGTTTTAATGAGTGGTTGAAAGACAAAGATTGACCACGAAACTGAGGAAAACTCACCTGCATTTTTCTAAATAGTGCTGTAAGGAACATATCTTTTTATTTCTGTTGGACTGTTGCAAAGAACATTTTTTAAAATTTTCTGTTGGACTGTGGATTAAAGACATGTCCACTGGAACAGGATGAGAGATATATACAATTTTGCAATCCTGGAACAGAGTGTGCCATGAAACACAGAATGGTGCCAGAAAGGAGTCCTGGACCAAGGGACCTGCCTGGCAACAATGTTTTAATTGGCTCCTGACCAGGTGGCCAGGTTTTGTGTGAGGGTAGTGCAACAGAATAATTCCTAGCCTTATAGGAAAAAAACCTCAAACCGCTTGCTCCTGCGTGTGGAAGATTCCAGCAATTCCACAATAATAGTTAGCTGGCTTTTTCTCCTCATATCTCTATAACCTGCTCTGTCTGTAAACCCCTGTCAAGAGGCAAAGGAGAAAATCACTGTTATAGAGACATTAAAAGGCTCAACCAGAGAACTAAATACTGAAAGTGCTAGAAGACCACCTCGTGTCATCAACAAGAACTGAAAGGAATTTGGAAGACATCAGTCAAAATCAACCCATCAAATCCTACACCCCAGAATTGGTGCTATTGAACTGTTTTATCCTACCCGTAAAATCCATGTTTTTTGTGTTCTTATGTGTCTTGTATGTGTGTGTATAGGGATTTAAGAAGGGGTAGAAGTTTAGGTTATAGAGTTAGAAATTAACAGTTCATATTTCTTTCTTTTGCCACTGGTTAACGAGCGTTTGTTCAATAAACAGTTATTTCCTTATTAAGTTTTACAAACCTGGTGCTTGTATTCTGTTAACCTAAATTAAAGAGTCAGGCAGAACTGAGACAATCTGGTGGTTTAGTCAAACTTTTCACATTTGTCACGGCTCGGGGAACAGTGGGGCTGATAGTACAGCGCACTATCCCCAGTGAGTCGTGACATTGCCAATGGATCTTTTACACCCTCCTGAGGGGCCAGATGGGCCCTTGGTTTGATGCCTTATGTGAAAGATGGCGCCTCAGACTGTGCAGCACACTCTCAGTACTGCACTGAGAGTGTCAGAATGGATTATCTGCTCATGCTTCTGGGCTGCATCTTGAATCTTTGCTCCTTTGATATCGAAGTTTGAGCGTTATCACTCAGATATGGTCAACACCGACAGAGCACTTACAGGGCTTTGTCGGGAAAAAGCCCAAACTGGTTCCTCCATCTGTTAAACAGTCTGTCACAATTCGATGTCCGTGTTGACAACACAAATATTGGGAATTTGGACTACAAGGCTCCTCGCAACTGTGAAAAAAGTACTCGGCAATAAAAAGTAATCATCCTTATCTTTATGACTTGAACACCATAACTATTTGATGACTATTGAACGCACCCCCACTAGCCTGACTTTTACAATCATTAACTGAGAGATGGGTGGTTAGCATCAACACAGAAATGGCACAGTGCAACAATAAAACACTGGATGTTGGACAAGCCCCTTTCTGACAGCACAGAGACAGTGGAATAGTTGGGAGATGTGCTACTGGGAAGCTGGAGCTATGTGTCGTCAGGATAAAATGTAGAAGCTGATCTGTGTGTTTTTGCAGATGAAAGTCAACAAGTGGATGAGAAAGAAGGAAGGGAGGGAGGAAATGAAAGTTGGATACTTGGGCTTATGCTGTGGGAAAGGAAGGGAAGATATGTTCAGGCTACAGAGAGGTAAGAGCGGAACCAAGTGAGGGGCAGTCCTAGCCAGCGTGACATTGGAAGAGAGGCATTGCTCATTGCTTCAACTCTTCTCCCTAGTCATGTTACATTCGTTCATTGTCACCATAGCCTTAGTGGGACTGTCGACATTGCTTTGCTTCTTTTCTGGTTTTCTTCAAACCACCCTCAGTCCGCACCTCATTTCACCCATCCATCCAACTTTTCTTCCTCTTCTCTTTTCATCTTCAACATCTCCTTCAATTGTTGCCAGGACAAAGCTGCTGGGTCTTTGTTTCCGAAGTCTGTTCTTGGCCATCTTTCTCTCTCTAACTGTACTTACCAACCCTTTTGATTCCTGAACATCTACTTCTGATCCAACCCACTCATTTGTCCTTCTGTCCATCCAGCTGATTCGGAACATCCTCCGCCATCCTCTATGTGTTCCACATATCGTTAATTGACTGTTTTTTAATAAATAGTTTCCACTGTGCCCAGAGGATAGAGTGTCTGTAATATGAAGTTGTAGTTAGTTACAGGACAAACCTTCCCCAACTTCCTGTGGGTGTGAAGCAGTCCTGGCTAAATTTAGCCTCTGATTGAGGCGATATTCTCCACATGCTTCCTGCCTGGCTTGGCACTGCAGGCTGAAAAGGACAACCACTTTTTCCAAAGTAACATCAGAGGGTGCGAATAAACTCAATCCATGGCCATGGGATATCAGACTTCCTGACTGCAGGAACCCCCAGTCTGACCTGAGCCCAAGGTTAAACTTTTTGGATTTTCATGCTATCAAATGACATCGCCAAATGACATTATGTTTTTTGATAGATTTACTGCTGAACATTAATGAAGCTAATAATAAGTAGAGTTCATAAATCTTTCTTCACACTTGATGCTCTAACTTGGAGACGTAGGAGAGCCGAAGAGAGAGAAAAACAGATAAACATATGGAGTTAGAGAGAAAGGGGGAGACACCTAAAAAGAAAGAGACAGATACGTGCTTCAACCTATTGGTTGAAAGTGAGGGAATGTGCATGAGAAACTGCTAGAGATAGAGAGAAAAGAGAGAGAAAAAGAGAAACAGTAAGAATGAGGAAACTAGGAGACAATGAATGAGATGTAACAGGTGCCCTCCAGTCCCTTCTCTGAATAACTGTTGGTGCTGTAGGAGAAACACAAGTTGTTGATTGGCAATGAAACAGTGACAGTGACTCGATGATGGTACTCAACCTTCACAGCCTGCGCAGCAATCATTTCCTTTTGCAGAGTCGCACCACTGACTTTGCAATGCCAACCGCTGATAGTGAGCTGAGGAACTGCCTGTCTGCTAAGTCCAAGCATCATGCCCCCCCTAGACAGGCAATTCAATCTTCAATCCCCCTTTCCAGTCCTAAAGGAGTGAAAGGTATCAGTTAGGGTTCATGCTTCTGTTCACTATCCATTGACTCTGAATGGAGTAAGAATCTGCCACTATCATCCTGTGAGCAATGATGTTGGGCCTCGTGAAATCCCCATCATTGACTACCCATTGCCAACACTCAGATTCACTTGGGCAAGGTGCGCTGGTAGCTATTGGACGATACCTGGTGCTGTCAGAAGGGAAGGGGAGGAAATCAAAATAATGAAGGCTTTCTGCCCATACTCCACAGGGTGGTATTTGGGGACCTGTAGCTATTTGGATGGGCACTTTGCATCAAACACACAGACAGAATCCAACAAGCAAATGCAATCTGATTACCAGAGCATCTGTCGAACTGGCTCACACTGTATACATGTCAGTCTGATAACTTCTAAACTCCATGAGGAAAATCATCAAGTTGATGCGTTGGATCTCTATGTTTGCAAGTTGTAAAAACACACGTGGTATTTTATAGTTGCTCAGTCTTTCAGTATCTTTCCCTCTCACCCACACACAATTCTAGACTGAGGGGGCAAGAGGGCTCCTTTTATTAATTTATTCACAGGATGTGAATGTATCTGCATTTATTGCCCATCAATAATTTCCCTTGAGAAGTTGGTGGTGGGCTGCCTTCCTACACTGAACAGATGGCTTGCTCGGCCATTTCAGGGGGCAGTTCAGAGCCAGCCACGTTGCTGTGGGACTAGAGTCACATGTAGGCCAGACCGGGTAAGGACAGCAGATTTCCTTCCCTAAAGGACATTTGTGAACCAGATGGGTTTGTATAACAATCCAGTAGTTTCATGGTCACCTTTACTAAGACTAACTTTTTATTCCAGATTTATTCAATTAATTGAATTTAAGTTCCCCCAGCTGCCATGTGGGATTTGAACTCATGTCGCCAGATCATTTGTCCAACCCTCCTGGGTTACTCTTTCATTAACATAACTACTAAGCTAACATAGCATGCTCAGCATATCAGTTCCTAACACCTCAAAGCACGATAAAGCCAATCATATGTTTCCTTTATATAAAAACAAAAAAACTGCGGATGCTGGAAATCCAAAACAAAAACAGAATTACCTGGAAAAACTCAGCAGGTCTGACAGCATCGGCGGAGAAGAGAAGTGTTGACGTTTCGAGTCCTCATGATCCTTCGACAGAACTTGAGTGAATCCAAGAAAGGGGTGAAATATAAGCTGCTTTAAGGTGTGTGTGGTGGGGGGGGGTTTGGGTGGGGGGAGAGAAGTGGAGGGGGTTGGTGTGGTTGTAGGGAAAAACAAGCAGTGATAGATAGAAGCAGATTATCAAAAGATGTCACAGACAACAGAACAAAAGAACACATAGGTGTTAAAGTTGGTGATATTATCTAAACGAATGTGCCCATCCATTCTTAATTAGCATATTCGTTTAGATAATATCACCAACTTTAACACCTATGTGTTCTTTTGTTCTGTTGTCTGTGACATCTTTTGACGATCTGCTTCTATCACTGCTTGTTTGTTCCTACAACCACACCAACCCCCTCCACTTCTCTCCCCCCTTCCCCCCACACACCTTAAAGCAGCTTATATTTCACCCCTTTCTTGGATTCACTCAAGTTCTGTCGAAGGGTCATGAGGACTCGAAACGTCAACTCTTTTCTTCTCCGCTGATGCTGCCAGACCTGCTGAGTTTTTCCAGGTAATTCTGTTTTTGTTTTATACGTTTCCCTTATGCCACCAAGCCTCGGATCAGATCACGTTAAGTGGAATGTAGATTTTGTGCTGCACTATCTGTGGGTCTAGCTCCACGTTCATGCCACTCTCCACTGGCTTACAGGGGAATTTAACAAGGCATTGCTGGTACACTCATAGGAACAGAGGAAATTGGAGCAGGAGTAGGCCATTCAGCCCCTCGAGCACGTTTTGCCATTCAACCAGACCGTGGCTGATCTATCTCAAAACCATTTTCTCGCACTATCCCCATATCCCTTGATGTCTTTAATATGTAGAAATCTATCGATCTCTGTCTTGAACATACTGAATGACTGAGCTTCCACAGCCCTCTGGGCTAGAGAATTCCAAAAATTCCCCACCTTCTTAGTGACGACATTCCTCCTCATCTCAGTCCTAAATGGCCTACCCTTATTGAGACTGTGTCCCCTGGTTCTAGATGCCTCCACCCACCATCCACCCCACTACCACAAACAGGGGAAACATCCTTCCTGCATCTACTCTGTTGAGCCCTTTAAGAATTTGTAAGTTTCAACAAGGTCACCTCTTATTCTTCTGAACTCTGGAGAATACAGGCCCAGTCTCCTCAATCTCCTCACAGGACAATTTCACCATCCAAGGGATCAGTCTGGTGAACCTTTGCTGCACTCCGTCTATGGCAAGAATATCCTTCCTTAGGTAAGGAGACCAAAACTGTACACAATACTCAAGGTGCGGTCTCACCAAGGCTCTATACAATAGCAGCAAGGTATCTTTACTCCTGTACTCAAATTTTCTTGCATTAAAGGCCAGCATACTATCTGCCTTCTGAATTGCTTGCTGCACCTGCATGTTAGTTTTCAGTGACTCATGAACAAGGACATCCCAGGACCCTTTGGACATCAACACTTCCAAATCTCCCACTATTTAAGAAAGACTCTGCATTTCTGTTTTTCCGACCGAAGTGGATAACTTGACATTTTTCCATATTATATTCCATCTGCCATGTTCTTGCCCACTCATTTAGCAAATCTAAATCTCCTTGCAGCCTCTTTACACCCACCTCACAACTCATATTCCCGCCTAGTTTTGTGTCATTACCAATCCCTTGAAAATATCACATAACACGCGCACAATCATACTCCGTATCACTGCCAATTCAACATGGGACCAAGCCCAGCTCTCTACAAAGCCAACATCGACACGCTTAACAACACAATGGACTCCTGTTGATTAAAAATAAAAAAACAGAAAATGCTAGAAACACAATGAGCTCATGAAAGAGAAAAGACAGGTCAATGTTTCTGAAGAAAGGTCACAGACCTAAAACATTTTCTCTCCCCACAGATGCCAGACTTGCTGAGTATTTCCAGCACTTTCTCTTTCTGTTTCGGATGTTGGATTTTGCACTGAATCTGATTACAGGATCTCCAGCCGCTGACAGGTCTGTCATGCCCTTCCAGCATTGCTGTGATGTTTTATTTTCCACTTTCCACGATTATGGATTAAAAGTACCAAATCATTAAAAGCAAAAACGATAGAGCGCTAAATATTGCAGTGATTTAAAACAATAAACAACAATTTTTTAAAAATGAATTACCTTAAAGTGTACTGAAACTAGCTCCTTATTCTTTCTTGTCTTCCAGGAGAGAGACAACCTATTCCCCATGACTCAGAGAGGAACTCTGCTCTTTTCTTACTTACACGGTCGCCAATCTAGGTTCGTACCTAGAATCCGCCAAACTCATACAAACGATGGTGGGTTGTCCAACGGGGAAAAGTCAAATATAAAAGTCAAACCGGCGTTTCCTCCTAGGCACAGCCAGTTAAGAGTTTACAGTGCTCCAGCCTGCGCTATAACTGCAGCTGAACTTTCCCAGGCTGGGATTGACTGTCCACCTGTTGCTGATCTGTGCCCACACAACAGAAAAAGAAATAATAATTTGCAATTAATGGTTTCACGGAAGAGCCATCTCCCCCTCACCCGTCATGTACTCTGCAATCTGTCCCGCTTCATTAACCAGATTCCTCAAACACCGCTGAGCGGGGGCAGAGGACCGGGGTGGGGGGGGGAGTTTTGAGCAACATGACAACATGAGCCACTTATCCAATGATCAGATCCGGACCTCATTCAAATCGCAATAATTTCACAAATGTGGATGTGCCAGCTCCTGGACACTTGCCCAATTGTTCCAGTTTCCTGTATCCTAGCTCTTCTCTCCGATTTCCAAATATTATTCTATGTTTGTCAACCAAACATCAATCAAATTAGTGCCATGGTTATAAGAACAACTTGCATTTATATATCACCTTTCATGACCTCAGGACATCCCAAAGCACTTCACAGCAAATAAAACGACTTTTTGAAATACAGTCACTGTTAAAATGCAACAGCCAATTTGCACACAGAAAGCTCCCACAAACAGCATTGTTATAATGACCAGGTAATCTGTTTTTTTAACAATGTTGACTGGGGGATAAACATTCGCCAGGACACCAGGGATAACTCCCCTGCTCTTCTTCAAACTAGTAATGTGGGATCTTTACATCCACCTTAGACCTGATCCAAAAGATGACACCTCTGGCAGAGCAGCACACCCTCAGTACTACATTGTAGTATCAGCTTTGATTATGCGCTCCAGTGGGACTTGAACCCACAGCCTTCTGATTCAGTGATGAGAGTGCTACTCGCTGAATCTTAGCATTCCAAGACAGTGACAAGAAAGCAGCTTCTCGCTCCTCTTAATAATGCTGGAAGCAGGAAGTCATGTCTAGTTGCGTGTTATTAAATGGAACTCCATAGATATGCATGAGTTCTGATTACTCATCTCCAACTGGAATGCCTCGTGGCCAAGAGGAATCAATGTGACAATGCACTGATGATGCTTTTACCAAAGCTGTGAGTGCCATTGACTACACACTTGGGGATAAAGGCTTTTCAAAGTCAATCTCACGGCCCACGATCAACTGCAAAATTCTCTTTCAATCAATCTGCAGACGCTCCGGAAAGCTCAACAGTGGATTGTGTATCTCAATGCACAATGCTGGCAGCATGGTCCATCCCCGCCTGCAATAGAGCTGAATAGTGGGACCAACTGCAAAATTGGTTGTTTGGGAGGATTTTAGGACTTGGCTCGTAATCCCCGTTACTCCCCCACCCCGGCTCAGAGAGACACCAGTAGATAAGGTGGCATGCTTCATTAAAGTGCAAGGTTAATTCTACAACAAACCATCTTGGGTGCTTTACAACGCTAGTCAAAGGTGAGTGACTGATCTCCTGCCTAAGCCACTGAGAAAGGGCTTCACCCTGAACTGGATATGGAAATGGAGTGTTTTCCTGATCATAGCCTGAGGGATGAGACAGATGGGTTGATACACAGGACTGGCTATGAGCATTTTCAAATTCTCTCCTGAGACACTAGCTCATAAATCCACACTGCCTCCAAGTTCCTCAGTGGCAGTACCCCACAAGAGGTCCACAGGATCATCACCAAGACAAGTTATGAAGTCCATAGATCAGCCAGGACATCCTGACCAAAGTCGCTTTAGTGCAGCGATGTTGGGGAAACTGCAGCATCACAATTGCTACCTTGGTCACAATCCAATAATTCAGCAGGGATCATGAATCAAAGCTAAAATCTTCTATAGGTCTCATTACCAGAGGGAACAGGGAATTTATCGAACCAGCAGCTGGATGGCACACAAGAGCAATCCAGAGCGATACAGCCAATGACTGTCATCATCTCCTCTAAAAAGCAAGGAATCTCCACTCAGGGTCCCTGCTCCACCCAACACCCACTCCGAGATCAGAAAACAGCAGCTAGAAACATCACAGCTACAAACTAACATCCAACCACTGCATGACACCTCTGGACACCACCTAAAGTCCAACACTTTAATAACACCTTCAACAGCACCTTCTAATCCTTCAACCTCCAGCACCCAAAGAGGACAAGGGCAGCAGGTAAATGGAAACACCACCAAGTTCCCTCCAAGTCACTCACCATCCTGACTTGGAAATATATCGCTGTTCCTTCACTGTCGCTGGGTCAAAATCCTGGAACACCCTCCCTAACAGCACTGTGGGTGTACCTACACCAGATGGACTACAACAGTTCAAGAAGGCAGCTCCCAACCCCTTCTCAAGGGGCAATTAGGGATGGTCAATAAACGCTGGTCTAGCCAGAGAGGCTCACATGAATGAATAATAAACAAACTTCAGATTTCAAAAGCTACCTTCATTTGGCCCAGCTCATTGATGTTCTAACTCAATAGACCCCAGCACCTCTGGAAAAAAACATTAACAACTTGCATTTATGTAGTGCCTTTAACATCTGCTTTCTCAGGTGAATATAAAAGACCTCATGGCATTACTGAAAGGAGACCAAGGGAGATCCGCCTGGTGTCCCAGCCAATAGTTACCTTTCAACCATATCACTAAAAACAGATGATCAGTTCATCATCACATTGCCCCTTATGGGATCTTGCTGTACACATATTGGCTGTGTTTCCTACATTACAACAGAGTCTGCACTTCAAAAGCACTTTATCGGCTGGAACGTAACTTTGGGTGTCCTGAGGTGGTGAAAGACACTAAATAAATGCAAGTTTTTCTTACTTTTCGAGCATGAAGTTTGGTCCCTTGGAAGATTGGAAGTAAGATGCCAGTGAGCCTGTGTTCACCAAGCCCTTCGACAAATCAAATCATCAATTTCAAAAAATCCATATAAGGAAATTATCGGCCACTAGGCAACACGTTCCATGTGAGGGATCAATGAGACCAGGGTTATTAACAACATTCAAAGCTTCATCGAAAATCAGTGAAAGGCCAGTAAACCCACTATGAAATGAATCACCTGTTGGGGAGAAGGGAAAATATTTGAAACAAAGAAGATTTTGCATCCCTCAGCGGAAAAAAATTGTTAAATCTTTCGAATTCCAGGGCAGCAGTGAGTGTAACCAAAATGGAAGAGGCAGCAGGAATTCCACAGGCACATAAGGAATTTCTGAATGAGTTTTTCCTTTACTGAATGGTTCTGAGATTTCCAAAGGATAATGAATGGATTATTGACTAGCGTTGCAGAGATCCATTCTAACAAGCAGGTGTTACTCAACTCTTTGAAAACTAATTGACATTGAAAAATACATTCCAACTCTCAGACTTTGTCATGTTTACTGTTCTGTGAGTGAACGGTTATCAAAGACATGCTCAACACTCCAAACTTTCCTGTCACAAAATCCCTCTCATCTAGCATTCCCCATTTCAGTGAGAACTTAGGTATTAACTGTAGCTCACTGAGTATCACTCTTCCAGAGAATTGAGCCCAAAACCCAAGCTGGCACTCCCAGTGCAGCACTGAGGGAGTGCTGCATTGTCAGAGGTGCTGCTTTTCAGCTGAGGCCTTAACGCAAAACCCATCTGCCATCTCAGGTGGACATAAAAGATTGCACAGCACTATCGGAAGGACAGAAGGGGAGTTCTCCCTAGGATCCTGATACGGAGTCAACCAACATCTAAAAAATCCTATAATCGCTCTTTCATTTAATTAGTGTTCATGGGAACTTCTTATACAAAAATTGGCTACCATATTTCTGACATTACAACTTTAGTATCATATCATCAATAATGATAATTTGCATTTTCGTAACACCTTTAATGAATTAAGACGTCCTATATTGCTTTATAGGAGTGTTAATAAAGAAAATTTGACATGAGCCATGTAAGGAGATATTAGGATAAAAGCAAAATACTGCGGATGCTGGAAATCTAGAACAAGGACAAAAATACCTGGAAAAGCTCAGCAGGTCTGACAGCATCTGTGGAGAGAGATATAGTTAACGTTTTGAGTCTGAATGACTTTAGGTATTAGTTCTGATGAAGAGTCATTCAGACTCGAAACGTTAACTATATCCCTCTCCGCAGATGCTGTCAGACCTGCTGAGTTTTTCCAGGTATTTTTGTAAGGAGATATTAGGTCAGGTGACCAAAAGTTTGGTCAAAGAGGTGGGTTTCAAGTAGAATCTAAAAGAGGATAGAGGGGTAGAAATGTTTAGGGAGGAAATTCCAGATCTTAGGGTCCCAGGCAGCTAAGGCACAGCCACCATTGATGGAGTGATTAAAATTGGGAGGGTGCAAAAGGCCAGAACTAAAGAAGCACAGAGATCTTGGAGGGTTGTAAGACTGGAGACGGTTACAGGGATAGTGAGGGGAGGCACCATTGGGGAATTTGAGAACAAGGATGAGAATTTTAAAATCGAGGTGTTGTTGAACCGGGAGCCAGTGCAGGTCAGCGAGCACAGAGGAGTGATAAGTGAACGGAAAGGCCACAAGATGGCCTTATGTGTGTTCAAGTTTGTGGAGGGCAGTCAGCCAGGAGAGCATTGGAATAGTTGACTCTCAAGATAACAAAGGCAGGGATGAGAGTTTCAGCAGCAGACGGACCAAGGCAAGGCTGATTGCAGCAATGCTTGGAGGCGGAGGGAGGCGGGCTTGGGATTGGAGTGGATATATGGCTGTAAGCTCATTCAGGGTTAAACAGGACGCGAGCCGTCTCTCTCAGCCTCAGATAGTGAGCGGTCAGAGGAATGGAATCAGAGGCGAGAGAATAGAATTTGTAGTGAGGGCCAGAGACAGTGGCTTCAATTTTCCCAGTGTTTTGTTGGAGGAAATTTCTGTTCATCCAACACTGGATGTTGAAGAAGATGATGTAACAAACCAGAAGCAGAGGAGGGGTTGACAGAGGTAGTGAGCGGCTATCATCAGCATACATAACAGCGCGTTCAAATGATATCATTGAGGGACAACATGTAGATGGGAAATGGGAAGGAAGCCAAAGACATATCCTAGGGGGCTCCAAGGAATGGTGCAGGAGTGGGACGAGAAGCCATTGCACGTGGTTCTCTGGCTATGTCTAGGTAGATAGGAATGGAACCAGGTGAGAGCAGTCCCACTCTGCTGGATGCTTTCGTGACTAGATGGATTCTGAATGCAATCTGACAACTTCAGAATCACTTCTACTGATAGCAGCTTTTTACTTACAGACTCTCTTTAAAAAAGCCAAATTCAGATTTTCAAACTGCCACAATGAGGTACATGTCACTGCATTCCGAATCCATCACCTCTACACGACATACCCATCAATTAGAGCAAGTTAAACAGAAAATCAGCCACAGCTATGTTACTTCACACTTGAAGTGGATACAGTAGGAACATTTCACAAGCCCAATATTACACTTCACAATTACAACAGTGTAAAATTACTGTTCGTTCACTGAATACATTATATATAATCTACAGGAACAGGCCATTCAGCCTAACAGGTCCCTGTTAGTCCTTATGTTCCACATGAGCTTTCTCCCATCTTATTTCATCCCACCCTACTGCATGTTAAGCGGAAATGTAACCTTTACCTTAAATCGTACTCTCTTTACCACCTTCTTGTTGTCTAAGACTAGCACAGTTGGGAGTTGCTCTGCAGGACTGCTCGAAGTAAGTGTTCGACAGATCTGAGGGTTGGAGTCCTCCAGGACCCCCTGACCTTGTTGCTTCTTCTCCCTCATACTATTCCCGGCCCTCAGCTCCTGGAATAAGTCAGGAAAGCTCCCCCAGCATTGATAACCATACCGATTGTCTCAGGAAAATGACCCCGGAGTCAAAATAAATCTGCCCTCGGGGAGCGTTCACTCCTCCTGATTCCTTCTCTCTCTCACAGCAGGGTGAACGGTGTTTTGCAGCTTTAGTCAGTCACAGCATGAGCTCGCCAGGGCTAAAAGACACCAGGACAAAACATTCGGAACTCTCTCCGTGTATAGACAAGGACTGCGATCCTCCCCTTCCGAGGCTGCCTGCTCAAGTCAGCAATGTAATTAAAAAGGAAATCTTCCTCCTGCCTTTATGCAATGCTGAGGCAGGAACTAACATGTAGAGGCTCCGAGTTCCCACCTCCACACCCCCGAAAACTAAACACACAGCTTCCTGATTGAAATGAGGTGACAAAGAAGCAAACATCCATTCACCCCAAACACATGCAGTCAGAAAAGCAGTTTAACTGGAATACATTCATTTTTTTTTTTACCTTTCAATATTCTCTCTTATCCTCTCCTCCCTCGACTCCTGCTGGGGTCCATTTTGACAGACCACTAGCAGCTCCCTTGTATCACATCCAAATGACCGGTGCTTCATGCGAATCAACACCACAGCCAATTTTGCACAGCAAGCTCCCATGAACAGCAATGAAAATGATGACCAGATCATCTGTTTTTCAGTGATGCTTGTTGAAAGGCATATAGTGGCGAGGACACCAGGGACAACTCCCCTGCTCTTCTCTGAATAATGCAGTAGGATCTTTTATGTCCACCTTAGAGGGCATAATTTAACGTTTCATCCAAAGGTCAGCCACTCTAACAGTGCAGCACTCCCTCAGTGGGACTTGAACCCACAACCTATATCTCAGAAACCAGGGTGCTATGCACTGAGCTATGGTTGATCACTGCAGACCTACAGATCTACTTGTAGTGCAAGGGCCTCCTCTGCCTAGGTACACTAAACTCAACCAATGGGAAATGAAGGACCTGCTAAAATGTAGTCACCATTGCAATGTTGGAAAAGTGGCAGCCAACTTGTGCACAGCAAGCTCCCACAAACAGTGATGTGACAATGACCAGATAACCTGTTTTCGTAACATCAGTTGAGGCTTACTAACTTTGAGACCGCCATTCTTGATTACTATCCAGTTAGGAAAGCATATTTCTACATGTCCCCTGTGTCTAGTTAATGAGGTGCAGCGATGGTCAGAAAAATAATCTGTCTTGGCCATGTTACAAGAGCGAGGTGTTCTCCACTGCTGATGTCCTTGGGGATTATCTCTCTGTTGCTCATTATGTCTAGTACTTTGGGTGCTTCTCTCTCTGTTGACGCCTCCCAGGGTCAGTTTTATTAAAGCAAATGCAGAAAAATAAACCAAAAATGAAAGGCATCCTCGATGCCTCAGCTTATAGTCCCTCTCTCAGCCGGAGCAGTTGGCTGGAATGATGCCACCAAGCCATGGTTGACACTTTGACCAGAAAACTGTCAATTGAGCAAAAGATTGTGGAGCAGAACCCCCTCCCCTCCCCTCACAACCACAACCACACCCCCACCCCATTACCCTTCAATGTTGGAATAAAGGCTGCAGCCTCTCAAAGTCCATGGACACACGAAACATGGCTCTGTACACATGACACATGTTACATGTAGCCTGGACATCCATGAAGTAGCTCAAAAACACATAAATACCATTGCCCCTGACCTATAGGACTTAGTCAAACACTGAGCAGTAACATTATCCACTAACAGGATGAGTCCATTCAGCCCCTCAGGCCTGCTACACTACTCAACTCACGTTGAGCTGTAATTAGAATTAATTTTCACACCTTTGTACTCTGTATCCACCAGCCAACTAAAAAAAAATTGATTGAACTCAGTCTGGAAAACTCAAAATCTCTCCCCCACATCCATAAACTGGAGGGTTGGGGGGGCCAGAGAGTTCCAGATTTCTATTACACCTTGTGTGGATCACAGAATCTTTACAATGCAGAAGGAGGCCACTTGGCCCATCAAGTCCACACGGGTTCTCTGAAAGAGCATTCCACCTAATCCCACTCCCCTCCCTTATCCCCGTAACCTTGCACATTATTTCTTTTCAGTTAGCAATCCAATTCCCTTTTGAATACCTCGTTCAAACCTACCTCCACCACCCTTTCAGGAAGTTTGTTCCAGACTCCAACCACCCTCTGGGTGAAAAAAAATTCCTCACATCACATTTACTCCTTTTGCCAATTATTGGATCCGTGCCCTCTACTTCTTGATGCTCCTTTGAGTAGAAACAGTTTCTCACTATTTACCCTGTCCATACCCCTCAGGATCTTGAATACCTCTATCATATCCTTTCTCAGCCTTCTTTTCTCCAAGGAAAACAGTCCCATCCTCTCCAATATATTCTCATAGCTAGAGTTCTTTATCCCTGGAATTATTCTTATACTCTCCCCAATGCCTTCACATCCTTCCTCAAGTCCGGCACCCAGAACTGGATGCAGTACTCCAGATGAGGCCTAACCAGTGTCTTACACAAGTTCAACATGACCTCCCTTACTCTTGTATTCAATGTGAAGAAGTCATTGAGAAGGAAGTAGCCCTCTTTAACCAGACAGGTGAGAGTTAGGATCCCAATATCAATCATTGTATCACTGACTACACCATACAAAGAGAATTACCTTCCTCTGAACAGCCGGTACTTTCATTCCTCCATGTTTTTCCATCAGTCACTTTTACAGAAGCTGCAAAGACAGAGGGTTTAGGGTATTGATATTTTGCTTCCGATATGTAATAGCAGCTCAGCCCATTCACCCGGCTATGTTACAACTGCAGCTGTTAACACTGCATAGGACAGGATGAAGTACCAGCAACTTAATCACTACAACTGCCAGACTCTGCCAAGACCAGCTCCCCATCAAGGTCAGCGACTGAAATCCAGAACCTGTTCCACTTCCCAACTCAGAAGTCCGCTCGAACGTGGGCTTGATGCAATCGCTGTTTAAGATTGTCAGGGTGGCCCTACTAATTCAGATGGTTGCCCAGACTTTGAAAGAGGAGAGAAATTGGAGGGGATTGCAACAAGACACAAAGAAAAATCTGATGTTTTCTTTCCCAATTCCCCTCTTCTTCCCCTCTCTGCCACAAAGCTGCAGAGTTGGAGTTGGAAGAGTACAGCTGCCCTCCCACAACTCACTCAAAGAGCTGTTCATGTGACAAAACTCTCATTAAAACCTCCAACTCATTGGCTCGTAACTTCCAAGCTTCCGGGAGTCATAACTGGGGAATACCCCAAAGATGCCCTCGCGAAACACCCTCCACGTCACCAGCACCCCCCCAAAAGTCCCCACGTAAGGATTGCCTGGGAAGTTCAAACTCCTATTGGGCAATTGCCCTGCAAAGGGAACCATCTGAAAGTACGATTTCAACCCCAAACTTCAACCCCTACTAATTCAGATGGTTCCGATTGTCTTACAGTATTCATTACCCATGAAAAATGAGAAGAATTAAAAACAGTCCTGCTTCCTGGGTATAATACTGACATCCCACGGGACTCCCCCTACACCCCCACAGGACTCTCCCCTGAAGACCTGACCCCCACTGACTACCCCACCCCCAACCAACTGATCCCAGCCTCCATCAACCAACCATGCAACCCCACCCACTGACCACCCGACTCCCCCCACTATCAATCCAACCCCCATCTTCCCTCCGACCAGCCAACCATTACACCCCCAACCGACTACCCAGTTCCCCCACACTGACCACCCAACCCCCACTCCCCAGCTGACCACCTGACCCTCCCTCCCCACTGACCACCCAACCTCCACCTCCCCAGTGACCATCTGACCCCCCCCCCCAACACTGATGACACCCACTGACCACCTGACACCCACGCCCACTGACAACCAAATGTCCACTGGGCGGTGTGTGGGGGAGGGGGGCTGCAGGAACAGTGGGGGAGGCACTGACCACCCCCACTGACCACCCATTCCCCAACCCCTCCATTGACCACCCCACCCCTACTGACTGACCTGACTGAGTCGGAAGGTCGGGCGAGAAAGGATTGTCTGGATTCTGAGGTAGGGAACTAGGAACGAACTGGCAATCTTACTCCAATTGCCACTCCGTGGATGTTCAGGCCATTAAAAAGACAGGGCAAGGTTGGGGAAGAGGTGGACAGGGGTGGACATGATTTTGGCGGGGTGATAATGATAGTTTTTATTTAAAAGTATTGTAGGAGCAGGAAGAACCTGGGGAGAAGGAAACATTGACACTTGCATCCTCAGTATTCATGTACACCTTAGGTAATGAGCAGTTTGAATGAGCGAGTTCCCTTCAGCTACCATTCAATACTGTTTGGGCAGCGACCAGTAAATGCAACGGGATAGATTCTTAAACAACCAATTCAACAGCCTGTCTCACATCTGGCCCCAATAACAAAATGGAAGCTAAAATGGGGCAGAGATACAAACAGGCTGTTGACTCACTAACACCTGTTTGACACCATCGCAGTCAAGACCTGACTCAATGTGTAGAAGCAAGGAAGCATCTTAAAAAAAAAAAGTTGTTGCAATTCTTTCGCCCCTTTCACAACCACCTGATGCCCCAAAGTGATTTACAAGCCAATTAAGTACTTTTATTTGAAGCTTAGTCACTGTTGTAATGTAGGAAACACAGCAGCCAATTTATGCACAGTAAGCTCCCACAAACAGCAATGTGAAGTTGCCCAGATAATCTGCTTTTTTAGTGATGTCGATCGAGGGATAAATATCAGCCATGACACCGGGGATAACTCCCCTCCTCTTTGAAACAGTGCCATGGGATTTTTTTAGGTCCGCCAGTGCAGGCAGATGGGGCATGCGTTTAGCATCTCACCTGAAAGACAGCATATCCAACAGTGCAGCACTCCCGCAGCACTGCACTGGATTTTTGTGCTCAAGGCCTGGAATGGGACTTAGACCCTCAACCTTCTTGCTCAGATGAGGAGGCAGTGGCATAGTGGTGTTGTCACTGACTAGTATTCCACAGACCCAGGGTAATGCTCTGGGGACCTGGGTTCGAAGGAAGGAAATCTGCCGTCCTTACCTGGTCTGGCCTACATGTGACTCCAGGCCCACCACAACAATGTGGTTGACTCTTAAATGCCCTCTGAACAAGGGCAATTAGAGATGGGCAATAAAATGGTGGCCTAGCCAGTGATGCCCAGATCCTATGAACAAATAAAAAAGAGGTGCCATCCACTGAGCCACAGATGAGCTCTTTTACCAGCTTCCAAATGTGCGACCACTACCATCAAGAAGGGCAAGGGTAGCAGATAGATAGGAACACCAACACCTGGAAGTTCCCCTCCAAGTCACGCACCATCCTGACTTGGAAATATATCACCATTCCTTAACTGTCGCTGGGTCAAAATTCAGGAACTCCCTCCTTAACAGCACTGTGGGTGTGCCTACACCACATGGACTGCAGCGGTTCAAGAAGGCAGCTCACCACCACCTTCTCAAGGGCAATTAGGGATGGGCAATAAGTGCTGGCCTAGCCAAATTTAGGCACAGAGTCAAACTCCTTCTACTCTCCAACAGCCACAGCCTTAAAATAAAGCCCCCCACTGTAGCTCTACTGCATGGTGTCAGCTGTAGCTCAGTTAATAGCACTATCTCTCACTGAAATGGTTGTAAACTCAACTCCCACTGTAGCACATAATCTAGATTGCTACACCCAGTGCAGTATGGTGGGAGTGCTGCACTGTCAGAGGTATCACACATCGGATGAAGTAAAGAAGAAAAGGGGGATTCTTCCAGCATGTATCTTGTACACTATTCCTCTGCCATACTGGAGACTTAGGTGGTCAATTAGCACTCAGATAACTGCATGGCCACATGCTTTAGTCAGCAAATGTCCAAAACAAGCAGAGCGCCAATCCGATTCTGTCCACATCGGACAGCCCCACTCACACCAGCAAGAAACCCCCAAAAAGAAATCAGGAGGTCAAATGTCCACTTCGTTTAACAAAACAGAATAAATTCATAGATAAACTTCAGCCCTAAACAAACACAACACACATGGCAAAAAGTAAAAATAAACTCGCAATGGAAGGAAATGACTGTGAAGTCCTTTTTCGAACAAGCCTTCTATCAACAGGAAGGGGCCAGATAGAACTTCCCTGACTGAGAGCAGTCAGATGGAACTGAGGACAGATCAGCAGCTGTTGTGCCTGTTTGTAGATTCCCCCCACTGTCATCAGCAGGAGGTCAGTTCAGAGCTAAAATCATACATTTCATCCCTCTCGAGGCTGCCTGTCTCCTGTGGAGATGATGGGCAGGAACGTAGCTGTCATTTTGTGCACCTTCAAAGTCCCTCCTTGGTGATAATTGTGAACTGGTGAAGGCTGATTAATAGTCTGACATGAACATCTCAATACCAGTCAATAGCCAGTTAGTTCTACTAGATGGGAGGGTTTGATTGGACCCATGCAATCAAGTGAGTGGCCCATGGACACAAGGAGCCTGCAGGATATAAGCACAGGGTTCAGAGCCTGAGTCGGGTTTAAACCCTCTACCTTCTGCCTCTGACATCACCATTGAGCCCAGTCTCAGAGAATGCTGCAGCCTGACTATACTGTTGAACCATAATGGAATAGACAGGTGAATTATACCAGGTCCCCTTTAAAAACTTCTCCTCTGCATGAGATTCCTGATCACCTTTTCTCCCCTACTGTCATGACCACGGATCCTATCCCCAAATTATTTATGGACATATTAAACTTTTAACTAACGTGTTTTTTTTTAAAAAAGGGCATACAAGCTGGCTGAGACTGAAAAGGTAATTGCTGGAAAATTCCTATGTGGATAACTTGACCAACTAGCTCAGAGAGAATGAAGTGTTGTACCTAAAAGGTCTGACATGGCCTACTTCAGACAGAGGCAGTTCAAAGGAAAATATACAATCAAACTGAACTGTAATCTCCTGTGGTAGCAGAGATAATGGAAGATTATTACCATCTCAGCCAAAACCACATCCTGTTGAGTTATATTCTGAACTTGAACTGAGTTGAAATGAAAGCCGATCTGGGTAAAAGACGTGTTTGATTTTCCCTTCCAGGAATACATAAGGAAAGGGGTTTTTAAAAATCCAACTGCAACCCTAATTCTGTGTGCTTGACTGGTGTTTTATTCTGCTGTGTGCGTGCTGTGAAGGTCATAGCTGAAGGACATTTACTGGGTGTCCCTGCGCTTGCAGGTAAAAAAGATTTTCTCTCTGATTGCTGGAAACAAGCCATTAGTTAATAAAGCCACAGTCGAAAAGGAAATAAGATAACTCCTTTCAGCTAACGTGCAAAACCAAGAATCTCCAAAACCAAATGCTCAGCTACCAAAGTCAGCGCCACTGGAATAGTCCCAACTTAAGTTTCAACATCTACTCCACATGGACAAGCCAAAGGACTGATTTATACATTTCTTTTCAATGGTATTTTTGGACTCAATTTCTCATTTCTAATCTGTGTGTATGTGTGCTGCATTTTCATTATTTTTTCTCATGTTTAGTAACTAATAAAATCACTCTTTCTTTGACTCAAGACAGCCTGGTTAAATTGGCTCCTTTTAAAACATTTGGACTGGAAAATGTATCCACGAGGGAAGGGATCCTTTTTATGCACTTTGGCAGGAAGGGAGGATCTGAATATTATTTAAATGGAGAAAGACTGCACAAGGCTTCAGCACAGAGGGATTTAGGGGTCCTTGTGCATGAATCCCAGAAAAGCTAACATACAAGTTCAACAGGTAATAGGGAAGGCAAATGGAATGTTGGCCTTTATTTCAAAGGGAATGGAATATAAAAACAGGGAAGTCTTGCTAAAACTATACAAGGCGCTAGTTAGACCACAGCTAGAATACTATGAACAATTTTGGTCCCCATATCTAAGGGAAGATATACTGGCACTGGAGGCAGTCCAGAGAAGGCTCACTAGGTCAATCCTGGATATAGAGAGATTTTCTTATGAAGAGAGGTTGAGCAGGTTGGGCCTATACTCACTGGAAAATAGAAGAATGAGTGGCGGTCTTGTTGAAACATAAGATTCTTAGGTGGCTTGACAGGGTAGATGCTGAGAGGTTGTTTCCACTTTTGGGAGAACCTAGGACCAGAGGGTATAATCACAGAATAAGGGGTCACCCATTTAAAACAGTGATGGGGAGGAATTTCTTCTCTCAGAGGATATTGAATCTGTGGAATTCTTTACCACTGAGGGCTGTAGAGGCTGAGTCGTTAAGTACATTCAAGGCGGAGATAGACAGATTTTTAATCAGTAAGGGAATCAAGGGTTATGGGGAAAAGGCAGGAAAGTGGAGTTGAGGATCATCAGGTCAGCCATGATCTCATTGAATGGTGGAGCAGGCTCAATGGACCGAATGGCCTACTTCTGTTCCTATGTCTTATGGTCTTAAATTCACCTTGTTGCGACCAACTGAGGGAGTTGAGTAAAGAAAGGGAGCTAGTTCATCCCTCCTCATCCAGGAGCATAACAATTTGGGGGAACCTCGCCTGGGGACCGGTCGTAACACTAGTCTCCCAAAACCTGAGATGATTAATGTTGGCAATTATTGGGCAACCTCCAGTGCAGTCTGTGACAGCAGACTACATGGAATATTTGACATTTTCCTTGATTTGTGTTTCCTCCCACATCTCTTGACCCTGTCCTTGTCTGATGGATCACAAAACTTGAGTACGCCACCCAGACACATAGCGGCTGTAATTTCTCCTCGATGACAGCACATCAAAATCCTGTTTCACACTCCATCCAATTTTCTTTTCTATTAACTGGGTGTGAACAGGCTGCTGATTTGCTATTGTCCTATTCACACTATCGTCAAAATCAATTTCCAGTCACTGGATAGTAAGCAGAGTGGCAACCAAAACAGCTCCTCCAGCATCATGTGATGGTCCACTCTACAGACTTAACTGTGATAGAAACAGAAATAGAATCATAGTTTGGTTACAGCACAGAAGGAAGCCATCCAGCCCATCATCTCTGTGCTAGCCTCCAAAGGAGGAAGTCTAGAGTCATTCCCCTGGCTTTTCCCTGTAGCCGTGAACTTTTTTACTTTGCATACAATGATCCAATTCTCTTTTAGAAACCTTGATTGACCCTGTCTACCTCAATCATTCCTCCTGCCTCCATGTGTAAATTCCATTTTGGTCCCTAATTGGCCGCATTCTTCCTTTTATCACCATTTTACTACTTATATGCCTTAAAAGAGTTTTGGATTCCTTTTATACCAGTCATTTCTCATACTCGCTTTTTCAATAGCCCATTCTGCCCCTCCAGCCTGTTCCACTAATAGCTTCACAAGCCCACAAGATTCAAATGACTTCAGAAGATAGACAATCTCCAAAAAGGAGCCCAATTTATTTTCTCTGAATCTTTCAAATGAGTGACTAAATCATGCTCCACAGGAGAGTAACATCAACGTGTGATGTAGTTACTTCTTCAATTACCCTTTCCTTAGTTTACAATATGCATTTTACAAATTAGCATCCAAGACATAGCAAATTACAATTCACTCAACATCTGTTGCAATTGATTAAAAAGAAACGTCTTGTTTTTATATCGTGCCTTTCATGCCTTCAGGATGTCCTGAAACACTTCCCAGATAATGAAATATTTTTGAAGTGTAGTCGCTGCTGTAATGTAGGAAATGTGGCAGCCAATTTGTGCACAGCAAGCTCCCACAGACAGCAACGAGAAAATGACCAGAGAATCTGTTTTAGTGATTTTGGTTCAGGGATAAATATTGGCCAGGACACTAGGGACAATGCCACCGCTCTTCTTCAAAATCCTCAGGATCTTAAATGTCCACCTAAGACATCAGATAAGGCCTCAATTCAAAGTTGCATCCACAAAACAGCACCTCCGACAGTGCAGCACTCCCTCAGTACTGCACTGAGGCATCAGCCTAGAATTTTGTACTCAAGTCCAGGATTTTAGCAGAAAAACGGTTGATGAACAATAGCAGACATTTAAGAAAATAGCTCATGACTCACAACAAAGGTATATCCCAGTGAGGAAGAAGGATTCAAGGAAGGGGACAAACCATCCATGGTTAACCAAGGAAGTTAAGGATAGTATCAAATTAAAAGAAAAGGCATACAATGCGACAATAGTGTTAAACCAGAGGATTGGGAAAGTTTTAAAAACCAACAAAAGATGAGCAAAAAAAGAGAAAATAAACTTTGAGGGTTAACTAGCAAGTAATATAAAAACAGATAGCGAGAGCTTCTTTAAATATATAAAAATGAAGAGAGAAACGAAAGTGGACATAGGCCCCTTACATAATGAGGCTGGGGAAATAACAATGGGGAACCAGGGAATGGCAGAGTAGTTGAATAAATACTTTGCTTCAATCTTCATGGTAGAAGGCACTAATATCATTCCAGAAATACTAAGTAATCAAGGGGCAAAACAGGAGGGTAGGAAATAAATATAATAATTATCATTAGAGAAAAAGTACTAGGAAAACAAATGGGGCTAAAGGCTGATATGTTCCTTGGACCTGATGGGTTGCATCCCAGGACATTAAAAGGAAGTAGCTACAGAGATAGTGGATGCACTGGTAGTAATCTTCCAAGAATCCTTAGATTCTGGAAAAGTCCCAGAGGATTGGAAAACTGCCAATGTAACACCCTTATTCAAAAAGAGAGGGAGACAAAAAATAGGTAACTATAGGCCAGTTAGCTTAACATCTGTCATTGGGAAAATGTTAAAGTCTATCATAAAGGCTGTAATAGCAGAGCATTTAGAAATATATAATAAAATAAAGCAGCTTCAGCATGGCTCCATGAAGGGGAAATCATGCCTGACCAATTTATTAGAATTCTTTGAGCAGGTAACTAGCAGGATAGATAAAGGGGAAGCAGTAGGTGTAATATATTTGGATTTCCAAAAGATGTTCGATAAGGTGCCGCACGTAAGGCTACTTAATAAGAAATGAGCCCAGGGTGCTGGGGGAAGTATATTAGCATGGATAGAGGATTGACTAACTAATAGAGGCCAGAGAGCTGGGATAAAGGGAGCATTTTCAGTATGGCAACCTGTAACTAGTGGGGTGCCACAGGGATCAGTGCTGGGGCCACAATTACTTATAGTATATATGTATGCCTTAGATGAGAGAAGCGAATGTATTATTGCCAAGTTTGTGGATGATATAAAAATAGGTGGGAAGGCAAGTGGTGAGGATGACACAAGGAGTCCACTGAGGGATATAGACAAGTGAAGTGAGTGGGCAAAAAAGTGGCAGATGGAATATAATGTAGGAAAATATAGGTTATGCACTTTGGCAGGAAGAATGGAGGAGCTGAATATTATTTAAATGGAGAAAGACTGCAGAAGGCTGCAGCACAGAGGGATTTGGGGGTCCTTGTGCACGAAGCCCAAAAAGCTAACATACAAGTTCAACAGGTAATAGAGAAGGCAAATGGAATGTTGGCCTTTATTTCAAAGGGGAGTATAAAAATAGGGAAGTCTTGCTAAAACTATACAAAGCACTAGTTAGACCACACCTAGAATACTGTTTTGATCCCCTTATCTAAGGAAAGATGCACTGGCATTGGAGGCAGTCCAGAGAAGGTTCACTAGGTTGATTCCAGGTATGGAAGGATTTTCTTATGAGGAGCGGTTGAGTAGGTTGGGTCTGTATTCATTGGAGTTTAGAAGAATGAGAGGCGACATTATTGAAAGATATAAGATTCTTTGGGGGCTTGACAGGGTATATGCCGAGAGGTTGTTCCCCCTTGTGGGAGAGTCCAGGACCAGAGGACATAATCTCAGGGTAAGGGGGTGCCCACTTAAACAGAGATGAGAAGGAATTTCTTCTCTCAGAGGGTAGTCAATCTGTGGAATTCTTTACCACAGAGGGCTGTAGAGGCTGGGTTGTTAAGTATATTCAAGTCTGAGACAGACAGATTTTTAATCAGTCAAGGAATCAAGGGTTATGGGAAAAGGCAGGAAAGTGGAGTTGAGGATTATCAGATCAGCCATAATCTCATTGAATGGCGGAGCAGACTTGATGGGCTGAATGGCCTACTTCTGCTCCTACGTCTTATGGAGTAGGACTTGAGACTATGATCCTCAGAGCGAAGAGCTACTTCTATGTGAATCATGGAAGCTGCCAGCAGATTCTCCAGCTCGGATCCTGCCCAAGTGGCAAGTGGAAAGCTGTCAAGGTACAGAGAACATGGCATTGTGAATCAGCATCACACAGATCACCTGAAAGTGCTGTTAAATGTCCAATTGTCAATTGATGAGGTTTTAAACCACCTGCACTGGTGGATGTAAAAGATCCCATGGCATTATTTTGAAGAGAAAGGGAATTATCCCCAGTGTACTAGCCAATATTTCCTCAAACATCATCATAAAAACAGATTGTTTTGTCATTAACACATCGCTGTTCACTGTGCGCAAAATTAGTTGCCACATTTCCTAACTTCACAGAATCACAGAACTTTAATGACACAGAAGGAGGCCATTCGGCCCATCGTGTCTGCACAGGCTCTCCAAACGAGCATTATGACCTATTGCCATTGCCCTGCCTTTTCCCCGCACCCCTGCACATTGTTTCTATTCAAATAATCATTTAATGGCCTCTTGAATGCCTCGATTGAACCTGCCTCCACCACACTTCCAGGCAGCGCATTCCAGACCCCAACCGCTCGCTGGGTGAAAAAGCTTTTTCTCACGTCACATTTGCTGCTTTGGCAAAACACTTTAAATCTGTGCCCACTCGTTCTTGATCATTTTACGAGTGGGGACAGCTTCTCCCCACCTCCTCTATCCAGCACCCTCATGATGTTGAACCTCCCTATCAAATCTCCTCTTAGCCTTCCTCTCCCCAAGGAGAACAGTCCCAACCTCTCCAATCTATTCTCACTGCTGAAGTTTCTCGCACCTGGGACCATTGTGGTAAACCTCTTCTGCAATCTCTCCAATGTGTTCACATCTTACAACAGCAACTATGCTTCAAAAAGGAAAGGTCCCACTGTGATGTGGGACATCCTGCCCCATGTGCCCAAAGTTCAGTGGGTCGAGAATTGGCCTGTTCAGTCACACGAAGACCCAGGGCAGAAACCCAGGACCCTGAGTAGTCGTCATCCTCACATCAAGGAACAGCCAATGGCAACACTTCAAAAAGCACTCCATTGGCTATAAAGCACTTTGACTCATCCAGCGGTGATGTCAAGCGCTACACAAGTGCTATATAAATACAAATCTTACTTTTAAGGGAAGGCTGAAAACTCCTTCACTGCAAAATCCAAAGCTGAACATTTTTCTAAAACTAGGGAATCAAATCAAATTAGGTCTAGAGGAGCTGTTACACTTGCAAATGGTTGTGAGCATATCTACCTCTTACTCTTAATTATAAAGAAACTTTCTCAGTAAACACACAAATCTTTTTCAAAAAATATGCTTCTGGAAATGTTCAAGCAATAACTGGTACAGTTTTCCTACCAGATAGTTTCTGCATCCTGAGGTGTCCCTGGGATCAGTGCAAGTTCCCTGTAGAGGTGAATCCACAATGCAGGTGAGGTCTGACTATCTCAGCCTCCCAGTGACCTTCAATCAAATGAGGAGAAAATTGTAAAGTTTAAAGCATTTTTACAATGATAGGAAAGTGGAAAATAAACTTGCAGCCAACCCTCCCCCTTGGAATAAAACGCACGCTAAGCATTTAAAATTATTCTTGTTTTCACTCAGACGCTTTGCCAGGCTGCATTTTTCTGGAGAGAATGGTTTCCATTTCAAATTTGTTTTATAAAGTAAAAATCAAACTTTTCACAGGCTTGTGAGGTGGCTTCTGACTCAATGGCTTGATGCCTGAGTCTCTCGATCTGTGGCGGGAAGTAAGAGAAGGAGGCCTTTGTTCAGAGTCTTCGGCTGTCCTGAATTTCAGAACTTGGCAAACGCAATTCCCTCTATTGCCGAGGTTTCCTGGGATGATTTCACAGCTTCTCAAATATCTGCTGTTTCACCCAGTCTGCTGTGATGCTCTGCGGATTTGTTTATTGCAAGGCACCTTTTAACAAGTTATCCCGAAAACTACAATTTATTACACAGGTCAGTCAGAAGTAACAGATAATCGTTTCCTTTTATGCTTGAATGGTGAGAGAACTGCGGAGGTTAATGGATGTTTCAAGTTGGGAGTAAATTTACACTTTTTTCTCTTTCTCCTACTCCTTCTTTCTAAGTTTGTGAAAATGCTGTGACTCCTGTAGTCACAGACAATAATGTCTGGTAGTTAAAGGCTATCTGCATTCAGAAATTGAAGTCGTAAAAATCCTACAGCATTGGAGGTCATTCAGCCTGTACTGGATCTTTGGAAGGGCTTTCCATCATGTCCCACTCCTCTGTTCTTTCCCTTTAGCCATTCAAATTTTTCACTTTTTAGTATTTATTCCAATTTCCATTTGTGAGTTATTGTTAAATCTGCTTCACCCAGCCTCTCATTTCAGATCATAAGCATAAAAAGGCTCATCTCCCATCCTCCTCTTTAGCCAATCAACTTAAATTATGTGAAAGCTCTTGTGTGCAAATCTAAATTGTTAATCTAGAATAACCTGCCAAGCAACATCGTTAAAAGGTATCAGAAGACATTAGGATGGCAAGCAGTGAGCATTGGAATGCTGGGAGAAACTAGCCGTTAACTCCAATATTTTACTGGTATTTGCGTTGTGTAAAATCAGCGAAACATTTATCTGCTGGCAGGCTTGGAAAATCCTGCCTTAGCTGTGGGGAGAATTTTGGAGACTGTGCATGGGGCTTCTCGATAGTGAAAGGGCCCAGGAATGGCCACTATACTGTAACACTGCAAAAATCCTGACCCTAGCTGCAGGGGGTCCTCACGTTCAGTGTAAAAGCTGCGAAACATTTATCTGCTCGCAGGCTTGGAAAATCCTGCCTCACGACCACAGATCCAGGGCAATTTGCAATCAATTGGCTCTGGCTCTTTGCAAATTGATGATTCTTTTTTCGCAGCTGGAACTTTCAGAGAGCAGAAAGCTCATTTCCACCCACACACAGATTGAGGAATGTGAGAATGGAGCAGTGGAAGACTAAACTATTGCAAGGGAAATCCTCAAGTGAAGGAATAAAAGCTTTGTTAGGGAAAAAATCTTTAAAAACTGATTGCAGCAATTAATTTAAGACTTTAAGATGCATTTTTATTTAATTGTACAAAGTTAAATTTCACATCCAGGATTTACAGAGTCATAGGAGCACAAAAGGAGGTTATTCAGCCCATCATGTTCATGATTTGTCACTATATTTAAGAGGGAAATTCTAACTTACCAGAACAAGAAACAAATTCGTTAATCACAATGGCTGTAACAGTAACTTTAACCTTTTGCTTCTTACTGTGGGGCATGAAACACGAGATGACTCCTAAGTAGGGGTCAGATTTTCCGACTGCTTTTTAAAAAAACATGAATCTTTCTTACAATGCAGGTGCAAGTTTTGAAATCAGCTGTCTAATTCGGGTAAATTGATTTGAGTGGTCTCATCTACAAAAGCACTATCTGTTGGTTTTTAAAAATTTCCTGTACATTATAAAGCATGTAATTAAATGTTTAAATGAATGTCATAGAATCATACAGCCCAGAAAGAGGCTATTCAGCCCTTCATGTCTATGCTGGCTCTTTGAAAGAGCTAAAAAGTACAGGGTTCAAACCACACTTGTTTAAGAGAGGGAGCCGGCAGTGTCTATGGAAGTTGTACCTTTAACAAGAGCTGATTGAGGGAGAAGAGGGAAAAAGCATCTCAAGTTAATTGTGATGGTGAGAGAATACAATTCATGGGGAAGTAATTCTGCCCCTGCTGCACGTTTTAAGCAATGGGCTCATTTAGTTTGGATTCCAAGGCTAGTTTCACGTTACTAAACCCAACTACCTTAACCAGCAGCAGATTTGGAAAGACCACGGATTAACAAACCGAGCGTCCAGAACCTCGTCAAAAGTGGCTTTAGCAACTGATGGAATGTTAAACAATTGATGAAGGCCATAGTGACAAAATAACACAATGAGGGGGGGGGGGGGGGGGGGGGGGGGGGGGGGGGCGGGGACAGACACACACATTCCAACCCAGCAAATAACACAAGGGAAAAACCATTTATCTCCTTGTCTCTACAGCACTTCAGACAAAAACAGGTCCCTTTCACAGGCTCATCATTCCCTATATTCAGTGCAACAGTTAGTTTCACTAAAAACAGATTATCTAATCAGTTATTTCATTGCTGCATTTCCTACATTACAATAGTGGCTACACTTCAAAAGTACTTCATTGGCTGTGAAAGTGCTTTGGGCCTTGGTTATTTAAAACATTTGAGATTTAATACTTTTAAGAATTTTGAGGCAATCTTTCTCCCCTCAAAAGACACAGAGGGCAGCCGGCTATTTAACTGTGAGAGCAACACAGCTGGGGCTGACCTTAGTCAAGTGTACACTGTAGAGCAGGAGATCTGATGGGAGATATCTGATCTTCACACAAGGTCAAAGTGGGATACAATCCTTTTTCTTTAAATTTACGTTCTTTATAAATAGTTGATAGATATAAATAGAATATATTAAATTCAAAACAAATACATAAATATTTTAGACACTTTGGGAATCTTTGGGATAACCGCAGACTTACAAGGAGGGTGTGTTGTACATCTCAGATTGTATAAATATATAGATATTTACACAGATTAAAGGGAACTTGCAGTCCAGCATGAGTAAATTATAAGCTTCTTTATAACGTAAAGCACTGAGAATGTTCCTGGTGGAGAGTCCAATGGACATTAAAAAATAAATGATTAAAAAGGTCTTTGTGGAGCGGCTGTATCTTTTCTTTGCTCCTTCACTGTGAGTTAGATCCATCACTGATCCCAATGGAGTTCCCTGGATTAGGATTTTTCATTCTGATTGAGCTGTGTTTAAAAAATCCACAAGTTAGTCTTCACTTTGTCATTCCAACCTTTAACAGTCTTGATCCCCTGGACACAAGGGAGAGGCAGACACTAGAGCCATAGAGACAATTGTGGCGAGGAACCAGGAGGCTGATCCTTGCCAGCAGAGGATTGAGTTAGGAGGAATTTTGGGGTCCAGTTTCTTGGAAGGCTGCGCCTGACAATGATTGAGAGGTGGAATTTCAGCAAAATTTAAGAAAGCAAAATTACAATATTACTTCAATTCAGAACTTGACAGCAGGGCAAACAGGGAAGACAAATTTACAACACTAACTTGCATTTATTTGGTGCCTTAATTGTTAAAATGAAGTCCTAAAGAGCTTCAGAGAAGCATTAATCAGACAAAAATGAACCTGAAGTGTGAGGAGGAACAATGAGGTGTTGTGGCACTCAGCTTAGCCAACATGTTGGGTTTAAGGAGAGACTTTAAGGAAGAAGCACAAATGAAATGGTAGAATGAACTCAGATGGAATTCAAGAGGGTGGATGGCTGAGGATGGGGTGGAGGGGAAGGTGCACAATAGACAAGAGCTGGAGGAAAGGAGAGAATTCAGTCTGGAGAAGATGAAGATATTGAGGAAGGGGAGACCATGAAGGAATTTAAATACGAGGGTGAGAATTTTTAATTTGAGGCTTTGGAGGAACCAGTGTAGGTCGGCAAGCAGTACAGGAAATGGACAAGTTTTGGAGAGGTGTAAAAAGAATTTCTTTGAGGAGAGGATGATTAACTGGATGATGTGTGTAGAATGTGAGTAACCATGTTAGAGATAACTAATAGCAGAAAAACTCTCTTTCTGGATGTATAATCCAAGTTGAGTATTCCTGATCACCATCCACTTCCTAAAATGGCTCAATCTGAACCGAAGAGGGTTTTATGCACATTCCCGCACACTTTGATGAGACAGTGAAAGTTGCTTTTACAAAGAGCAAATTGCTATCATTTGAGTGGCATTTGGAACCAACAAACAAACACAGACTGAACTGGGATGGGTGGTGTGGGAGATGGTGGTAAACCAGTCTTCCTCTTTACTATCAAATAGTCCATGCATAGGTAGGAGGCAGGTCTTTAAAAAATAAAATCATTGGTTCAAACTGAACTCTAAGGGCCCTTTGTGCAGAGTTCCTGATCTTGACCAGGTCACCTGGTGGAGGCTATTTAGAATTGAAACAGACCATTCCAAAGTGCAAGTAACTTTAGTCACCTTCTGGTGAACAGGGTCAAAGGGAAGAGATCACCCTTCAATACAATAATCCAAACTGAACTGTGAAGGAAAGATCAATTTTTCTCTTAATATTACTATGGGATGCTTTAAAGCGGGCTTATGGTGACAATGTGTGTCTGTGCGTGTGTACATGTAGCTTAATTAATCTCCAGACAGTCAGGCTGCAAGGTTTGAAATCATCAAAAGGGAAAAGGTGTAAAACAACCATTTGAAATGGTGATGGGTAAACTAGGATGAAGTCTCAGCAGGTAATGTGTGAATGGAATTTACATTTTTAGACAAATTGAGAGGTTGTTTGATTTTCAAAGGGACATGATAAGATGTTTACAACTGGCAAGATAAATAAGGCAAAGTTATGAAATGTATTTTTCCCGCAAGTGCTGGCCATAATGACAACATGAAATATTTTAATATTCTGGGAAAAGTAATTACCAAAGAAAGGTTGAAACAATGGGATTTACAGATCAAAAGGAAGGAAATATATTTAAATAAAGATGGAAAGTTGTGTGTGGCATGACCATGTGAGATCTTGAAAGGTGCTCTGTGTGAAACAGACTTGTGAGAAAAGCCTCTAGCCACTTGGGGAAGTTTGCTGTTCCAGTAACCAAGGTTTCGTTAAAAGCCTTTGGAGTTCCATTGTCAAGTGAGAGGGAGAAAGCAGTTGTGAAATAACTCCCTTATAGCAACTTTGGGTGCGTGTGTTAATATTGCTGGATGTTTTATAGATTAAGAATCTATTTGAGAATGTTGCTTGAAAGGGTTGTATAGTGGAGAGTTTAGTTAAGTAGAAATCTTGTGAGAACTGTTATAAAACTAAAAGTAGCTGTGTAACACTGGTCTTGTGTGTTTACGTTTTCTTTTCTGAACAAGTGTTTTAAATTAATCTTTAAAATCTCTAAACTGGTAGTGGACTCATTACTTCTGACTTCGATGAACAAACATTCTCGTAATAAATACAAATTGCAAAATCGTTGGGATAGCGTGGCTAAGTTTCCCTTTGGGATTTGGTCAAATACCACCGGCCATATCATAACAGAACAGTTTCCCTTTAGAAGAAGAGGAACATTTTCTTTCCAAGTTATTTCCTCCCATATCCTGACTGGCAGCAAGTCCCATTCATCTATCACTCCTGTGCTCGCTAACCTACACTGGCCCTGATCCAGCGATGTCTTAATTTTAAAATCCTCATTCTTGGATTCAAATCCCTCAAGGCCTCGTCCCTATATATGTCTGTGGCTTCCTTCAGCCCTACAATCCTCCAACATTTCTGCACTCCTCCAATTCTGGCCTCTTGAGCAACCCAAATTTCCTTTGCTCCACCACTGGCAGTCATGCGTTCAGCTGCCGAGATGTTAAACCACTCTCTCTTCCTTCAAGATGCTCCTTAAAATGTACCTCTTTGACCAAACATTTTCTAACCAGTCCCAATATCTCTGTACGGTTTAACATTATATTTATTTTGATAATAGTTCCTGTGAAGTGCTTTGGACATCAGAGGTGTTATATAAATGCAGGTTTTTATTGTTGACAAGATCACCCTTCATCCACAGCTGTCAGGCTTACGAGCTGGAGCAGGCCGCTGATGTGACTGACCTCCCCTGGAGCACAGAGCCAAAGGTCAAAGTGAGAGGGGGATGACCAGGATGCAGCAGGTAAAGGAGAAAGGTCAGGATCCCAAATCCAACACCCACATTCCAAACTACAACACTGCCTCGATAGCACATAGAGAAAAAAATAAACAGAAGTAAAAGTTAAAGGAAATGTAACAATCCAGGATTGTATCTTGCACTTTGTAGCAGCTTTCTGTTGCTCATCACGACATGACCACAGGGATAGAAAATGCACCAACTCCATCTACTGGTCGACAGGATTCCTGAATGGAAGGAAATTCTTCTCGGCTTCACTATCCTCAAACTTCTGAGTTTCTCCGGGTGCAGTTCCACCCACAGGTCCCCGGCCTGGGGTGCAGTTCCACCCACAGGTCCCCGGCCTGGGGTGCAGTTCCACCCACAGGTCCCCGGCCTGGGGTGCAGTTCCCCCCACAGGTCCCCGGCCTGGGGTGCAGTTCCACCCACAGGTCCCCGGCCTGGGGTGCAGTTCCACCCAGAGATCTCCTGTCCGGGGTGCATTCTGACCTCGTGTATCTATGCCTGAGGTACAGCTTCACCTGTCCCCTTGTCATTCCACCCAAAGAACCAGTCAAGGAATTCTATACAGCAGGCGCAAGCTTAACATTTGATGGTTAGTGTGAAAAGAACTTGCATTTATATAGCACCTTTCATTACCGCAGAATATCCCAAACAGCTTAACTGTCAACTAAATATTTTTGAAGAGTAGTCATTGTTGTAACATAGGAAATGCAGCTGCCAATTTGTGCACAGTAAGATCCCACAATCAGCAATGGGATAATAATGGATAGTCCGTAGATTGTGCCTGTGCCGGCTCTTTGAAAGATTCTATCCAATTAGTCCCACTCCTCTGCTCTTTCCCCATGGTCCTGTTAATTGTTCCCCTTTAAGTGTGTATCGAATTCTCCTTTTGAAAGTTGTTATTGAATCCCCTCCCAGTGCCGTTTCAGGCAACGCATTCCCGATCACAACAACATGCTGCATAAAAAAATAATTCTCCTCATCTCCCTCTGGTTCTTTTGGCAATTATCTTAACTCTGGTTCCCCTGATTATTGACCCTCCTGCCAGTGGAAACAGATTCTCCTTATTTACTCTTTCAAAACCCCCCATCACATTTGCTCTATAAATCATCAAAGGAATATAAAGTTTGAATGGTGATTTTTTTTCCCCCACTTTACTCATGTTGTCACAAACCTGTCTTTGTACTTTGTGGATGAGGTCACATATCCTACTGACCATCCCCAATCCATGGTCTGAGAATTCCTGGCTGAAGTTGATCTTGAGGTATTCGTAATATTTTAGAATCACTTCTCTGAAAGTGAAAGCAGACAGATCACCCGTTAGTTCACCGAAGACAACTTGCTCGGGTTGGGGGGTCGGTGGGGGGGGGGGGGGGTTGTTGCAGGAGGTGATTTGGTTTTTTCTTGTTGATGGAAGTAGGATACAGTGGGTGAACCCAGTGAACCCTCAATCCATGGGGAGCTACACTCAGAGTGTGGGAGTCAAAGACAGAGCGACAGCACCAAATGCACCAATTGCCTGAAAGAACAACAAAAGAAAGCTGGAAAAACTCAGCACTGCACTGTTTTCCAACATGTCACCCCGTGAATTTATCTCCGACTTTCCAATAACTTGTCAATATCTCGAGTTGCTGATACCAACAGATCTCAATGTTCTGATTTGAGGAACATCACCCAGTGAGGCAGCAGCTCGAAAATCTGTCATTTTCAATCCTCCAGGCCTATTCATTTCTAATTTTTTCAGTGTCTTTATTCAAATGTCTGCTGCCCATGTCCTAACTGGCACCAAGTCCCGTTCACCCATCTCCCTCACGTGTTCACTGATCCACACTGACCTCTCTGTCCAGCAACACTTCAATTTTAAAATTCTCATTCTTATTTTCAAATCACCCCTCCCTATCTCTGTAACCTCCTCGAGCCCCTCAACTGTCCGAGGTCTCTACGCTCCTCCAATTCTGGCCTCTTGCATGTTGCCGAATTTAATCGCTCCACCATTGGTATCCACACCTTCAACTGTAGAGGCTCCAAGCTCTGGAATTCCCTCCCCAACTCTCTTCACCTCTGTCTCCTCCTTTAAGACAATCTTTAAAACTACCTCCTTGACCAAGCATTTCCTAATATCTCGTTATGTCCTTTGAAGTCAAACTCTGTCAGATAATTGCCCTGTGAAGTGCAATGTTAATTTTGTTGACTATGTTAAAGGCATTGATAAATACAAGTTGTTACTGTTGAAAGCAAGAAAGCTCCGAGATACTTCAGAGGTAACTGAGAATTACACAGAAATATCAAGCCCAATGTAGTAATCTGATGTGTAATATAACTTTTAAGTCAAATGCTGTAATGTAAGATCACATGATCTTGATACCCAATAGCAGAGTAGCGCAGGCTACCTCTGTAGAGAAGTCTCGAGTTAGAGTCTGAAGAGAGAAGACAGAGTTTGAGGTGTAAGCGCACAAGTGTAGCTGCTGAGTTCCTTTTATAAATAAATAGAATGTGTTTGTTCTAATAACGGTCCATAGATCTTCCCTTTCTTGGTACCAACCTGGTCATCTCGAAACAAGCGTGCAGCCCGGATCCTTTAGCCTCAACTAACTAGGGCACTGGATCCAACAAACTGGTGACAAGAGTGAAAAGCAAGAAAGGAAAATTCCCTTCCTGATCGTCGAAGTAATCCCCTCGGAGCGTGCCGCAATCTGGAAGAGTGGAGCCTTTCAATCCAATCTCGGATGACGGATCTCAGTATGTTGAACACCTCGTGTTCTTCTTCCAGGCAAACGACATTGTGGGGGGAAGAAGAGGCACATGATTCTTCTGACCACATGTGGGAGTGAGGCATATGGATTAATTCAAAATTTGTTGGCACCCAGTGCTCCAGATTCGAAGTTTTGATGACTGAGTGAACCTCGTAAAGAATCATTACCAGCGCAAGCCGTCCATGATGATGCAACAGTTCAAATTTAACTGAAGGAATAGAGCTGCGGGGGAGACAGTTGCTTGCTACGTGGCAAGTCTGAAACAATTAACTGAATATTGCGAGTTTGGTACATCTATCAATGATATGCTGAGAGATTGTTTGGTGCGTGGTATAAACAAAAATGTGATTCAAAAGAGATTACTGTCTGAAACAAATTTCGATTTTCAGAAGGAATTGGAAATCACTCTGGCAATGGAAAGTGCAGTGCGAGACTCAAAAGCCATACAGGGAGCACAAAATGGTGCTGTCCTCCACATTGGGCAGGGAGCCTCAGCCAAAAAGAGTGCAAAACTGCAAAGCTTTACTCAGAAGCGGGAAGCAGCCATCGCTAGCAGACAAATTGAAAGAGATAAATTATTAGCAAAAACATGTCTTAGTAGTAAACAGAGGTAGGAGCAGACAACCTTGTAATGAACCATAGTTTAAAAAGATCAAATGCTTTTTCTGTCATTGAAATGAACACCTCACGAGACATTGTGAAAATAGAATCAGGCCGACTTCCAGACAAAAGCAATAACCCAATGAGATTAACAGCGTTGAAAAACCTGAAGTAATAGATTCTGATATCGGTTCATTATATCTGTAACTATGAGAGTGAATGAGAAGCCTATCCAAATGGAGGTGGATACCAGAGCAGCCACTACGGTGATTGATGAGCATACTTTTACATACCTGAATCATGGGGAAGGTAAACTAACTTTAGAAGAAACTGGTGACAAATTTTAAACTTACACAGGAGAGGACATACAAATCAAGGGCATATGTAAAGTACATTATGGAGGTCAAACAGTGAGATTAGCCTTGACAGTAATAGCAGACATGGGACCTAGTCTCCCCGGACGAAACTGACTGAAAGAAATTCATTTGGAATGGACTGAAATCTTCCAACTGAGAACCAATGTGCTATCAGAGCTACTACAAAGATATGCCTCAGTTTTCAAGGACGAACTTGGAACAATTGAGGGGCTACAAGCAAAAATTCATGTAGATCCATAGAAAAAACCAAGATTCATTAAGACAAGACACCGAAATGGACAGATTAGAAAAACTGCAAGTGTTATAACCAGTGCAGTTTTCAGAGTGGGAAGCACCAATTGTACCTGTTCTCAAACCTGACCGAAGCATTCAAATTTGTGGGGACTACAAATTAACAGTCAACAAAATGTCAAAATGTGATGGACACCCCATACCTAAAATTGAAGACTCGTACCCTAATCTGCCAGGTGGAACTGCCTAAATGAAGTCATGCCTACCAACAATTGGAATTAGAGAAGGCATCCCAGAAATTTGTCACCATTAATACACACAAGGGGTTGTATCAATACAGCCATTTACCTTTTGACATATCTTCAGCTCGCGCCATATTCCAAAGAACCATGGAAAGTTTACGACAGGGACTGCCCCACGTTGTAATTTATTTGGATGACGTTCTCATGACTGGACTCACAGAAAAGGAACATTTGATGAACTTGGAAGAAGTTTTGAAACATTTGAAACAGGTTGGAGTGAGGTTGATAAAAGAAAAGTGCACATTCCAAGCGTAAGAAGTAACTTACCTAGGTCACAGGGGATTCACAAGGCTGACATCCAGTTGAAGAAAAAGTGAAAGTCATTAAAACAGCCCCAGCGCCAAAGAATACATCCGAACTGAAATCACTCTTGGGGATGATCAATTATTATGGACACTTCTTGCCTAATTTGTCAACAGAACTGGCACCACTGTGTTACTTGCTCAAGAAAATCCAGCGATGGTCCTGATAAACACCACAAGAAGCTTTTCCAAAAGTGAAACAGTTGTTACAATCATCTACACTTCTAGTATATTCTGACCCAAAAAAAGGGCAGATATTAACGTGTGGTGCATCTCCCTATGGAGTGGGAGCAGTGCTTTACCATCGAATGGACGATGGATCAGAACGACCTACAGGATATATGTGTCAAGAACACTCAATACAGCAGAAAAAGGTACTCTCTCAAATTGAAAAAGAAGGCCTAGAGATCATTTTCGGTGTTAAGAAGTTTAATTAACATGTGTAAGGTTGTCATTTTACCATCATAACGGACCACAAGGCATTATTAGGATTATTCGGTGAAGACAAGGCTATACTCCCTATAGCCTCGGCAAGGGTACAAAGGTGGGCATTGATCTTGGCAGCGTAAGAGTATACTTTTATCCATAGACCCAGAAGTCAAATTGCAAATGCAGACGCACTCAGTCGTTTGCCCTTGTAGATAAAAGATGAGGATGTTCCAATTCCTCAAGAATTGTTTTGTTATTGAACTTCTTGGGCTCATCACTGATACGTATTAGACAAATTAAAGATTGGACAAACCGAGACCCGGTCTTATCCAAAGTGCAAAATCAAATTCTTCATGGTTGGTCACAAAAATAAGAATCTGATTAAAGGAAATCGCATTTCCAGAGAAGATACGAGATAACTAGCCAAGAAGATATTTTATTGTGGGGAGCTCGAGTGATTGTTCCTCCAAAAGGATGAAAGCCATCATTATCTGAACTTCACAGTACACATCCTGGAATTTCCAAAATGAATGCAATATGTGGTGGCCTGGAACAAGAACTGAAAGGAATTTGGAAGACAGACGTTGATCAAAATCAACCCATCGAATCATGTACTCTGGAATTGGTGCTATTGAACTGTTTTATCCCACCCTTAAAATCCATGTTTTTGTGTGTCTTATGTATGTGTCTGTGTGTGTGTGTGTGTGTGTGTGTGTGTGTGTGCACGTGTATAGGGATTTAAGAACAGATAGAGTTTATGTTATAGAGTTAGAAATTAGCAGTTCATGTTTCTTTCTTTTGCCACTGGTTAAAGACAATTTGTTCAATGAACAGCTATTTACTTATTAAGTTTACAAGCGTATTCTGTTAAACTAAATTAACCAATTAGGCAGGTTGATCAATGGAAGAGAGAAAGAAAGAGACAGACAGTACCAGCCTAAAAAGCTGGATTTTAAAAAGGAGACATCAGATGCAGAGGAAAGCTCTGATGATGGGAAAATCTTTAACCTAAAACCTAGTGGAGAGATATTTAAATTTGTACAAGCTCTTCCAAAGTTTGGGGAAGGAGATGTTGAAGCATTCTTTATTTAATTTGAGAAGATAGCTAAACAGATAAGCTGGCTAAAGGAAAACTGGACATTGCCCATGCAGAGCAAATTGACAGGTAGAGGACAGGAAATTTATGCTTCACTGTCAGAGGAGGTTTCTAGAGATTATGAAGTGGTGTAAAAGGTCACTTTGAATGCATATGAGTTGGAACCTGAAGCGTACAGACAAAAGTTTCAAAATTTAAGGACACAACCTGGGCAAACTTACATTGAAGTTGAAAGGATTAAGCAAAGTAGTTTTGACAGGTGGATATGAACATTAGGAGTTGAAATTACCTATGAAGTTTTCAGAGAGACCATTCTCTTGGAAGAATTTAAAAACTCCTTATCTTCTGTAATAAGATCCCATGTTGAAGACCAAAGGGTTGCAACTGCTGGTCAGGCAGCAGTAATGACTGATCCATAAAACTAAACTTTTTTCATCAACCCCTCCCCAGATCAGGCAGGAAGGTACTGAGGGTGGAGGTGAAACTCGAAGGCCTAAGTGTTTCCATTGTAATAAAGTGGGACACACTCGTTCAGAATGCTGTAAGTTGCGAGGAAAGCCCATGGGGCTTATTGGAGTTCATAAGAGAGAGTCCAAAAAGGGAACTCAAAAAGAAAATGCCACAGATCAAATTGTAGCTTTAACTACAAATAAGGGTCTGGAGCTAAACACTGCTGTGAATGCAACTGAAGTGAATAAGGTAGATGAGAGATACAAAGGGTTTTTGTCTGAAGGAAATATAACCCCTTTTCCATCAAATGATGTAGCTAAACCCATAATTATATTAAGGGATGCAGGAGCTACTCAAACTCTTTTGCTGGAGGAGGACTTAGTTTTCCCTCCAGAGAGTTCAATGAAAGCTAAGGTATTGGTAAACGGGATAAGTGGAGAGTATATCCCAGTTCCATCGTACAAAGTAATTAGAGTGTGGTTTGTTGTCTGGATCAGTGGTTGTAGGAGTGGTTAATAAATTACCTGTGGATGGAGTTGATTTGCTCCTGGGGAATGATTTGTCAGGAGTGAAGGTTATAGCTTCACCCATAATTACGGAAGGTCCGAGAGAGGCTAAAGAGACGGAGCAGTTACAAGAACAAGTTCCTGGTATTTTTCCATCGTGTGTGGTGATCAGAGCAATGGCTAAACAAGGACATCACTAGAGGTCAAAGTAATACCACAAGCAGATGTTAGAGTAGCCAAAACATTCTTTAAGGATGAGGATAATTCAAAGGAAGCATTTGGCATGTATTCATTAATTGAGGCTCAGAAAGCAGATCCAGGGTAAAACAAGTTAGTACAGTCAGCTCACACTGAAGCTGAGACGGAAGGAGTTCCAAAGTGCTATTACCTTAACAACGAAGTTCTGATGAGGAAGTGGAGATACCCTCACAGACCTGTGGATGAGGAATGGATGGTTGTTCATCTGATAGTGGAACCGCCCAAATATCGTAAGCAGATATTGCGAGTAGCACATGAAATTGCTATAGCAGGACATGTAGAATAAGGAAAACGCAAGCATCGAAAAACAGGCATTTTACCTGACCTAGACTTAATAAGGATTTAGTGCAATTTTTTAAAATGTGTCACACATGTCAGGCAGTAGGTAAACCTCAACATGTAATCAAACCAGCACCTTTAATATAAAAGCAAAATACTGCAGATGCTGGAAATCAGAAACAAAAAAAAAAAATTGCCAGAAAAACTCAGCAGGTATGACAGCATCTGTGGAGAGAAAGACAGAGTTAATGTTTTGAATCCGTATGACTTCTTCTTCAGAACTAACTCAGAATGGGCTCGAAACGTTAACTCTGTTTCTCTCTCCGCAGATGCTGTCAGACCTGCTGAGTTTTTCCAGCAATTTTTGTTTTTGTTTCAGCACCTTTAATATCCATACCAGTTTTTGAAGAACCATTTGGTCGGGTATTAGTAGGTTGTGTAGGACCATTACCCAAAATGAAAGCAGGACATCAGTATATCCTTACAATCACGGATATGACAATCCGATTTCCAGAAGCTATTCCTTTAAGGATGATTAAAGCTAAGGTGGTAGTGGAAAAGTTAACTCTGTATTTCACCCATTATGGCCGACCAATTGAAACACAATCTGACAAAGGTTCTAACTTCATGTCCAAAATTTTCCAGGACATAATCAGCAGTTTGGGTATCGAACAAATAAAGTCTACTGCCTATCATCCACAAACACAGGAAGCTTTAGACAGATACCATCAGACTCTCAAAACCATGATTAAGACCTATTGTCATGAAAACCCAAGGGATTGGGACAAAGGATTAGATTTCTTACTATTTGCTACCAGAGATTCTCCGAATGAATCTATTGAATTTAGTCCATTAGAATTGATCTATGGTCATGAAATAAGAGTGATTAAGGAAAAGTTCCTAAAGCAGAAGGATGAATCCTCCATGTTGGGTTATGTGTCTATGTATCAAGGAAGGCTCACAGGAACATGTAAAGTAGCACGAGAGCATTTGAAAATTTCCCAAGACAAAATGAAAGAATGGGCAGACAAACAAGCTACAACTAGGACGTTCCAAGCAGGAGATGAAGTATTGGTATTATTACCTTTGCAGGGTGAACCCCTGAAAGTGAAATTCAATGGCCCCAACAAGGTAGTTAGGAGGGTTAGTAAAGCAACTTATCTGATAAGATATTCTTGAGCGTAGAGAGAAGAAACGATTTTGTCAGATAAACATGTTGAAGCAATATCATCGCAAGGAAGATGATGGGAAAGAGCAAGTATGCCAGATGATAGGAGTAATGAGGATGACAGAGACAGTAAGAGTAAGGTGGAGGGAGAAGTAGGCGGTGCACAGAGCAAACCTCCTACAGGTCCTCCTCTCGCACTCTCCTAGACTCTTGTGGGACAGGCAGCCAGCAGCACCTAGAGGAGAGTACGAGAGGAGCGTGGATGACCATGTGGGCAGGAGGTGCCTCCGACTGGAACAACTCGAGCTCCGAGTTTTGCAGCTTGAGTGGCAGCTGGGAGCACTATGGTGCCTTCACGAGGCTGAGGCGTTTGTGGATAGCATGTTTCAGGATGTGGTCACCCCACAGCTTAAGGAAATGCAAGCAGAGAGGGAATGGGTGACCGGCAGGTGGAAGAAGGGGACCAGGCAGGTAGTGAGGGAACCCCCTCTCTCTCTCTCTCTCCCCCCCCCCCCCACCAACCCCCGAGTGAATCTCGATCGCAAACCACTTATTGGTCTTGTGAAATGGTGAGAGTGATGTGATGGTTCCTCTGTGGAGGCCATGGCACTGAGGGTAGTCCAGTTGCTCAGGGAGGGAGGAAGAAGTGTGGAAGGGCAATAGTGGTAGGGGATTCGTTAGTGAGGGGAGTAGACAGGCGCTTTTGTGGCCATAGACGTGACTCCAGGATGGTTTGTTGCCTCCCGGCTGCCAGGGTCAAGGATGTCACAGAACAGCTGCAGGGCATTTTGAACGGGGAGGGTGAACAGCCAGAGGTCATGGTCCATGTTGGGTCAATGACGTAGGAAGAAAGAGAAATTAAATCCTGCAAGCAGACTTTGGGGAGTTAGGTAGGAAATTGAAAAGCAAGACTACAAAGGTAGTCATCTCCAGATTACTCCTGGTGCCACGCAGTAGTGAGTATAGGAACAGAAGGATACAGCAGATGAATGTGTGGCTGGAGAGATGGTGCAGGAGGGATTCCTGGGGTATTGGGACAGTTTCTCGGGGAGGTGGGACCTGTACAAATTGGACAGATTACATATGAACAAGAACGGGACCAACATTCTCGCGGGGAGGTTTGCCAATGCTGTTGGGTGGATTTAAACTAAATTGGCAGGGGGGGTGGGATCCTGAAAAGTGATTCAGAGGGGAGAGAATCTGAGTTTGGGAGAGAAGCTGAGTTTGAATTAGAAATTAAAACACTAATGAGAGAGTCTGGAAGGCAGAGGAAACATGGGATGGATAAGAAATAAGTAAGTTTAGCAAAGCTAAATGGAATATATTTTAATGCAAGGAGCCTGAGGAATAAGACGAGCACATGGGAGTATGAACCAAAGCTATGACCGAGACTTGGCTAAAAGGAGGGCAGGGTTGGCAGCTCAACATTCCCGCTTATAGGTATTCAGACAAGATAGAGAGGGAGATAGAAAAGGAAGGGGGGGGGATTGTAATATTGATCAAAGGATCACTGAGGAGGGATGATATATTGAAAGGAGGCATTATGGGTAGAAGTAAAAAACACAAAAGGGGCAAACATGCTGTTGGGTATGTACGATAGGCCCCCAAAGAGTCAGGGAGAGATAGAGGATCAAATATGTAATCAAATTTCAGAGAAATGTAAGAATAATAGGGCAGGAATAGTAGAGGATTTTAGCTACCCAAATATTAACTGGGATTGTTTTAGTGTGCAAGGTAAGGAGGGAGCAAAATTCTTATGCTGCATCCAGGAGAACTCTATTAGTCAATATGTAGAAAGCCCAACAAGGGAGGGGGCAGTTCTGGACCTAATATTCAGAAATGAGCCCAGGCAGGTGGAAGGCATATCAGCAGGAGAGCATTTTGGAAATAGTGACCATAACTCTGTTAGATTTAGGATAGTTGTGGAAAAGGATAAGGTTGGGCCGGGAATAAAAGTTCTAAACTGGGGAAAAGCTAATTTTACTAAGGTCTGATACGATTTGGCCCAAGTGGACTGGGAGCAGTAATTTGCAGAAAACTGTTTAAGAGCAGTGGGAGGCATTTAAGGAGGAAATAGCAAAAGTACAGGACAAATATGTTCCCGTAAAGACAAAGTGGTGGGGAGAACAAATCCGGAGAACCCTGGACATCAGGGTTAAGATTAAGGAAAAAAGAGAAGCTTATGGCAGATACCGAGGGCTCAATACGGCAGAGTCCTTAGGAGGAGTATAAAAAGTGCAGAGGGGAACTTAAAAAGGAAATTAGGAAAGCTAAGAGAGCGCATGAGAAAACATTGGTGGGTAGAGTAAGGAAAACCCCAAGGGTTTTTTTAAATATATAAAGAGCAAGAGAATAACTAGGCCAATTTGGGACCATAGAGGTAATGTGTGTGTGGACCCGGAAGACATGGGTGCAGTCCTCAATGAATACTTTGCGTCAGTCTTCACAATGGAAAAGGATGACGCAGATATAGACAGAAGGGTGGAGGACTGTGAAATATTGGAGGAAATTAACAAAGAGAGAGGATGTACTCACAGGTTTAGCAGCCTTAAAAGTAGATAAATCACAGAATCACAGAGTGCAGAAGAGGCCCTTCGGCCCATCGAGTCTGCACCGACACGCGAGAAACGCCTGACCTACCGACCTAATCCCATTTAGCAGCACTTGGCCCATAGCCTTGAATGTTATGACATGCCAAGTGTTCATCCACGTATTTTTTAAAGGATGTGAGGCAACCCACCTCCACCACCCTCTCACACAGCGCATTCCAAACCATCACCATCCTCTGGGTAAAAAAGTTTTTCCTCACATCCCTCCTGAACCTCCTGCCCCTCATCCGCAGGCCTGGATGAGATGTAGCCCAGGCTGTTGAGAGAGGCTAGGGGAAGAGATATCAGGAGCCTGAGCAGTAATTTTCAAACCCTCCCAGGTCACAGGTGAGGTGCCAGAGGACTGGAGGACTACTAATGTTGTCCCATTATTAAAAAAGGGAGGAAGGGATAGACCAGGAAATTACAGGCCAGTCAGTCTAACCTCAGTGATGGGGAAGTTACTAGAAAGGATTCTAAGGGACACAATATATCTACACTTGGAGAGACACAGATTAATTAGGGATAGTCATCATGGATTTTTTAAAGGGAAGATCGTGTTTGACAAATTTGATCAAATTTTTTGAGGAGGTAACCAGGCGTGTTGATGAGGGTAATGCCTTTGATGTAGTCTACATGGACTTTAGCAAGGCTTTTGATAAGGTCCCTCATGGCAGACTGGTCAAGAAAGTAAGAGCCCATGGGATCCAAGGCAAAGTGGCACGTTGGATCCAAAATTGACTAAGAGGTAGGAAGCAGAGGGTGATGGTCAAGGGATGTTTCTGTGACTGGGAGTTTGTTTCCGGTGGGGTTCCGCAGGGCTCGGTGCTGGGGTTCTTGCTGTTTGTGGTGTAGATAAATGGTTTGGACATAAAAGTAGGGGGGTATGAGCAAGAAGTTCATGGATGACACGAAAATTGGTAGGGTGGTAAATAGTGAGGAGGATAGCCATAAACTGCAGGAGAATATCAATGGACTGGTCAGGTGGTCAGAACAATGGCAAATGGAATTCAACTCGGAAAAGTGTGAGGTAATGCGCCTGGGGAGGGCTAACAAGACAAGGGTTGAACGGTAGGACCCTGGAAAATACTGAGGGTCAGAGGGACCTTAGTGTGCATATCCACAGATCCCTGAAGGTAGCAGGGTAGGTAGATAAGGTGGTTAAGAAGGCATATGGGATACTTGTATTCTACGCCTCGGCTAATAAAGGCAAGTGCAGGGACTGGAACTGTATAAAACGCTGGTTAGGCCACAACTGGAGTGCAGTGTGCAGTTCTGGTCACCACATTATAGGAAGGATGTGATTGCACTGGAGAGGATGCAGAGGAGATTTACCAGGATGCTGCCTGGGCTGGAGGGTCTAAGCTATGAGGAAAGATTGGATAGGCTGGGGTTGTTTTCCTTGGAGCAGCGAAGTTTGGGAGGGGACCTGATGGAGGTATATGAGATTATGAAGGACACATATAAGGTGGATAGGAAAGCACCTTTTACATTATTAGAGGGTTCAATAACCAGGGGCCACAGAATTAAAGTAAGAGGTAGAAGGCTAAGAGGAGAGATTTTTTCACCCAGAAGGTGATGGAGTCTGGAACTCACTGCCTGAAAGGGTGGTTGAGTCAGAAACTCTCGTAACATTTAAGAAGTATTTAGTTATTCACTTGCATTACCATTGCCTCCAGGGTTATGGGCCAAGCCCTGGAAAATGGGATTAGTGTAGTCAGATCTTTGTTGACCAGCATGGATATGATGGGCTGAATGGCTTCCTTCTGTGCTGTAAACATCTGAGTCTATGAGTCTATAATTCAACTAAGCAATACGAAAATACCAGGACAGTTAGATACTGTGTTTTCATATTTAGAGGAATGGAAGATCTAATAAGATTACTTAGGAAGTATAAGGAAATTTGTAGGAATACACCTGGATGTACTGTGTTAGCGAGACATGATGTCAACATAGGAGGCTCAGTGCTGATAAAATAACATCCTTATCAGCTGAGTCCAGAGAACCAAGCTCAGGTAGAAACAGAGATCCAATATATGAAGGAAAATAATTTGATTGAGCCTAGCCAAAGTAGCTTGAGTTTACCGGTAGTGCTGGTACCTAAGCTGGATGGATGAACTAGATTTTGTATAGACTCCCGAAACGTGAATGTAGTAACGAGGATAGGTTCGTACCCAATTCCTTGGTTACAGGATTGCCTCGATAGGGTTGGCAATGCCTCATTTCTTTCTAAAATTGATCTATTGAACGGGTACTGGCAAGTGCCATTAGCATCAAGGGCTAAAGAAACATCTGCCTTTGTCACACCAAGTGGATTATATCAATGTCTAGTCATGCGGTTTGTGTTTAAAAACACCCCAGCTACATTCCAGAGACTCATGAATCAAGTCATAGCTCAAGTACATAACTGTGGTTTATCTAGACGATGTCCTAATATATAGTATCACATGAAAAGAACACGTAAAGCAACAAGGAGGACCTAGTTAAGCAATTGCAGTTGGCTGGCTTAGTCATAAATCTGGCTAAAAGCAAATTTGCAAAAGCAGGGGTAACTTTCCCAGGTCACATTGTAGGACAAGGGCAGGTGTTGCCAAGGACAGCAGAAGTGAACGCTCTAATAGAATTCCCCATTCCTAAAATTAAATGAGAAATCATGAGGTTTTTAGGAATGTGTGGGTTTTATTGGAAGTTTGTGCCTAACTTCAGCACAATAGCGGTGCCTCTCACCAATTTGTTACAAAAACAGGTAATAGTGGTATGGTCGGCAGGATACCAAGCAGCCTTTGAAAAGCTGAAGACAATCTTAATAAATGAACCAGTGTTGGCCGCCCCTGACTTTACCAAACCTTTTAAAATAACCATTGATGCTAGCGACTTGGGGTTGGTACAGTCCTATTACAAGATGATCAATTAGAGATAGAGAAGCCGGTGGGGGACTTTTCCAAGGAACTAAATCAATAGCAGAGGAAGTACTGTACAGTAAAAAAGAAACTCTAGCATTGTTGTTGTTTCTTCAACACTTTGAAGTTTATATCTGACACGATAACAAAGAAACACTAATCTACACTGACCATAAACCACTGGCGTTCATTGAAAAGATTAAAACTCGAAATGTGAAACTGTTTAGATGACATCTCTAGTTTCAACTATTCAATGTAAAGGTTGTTTACATTGCCGGTAAAGACAAGTTTACAAACCTGGTGCTTGTATTCTGTTAACCTAAATTAAACAGTTAGGTGGGTTTAATTAAACTTTTTCACATTTGGCATGGCTCAGGGAGCAGTAGGGCTTGATATTGCAGCACACTATCCCCAGTGAGTCGTGACAATTAGTAAATAATACGGGTGGCTGTATGGTGTTTTATGTTACCTAGTGAATTTTGAGCGCAGCTACCTGCTACTTTGTTTGTTTGTTTCTTGCTGTGTTTTTTCATGTGGATGTTTCTTGGAAGGTTTACTTTGGCAGTATGTTGGTGTGTGACTCTTGTACAGTTCTACTTTTATCTGTGATAAATTACAGCCCGATTGGTAACTGGTGGCCTCTGTCGGAAAGCACACGTCTGTGGGTGTGGGTGAGATCAGAACTGGGATTTGCTAAGATGCTTTCACCTGCTGACAGGTCCACACTGGCAGAATGGCTACTTGGATGAGGTACAGATGGCAGATGGTGCCCATTGAATTATATGCCATCAAGAATCCTCACCTTCAAGACTACTGTTTCTCTAGTCTCACACATTAACCCTTTCAGCCCTGCGTGTGCAGACATACTACATCTCCCCCCAAACCTTTGTCCAAATATATTTTACAATTATATTTACATACTACCCCTTCTCCCCGCCAAAGCTCTGACATCATAGAGGCAGTAGCTACTAGGATTTCAAATCCCATTCCAGCTAATTCTGGAGCGTGGTAACCAGAGACACTGTTGTCATTTCTGGATTGGCATCCAGACTGGGAATTATACCTGGAACCATACATGGCTCAGAGCCACATTTCTCCTTTTGTATGGTAGTGGCAAAATAACAAATTAAATTTCAATATCTAAGTTGGATATCCAGATTAAAGGGTCTGGAGTACAGGGTGGATCCTGTGAATTTCCCCTGAAGGCAGAGTTTCACAAAGTGCCCTTGCAGTCCTGTAATGGAGATGCTTTAATCTACCATCTCCAGAGAAGGTGGCACCTTCAACCATGACCAATTCTGAGGTGGTGGATGCTTAACCACTGTTTCCAAGGAAGATAATAGTCTGTTACAGGATCATAGATTACAGCTAATGTCATCTCAAATAAGACTGAACATGGTGTTAAACCAGCCTTCTGGTGTGAGTGGCAAATCAAGAAAACCAAACTGTTCTCTTCAGGACCAATGAAAAATCGATGTTGTAGTGCAGTAAGGATTGCATTTACCAACTAAGTTTTAACCTGGGTAACACATCTCCTGTGTGGATAGAGAAGGTTTACTACATTAACTTGCCAACATTCTGTACTGGTTTGTAATTAGTTTATTTGGAAAATCCCATCCAGCTCTTCTGCCTATTCCACTCCCCTCATAGCTCTTGGGCTGTTGAAATTATGTTTCATGTGACAATCATGGGAAGCTCAATCTGTCAACCAACTATGATGTTATTCATCTGGCAACAAGTTGTTCCCAACTACTGAATCACACTAACCCAATAGTTAGGCCAGAAATGCTTAATGACATGTTGCCTTGAAGCTTTTAGGGAAATTTGTACTGGGGGGATACATCCAACCACAGACGACAACAACTGGCATTTTATGTAGTGCTTTTAATGTAGTAATGGCGTGAAAGTGAAAGAGTGAGTAATAAGGGGACATGTGGATCATACAAGAGGAGAAACAAAATACCCAGGAATGATTCCGCCAGTGTTCAAGACCAAATCAACATCCCCTGCTGAAAGAACTCAACCGAGTATAAATGTGTCTGAAGGGGTGATTATACCTGAAAGAGTTGATGAACAGATTTACAGATACCCATTGAAGAACCAGATCTCAGACGACTACAGTGAAGGAGGTTCCGGATGAAACATCAGAAGCTGAGACGTCCTACACGCATATGAAAACCCCCAGAAAGGCTGCCTATGTAAATTATTGATGCGTGTAAATAACTCATTTTTGTTTAAATTGTGATGTGTATTTCTGAGTAAAGGGGGAGGGATGTAGTAATCTGATGTGTAATATACCTTTATGACAAATGTTGTAATGTAAGATCACATGATCTTGATACCCAATAGCAGAATAGCATGGACTACCTCTGTAGAGAAGTCTTGAGATAGAGTCTGAAGAGAGAAGGCAGTTTTGAGTTGTAAGCACACAAGTGTAGCTGCTGAGTTCCTTTTGTAAATAAACAAAACATGTTTGTTCTAAGAGCGGTCTACTGATCTTTTCTATCTTGGTACCAACTCAGTCACCCCGAAACAAATATGCAACCTGGATCCTTTAGCCCCCAACAAACCAGGGATCCAACACCCAGAAAAAGGCCATTTGGCCCAACTAGTCTGTGCTGGTGTGTATACTCTGCACAGGTTTTCTCCCATTCCATCTACCTCACCTTCAGAATATCTTTCTATTTCCTTTTCTCTCATGCACTCATCTAGTTTTCTTTTGAAAACATCTAAGCAAATTGCCATAAATATGGAACTAAGAAGAAAAACAGAACAATTGGGGAAGAAACATAAGCAAGGAATAGTGCCGAGTTAGCTGCGATTTAAGGGTCTCCTTGAGTCTGAGTTTGGACCATTCAGCCCCTTGGGCCTGTTCCACCACCCAACGAGATTATGGCTGATCTCCGATTTAGAATTTTGTCAACCAAAAGTTATCAATTTCAGTTTTAAAATGAACAATTGATCCAGCATCTATTGCCATTTGTTGAACAGAGCTTCAAACCCCTACTGCCCTTCACGTTAAGGAGTGCCTTCTAACTTCACTCCTGAAAAGGTCTGGCTCTGGGTTGTCAAAGGCACCATTCATAAAATAAAAAATATGCAAACCTTGAATGTTGAGGGTGGTGCTGCTGAACACCTTCGATTATCTTGGGGAGAGAGTCAGCTCCCACGGGATTGTATCCGGTTCTATCCTGAATCCCAATTTCAGTCCACGTGAGGTATGAATGCTACGGATAAAAGTGAGAAAAAAAAGTGTCAATGCCCTGAGCATGCAGTGTAACTGAAAATAGAAACAGTCCATCAGATCAAACAGCTGGATTTACAGAAGAGATTAATTAAAAAATCAAAACCCAACCAATTCCTATCTTCAATCTCAATTCTAAACATCTGTACAAGTGAATAATCTGTTCCTCACTTCCAAATGCACACACCCTGACAAAACAACTCACTTGCATTAAGCATTTACCCAAATAAATAGTGAAAGAGGAGAAATGAACAGGCAGCTCACCTACTGGATAAGGCATTATCTGGGGTAGCATCAACATCAAGCAGCGACCTGCATTTAGGTGAATACAGTGGTATGCTGGTAATGCCACTAGACTAGTAATCCAGGGGCCCAGGCTAATGTTCTGGGGACACAGGTTCAAATCCAACATGACAGCCGATGGAATTTAAATTCAATTAATAAAATCTGGAATTGAAACCAGCATCAATGGTGGTGACCATTATCAACTGTCATGAAAACCCATCTTGTTCACAAATGCCCATTAGGGAAGGACATCTGCCTAAACATGGCTCCATAGCAACACCAATGAGTTACTCTTAGCTGCCCTCTGTAATGGCCTAGCAAGACACTCAGCTGAAGGGCACTTAGAGATGGCTTTGCCAGTGACGCCCACTTCCCATGAATAAATTTTAAGAAGGATGGGGCAGGATTTTGCTCTTGGCGTGTGGGCTTGGTGAGGGTGAGCAGGAAGCAGGCCACTGCTCGCAATCGGGCCCAGAGGGCAATTTCACACTAGGGGGCCAATTATGGCCTGCCCAGTGTGAAATGCGAGCGGCAGAGCTGAGCACTGTCTGTGCGGCGGGAGAAGGAGTGTGGGCCGGGCACGCGCGATTGTGCGCTACATAATCTCCCTGAGGCAGCTCTCTGCCTCAGGGAGATGATCTGATTTCAGATAAAAAAAAAATTAAAGATCTTATAAATGTTATGAAACATGTCCCCTCGTGTGACTCTGTCACATGAGCAGGTACGTGCTTTTAATTCAAGTATAACATTTTTACGTGATTTTTATTTGTTTTAGGAAGCCTCACCCTGGCCGTGGATGAGGTTTCCTAAAAAAAAATGTAAAGGCCATTTGGCCTTTTTGTCTGCTCGCCAACCGTTTGGTTGAACGGGCAGCGTAAATTTGAACTTAATTAACTTTTTAATGGCCTTAATAGGCCTTTTAATTGTCAGTGGGCGCGCAGCCAACTACGGCGCACACCCGCTGAATGAAATATCACGGGACTAGGGGATGACATCAGGACACTCGCCCAACGTCATCGCGCATCATTTCACGTTAGGCTGGGTCGTGCACACACGGTCACGCCCGCCAAGAGTAATTTTCTACCTACGTAGCACTTTAACTCAGTAAAGCTTCACAGACAGTACTATCAGACAGAAATTCAGCACTGAATCACATAAGGAGATATTACATCACCCAGTGAGGGAGCAGCTCTGAAAACTGCAATTTTCAATCCTCCAGGCCTATTCATTTCTAATTTCTTCAGCGTCTTTATCCTAATGTCTGCTGCCCATGGTCAAAAGTCGGTCAAAGGGATAGATTTTAAGGAATGTCTTGAAAGCGTAGCGGGACACAGAGAGGTTTAGAGGAGAAATTTCACAGTTTAGAACCCAGGCAATCAATGGTGCAGCGATTAAAATAGGGGGTGCTTAAGAAATACCTTGGAGGGTGGCAGAGCTGGAGGAGACTACAGAGATAGGGAGGGACAAGGCCATTGAAGAATTTGGAAGTGAGAAGAAGAATTTTAAGATCAAGATGAACCAGGAGCCAATGCAGGTCAGTGAGCCCAGGGGTTATAGTGGAACAGGATTTGGTGCAGCAGAGCTTTGGATGACCTCAAGATTACAGGTTGCAACCCCAATCTCACCAACGCTGATGGGCAGGAAAAGACCAGCTAATCTAATAAACCTATCCCACGCCCAGGTGACAGCAGGGGGAGTTGGGCTAACTGGATTGCTCTTCAAAGGGCTGATGCAGACTCAAAGGGCTGAACAGCCTCCTCTTGTTCCGCAAGATTTTCGTCTCTGAACAGAGGGCTCGGCTGATGTTTCTCTTCCCCCTTACATGGAGACAAAGTTTATTGTCCCAACCTGACCTCGGCCAAGATCTGTATCCAGTTCAAATCTGGCAACACCTGACCTGTATAGTTTACAAACACACAGAATAATACAGCCCAGAAAGGAGGCTATTCAGCCCATTAGCCTTACCAACTCTTTGAAAGGTTCTATTCAACTAATCCCACTCCCCTAAGATAAAAGCAAAACACTGCAGATGCTGGAAATCTGAAACAAAAACAAAAATACCTGGAAAAACTCAGCTCTATCCCAATCCCCTGTTCTGTGCTCATAGCTCTAACAAATATTTACCTCCGAGTAATTATCCAATTCTCTTTGTAAAGTCACAACTGAATGTGCTTCCACTGCCCTTTCAGGCAGTGCATCCCAGATCTTAACTCCCTTCATTAAAACAAAAATCTTCTCATATCTTCCTCCAGTCCTTTTGCCAATAAAACCCTAAGCCTGTCTCCTGATGACTGACCCTCCTGCCAGTGGAAACAGTTTCTCCTTATTTAGGAATAAAAGGCAGAATTTTCCCACTAGCGTGCGGGACCCGCCCCCACACGTCAACGCGTAAGATGATGCGGTGATGTCGGGCGAGCGTCCTGACATCACGCCGCGCCATCGCGATATTTCAGAAGACGGGCGCGCTATGAGTTCTGAGGCACACCTGCCATTAATTAACAGGCCACTTAAGGCCCTTGAGGCAGCAATTGAACACGATTTTTTGCAGCCCGTGCGATCTTCAGGACATTTGTATAAACCTCACCCACAGGCGGGAAAAGAGGGGCGAGTGGGGTCACGAATGTGATCTTTCAGGTATTGAAGTGTGAAAGTTACTAATACTTGCCTTGTGAGCAGGAATACTTCAAAACTCATACCAGCTGCTTGGACAGGAGTGAAAGCCTTGGTCAGGACGCTAGAGTAAAAGATCATTTTTGGGGCCTGCAGCTTTCAGAAAGCCTTCCCTTAGCCTGGGAATGGGGGTTGTGCTCTCCACTGGAGGCACCTCCTCTGAGGAGGAAGGGAGGCCAGAAGAGGGAGGAAGCCAGGAGTCCACATTCAGCTTCCAGGGGAGCCAACTTTGGGAGGAGAGGTGCAGGCACAAAGAGTGCAGGGCCAACAGGAAGCCCAAAGCGGAAGGGGCCACAGAAGATGCCACTATCCTGCTGCCAGGGTATACAGGCAGCGAAGCAGCTACCTCAATATGGCTGAGGTGCAGTGCCAAAGGAGGCTCTGTCTCTCAAGGGGGAGACTCAGCACCTCCATCTGTCAGATGATAGGCCCTGAGTTCTCTGCAAGCTGTGTGGGTGGACACCCTATACCAGTGGCTCTAAAGGTCACAGCTTCCCTCAACTTCTACGTCTCTGGCTCTTTCCAAGGGTCCTCTGTGGAGTCTCCAAGTCAGCTGTCCACAGTTGTGTCAAGCAAGTGACAGACGCTCTGTTCATGCATGCGTTGACCTTCATCCACTAGCCCTGGGACGAGGCCAGCCAGGCACAGTGAGCCAGAACAAAAACAAAAACAGCTGGAAAAACTCAGCAGGTCTGGCAGCATCTGTGGAGAGGAATATAGTTAATGTTTTGAGTCTGCATGGCCCTTCAACAGAACAGTTCTGTTGAAGAGTCATGCGGACTCGAAACGTTAACTGTGTTCCTCTCCACAGATGCTGCCAGACCTGCTGAGTTTTTCCAGCTATTTTTGTTTTTGTTTTCGATTTCCAGCATCCGCAGTTTTTTGCTTTTATCACTGCAAGCCAGAGGCTTCGCGGCCATTGCTGGCTTCCCCCGTGTCCAGGGTGCTATAGACTGTACACATGTGGCCATCAAGGCGCCAGCAGGTGAGCCGAGTGCCTTCATCAACAGGAAGGGCTTCCACTCCTTGAACGTGCAGATAGTGTGTGACCCCAGGATGCTGATTCTACAAGTCTGTGCAAGGTACCCAGGCAGCTCCCACGACGCCTACATCCTCAGACACTCCCAGGTGCCGAGGCTCTTTAGTGCTCCAACCCGGCTGGATGGATGGCTGCTAGGTGACAAGGGCTGTCCCAGCAGAAGGTGGCTCATGATGCCTCTTTGTCATCCAAGAACAGAAGCTGAGCATCGGTACAATAGGAGCCAGGGCACCACAAGGGTTGTGATGGAGAGAGCCATCGGTCTTCTCAAGATGCGCTTCCGATGCCTGGACCGCTCGGGGGCGCACTCCAGTACCCCCCAAATCGTGTGTCGGTGATAGTGGTTGCATGCTGCGCTCTCCACAATCTTGCGCTGGAAAGGGCTGAAGCAGTGGATGAGGAAGACGTAGATGCAGTTTCTCCAGATGCACACGATGAGTCTAGCAGAGAGTCCGAGGATGAGCACACACAGGAGAACGCTGAGGGGACAGACACTAACCCGGGAATACTCCAGGGAGGCAGGGACACCCGGGAGGCTTTAATCCTAAGAACTTCAGCTGGCACACCACAGATGAATCTTCAACACACGCCAGGGCTACAGGCTCTACACTCAATACCTGAGTGCTAAATCTGCCTGGATTGTAATATTAACTAAGGCTCTTGTCAATAAAGCTCAATGTCAAACAACTCACTCATAACATCATGGGCTTCCTGTCCACTTGCAGAAGTAAGGAATTACCCTAAGGCATGGCAACATGTCAAAATTTATTGAGGGAACAAGTGTAACTTCATAAAGCATAAAAATGGTGTTGGACATCACACCAAGACTTCCAGAAACTACTACTGTCCAGCACCAGTGAGAAACCCGTGATGTGCCTAAGATGCCTTAAATTTAATATTACATCTAGCTGCTGTCCTCTCACTGGCATCTGAGGCAGCCTGCTCACTGCGCTGTCCTGTTGTGGGGGGGTGGGGAAGGGGGTAGTGGTGGGTGGAGAGGTTGGGTGGCTGGGAGAAAAGGGTGACAGCTGCATTAAGTGACCTGAGCCAACATGGTACTCACCCTCCCCGAGCGCAGGAGGTCGTTGAATCTTTTGCGGCAATGGACCCACATGCGCCGCACCTCATCATGGGAGCTCACTCTCGGCCACCTCCTCCCACGCACGTCTGGTTAGGTGGGGAGGCCTCCGCCCGCCATCCCTCGGAAGAAGGACCTCCCGTCGCACTTCCACCTCCTCCAGGAGGGCAGCTAGACACTCGCCAGAGAAACGAGGGGCACACTGCCCCCATGGCCTACCCTCCGGCCTGGCCTGGCCTGGCCTGGCCCCCATGGCCTACCCTCCGGCCTGGCCTGGCCTGGCCCCCATGGCCTACCCTCCGGCCTGGCCTGCCCCCAGTGGCCTACCCTTCGGCCTGGCCTGGCCTGGCCCCCATGGCCTACCCTCCGGCCTGGCCTGGCCCCCATGGCCTACCCTCCGGCCTGGCCTGCCCCCATGGCCTACCCTCCGGCCTGGCCTGCCCCCAGTGGCCTACCCTCCGGCCTGGCCTGCCCCCATGGCCTACCCTCCGGCCTGGCCTGGCCTGGCCCCCACGGCCTACCCTCCGGCCTGGCCTGGCCCCCATGGCCTACCCTCCGGCCTGGCCTGGCCTGGCCCCCATGGCCTACCCTCCGGCCTGGCCTGGCCTGGCCCCCATGGCCTACCCTCCGGCCTGGCCTGGCCTGGCCCCCATGGCCTACCCTCCGGCCTGGCCTGGCCTGGCCCCCATGGCCTACCCTCCGGCCTGGCCTGGCCTGGCCCCCATGGCCTACCCTCCGGCCTGGCCCCCATGGCCTACCCTCCGGCCTGGCCTGGCCTGGCCCCCATGGCCTACCCTCCGGCCTGGCCTGGCCTGGCCCCCATGGCCTACCCTCCGGCCTGGCCTGGCCAGGCCCCCATGGCCTACCCTCCGGCCTGGCCTGGCCTGGCCCCCATGGCCTACCCTCCGGCCTGGCCTGCCCCCATGGCCTACCCTCTGGACTTGCGTCATGCACATTGCCCCTCTGATGTGATGTTCTCCCGGCCATTGTGAGCAGCCTTGCGAAGGCTGCCAGGCCTTCATTTGAACAGGCCACTGGGTCACCACTGGACCTGCCGGTCTGTGGACACCCACCGCCACCTGCCCACTCCCGCTATCCTTGGGAGTCACGAACTACGCTGGGCGGGCCTTAACTAGGCCGCCCGTGTAAAATGGCAGCGCGGACCTGATTGTGGGCGGCGATCGGGTCAGCGCCTGCTCCCACATGGGACGCACAACAAGGGGAAAACTCTCACCATATAGCTTGAACGGTGATTTTTTTTCCCCACTTTACTCATGTTGTCACAAACCTGTCTTTGTACTTTGTGGATGAGGTCACATATCCTACTGACCATCCCCAATCCATGGTCTGAGAATTCCTGGCTGAAGTTGATCTTGAGGTATTCGTAATATTTTAGGATCACTTCTCTGAAAGTGAAAGCAGACAGATTACCTGTTAGTTCACCAAAGACAAGTTGCTCGGGTTGGGGGGGCGATGGGGGTGGGGCTGGGGGTAGGGTCGGTGCAGGAGGTGATTTGATTTTTCTTTGTTAATGGAAGTAGGATACAGTGGGTGAACCCAGTGAACCCTCAGTCCATGGGGAGCTACACTCAGAGTGTGGGAGTCAAAGACAGACTGACAGCACCAAATGCACCAATTGCCTGAAAGAACAACAAAAGAAAGCTGGAAAAACTCAGCACCGCACTACTTTCCAGCATGTCACCCCATGAATTTATCTCCGACTTTCCAATAATTTGTCAATATCTCGAGTTGCTGATACCAACAGATCTCAATGTTCTGATTTGAGGAACGTCACCCAGTGAGGGAGCAGCTCGAAAATCTGTCATTTTCAATCCTCCAGGCCTATTCATTTCTAATTTCTTCAGTGTCTTTATCCAAATGGCTGCTGCCCGTGTCCTAACTGGCACCAAGTCCCGTTCACCCACTTCCTTCACAGTTGCTCGCTAATCCTCATTGACCACCCAGTCAGGCAACTCCCTCGCTCCTGACTCCATCCCTCTCCCTGGCAACAATCTGAGATTAAGTCAGTCGGTTCGCAGTCTTGGTGACACATCTGATCCCGAGAAAAGCTTCCAATCTCACATTCATGCAATCACTAAGGCCATCTATTTCCGCCTCCGTAACAACACAGCCTGACTTCACCCCCTGTCTCAGCTCATCCGCTGCAGAAACCCTCATCCATGCCTATGTTATGTCTGGACTGGGTTATTCCAACACATTCCTGGCTGGTCTCCCCCATTCTACCCTCCATAAATCTGAAGTGATCCATAGTTCTGCTGTCATCTCTTAACTCGCAGCAAGTCCCGTTCACCTTTCACCCCTGCGCTCGCTGACTTGCACTGGCTCCCAGTCAAGGAATGTCTTGATTTTAAAATTCTTATCCTTATTTTCAAATCCCTTCATTGGCTCATCCCTCCCCATCACTGTAATCCCCTTGAACCCCATAATCCTCCGAGATGTCTACGTTCCTCTAATTCTAGCCTCTCGCGCAACCTCAATTTTAATTGCCCAACCAGTTACCTGGGCCCCAAGCTCTGGAATTCCCTCCTTACACATCTCTACCTCAATACTACACTCTCCTCCTTTAAAACACTTCTTAAAACCTACCTCAAGCTTTTAGTCGCCTGATTTAAAATCCCCTCGTGTTCCTTGGTGTCATTCCTTGTTTTATAAAACTCCTGTGGTGCACTTTGGGTTGTTTCATTACTTTAAAAGGTGCTATATATATATATATATAAAAAAAAAGTGGTTGTTGTTGTAGTTTCCTTTCGAAAAGATCCAAGTGATTCGCCTCAGAGACTGAGCTTGGAGGGAAAATTGCGTAAGAAGCATGAGCAAGAAATTGGGCGGCTGGGCTTTAGAGGTCCCTTTGGGTCAGAGTTTAGGTAATATAGAGAATGAGGGAACAGTCCAGCACTTGGTCCAGATGGTACTTTTATCGTCCTGACAGTACCAGTGCCTCCAGGTGGATCTCACCCCCATTTTGTACTCAGCTGCAGCCCATTGGCTCACCTCGCCACAATGCCATGGAAACTGCAGCCACCATAGGAATAGGAGGAGGCCATTTAGGGGGAGGTGGTGATGCAATGGTAATGTCACTGGCCCTCGTAACCCAAAGACCCAGGCTAATGGTCTGCACATGGCAGCTGATGGAATTTAAATTTAATTAATAAAAAAATCTGGAATTGAAAACTAGTCTCAGTAATGGTGACAATGACAGCTATCATTGATGGTCATAAAAAACCCATCTGGTTCATTAATGTCCTTTAGTGAAGGAAATCTATCATCCTTACCCGGTCAGGCCTACACGTGACTCCAGACCCACAGCAACCTGTTTGACACTCAGCTGCCCCTCTGAAATGGCCGAGCAAGCCATTCAGGTCAAGGGCAATTAGGGACGGGCCACAAATGCTGGGCTTTGCCAACGGCGCCCACATCCCATGAAGTAATAAATGGAAAAAAAAATTCAGCCCTTGAGCCTGTTCCGCTATCCAATAAGATCTGTGACCTAATTCCAAGGGGCCTTTGCCCCTTAATACCGCTGGTAAACAAAAAAATATATCAATCTCAGTTTTAAAATGAACAATTGATCCAGCATCTATTGCCATTTGCTGAACAGAGCTTCAAACCCCTACTACCCTTCGTGTGAAGGAGTGTCTCCTAATTTCACTCCTGGAAGGTCTGGCTCTGGGTAGTCGAAGGCATCATTCATAAAATAAAAACACGCAAACCTTGAATGTTGAGGGTGGTGCTGCTGAACACCTTCGATTATCTTGGGGAGAGAGTCAGCTCCCATGGGATTGTACCCGGTTCTATTGTGAATCCCGATTTCAGTCCACATGAGGTATGAATTCTACAGATAAAAGTAACAAATTAATTTAAAAATCAAAACAAAACCAATTGCTATCTTTTAACACATTAATAAACATCTGTATAATTGAAACGTGTCAGGTCCTAGGTCCCGACCATCTTCTCAGGTGAATGCAAAAGATCCCATGGAGCTACTCGAAGAAGAGCGGGAGGTTCTCACTCGTATTCTGCCAACATTTACCCCTCAGACAGCATCACTAAAACAGATCATCGAATCATTATCACACTGCAGGCTGAGAGTTTGCTGCGTCCAAATTGGTTGCTGTGTTTTCTACATTAGAACAGTGAGCACACTTGATAGGGTATCCCCAAGCACACTACACCCTGTGATTGTGAAAGGCGCCATATAAATTTAAGTTACTCTGTGTCAAACTGTGCATCAAGATCTGCCTCCCCGAGGAGTCAGTGTAACTGAAAATAGAAACAGTACGTCAGATCAAACAGCTGGATTTACAGAAGAGATTAATTAAAAATCAAAACCCAACCAATTCCTATCTTCTATCTCAATTCTAAACATCTGTATAAGTGAATAATCTGTCTCTCACTTCCAAAAGCACACACCCTGACAAAACAATTCTCAGGCATTAAGTATTTACTCAAATAAGTAGTGAAAGTGGAGAAACAGGCAGGCAGCTGGTCTACTGGGTCAGGCATTACCTGGTGTCGCACAATCACCAAACAACAACAAATTGCATTTATGTAGCACCTTCAACTTCATAGGCCACCACAAGGAGCTTCACAGGAGTTTTATCAGACAGAATTGAGCATCAAGTCACATCAGGAGATATTAGGGCCTATAAACAATAGCTTGATCAAAGGTAAAAGCAAAATAGTGAGGATGCTGGAAAACTGAAATAAAAACAGAAAATGCTGGAAAAACTCAGCAGGTCTGGCAGCATTTGTGAAGAGAGAAACAGAGTTAACGTTTGGAGTCTGTATGACTCTCCTTCAGAGCTTGATCAAAGGAGTAGGTTTTGAGGAACATCTTAGAGGAGTGAGAGGTGGAAAGGTTTAGGGAGGGAACTCCAGAGTTTAGGAATATTGAATTTTCTGCTTGGCAAAGTGGGGAATGGAAATCCAATTTGTCAACCCTGGTAGCCAAGTCCAAAGCTAGCACAGATGAGATGGAAGCTGCCTCCGGCTCCACTGGTCCCATGTCTCCACCTGGTTCCTAGCAAACTCAGACACATGACACAAAACCACCCTAGCTGACTATCTCACCACACAGGCCAGGATTTTACAGCCCCTCCCACCCAGTGCAATATTATGGACCCGCCGAACTGAATGGAGATTTAAATGGCTCACTGCATCCCCCTAGTGGGAGAGACATGCATTGGTGAGGCCATAAAATCCTGGGCCTGATATTTGCCAGAGGACATGGAGAAACATCATCCCGTGGAGCATTTTGATAAGACACTGTTGGGCAGAGTAGAGACAGTCTTGTTCTGAGCCCTGACTCAGTGGAGAAGGTCATGGGTTCTTATCCCACTCTGGAGACCTGACACTGCAATCTAGGCTGACACTCCAGTGCAGTACCGAGACAGTGCAGCACTGCCAGAGGTGTCGTCTTTCAGGAAACAGTGTTAAACCAAAGCCCCAACCGTTTTCTCAGGTGAATGCAAAAGATCCTATGGCACTATTTCGAAGAAGAGAAGGAGGTTCTCCCTCATATCCTGGTCAGCATTTACCGCTCAACCAGCATCACTAAAACAGATTATCGTTAGCACACAGCAGGCTGTGGGAGTTAGCTGCGTGCAAATCGGCTGCTGTGCTTTCTATGTTACAACAGTGAGCACACTTGATAGGGCCTCCCCAAACACTTTGCAGCCTGAGGTCACGGAAGGCACTATATAAATGTAAGTACTTTCTGTGTCAAAGTGTATATCATGACCTGGGAATGTTTGAGTTTGAGGCAGGGATATCCAAAATGGAAAGATTTCCATTCCCCACTTTACCAAGCAGAAAATTCAACACATGAAATAAGAAAGCAGAGTATTGACACGTTGTGATCCCTCTCATTTATTCCATAGTTTCAATAACTTCAAAATCTTGCCACAACTGTTTGCCCTATTCTGGTGAGCACAGAGTCCTGTAAGCTGCCTAGAGTCATTCCTATATGACACGGAGGGGGGTGGCTTATTCCAAAAATGACTGGAAACCCAATCTTTTTATCGGAGAGGAAAAAGGTCAACATGCACCCTTTGGGTTATGTGGTGACACTGGTGGAGACACTGCTAGGGAGGGAGATGAAGGGACCATCAGTCTAGGCCTCCCACAGAACCCTCACCTGCTGTCAAACTAACTCTTTTATATGTGATTGCATCCAGGGTCACAGGAACAGGAAGTGGCCATTCAGCCCCTCAAGCCCAGCCTACCTTTCAATTTGATCATGGTTGATCTGTGTTTAATTTCATTACTGTGTGTAATTTCATCTATTCACCTTGGTTCTATAACCCTTAAAAACATGTACACAGCAAAAATCTGGCAATCTCAGTTTTGAAGTTTTCAACTGACCCCCTCAACAGGTATCTGGGCAAAGGTGGGAGAGGGTGGAGAAGTTTTCAGATTTTCATTACCCTGTGTGTAAAGAAGTGCTTCCTGACATCACCCCTGAATGGCTTGGCTCAAATTCTGGTGTTATGAACCTTTGACTTGGGCTTCTCCAACAGAGGAAACAGTTCACCTGTATCAATCCTACCAACTCCTTGGTCAAACACATCTCTGAGCAATGGTAAAGAATGGGGACTGAATTTACAGGAAGCATGTGATGAAGGAACTTCACTTAAATCTCCAGCTAAAGCTACGAGTCTCACTAATGATGCCCTGCAAAGAATTTCACAATCTTAGGGCATCCCCATGTATTTTACAGCCAATGACGTACTTGAAGTGTAGGAAATTTTGTAAGATAGGAAATATGACTGTCAATTTTTAAAATTCTTTCATGGGATGTGGGTGGCACTGGCAATGCCAGCACTTGTTGCCCATCCCTAATCACCCATGAACAGAGTGGCTTGCTCAGCCGTTTCAGAGGGCAGTTAAGTTTCAACCATTTGAGTCACATGTAAGCCAAACCAGGTAAGGATGGCAGACTTAATTCCCTAAAGGACATTTGCTGACCAGATGGGTTTTTACAACAATTGATGATAGTTGTCATGGTTATTTAGACTAGGTTTTATATTCCAGATTTCTTAAATGAATTTAAATTCCACCAGCTGCCATGGTGAGATTCGAACCCATGTCCCCACAGCATTAGCCTGGGCTTCTGGATTACTAGCCAAGTGACATTACCACTATGCCACGATCTCCCCTTAATTAATGCACAGCAAACCTCCGAAAAGGAATGAGACAGGTAATTTTATACCAGGTTTTGTTTAAAAAAGACATGCCAGTTAAAGGATAAACATTGAGCTATACATCCGGGAGAAATCCCCTACCATTCTGTAAACATCCCATGGTACTGTTTCAATGAGAATGTTAGCCTATAACTTCAGCTTTTCAGAGGCAAGAGTGCTACCCATTCATGCACCATCTTTTATTTTAGTTCCAGGCCATCTTTCGTGTTATACACAGGAAGGAGTGACCTGCTTGGTAGAGCAACTCAGTTAAGTCTAATGGACATGAAAACAGAGATGGTTTGGAAGTGGTCATGGAACCAATACTGCCAGCAACATATAGAGCTGTTTGGTATTGCAAATGCAACAACTTACAACTGCCTAGTTTCGAACTTAGTCCACCGCACTTTCATTCCAGTACCTGACATTCAAGAAAATACATCAACAAAATGGCCACCTCCTCAGTGGTCAACAAGTCTTCCTGAAAAGAAAGAGAGAGAGAGAAAGAGAGAGAGAAGAATCAGCTTACAATGCATCGACAACAACAACTTGTAACACATCACCAACTTTTATTTTAAAGCAAAGTACTGTGAATACTGCAAATCTGAAATAAAAACAGAAAATGCTGTAAAAACTCAGCAGGTCTGTCAGCATCTGCGGAGAGAGAAACAGAGTTAATGTTTCAAGCCTGTATGATTCTTCTTCAGAGTTATAGAGAAGTAGAAATGTGATGGATTTTATTGTGTTTAAGAGGGGGTGGAGCAAGATAGAAGGCCCAGGATAGGTGATGGATAAGGAGAGATTGACAAAGATGTCATGGACATAAGACAAAGGGTGTATTAAAGACTAAAGAAGGTACTGATAGTGGCAGAATGTGTTAATAGCAGAACAAGGGTGAGCGCTCTGTGAAAGCACCACATAGAAACAAGTGACAGATGGTCCTGTGGGAATGGGGGGGGGGTTTGAGGATAAAGGATTTTAAAAATTAATAATAAATAAATACAAAATAAAAATATAAATAAATAATAAGAAGAATAAAAAAAGAAGTTATTTTTTTTTTAAAAGAGGAGTAGAGATGGACAAGAGAGTTCATGGTCTAAAGTTGTTGATCTCAGTGTTAAGTCTGGAAGGTAAAATACCTACATCACAATATTTATCCTTTAACTGACATCTCAAAAAAAAAACCTGGCATAAAATTACCCGTCTCATTGCTGCTTTTGGGGGTTTGCTGTGCATAGATTAAGAGGGAAGATGTTGGCGCAGTGGTGATGTTAGTGAATTAGTAATCCAGAGGCCCAGGCTAATGCTATGGTGATCCGGGCTCAATGTAAAGTTCGGAATGCTGTAGGCACTTTACAGCCTTCCAGGATTAACATTGAGTTCAACAACTTCAGACAATGAACTCTCTCCTCCATCTCTATTCCTTTCTTTAATTTTAACTTGTAGTTTTATTTTTATTCTTATTTGTTTTTTTTAATTTATTCATTTTTAAAATCCTTTCTTCCCAAAGCACCCCCCACCCCACCCCCCCAAGTCACTTGTTTCTATGTGGTGCTTTCACAGAGTGCTGACCTTTGTTCTGCTTTCACCACATTCTGCCACTATCAAAACCTTCTTTAGTCTTTAACACTATCATTAACACTCCCTTTGACTCATGTCCATGATATCTTTGTCAATCTCCCCTTAGCCATCACCTATCCCAGACCTTCTATCTTGCTCCACCTGCTCCATCCTCTCTTATACAGTATAAAATCTATTCAATTTCTACTTCTCTTCAGCTCTGAAGAAATCATACGGATTTGAAACGTTAACTCTGTTTCTCGCTCCACAACCGCTGACTTGCTGAGTTTTTCCAGCATTTTCTGTTTTTATTTCCAGCTTTCTTGTCCAACAGTTGGACAAGGATTTGCAAAGGGATGTTAGATGTGGTGAAAGGGCAGAGTGGACGGATAGAACAGGGTGTCATCAGTTCTTTGCCTATTTGTACTCCCAGGTCCTTTAATACAGAAAATATCCAAATCACCTTTGATTAAACATTCACCAGATCTGGGTTGAATGGAAAGGGAAACTCCTATTGCATACAAAGAATTTCCAAGGGGTTTTTGAGTGTCAGTCATAACTTCTGCTGCAGGCTGGGCTATGACAGACCACGACCTTCACTGAGGTTGCATGCCACCTTCAAAACCAAATAGTAATGCATAAAACCATTTTCTGAACGTTAAAGTAGTTCGAGGACCAGTTATTCATTTTGATCCAATTGAGAGCAGACTGAGACTGAGACAGCAACAGCATACAGCCTGGTAAATGGGATACAGCCTGGTAAATGGGGATATATATCTATAAAATATAATGTATATTTTTATATATATATTACATATCTATATATATATATATATATATATATAAATATATATATATATATATTTATTATATATATATTATATATATATATATAGTGAGCAAGAAAGGTCAAAAGTTATTTTTGCATTCATGATTCTTTTTTGGCCAGATTGGAAATATATTTTTGCTTACAGAAAGAGGTCATCATTACAGGAAGCAGGATTTGCAAAGGTTGTGAGTCAGTCACAACGGAGCTACAACGCTGCCTGCACACAGACTGAAGACACGAGGGTGAGTGTGGCGTAAAATATCAATTAAGGCATGTTTATCTCTGTTTTGATTGGGGGAAAAAATCATGCTATTTATTTTTGGAAGTAGGGATGCTGCACGGGCAGTCAATTTGGAAAAAAAGCATCATTTCCATCTGTGGTTTCTCTCGATGGAGGGAAGAATTTAGGAGGGAAAACACGACAGGTTTTACAATGGAAGCGTTAGCTTACTAGTTGTCTAATGCTCATTGTTCTTCATTATTATTCCGAATAGGTAAGCTATTTGCCTAGCTTTTCAGAGTAATTTTACAAATGTTGTCATATTTTTATGCATTTTATGCTGAGAAATGCATAAAAATCAGACAGAATTTCCTTCCTGCTGTTTCACAAGAATTATAAACAGAAACAGCAAAATCAAACAATCAGGCATGATGCTTCCATTATAAAATAACTTCAGTAGCGTTTTGAATCAGCAGCTTAAGACAGGAGGTGGTTACATTATACTTATGTTTTAAATGTTACAGTTAAGGGGAGGGGTTTACTGGCTTTAATACAATGACATCAGCTGCCATATTTAACCTGCACGTTAGAGAGTGAAGGAACCTCTTTCAGCTCCCACTAAAGAGTTTTATAGGTTGGAGCCAGACCAGCTTTGACTGTGTAGATAGCACTCTAACCTCGGAGCCAGGAATTGCAGAATCAAGAGCCAGTCCAGAGTCTCAACAAAAGACAAAATGAGAAAGAATCAGTTTCTCGGTACAGAGTAGCACGTGACTTCTCCGTTGAGCTTGTGGACTCACTAACTTATCTATCTTGTAATTTTTGTAACCCAGTTAGCTTTATAAGGTGAGTCAGAACGGTCATTAAAACCACCCAAGCACACAATTAGGTAGATTTCCCGCAACCCAAATAGCTATGACAGCGGACTGAACATAACTGTGAACAAAGTTGGCAAACAGATGGGCAGAAACATCTAGGTGTCCATATACACAAATACTTAAAGATGGCAGGACGAATTGTTAAGGCGGTTAAGGGGTTACTTGGGTTTGTAAATAGACAAGTAGAATATAAAAGTATGGAGATCATTCTAGAACTTCATAAATCACAGGATAGTCTCAGCTCGGATATTGCGGAAAATTGTGGGCACCGCACCTTCAGGAAAGGCTACGGAGGAGGTTACACCGGGATGTTACCAGTGTTGAGGGATTTTGGTTATGAGGAGAGATTGGGGGGTTTAAAAAAAAGTATTTCGCTTCTATAGCACCTTTCATGGCCTCAGGACATCCCAAAGCGATTGATAGTCAATGAAGCTACATTATGAAGTAAACTGTTGGAAATGTTAGGGCTGTTCTCCTTGCAATAAGAGAAAATCAACAGGTGACATAACTGAGGCTTTCAAGGTGATGAGGTTCAGATGGATCAGATAGAGAAAAATAATTCTCCCTGGTGAGTGAGTCAATAACTAGAGGTCATCGATTTAAAGTCATTGGCAATTGATCCTGAGGGGTAGCGAGTGGATCTATTTCCTACTCAGTTGTCCGGGTTTGGAATGTTCTAACAGAAAAGCTAATGGAAGCTGATTCCATTAATAATTTTAAAAGTGAGCTGGAAAATCCCCTGAGGTGGGGAACTTGTAGAGTTAAGGACAAAAAGCAGGTTTGTGATACTAAGCATGATTGTTCTTTCAAATATCCAGGACAGGAACAATGGGCCGAATGGCTTCTGTGCTATAAGCTTCTATGATTCTATTAACATGCAAGAAGCACCTACCAAATCCCTGGCTTGCAGAATCGTTAATAATTCTGTCCTTGAGCTGGTTACACAGGAGCAATGTTGTCCAATTGCAATCGCTGAGTAGCATGTTGCTGGTTAGTTTTACACAGAACATATTTCACATATGGAATTTGAACACTGACCACCATTCAACAACCAAGGTAAAGCACAACCATTCACAAAAGTAAACTATCTGCTTCCATCTTCCCAACAAACGCACAAAAAAGGTTAAAATTCACTTGTATCCATTTGGGCATGACATCGCATGCCTTATTTTACTACATTGAAATTCTTCTCCTGCACGGTTTCTCTCTCTCCCCCTCCCTACCCCACCCACCCTGCCAAACTCTCCCAATCTCTCTCTCCTGCATCTCTCTCTCACCCTCTCTCCTCTCCCTTCCCCACACACATATTAAAGAAATGCACACTAAAGTTTAAAACGATATTTGTGTCAAAGTCCTGCTGTAATAACAATGGTACTAACCAGCCAGGGTCCAAATACCTCCAGCAAATACTGACGTAGGCATTTGTGCAAGGTTTTAAACACAGTTCCTACCACTGTATATCAATTACAACTAGCATTTCGGCAGAAGAGGGGACCATTCAGCCCTTCAACCCAGTTCCACCATTCAGCGTGATTATGGCTGATCTGTATCTTAATTCCATCGCACCTGCCTTGGCTCCTTTTTATATATCCCTTTTTACAATCAATCTCAGATTTACATTTATTAATGGGGGCGGGGGGTCATCAGCTTTTTTTGTCAGAGAATTCCACACTTCTGCCACCCTTTTCATGAAGGAGCATTTCCAAAATTTTTTCTTGAATAGGCTAGCTCAGATGTGAAGATTGTGCTACCCACCACGCTCCCCACAATCTCTCCCCCACTACACTGCCCACCCCCCTGCACCCCCCCCACCCCGCCCCAACCCACTGTAGATCCCCACTGGCAGGGTGAGTTTCTCCCATATCAATTCTTTTCAAACTCTTGAAAAGTTCAACTGAATCATCACTGTTGCACAAGCTAAGTGCATTACAAAACAACACTGACTTTTGAACAGCTCAGTGCATTTTAAGACTCAGCCCACACTGCAATACAGCCATCAAAATTCCACCCAAAAAATTTCACATTACATGAGAACAAAAATCAAAGCATAAGTTATTAAAATGTCAAAAATATTGTGGTTGAAAACAAAGTTGCATCTCAGAATAATTCTTCACAACTACAGTTTCTCAATCGGTATAGCTCTATCCATTAATACACTTTAAAACTTTAGGGGCTTTTTAAAAAAAAGCTATTAATATAAGCAAAGGAACTTAAGAATCTGCATTTATTTGGCACTTTTCATGATCTGAGATGTTCCAGAGATTTGCAGCCAATGAAGTACTTGTCCAACAGAGAGCACTGGTGAGAAGTGACTGAAGCATTCTGGGAGAAGTCACTGCAGCCACCGTGAATCAGGAGGGAATCAAGGAGAAGGACTCTTGCACTCAACAGGAAGAAGAGCACCCAACAGAGGGCGCTGGTGAGAAGTGATTGGAGCATTCTGGGAGAAGTCACCGCAGCAACCTCGACACAGGAGGGAATCGAGGAGAAGGACTTTTGCACTCAACAGGAGGAACAGCATCCAACAGAGGGCACTGGTGAAAAGTGACTGAAGCAATCTGGGAGAAGTCACCGCAGCCGCCACGACTCAGGAGGGAATCGAAGAGGACCCACTGTCAAAAAACAGAATAGCCCCAAACATTACATTGCTGTAGTGTTTCCATCCCTCCCTCCTCCTCCAACCTTAAAAAAAAAGAGGAATAGGCAGTGCCTTCAGATGTGTACCAGACCTGCGAGGGACACTCTTCTGAAAGTGGATTTTAAAGAAAAAGCAGCTGATTGGTGAGTAAATCCTGGGAGCAGACTTGGAGGGAGGAGCACCAGAGCAGTGAGGATAAATCTAGTTTATCTTGGGATTCGCGGCCTTGTCTCCAGCGAGCAGACTTGGAGGGAGGAGCACCGGAGCGGTGACCTTGGGGCACAGAGTATCTGAAGCCAAAACTGAAAAAGTGACATCACAGGAAAGCTGTGACCTGATTGGTTGGTGGGAAATCTGCACCAAATTTGAAAAAACCCACTGCAAAGCTAATTAATAAATTAATTATCTAAATCGAGATGGCTGGGCAGGTGATGTGCTGTAGCTGTATGATGTGGGAGCTGGCAGATCCCATTGCAAGCCACAGTGACCACATCTGCAGCAAATGTTGGTTGCTAGAAGAACTCCGGCTCAGAATTGATGAGCTGGGGTCCGAGCTCCGGACACTGCGGCACATCCAGGAGGGGGAGAGTTACCTGGACACTTTGTTTCAGGAGGCGGTCACACCCGGTAGATTAAGTACCTCAAGTTCGGTCAGTGGTCAGGGTCAGCAGGGTGTGACTACAAGTGAGGCAGGTAGAGGGATCCTGTGTTCAGGAACAGAGGAGCCTCAGCTCTTGACCTTGTCCAACAGGTACGAGGTACTTGCTCCCTGTGTGGATGAGGAACAGGACTGTAGGGAGAATGAGCCAGCTGACCACGACACTGTGGTACAGGAGGCCATTCAAGAGGGGGGAGCAAAAAGACTTGTGGTAGTTGTAGGGGATTCTATAATTAGGGGAATCGATAGCATCCTTTGTAAGCAGGATCTAGTGTCCCGCATGGTATGTTGCCTGCCCGGTGCCAGGGTGAGGGACATCTCTGATCGGCTTGAAAGGCTATTGGAGATGGAAGGGGAGGATCCAGTTGTTGTGGTCCACATCGGGACAAATAACATAGGTAAGACTAGGAAAGAGGACCCGTCTGGGGATTATCAGGAACTAGAAACTAAATTAAAGAACAGGTCCTCAAGGTTATAATCTCTGGATTACTACCCGAGCCACGTGCAAATTGGCATAGGAACGCAAGAATAAGGGAAGTAAACACGTGGCTAAAGGAGTGGTGTGGGAAAGAGAGGTTCCATTTCGTGGGGCACTGGCATCAGTATTGGAACTGGAGGGATCTGTACCGTTGGGATGATCTCCACCTGAACCGATCTGGGACCAATGTTCTAGCAAAAAGGGTAAATATGGTGGTCAACAGGACTTTAAACTAGAAAGTGGGGGGGAAGGGAAGGGTAAAACTCCAAGAAGTAAGACTAATGGGAAACAAAGCAGCAGGTTAGCATGTGGGTGGGTGGATTCAACTTCATGGAAAATTATGAAAAAACTTAAAAGGAGAGCCCAGGAGAGGCTATTAAAGTCTCCAGAACACAAAATAGGACAGTGTTTGGAAAGGGCTAGGAATCTAACTTCAAGCATATCAGATAAAGGGACGACAATGAGAAAGGGGACGGGAAATACAGGACTGAAGGTGTTGTATCTGAATGCACGCAGTGTACGAAATAAGGTAAATGAGCTTGTGGCGCAGATTGAAATTGGCAAGTATGATGTGGTGGGCATCACGGAGACATGGCTGCAAGTGGATCAGGACTGGGAACTAAGTATCCAAGGATATACATCCTATCGAAAAGATAGGCAGGTTGGCAGAGGGGGTGGGGTTGCTTTGTTAGTAAGAAATGAAATTAAATCGATAGCAAGAAATGACATAGCGTCAGATGATGTAGAATCTGTGTAGGTAGAGTTGAGGAACCGCAAAGGTAAAAAAACCATAATGGGAGTTATGTACAGGCCTCTGAACAGTAGTCAGGATGTGGGGCACAAGATACACCAGGAGATAGAAATGGTGTGTAAGAAAGGCAAGGTTACAGTGATCATGGGGGATTTCAATATGCAGGTAGACTGGGAAAATCAGGTTGGTAGTGGATCCCAAGAAAAATAATTTGTGGAATGTCTACAAGATGGCTTTTTGGAGCAGCTTGTGGTGGAGCCCACTAGGGAACAGGCAATTCTAGATTTAGTGATGTGTAATGAGGCAGATTTGATAAGGGAGCTCAAGGTGAAGGAACCCATAGGAGGAAGTGACCATAATATGATAGAATTTACCCTGCAATTTGAGAGGAAAAAGCTGGAATCAGATGTAATGGAATTACAGTTGAATAAAGGCAACTACAGAAGCATTAGAGAGGAGTTGGCCAGAATTGACTGGGAGATGAGCCTAGCAGGAAAGACAGTGGAACAGCAATGCCAGGAGTTTCTGGGAGTAATTTGGGAGACACAGCAAAAATTCATCCCTAGGAAGAAGAAGCATACTAAAGGGAGAACGAGGCAACCATGGCTGACAAGGGAAGTCAGGGACAGCATAAAAGCTAAAGAGAAAGCATACAATATGGCGAAGAGCAGTGAGAAACCAGGGCTTTGGGAAGCCTACAAAGACCAACAGAGGACAACTAAAAAAGAAATAAGGAAAGAAAAGATTAAATATGAGGGTAAACTAGCCGGTAATATAAAAGAAGATTGCAAGAGCTTTTTTTAGATATATAAAGGGTAAGAGAGAGGCAAAAGTGGACAATGGGCTGCTGGAAAATGACACTGGAGAAGCAGTAGTGGGGAACAAAGAAATGGCGGAGGAACTGAATAGGTACTTTGCGTCAGTCTTCACGGTGGAAGACACAAGTAACATCCCCAAAGTTCAAGAGAGTCAGGGGGCAGAGGTGAGTATGGTGGCCATTACCAAGGAGAAGGTGCTAGGAAAACTGAAAGGTCTGAAGGTGGATAAACACCTGGACCAGATGGATTACACCCCAGAGTTCTGAAGGAGATAACTGAAGAGATAGTGGAGGCGTTAGTGGTGATCTTTCAGGAATCACTGGAGTCAGGGAGGGTCCCAGAGGACTGAAAAATCGCTAATGTAACCCTCCTGTTTAAGAAGGGAGTGAGGCAAAAGATGGGAAATTACAGGCCGATTAGCCTGACCTCGGTCATTGGTAAGATTTTAGAGTCCATTATTAAGGATGAGATTTCAGAATACTTGGAAGTGCATGGTAAAATAGGGCAAAGTCAGCATGGTTTCATCAAGGGGAGGTCATGCCTGACAAATCTGTTAGAATTCTTTGAGGAGGTAACGAGTAGGTTAGACAAAGGAGAGCCAATGGATGTTATCTACTTGGACTTCCAGAAGATCTTTGACAAGATGCTGCACAGGAGGCTGCTCAGTAAGATAAGAGCCCATGGTGTTAGAGGCAAGGTACTTGCATGGATAGAAGATTGGCTGTCTGGTTGGAGGCAGAGAGTGGGGATAAGGGGTTCCTTCTCAGGATGGCGCCCGGTGACTAGTGGAGTTCCACAGGGGTCAGTGTTGGGACCACAACTTTTCACTTTATACATTAATGATCTTGATGAAGGAACTGAGGGCATCCTGGCTAAGTTTGCAGATGATACAAAGATAGGTGGAGGAACAGGTAGTATTGAGGGGGCAGGGAGGCTGCAGAAGGATTTGGACAGGTTAGGAGAATGGGCAAAGAAGTGGCAGATGGAATAAAACGTGGGCAAGCGTGAGGTCATGCACTTTGGCAGGAGAATAGAGGCATAGACTATTTTCTAAATTAGGAGAGAATTCAGAAATCTGGAGTGCAAAGGGACTTGGGAGTCCTAGTCCAGGATTCTCTTAAGGTTAACTTGCAGGTTGAGTCGGTAGTTAGGAAGGCAAATGCAATGTTGGCATTTATTTCATGACTAGAATATAAAAGCAGGGATGTGCTGCTGAGGCTTTATAAGGCTCTGGTCAGACCACATTTAGAATATTGTAAGCAATTTTGGGCCCAGTACCTCAGGAAGGATGTTCTGTCCCTGGAGAGAACAATCCCAGGAATGAAAGGCTTAACATATGAGGAACGTTTGAGACTCTGGGTCTATACTCGATGGAGATTAGAAGGATAAGGGGGGGCTCTGATTGAAACTTACAGAATACTGAAAGGCCTGGATAGAGTGGACGTGGGGAAGATGTTTCCATTAGTAGGAGAGATTAGGACCCAAGGGCACAGCCTCAGAGTAAAGGGAAGACCTTTTAGAACAGAGATGAGGAGAAGCTTCTTTAGTCAGAGAGTGGTGAATCTATGGAATTCATTGCCACAGAAGGTTGTGGAGACCAGGCCATTGAGTGTACTTAAAACCAAGATAGATAGGTTCTTGATTGGTAAGGGGATCAAAGGTTACGGGGAGAAGGCGGGAGAATGGGGTTGAGAAACTTATCAGCCATGATTGAACGGGAAAGCAGACTTGATGGGCCGAATGGCCTAATTTCTGCTCCTATGTCTTATGGGCTTGTCATTCTTGTAGCCATGCAGTAAAAAGGCAGCCAGTTTGCACACTGTAAGCTCCCACAAATTGCAACAAGATAAACTTCTACAAGAATCAATGTTGGTAGAGGGATAAAATGGTCAGGACACTGGAGGGAACTCACCGGCTCTTCTTCAAAATAGTGGCCCATGGGATCTTTTACATCCACCCGAGCGCAGATGGGGCCTCAGTTTAACATACGGCATCTGAAACACAGCACCTAACCTCCGAAAGCACAGCATTTTATCGACGAGGAGAAGCAAAACTAGAATCCCAAGATGTTTTGCAAGCAGTGAATGAAAGTGCACACTAGAGTGGAAACACAAGGTAATCAGCTGGGCAAGCAGGGTCTCGCAAACAATAACCTTTTTCTAAAATTAATTTTCGGGATACGAGCTTCCCGCTGACAAGATCAGAATTTATTGCCCGTCCATAATTGCCCTTGAGCAGGTGGCGGTCAACCACCTTCTGGAATGCAACTGATTGTGTCGCTGGGCAATTTCAGAGGGCAGTTAAGTATCAACCACATTGCTGTGGGTCTGGAGTCACATGTAGGCCAGACCAGGTCAGGAAGGCAGATTTCCTTCCGTGAAGGACATTAATGGAGCAAATAACTTCATGATCACTATTACTGATACTGGCTTTTTAATTCCAGGTTTATTTAATTTAATTTATTTTAACTGAATTTAATTGCATTCCACAGCTACTGTAGTGGAATCTAAATTCATGTCTTTGGAACCAGACCTCTGATCACAAGTCCAGTAACATACCCACTATGCTACTGTTCCACAACTAATTAAATCCATTTGTAGACCTCAGAGCTGGTGAGGGAGGGCTTTGGCTTGGACATGGGGAGTGTTTCCTTCTCTTCACATCCACCTTAACTGGTGGGGAAGGAATAATCGAACAGCTCATTCAAAAATCTCCCCAAGCACTGATGTATTGGCCTAGATTGTGTGCTCAAGTCTCTGGAATGAGACTTAAAAAAGAAAATAAGAAATAGGAACAGGAGTAGACTATATGGCCCATCAAGCCTGCTCCTTGAACCCCTGACTTTCTTTCTCAAGAAGGGAGACAATTACCAACTGAACCATGGCTGATAGTTATGACTATCCACTACACTGTGTTTCCACAAAGAGGGTCTTTTAAAGCAGCTGGAATGGAAAATGATGACTGCAATGACACAAGGTCAAAATAAGCAATTTTCATTCAGCTTTCCCCTTCATGTCAAACCCAGCACAAAACAATATAGGTCGAAACAAGTGAACAAAAGAAATAGGAACAAGAGTAGGCCCTCAAGAAATAGTAAGACAACACAAAAAGGCTGGAAATACACAGTAGGTTTGGCAGCATCTGTCCAGAGAGAAACAGAATTAACAAAAAAAAACTGTTTCTTTCTTCACAGATGATACCAGATCTGTTGAGTATTTCCAGTTTTTTCTGTTTTTTATATTTCCAGTTTCCACCAAGAACAGTATTTTGCTTTTGTCTCAAGAAATATTGTTTAACAGCACTGCTGAGCTTAAAAGCAGATTGGAGAGAACAGCCCTTCCCAATCTGTTTCCTCCTCCAGCCTCACAACCCTCAGATATCTGCATTCCTCCAATTCTGCTCTCTTGAGCACCACCAATTTTAATCACTCCACACTTGGTGGCCGTGCCTTCAGCTGCCTGGGCCCTAAGCTCTGGAACTCCCCCAAACCTCTTCGCCTCTCCGCATTTCTCTTCTCCTTTAAGACACTTGTTGAGACCTGTTTCCTTGACTAAGTTTTTAGTCATCTGTCCTAATATTGTGTGGCTTGATGTCAGATTGTGTTGTGAAGCACCTTGTAACAATTACATCACATTAAAGGCACTATATAAAATGCAGATTATTGTCTTTCCCACAATATTTGGCAAAGAACGCAGAACTTCTGGTTCTTGCACCCAAGGCATCAGTTTCATCTGTAATTTTTAAAAAGATGTGTTAAGACAGTTACATCTCCAAAGGTGGGTTAGAGAGAGAGAATTCTAGAGTGGAGGGTTCGGGCAGCTAAAAGGCACAGCCACCAATGGTGGGACAAATGGAAATCAGGGATGCACAAGAGATCACGGGAAGAGAGAGAGATCATGGGGCTGGAGGAAGAGACAGAGATTGGGAGGGGAGAGACCATGAAAGTATTAAGAACATAAGAACTAGGGGCAGGAGCAGGCAATTCAGCCCCTCGAGCCTGCCCCGCCATTCTAATACAATCATGGTTGATCTCATTTCGGCCTCAACTCCAATTTCCCACCCTTTCCCCATAACCTTTCAACCTGTTACTAATTAAAAATCTGTCTATCTCCTCCTTAAATTTATTCAGTGTCCCGGCATCCACTGCAGTCTGAGGTGGTGAATTCCACAGACTCACGACCCTTTGAGAGAAGTAATTCCTCCTCATCTCTGATTTAAATCTACCGCCCTTAGCCTAAAACTATGGCCTAGAGCAGGATGAAAATTTGGAGAAATAAAACAATGCCATATGTGAGGATTGCCTCAGTGTGGCCTCAAAACTCTTAAATGCACCATCAGCTTAGTAATTTTACACTGATTATAGCACAGCTTTTGCATAAGGTCAGAGAAAACTGCAATACCAGTGGACCACAGAGGGACTTATAAACGCCAGCTCCTTTTGAGCAGGCAAGGACTTCAGTTGGATGATCTCCTCCTCCCTCCTACCTGCAAAAACACTTTAGGTTAGCCAACTAAATCAACACTCTCAGTCCTCACTCTCAAAAAAATGGGAATACACTTGCAACAGAAAGAATCAATTGAGACATCTGGGAAATTTAAGTACAGAGTCCCTTGAAAGTGCAAATGGACACGTATAAAGCCAAAAGCATTTTGAGTTTTATAACTAAGCGAAGAAAGGCAATGTTATATTTGTAAAAGGCAATAGTTCGGCTACAGTTCGGGTAATTTATGCAGTTTTCTATCCATTACCTTAGTGATTATACTACATAAAAATACCTCATTGGCTATAACACACTCTGTGACATCCTGAGGTCAGGTAAGTGACTTTATAAACAAAGAACAAAAGTCATTCTGTGAAGATTCAGCCAGGATGGAAAGCCATAGATTCATGGCACAGAAACAGGCCATCGCCAGTGTTTATGTTCCATTCGAGCCTCCTCCCACCTCTATTTTGCCTTGCAACGACAACAACTTATATTTATATTGTGCCTTTAACAAAATGAAACATCCCAAAGTGCTTCACAGGAGCATTATAAAACAAAGTATGACATCAAATCACATAGGGAGACATTAGGCCAGATGATCAAACAATGTCAGCTTTAAAAAGTGTCTTAAAGAAGGAAAGTGAGATGGAGGGGGAGAGTGAGGGAAGTCCAGAACTTGGGACCCAAGCAACTGAAGATATGGCCACCAATGATGCAGCGATTATAATTAGGAATGCACGAGAGGCCAGAATTAGAGGAGCGCAGCTATCACTGAGGGTTGTGGGATTGGAGGACATTACAGAGATAGGGAGGGGCGAGTTCATGGAAGGATTTGAAAACAAGGACATGAATTTTAAAAACAAGGCGTTGCTTGATCAGGAACCAACATAGGTCAGTGAGCATAGGGCTGCTAGGGGAACGGGACTTGCTGACAGTTTAGACGGGCAGTGGATCTTTGAATGACCTCAAAATTTATGGAGGGTAGAATGTGGGAGAGCAGCCAGGAGGAGTTCATTGGGATAGTCAAGTCTATAAGTAATGAAGGCATGGATAAGAATATCAACATATCCCTTCTCCGTACTGGGACAGCTTCTTCTGAACATCGTAATGGTGCAAAGTGAACACATAACTTAGTAAAATTATGGAGCGTTTCAACGGGGTGAATAGAGAAAGATTTGTCTGAAACAAAAAATAAAAAATGCTGGAAATACTCAGCAGGTCTGGCAGCATCTGCAGAGAGAGGAATAGATTAACATTTCAGGTTTTTTTTTAAAAAGTTCATTCATGGGGTGTGAGCATCGCTGGTTGGGCCAGCATTTATTGCTCATCCCTAATTGCCCTTGAGAAGGTGGTAGTGAGCTGCCTTCTTGAACCGCTGCAGTCCATGTGGTGTAGGTACACCCACAGTGCTGTTAGGAAGGGAGTTCCAGGATTTTCACCCAGTGAAAGTGAAGGAACAGCCATATATTTCGAAGTCAGGATGGTGAGTGAGTTGGAGGGGAACTTTGAGGTGGTGGTGCTCCCATGTGTCTGCCGCCCTTGTCCTTCTAAATGGTAGTGGTCGCGGGTTTGGAAGATGACCTTTCATCCCAACTCCATCTGATCATATGGTCAGGGAATCAGTGGGTCTGTCAGTTTAAAAAAGGTCACTGAGGGAAGAGGGGGTTTAAAAGAAATTCCACTGCGAGGTGATTGAGAACGGAACGCTTTGCTGAGGAGGTAGAGACCATTGCGGAATGACAGAATTGTTCCGGCGCAGGAGAAGGCTATTCGGCCCATCGTGTCTGCACGGGCTCGCTGAATGAGCAACTCACTTAGTGCCATTCTCCCGTTAAGCCTGCACATTCTTCCTTTTCAGCTCAAAATCTAATCCCCTTTCTGAATGCTTGGATCGTCCCTGCCAGTTCAGATCCTAACCACTTGCCGTGTGAGGAGTTTTTTTTATTATATATATATATATATTCCTGTCGCTCACCTGCATTGTTGAAGAAAACACGGTTTGCAATAGTGCAGGCGGTTATGATGATGCAAGGCTCTGCGGAGAGGAAGACAGAGAGATCAGGGTCATTCACTAAATAGGAAAAGGATTGAAACTATAAATCTGGAGCCGCTGAAATTCATCTCCGCTGGATGCAGGTACAAAATCATTTTCAATATCAGAATTCGGGCACGGTAAATCAGCTATAAAAAGCCCGCTAGCAGACTGAGACTCACTGCTCTCCTTGCAGCTCAGACCAGAGCAGCGCAATAATACAACCTGCACGCCAAAACTTTTAAACAGCGCTGGCGCGGGGCTCCCTCCAAATAAAACGGAGAGTGTGGGTGTTCGAGGAGAGAAGGAGGGGGCGAGGGGGAAACAGAAGGGAGGGAAAAAAGGGGCAGGTGGGGTGGGGGAGAGAGGAGGGGGGGGGGGGTGGGGGAGATGAAGGGGGGGTGGGGGAGATGAAGGGGGGGTGGGGAAGAGGAAGGGGGGCTGGGGGAGGGAGGGGGGAGAAGGAGAATATCTTTGAGCCGCTGCTATTTGAATGCAGTCAGAAACAGGGCTTTCGGCGCCCTGTCAACAATTTCCTTTTGTATTGCTGCTGATTCCGGGGGGTGGGCGGGGTGAAAGCGCTGATAAAAATTCATGAATTTCTCCAAACTTCTCACCGCCGGCTCCACCGCGAGTCTCCGGAATCAAACCTTCCCCCTTCTCAGCACCTGATCCGGGGCTGGAAATTCCAAAAAAAACGCCCGCTGTAAACAGCCGGTAAATTCCAAAGAATCTTCACTAGCCTCCTGAGAACTGAAGAGCATCCGCTCGCTCTTTACAATAACCAATTGAAAGACTTTCGGTTTGTTTTTTTTTAAGGCGGAGCCGAGTCATTGAGCGACAATGGCTTGAGGAACTGTCTCTGCCGGAGTAAAAGGTTACTCCAGGTTAAATTCTCAAGTCATAGTTTCAATGGGGAACCGGAGTCAAGCGGTGAAGAGAGCTTCTGTCAAATAAGCAAAATACTGCGGATGCTGGAACTCTGAAACAAAAGCAAAAAAATTGCTGGAAAAACTCAGCAGGTCTGTCAGTCTCTATGGAGAGAGAAACAGTTAACGTTTGGAGTCGGTTTGACTCTTCAGGGCTACAGAGAAGTAGAAATGTGATGGACTTTATACTGTTTGAGAGAAATAGAAGGTCAGAGAGAGGTGACAGCTAAGGAGAGATTGACAAAGAATCTGTCAAAATTGGAAGCGCGCTCCTTACAGATGCTGCCCGACCTGCTGAGTTTTCCAGTGTTTTCTGTTTCTGTCAAAGTTGGCATGGACTGGGGAGCCTGACCACAGAGGGATTCCAGCCACCCTGACGGAGATGAGGAGGAATTTCTTCTCTCAGAGGGTAGTCAATCTGTGGAATCCTTTACCGCAGAGGGCTGCAGAAGCTGGGTCGTTAGGTATATCCAAGGCTGAGATAGACAGATTTTTAATCAGTGAGGGAATCAAGGGTTATGGGGAAAAGACAGGAAAGTGGAGTTGAGGATTATCAGACCAGCCATCATCTCATTGAATGGTGGAGCACACTCAATGGGACGAATGGCCTACTTCTGCCCCTACATCTTATGGAACATCGGCAGCTTATAGGATTACTGATGGTTACAGATAGGTAATAGACCAGGAGGAATTTGTGGGATAACAGCAAAATACTGCAGATGCTGGAAATCTGAAACAAAAACAGAAATAGCTGGAAAAGCTCAGTAGGTCTGACAGCATCTGTAGCGAGGAAGACAGTTAATGTTTTGAGTCCATATGACTTATCATCAGAACTAAGGAAAATTAGAAATGAGATGAAATATAAGCTGGTTGAGGGGGGTGGGACAGGTAGAGCTGGATAGAGGGCCAGTGATAGATGGAGGCAAAGAAGAGATTGCCAAAGATGTCATAGACAAAAGGACAAAGGGGTGTTGAAGGTGGTGATATTATCCATGGAATGTGCTAATGGTGACATTAAGGGTAGAAAGCAGGATGAGCTAGTGGCAGATGGCCCTAGTGGGGGTGGGGTGGGGGGGAAGGGATTGAACTGGGTGAAAAGGTGGAGATAGAACAATGAATGGAAATACATTTAAAAATAGGAATTTGTGGGGTTTGGTTAGCTCCAGTGGATTAGATGACTAGAGTGTGGGTTCAATATGCTGGCTGTGGTAGCGTAGGGAGAGCTGCCTCCTTGTTTGATAATGGTGCCCCTCAAGATAAATAACCACTTTGTCTCTCTAACAGAGAGATGCCTATGGTGGGTCCCTGATGGACTCTAGCTAATTACCTTCCCTTATTAGGGAACTTGCACCATTTACTGCCAGGTACCTATAGATATTAATAAGTAATTGGTTGTAAGGAGAATCCAAGTTAGCAATTTCAATATTAATCAGTATCATTTCAGCAAGTTAGATGGTGGAATCAAAGTTCCTCCCGTCTCTGGTTGCCCTCTGCAACTCAGCTCCCCGCCTCAGTTCCCTTCCCTTCTCAGTTTCCCCTCCTCCAATTTTTCACTTGCTCCTCCATTCCCCCTGTCCCCCTCATGCAGTTTCCCCCCTGCCAGGTTTCCCCCCTCCCCCTTTGGTTTCCCGCTGCTCCTGGTTCTTGGTTACACAAAGAAGTTCTCAAGGAGTCAGCCAGGGGCCCTCGGGCACCCATAGGGAGGAGGATCAGCAGTTGCACACCCTAGGGCCATCCACCCAGGTGACTCCAGGAGTGCCCATCTGAATCTCCTTTTCCGGTGACCCCAGCAGCTCCATCTCCACAGGCTAAGGAGGGAGCCACTGCCACACAGCAGGACACCGAAAGCAGGCCCGAGTCCTCCAGGTCTAGGCCCTCCAGCGGATGCCCACCAAGGACATCACAGACAGGAGTCTGCCTCCATCTCCACTGTGGATGCCAGGGAGCACCAAGACGTAGCGGCCAAAATGTAGTTTCACTGCATGGGCACGGGCATTAATCGCTTGTACATAATTTTGACTGTTGAAAATAAAGTCCCAACAATATCACCCTATCTATGGCTCCTTGTTATGATGAGCAGTATTTGTGTTAGTTTGAAGTGAAAGCTTGGTCCCTGCACAAGATAAAGGCAGGTGTCTCAGTCCTGGGCCTCTTCCCTGTGCTTTGTGCAACCTTCCCAGCACACTGATGGTGCACTTTCACAGTCACTGGACACATCAGTCGTGCCTGCACCTCGATGGGGCTTATCATTGCTGCCAGAATGTCCTGGGCCGGCAGCACAGAGTTCCGTTGTTTTCTCTGGGTGCTGTTAGCACTTTCTGAGGTGCAGCTGGCCCCCCCATCTCATCAGCATCTGTGTCCGGTGACAGTGTGATCCTGAAGGGTTCAGCTCTCGCATGATGCTATAGGATCAGGAGAAGTTAAAGTTTCCTACTGCATCTCCATGATATGACCCTGTTCACAGGGCGCAAGTGAGGTGCCATCAGCCAGGGGTCAGACATTTACATAAACTATGTGAGGATCTATGGATTGTCCCCATTGCATGTCATCATCATCCTCCTGGAATGTAGGGGCTATGGGCATCTGCTGCGTCTCCATGACAGGAGCCTTATCACAGAGGGTATGTGCGCTGCCGTCAGCCAGACAGGAGTCAAACGTTCACAGATCAAATGTGAGGATCTATTGAATCTCCTCACTGCACATCATCATCATCCTCCATGAATCTAGTGGCAATGAGGACCTTCTGATCACGCCTGCCTTGTCTACACAACACAATGACCTCATCACCCTCATCCCTGTCGACGTTCTCCTCATCAGAGGAGGTGTGCAGCTCGTCCATCTACTCCTCGGCCAGCTCCTCCCCCGTTGCAGTTTCAGGCTGTGAAGGGCGTAACAGGTGACGATGATGTGTGACATCCTCTGTGGACTGTATTGCAGGGATCCACCAATCTGGTTCAAGCACCGGAACCTCATTTTCAACATTCCGATGGTTTGCTCCACCAGGGTGCAAGTTACAGCATGAACCTTGTTGTACCTTTCTCTGCTGCAGTCTGAGACCACTGCATGGGAGTCATTAGCCACGTCCTCTGCAGGTAGCCCTTGTCCCTGAAGAGCCAACCCTGCAGCCCCGGTGGACCCTGGAAAATGTCAGGGATTTGAGACCTACTGTGAACGTAGGAGTCGTGGACACTCCCTGGGAATCATGCACAAACCTATAGGATGTTTTTGTGGCCGTTGCACACCAGCTGAACATTCAGCTAGTGGAAGCCCTTGAGGTTGACATAGCTGACAGCTTAGAACTATAGAACCATAGAACACTACAGCACAGAAAAAATAGGCCATTCGGCCCTTCCAGTCTGTGCCAAAATATCATTCCGCTAGTCCCATTGACCTGCACCCAGTCCATAACCCTCCAGACCTCTCCCATCCATGTATCTACCCAATTTATTCTTAAAACTTAAGAGTGAGCCCACATTTACCATGTCGGATGGCAGCTCGTTCCACACTCCCATCACTCTCTGAGTGAAGAAGTTCCCCCTAAACCTTTCACCTTTCACCCTAAAGCCATGTCCTCTTGTGTTTATCTCTCCTAACCTAAGTGGAAAGAGCCTACTCGCATTTACTCTGTCTATACCCCTCATAATTTTGTAAACTTCTATCAAATCTCCCCTCATTCTTCTATGCTCCAAGGAATAAAGTCCTAACCTGTTTAATCTTTCCCTGTAACTCAACTCCTGAAGACCCAGCAACATCCTAGTAAATCTTCTCTGCACTCTTTCAATCTTACTGATATCCTTCCTGTAGTTAGGTGACCAGAACTGCACACAATACTCCAAAGTTGGACTCACCAATGTCTTATACAGCCTCACCATAGCATCCCAACTCCTATACTCAATACTTTGATTTATGAAGGCCAGTATGCCAAAAGCTTTCTTTACAACCCTGTCTACATGTGATGCCACTTTCAGGGAATTATGTATCTGAACTCCCAGATCCCTTTGTTCCTCTGCACTCCTCAGTGCCCTACCATGTATGTCCTACCTTGGTTTGTCCTTCCAAAATGCAACACCTCACACTTTTCTGCATTAAATTCCATCTGCCATTTTCTGGCCCATTTTTCCAGTTGGTCCAGATCCCTCTGCAAGCTTTGAAAGCCTTCCTCGCTGTCCACAACACCTCCAATCTTAGTGTCATCAGCAAACTTGCTGATCCAATTTACCACATTATCATCCAGATCATTGATATAGACAACAAACAATATTGGTCCCAGCACAGATCCCTGAGGCACACCACTAGTCACAGGCCTCCAGTCTGAGAATAAATCATCCACTACCACTCTCTGTCTTCTCCCACACAGCCAATTTCGAATCCAGTTTACAACCTCTCCATGGATACCAAGTGTCTGAACCTTCTGAACTAACCTCCCATGTGGGACCTTGTCACTTGTTGCCATGGAGATCTAAACACTATGTGAGTGCAGTCGATGGCACCCTGCACCTGTGGATAACCTGAGATTTGCACAAATCCCAAAGATCTTGCTTCCTGGCTTTTTTGATCCCAGGCAAAATGCACAAAGTTGTGTGCCTTTGCCAAAATTGCATCTGTGATCAGCAGATCCCATAAACAAGAAAGCGGAAATTAGCTGGTGTTATGACCAGGTGAGGAGGAGTGAACTGGCTCCCCTCTATTCAGCTTCCTCAGTTGGTAGTAACAAAGGTTTAAGTTTATTTTTCACAAGAATATGGCTTTTCTGAATCCAAATGCATTTAACTATTTGAGTGGTGAGCAATAAGGTTTCCTTAAGTTAAAGAAAGAGCAAATTTATTAACCACAAAACTTAGAGAAAAAATAATAAAGATGTGACATCACATACATACAAGTATTAGAAATAAGGGAAGTTAGAGTCCAATGAAAAAAAGTTAAAAGAATATTCGGTTAAGTGTCCTTTGATTGTCATTGAGGTATAGATTTTTAAACATTTCAGCTGATTTGAATTAGCTTGTTTCGTGGATATGGTCAAATGTAGAAGATACTGCAATTATTATGAGATCTCATTTCGCTGATAGATTTCTAGTAATGTTAGCTTTCGAACTAGGTAATACACTTGTTCCAAAAGAGTGAGGGAGAAGGAAAGCAAGAGAGTCCAGCTTTCGGCCTGTTTACCTGCTGAAAATGTTCTTGCAATCTTGGCAGTGTGCGGTCTGACCTGTTATACTTCACCCATTATGTATTCCCAAGGGGTTTTGGATGAGTCTGTCTGTGACAGCCATTATTTCAATATCCAGCAGTTTGCATTTTAATATCTCTTCCTTAGACAGTGATGAGTTTCAGTGGGTCTTTGAACTATAGGAAAGGTGCTTCTCTTCACACTCCCCTGTTTGCTTTTTCAATTTTGCCTTCACCTTGGAAGGTGGCCTTGCATTTTTAAGTAGATTGTTCTGTCTCATTTCAAATTGCAAAATTTCCAATCAGTTGAAAGTTTGAAAATCATATTTTCAAAATTAAAAGGGCATCGCCTTGTGACACTGGGGAGAAATCCCCAGTTCTTCTTCAAGTGCTGTTGCAGGGTCTTTTACAGCTTAACATCTTGTCTGAAAGACAGCATCTCCAACACTGCAACACTCCCTCAGTACAACACTGCAAACATCATAAGAACATAAGAAATAGGAGCAGGAGTAGGCCATTCGGCCCCTCAACCCTGCTCCGCCATTCAATAAGATCATGGCTGATCTGCCCCAGGCCTCAACTCCTCTTTCATGCCCACTCCTCATAGCCCACAACTCCCCCATATTTCAAAAATCTACCTACCTCCTCTTTAAAAATTTCAGTGATCTAGCCTCCACAACTCTCTGGGGTGTGGAATTCCAGACATTCACTACTCTCTGAAAGAAGAAATTCCTTTGCATCTCAGTTTTAAATTAGTGTCTCCTTAATCTCCAACTATGTCCCCTAGTTCGAGATTCCCCTACTAGTGGAAACAACTTCTCAACATCTACCATGTCAAGCCCCCTCAGACTCTTGTACGTTTCAATAAGATCACCTTCATTCTTCTAAACTCTAATGAATAAAGGCCTAACCTGATAGCAGTATATCCTTTCTTAAATACAGGGACCAAAACTGTACACAGCACTCCAAGTGCGGCCTCATCAACACCCCGTACAGTTGTAACAAGACTTCCCTATTTTTAAACTTCAACCCCCTAGCAATACAGGCCAAAATTTATTTGCCTTCTTAATTATTTGCTGTACCTGCATGCTAACCTTTTGCACAAGAACATCCAGATCCCTCCGTGCTGTACTTTTTTGGAGACTCTCTCCATTTAAATAATAGTCTGCCTTTTGATTTTTCCTACCAAAGTGCATGACCTCACACTTCCCTACATTAAATTCCATCTGCCAAGTTTTTGCCCACTCACTCAACCTGTCTATATCCCCTTGCAGATTCCTTATGTCCTCATCACAACATGCCCTCCCACCTATTTTTGTATCATCAACAAGTTTGGATACATTATACTCTGCCCCCTCCTTCAAGTCATTAATATAGATAGTAAATGATTGAGGCCCTAGGACTGATCCTTGTGATACTCCACGAGTTATGTCTTTCCAACCTGAAAAAGACACATTAGTTCTGACTCTGTTTTCTATGTGTTAACCAATCCTCAATCCATGGTAATCCATTACCCTAAGACCGTGAGCTCCTATCTTGTGCATTAACCTTTTATGTGACACCTTATCAAATGTCTTCTGGAAATCCAACTACACTACATCTACCAGCACCCCTTTATCAACTCTGCTTGTTATATCCTCAAAGAACTCTAGCAAATTTGTCAAACATGATTTCCTTTTCACAAAACCATGTTGACTCTGTTTGATGATGTTAAACTTTTCTAAATGCCCTGCTATTTCTTCCTTAATAATGGACACTGGAATTTTTGCAATGACAGATGTTAGGCTGACTGGTCTATAGCTTCCTGTTTTTAGTCTCCCTCCCTCCTTGTACAGGGGTGTCACATTAGCAGTTTTCCAATCTGCTGGGACCCTCCTGGAATCGAGTGAGTTCTGGAATATTTCGAACAATTCCTCCACTATTTCTGTAGCCATTTCCATTAAAACCCTTGGATGTAGGCCATCAGGTCCTGGTGACTTGCCTGCCTTTAGCCCCGTTATTTTGTCCAATACTTTGTCCCTCGTGAAAGAGACTGTTACAAGATCTTTCTTCCCATTAACCCCTTGCTTATCTGATATCTTTGGAATGTTTACAGTATCCTCCACCGTGAAGACCGACACAAAATATTGGTTTAAATTATCTGCCGTTTCCCTGTTCAATTCTCTAGTCGCATCCTCCAAGGGTCTCACGCTTACTTTAGCCATTCTCTTTTTAAATACCCGTAGAAGATCTTACTGTTTGTTTTTATATTTCTTGCCAATTTACTTTCATAATCAATTTTCTTCCTCTTTATTAGCTTTTTAGTCATCCGCTGCTGGTTCCTAAAAAATTTCCAATCCTCTGGCCTGCCACTAGTTTTTGCTGCTTTATATGCCTTAGTTTTTGATTGGATACTCTCCTTGACCGCCTTTGTTAACCATGGGTGGTTCATCCTTCTCATCAAGCCCTTCTTTTTGACCGGGATAAATTTTTGCTGAGCGTTATGAAATATCTGCTTAAATGTCTGCCACTGCTCATCCACTGACCTTCCCCCTAGTCTATTTTCCCAGACAACTCTTTCTTCGTTGCTCTGTAACTGCCCTCATTTAAGTTGAGGACACTGGTTTGAGACCCGAGTTGCTCACTCTCAAACTGAATTTGAAATTCTACCATGTTACGATTGCACCCCTAGAGGATCTTTAACTATAATATCTCTTATTAATCCCTCCTCATTACACATTACTAGATCTAAAATAGCCTGTTCCCAGGTAGATTCTGCAACATATTGTTCTAAGAAACAATGCCCGATGCAATCTACAAATTCGTCTTCCATGTTACCTCAGCCAATCTGATTTGTCCAGTCAATATGCAGATTAAAATCACCCATGACAATTGTAGCGCCTTTCTTACACACCTCCATTATTTCCCGATTTATTCTTTCTCCCACAGTGAGGCAACTTTTCAGGGACCTATAGATGCCTCCCACCTGTGACTCCTTCCCCTTGCTATTCCTTATTTCCACCCAAACCAATTCCACATCACGATCTATTGCACCTATATCATTATTCACCAATACACTGATACCTTCCTTTATTAACAAAGCTACCCCACTTCCTTTTCCTTTTCGCCTATTTTTCCAGAATGTTGAATACCCTTGAATATTGAGTTCCCAGTCTTGGTCATCATGCAACTATGTCTCAGTAATAGCTATCAAGTCATATCCATTTACTTCTATTTGTGCCATCAACTTATCTATCTTGTTACAAATGCTGCATGTATTCAGATAAAGAGCCTTAAGCTTTGACACTTTACCATTATTACTTATTCTGATTCTAATTTCTGTTGCACTCTTCTGCTTATATTTTCTGCCCCTCTCTTTCACACTTTGAATATTGTTCACCTCTTCACCATCCTACACCTCTGCTCTTTTGTTTCTTTTTGATTTTTTGAACTTCCCTCAATTGAACCCTCCCCCCTGCTAATTAAAGTCCTATCTACAGCCCTAGTTATACAAGTCACCAGGACACTGGTCCCAGCATTGGGTTCAAATGAAGCCTGTTCCAACAGAACAGCTCTCTCCTTCCCCAGTACTGGTGCCAGTGCACCATGGTTTGGAATCCATTTCTCCTACACCAATCTTTGAGCCACGCATTTAGCTCTCTAATGTTATTTACCCTACATCAATTTGCACGTGGCTCATGTAGTAATCCGGAGATTATTACCTTTGTGGTTCTGCTTTTTAATTTAGCCCCAAGCTGCTCATAGACCCTCAGCAGAACGTCTTTCTTAGTCCTGTCTATGCCGTTGGCACCTTCGTGGACCGTGACAACTAGATCCTTCCCTTCCCACTCCAAGTTCCTCTCCAGCCCAGAAGAGATGTCCTTAATCTTGGCACCAGTTAGGCAACAGAGTCTTCGGGACTTTCTGTCTTTGCTGCAGAGAACAGTATCTATTCCCCTAACTATGCTATCCCCTATTACTACTTCATTTCTCTTTCCTCCCCCCTACTTGAATGGCACTCTGTACCACGGTGCTGTGGTCAGTTCGCTCATCCTCCCTGCAGTCTGTGCCATTGTCCACACCGGGAGCAAGAAACTCGAACCTATTGGACAAGAGCACTGGCTGAGGCTCCCCCAAAGCTAAATTCTGGACCCCCATACTTCTCACTCACAGTCACACCCTCTTGTCCCTGACCACGGTCCAAATTTGATGTAATTAATCTAAGGGGTGTGACTGTCTCCTGAAACACAGCATCCAGGTAACTCTCCTCCTCCCTGATGTGTCACAGTGTCCGCAGCTCGGTCTCTAGCTCATCAACACTGAGCCGAAGTTCCTCGAGCAGCCAACACTTGCTGCAGATGTGGTCACTGTGGATCACACCGGCATCCACCAGCCCCCACGTACTATAGCTGCAACACATCGCCTGCCCAGCCATCTCTATTCTATTTAATTAATTTGGATATTAAATATTTTACAAGTGAATTTCTTAACTGTACTCTTCAGCTGTAATAACATTTCCTGATTTAAACCACTTGGCTAATTAAAAGAGACATGGAAGAGATACCCACAAATCACCTATCTGTTTTCCTATGATGTCACACTTCAGCTCTGACGAGTAGAAGCAGGTTGAAGGGGCTCTGTGCCGCCAGTTTTTATCTCCCACCACTGCTACCCTTCTTTTCAGGCCTGCACCTTGTATGCTGAGATTGTGATGACTGAGATTATATGCTCAAAACTGTGAAGTGGGTACAAAATCCAGGCCAACATCCAGTACAGTATTGAGGGGGTACTGTGTTGTTGGAGGTGCAGTGGATTGTCTTCCACTCTCTATGCTTTTGACTCAGATGCATGTCTTCTTTGCATGGACTCCCATCACTTTGTGAAAAAAAAGGCTTAATTATCAAATTCAGAATGGGAACAAAAACAATTCAGTCTTATTTTGCCTTTATTTTATAGCTAATAAATCCTGCCTGAGATGGATAATGAACATCTTGAACTGAGCCTTTTGGAGTTTAGCAACGGGGTTCCAACCTTTAAAGGTAAGGTCAACTTCCATCTTTTAATAGTAACATAGCAAAGTGTATCATCCTTGTAGTGTGTGGTTAATGCCATTGTAAAGTACAATCTGAACTTGAAAGAGTAAGAAATTACATGGGTAATTTTACCAGGCCCTGGTCCTTGTGTGGAACATTGTAAGGCAGGAGAGTATGTTGCATTTTGACCTCCCATCCTCACCTCCAATAGCAAATGTGAACGGCTCATGGATTTCTTCACGGAGGCTTTCACACTGTTTTCAAACCCCATGATCTATGCTTGCTTCCCCCCCTCTCTTCTCAACCCCATCAACGACTAGACCTTCAGCCACCTCAGCCTCACACTGTGCAACTCCCTCTCTCTTCTCCGTCCTGCTTTAAAAACCTCATCAAAACACACCGTTTGGTTACCCTCTCCTAACTCTCCCACCCTGCCCTCTTGTCCATTCTATTATTTCCAAGACCCTCTGATCATGTCTAGCAAGGTACCCCACGGAAGTGGAAATTTCACAACATTAACCCCTTATCTATTTCTGCTTTTTATATTTTAGTGGAAGGATGGGAAGTGTTGCTGAATGGGACACCTGCCCCCAGAGGGCACCCATTGCCAGCTTGTGTGGTCTTTGATCATGGTGCACATACCAATGTTGCATCTTGAGCATCCCAGCAGTCTTTTTGGCTATCATGGAAAATTTTACATCATTGAAAATTTTCAATGATGTAAAATCCATTTTGTGTTTTCACACCATTCTCTTTTTGTAGTTGATTTCTGCACGCTATTGTACTGCTCAGGAATGACCTTTACAATGATGAATCAGACTGGTTTCAGAAAAGTTTCTTTTGAAAAAAGATTTTAAAGAAAGCTGAGAGAAAAAGAGAACTGAAAAAAATGATGTAATCGTTAGTTGATAAGGTCAGACATCCCCCGTGTGTTAAGATATAAACATTTTCTAGTGGCTGATAACTTCATTGAGTTTGACTCTGGGGAGAGCACAGTTCAGGCGAGCTGTAAAGTTGGGCAACTGAGAAGTACACCCATGATGACATCAAATGGTGAGTTAGGAAAAAAAAAACGAATGATTTTTTTTTTACTGAATCTATTACTATTGCAGAATATTGAGGATTGTATGGGTACAACTACAGTTATTTTCAAGCAGAGCAGAGAAATGCTGGGTTATAAAAGTACTCTTCGACAAGTATATATAAATAAGTTGATTTAAATATATTAAATGAATTTTCCTCCTCCTAAGCTTCAGGGAAGTCTGTTTGTTCATTCTCCTATATTTCTCTCAGCGGCCAGCTGCTTCCCTTATTCTGTCACATGACAAAGTACAAATCTGTGAATAGACTTGTACATCAAGATTGTTTCCAATTTCCTGGTAGGGAAATGTATGAATGTAGGACAGCAGTAATTCCTTCACTGGAGAGAGCTGAGATTTGTAGAAACATTCATTAGTTCAGTAAATACAATAATCTTGACATATATTAATGACCTGGTCTTTGGTGTACACTCTGTACAGAGCCCAATTTCAAAATTTACTGATGGTACAAAACTTGGAAGTATTGTGAACTGTGAGGAGGATAGTTTTTTTTTTATTCATTCATAGGATGAGAACGTCGCTGGCTAGGCCAGTGTTTATTACCCATCCCTAATAGTCCTTGTTCAGAGGGCATTTAAGAGCCAACCACATTGGGTCTGGAATCACATAAGGATGCCAGATTTCCCTCCCTAAAGGACATTAGTGAACCAGATGGGTTTTTACAACTGGCAATGGTTTTGTATTGAATTCAAATTTCACCATCTGCCGTAGTGGGATTCAAACCCCAGGTCCCCACAGCATTACCCTGGGGCCCTTGAAGTACTAGCCCAGTGACAATACCACTACACCACCCCACCCCTTTTGAAGTGCAGAACTTCAAAAGGACTTAGATAGGTTACTGGAACGGATGGAGAAGTGCAGACAAGTGTGAAGGACACAGAGGCAATATAACATAAAGGGTACAATTCTAAAGGGAGTGCAAGAGTGGTTGAAGATGGTAGGAGTAGTTGACAGCATGGTTAATAAAGCATAGAGTATCCTTATATTTATTAATAGGTGCAAAAAAGTACAAAAGCAAGGGAGTCTCATGAGGAAAGGTTGAGCAGGTTGGGCCTATATTCACCGGAGTTTAGAACAATGAGAGGTGATCCTATTGAAGTATATAAGTTTCTAAGAGGGCGTGTCAGGGTAGATGCTGAGAGGATGTTTCCCCTAGTGGAATCTAGAACTAGGGGACACAGTTTCAAAATAATGGATTCTTCCATTTAAGACAGGGATGGGGAGGAATTATTTTTCTCAGACGATCATTACTCTTTGGGTTTCTCTTCCCCAGAGAGCAGTGGTTCTGGGTCATTGAATATAATAAAGGCTGAGTTAGATAGAGTGTTGATCTACAAGGGAGTCAAGGGTTATGGGAGGCAGCTAGGAAAGTGGGGTTAAGGCCACAATCAGATCAGCCATAATCTTATTGAATGGCAAAGCGGGTTTGGGGAACCGAATGGCATACTCTTGCTCCTATTTCTTATGTTCTTATGATCTTATTATATCAAACACTTATTCAGCCTCGACTGGAGGATTGCTTTCAGTTCTGGGAGCCACACTTTAGAAATGTTGTGAAGGCATTAGAGAGAGTGCAGAAAAGCTTCACAAGAATGGCTCCTGGCATGAAGAAATTCATTTTGTTGATTGGCTGGAGAGGCTAGGTCTGTCCTCCTTGGAGAAGAGAAGGTTGAGAGCAGATTTGATAAAGACATTCAAAATCATGAGCGGTCTAGACAGAGTAGGTAGGGAAAAACTGTTTCCATTAGTGGAAGGATCAAGAACCAGAGGACAGAGATTTAAGGTAATTGGCAAAAGGAAGCAATGGCAACATGAGGAAAAACCTTTTGATACAGTGAGTGGTTAGGATCTGGAATACACTGTGGTGGAGTCAGGGCCAATTGAAGCTTGCAGATGGAACTGTGTTGTTACTAGAAAAGGAAAAATGTTCAGGGCTATGAGGAGAAAACGGGGAGTGGCACAATGTGAATTGCTACTTTGGAGAGACAGCACAGACACGACAGGCCAATGGCCTCCTTCTGTGCTGTAACCATTCTGTGATTCTGCACAATTAATAAGAATCTAACAAATTGGAAGAGGAAATTGGCAATTCAGCAAAACCTAACTCCTAAAAGTTATGCGGATTGATATATATACAATACATATATAAATATATATATCATGGTAGACTCCTCTTTATTCAAATATGTCCAAGCTGTAAGTGACTTTGTCATCTTCTGTAGGTCCTGTCTTAATTGAAGAGTCCAATGCGGGATCAGCATGGACGTTCATAGAGTTCATGTTGTCATTATTGGTGCTTGGTGGAAACTTTGGCAGCCACCTCTAGCCTTCCTCTGGGCACGGTGGATGTTGTGAGTTTGACGAAGATGGTCCTCGAAACATGCTGAACTAAATTTCAGCGCTTGCCTCCAAATGCCAGCAGCATTTTCCTAGGAGAGGTAGTCTGTAATGCAGAAGTTTGTAAGGCTCTTTTTTTAGGATTTCCTTGTTCAGTTGTACTGACCACCATGACGTCATTAACCCTGAATCAGTTCCCCATAGAAGATCTACTTGGCAACTCTGTAGTTATCTATGTGGGGGGCTCAGCCTGCCCATCTAAGCTGAATTTCTGGAGGTGGTCTCCATGCTGTTGAGCCCAGCACGACTGTCAAATGGATTAGTGATAATGGACCCTCCCATCTAATTATAATATTATACAATATTCATAATAACTGAGTAAACCTTGTATTTTAGTGCCATTTCTTTGAGTTTTAGCAGTTTAAATATTTTTGAAAAAATTCCCCTCTTGAACAAGTCTGAACTCACCTGGCATCCACCACCACCAGTCTTGATAACTCCAGGTCTAGTGAACAATCCTTGTGCTGCTCTCATAGAAACATAGAAACTAGGGGCAGGAGTAGGCCATTCAGCACTTTGAGCCTGCTCCGCCATTCATCATAATCATGGCTGATCATCCAACTCAATAGCCTGTTCCCGCTTTCTCCCCACATCTTTTGATCCCTTTCGCCCCAAGAGCTATATCTAACTCCTTCTTGAAAACATACAATGTCTCGGCCTCAACTACTTTCTGTAGTAGCGAATTCCACAGGCTCACCACTCTCTGGGTGAAGAAATTTCTCATCTCAGTCCTAAATGGTCTACCCCATCTCCTCAGTCTGTGACCCCTGGTTCTGGACTCCCCCACATCCTGCATCTACCCTGACTAGCCCTGTTAGAATTTTATAGGTTTATATGAGATCCCCCCTCATTCTTCTGAACTCCAGCGGATATAATCCTAACCCACTCAATCTCTCCTCGTATGTCAGCCCCGCCATCCCAGGAATTAGTCTGGTAAACCTTTGCTGCACTCCCTCTATATCAAGAACACCCTTCTTCAGATAAGGAAACCAAACTGCACACAATATTCCAGGTTTGGTCTCACCAAGGCCCTGTACAATTGCAGCAAGACATCCCTGTTCCTGTACTCGAATCCTCTCGCTATGAAGACCAACATACCATTTGCCTTCTTTACCGCCTGCTGCACCTGCATGCTTACCTTCAGCGATTGGCGTTCGAGGACACCCAGGTCTTGTTGCACATTCCCCTTTCTCAATTCTAGCCATTCAGATGATAATCTGCCTTCCTATTTTTGCTACCAAAGTGGATAGCCTCACATTTGTCCACATTATACTGCATCTGCATACATTTGCCCACTCACACAGCTTGTCCAAATCACACTGAAGCATCTCTGCATCCTCCTCACAGCTCACTCTCCCACCCTGCTTTGTGTCATCTGCAAATTTGGAGATATTACATTTAGTTCCCTCATCTAAATCATTAATATATATTGTGAATAGCTGGGGTCCCAGCACCGATCCCTGCGGTACCCCACTAGTCACTGCCTGCCATTTGGAAAAAGACCCATTTATTCCTATTCTTTGTTTCCTGTCTGCCAACCAGTTTTCTATCCATCTCAATACATTAGCCCCAATCCTATGCACTTTAATTTTACACGCCAATCTCTTAAGTGGGATTTTGTCAAAAGCCTTCTGAAAGTCCAAATAAACCACATCCACTGGTTCCCCCTCATCGACTCTATTGGTTACATTCTTGGAAAATTCCACTAGACTTATCAAGCATGATTTCCCTTTCATAAATCCATGCTGACTCTGTCCAATTCTGCCACTGTTTTCCAAGTGCTCAGCTATTAAATCTTTTATAATGGACTCCAGAATTTTCCCCACTACTGACGTCAGGTTGTCTGGTCTATAATTCCCAGTTTTCTCTCTACCTCCCTTTTTAAATAGTGGGGTTACATTAGCTACCAGTCAATCTGTAGGAACTGTTCCAGAGTCTATGGAATCTCAGAAGATGACCACCAATGCATCCAGTATTCAATCCCATCAATTTCCCCAACAGCATTTCCCTATTGATTTCTTTCAGTTCCTCCCTCTCACTAAATCCTGTGTTCCCCAACATTCCTGGTATTTTATTTGTGTCCTCCTTTGTGAAGACAGAACCAAAGTATGTATTTAGTTGGTCAGCCATTTCTTTGTTCCCCATTATAAATTCCCCTGTTTCTGACTGTAAGAGACCTACATTTGTCTTCATCAATCTTTTTCTCTTCACTTACCTATAGAAACTTTTACAGTCAGTTTTTATGTTCCCCACAAGCTTACTTTTGTACTCTATTTTCCCCTTCTTAATTAATCCCTTGGTCCACCTTTGCTGAATTCTGAACTGCTCCCGATCCTCAGGTCTGTTGTTTTTTTTTAGCCAATTTGTGTGTCTCTTCCTTGCATCTAATACTATCTCTAATTTCCCATGTAAGCCATGGTTTGGCCAACTTTCCTGTTTTACTTTTGCGCCAGACAGGAATAAACAATTGTTGCAGTTCACCCATGCGCTCTTTGAATGTTTGCCATTGCCTATCCACCGTCATCCCTTTAATTAAGTTTCCCAATCTATCATAGCCAACTCGCGTCTCATACCATCGTAGTTTCCTTTATTAAGATTCAGGGCCCAAGTCTCAGAATCAACGACGTCACTCTCCATCTTGATGAAGAATTCTATTATATTATGGTTGCTGATCCCCAAGAGGCCTCACACAACTAGATTGCCAAGTATTCCCTTCTCATTACACAATACCCAGTCTAGGATGGCCTGTTCTCTAGCTGGTTCCTCAGTGTATTGGTCCAGAAAAACAATGCATATACACTCCAGGAATTCCTCCTCTATGCTATTGTCACTGATTTGATTTGCCCAATCTATGTGCAGGTTAAAGTCACCCATTATTACAGATGTTCCTTTATTGCATGCATCTCTAATTTTCTACTTAATGTCATTCCCAACATCTATATAGAATATATAGCATATAGTCTATATAGAACCCCCACTAATGTTTTTTGATCCTTCTCAACTCTACCCATATAGATTCCACATTGTGGGAGCTAATATCTTTCCTCATATCCTTACTCTGTGGAAATCCAGACTCATTACATGAAATGTGGCTTTCCCAGCATCTTAAAACTGTGAAAATCCTCATCTCCCTCAGTCTTCCCATCCTCCTGTAATCTTCAGGCTTTCAAAACCTAATTTCCTCTTTAGCCAGCAATGCAACTCCACGCCTTTTCCTTTTTGTTTGTCCTTCCTAAATACTGAATACCCCTGGATGTTCAGTTCCCATCCCTGGTCACCCTGCAGCCATGTCTCCGTAATCCCGACTATATCAGTGCTCCTCCATGAGTGCTTTCCTCTAAGATCAGATAGCCAGCCCACTCTGCACGTGTGGCGGGCACCTGCCACCACCACCACCCACCAAGTCCACCTCCAGCAGCCGCTCATTTGTGTAATGCTGACCCCCTGGAATGACTCCGTGGACCTCGAAGGGTCTGTGGACCCCTGTTTGAGAAACACTGGTGTTGGAAAGAGTTGGAGGAAAGACAAGTTTAATCAGGAGGTAGAGGATGAACGATTCTGAGCTTAGGTTTTGAAAGCCTGAAGATTACAGGAGGATGGGAAGACTGAGGGAGATGAGGATTTTCACAGTTTTAAGATGCTGGGAAAGCCACATTTCATGTAATGAGTCTGGATTTCCACAGAGTAAGGACACGAGGAGAAACCCTTGACCTCAGTGAAAACTTTACTTTGATCAATGTAGTCAAATCCGTTCATAACTTTGGAAACTTTAAAAGGGATTTTCAAGAGAAAGCAAGTCCAACTTAAAGTATTCACAGTGCAGGAACAGGCTATTCAGCACAATGGATCCATGTTGGTGTTTAGCTCAGCATGACCCTCTTTGCATCTCTCTTCATCTAACCCCATCAACACATTCTTCTATTTCTCCCTCATGTGCTTATATAATATCTTAATTCACCTTTGCTTCACTACACTTAAACTGCCCTCCTAACAAATTCCAACACCCAGAATTGTTTTTGTTGCTTCCCCATTAAACATCTCAGTAGCAATATTATCCTTGCTATGAATATGTTACAAAAACTATGCAAGGTATTGCAAATCCTTGCATTCTTTGGGTTAGGGAGGGGAGAAGGAACATATTTCTCAAACTGATTCACTAACTCTGATTTTCTTTGTTTTCCTTTGTTGATGTGATGATGCGGCTGATGTTGAACCCTCCTCACTCACACAGATTCCAGAAGTATCAAGAATGCAGTGCATTCCATGTCACAACAACTCGTTGCGTTAAAAAGCTTGCCTCACATCTCTCTTAGTTCTTTTACCTTCTCTTTATTAAATGTTTGATCCTGATCAACACAGCTATAGTCAAGGCTATCGTTCTGACCTTGATTAACACCGCATTTCACACTTGTCTTTGTTTTTGTCTTTCCTAACTGTAGGCAGCGAGGTCGATTGCTTTAAAAAGTACGATAGAAGAAGCAGTTTGAAACTTATCAGAAATACATACGGCGAGATACTCATGGTGCACTGCGATGGAGAGGCCGAGCCAGTGCCCATCTTTGAGCATCGCACATTTCCTGAAAAGACAGGTTTCTATATTGTCTTCACATTTTTTAACCCTGCTGAATAGGGATCGCATCATTGAATCATACGGCACAGAAGGAGCCTGTTAGGCCATCGAGCCTATCCCAGCTCTCTGGAAAGAGCTATCCAATCAGTCCCACTCCCCTGCTCTTTCTCCATAGCCCTGCAAATATTTTCCTTTTCAAGTGTTTATCCAATTCCTCATGACAAGTTATTATTGAATCTGCTTTCACCACCCCTTCTTGCAGTACGTTCCATGTCACAACAACTCGCTGTGTTAAAAAGCTTGCCTCACGTCTCTCTTAGTTCTTTTACCTACTCTTTATTAAATGTTTGTAATTGATTGCGTTTTTTAGAGTCTGTTAGATGAAGTGAATATTTACACAACTGCATATGTTTCTAGAAAAACTCAGCAGGTCTGGCAGCATCGGCAGAGAAGAAAAGAGTTGACGTTTCGAGTCCTCATGATCCTTCGACAGAACTAGGCGAATCCCAGGAAGGGGTGAAATATAAGCTGGTTTAAGGTGGTGATGGGGAGGGGTGGGGTTGGGTGGGGGGAGAGAAGTGGAGGGGGGTGGTGTGGTTGTAGGCAAAAGCAGTGATACAAGCAGATCATCAAAAGATGTCACAGACAGCAGAACAAAAGAACACATAGGTGTCGAAGTTGGTGATATTATCTAAACGAATGTGCTAATTAAGAATGGATGGTAGGGAACTCAAGGTATAGCTCTAGTGGGGGTGGGGGGAGCATAAAAGATTTAAAAATATTTTAAAATAATGGAAATAGATGGGAAAAAGAAAAATCTATATAATTTATTGGAAAAAAAACAAAAGGAAGGGGGAAGAAACAGAAAGGGGGTGGGGATGGAGGGGGGAGGTCAAGACCTAAAGTTGTTGAATTCAATATTCAGTCCGGAAGGCCGTAAAGTGCCTAGTCGGAAGATGAGGTGTTGTTCCTCCAGTTTGCGTTGGGCTTCACTGGAACAATGCAGCAAGCCAAGGACAGACATGTGGGCAAGAGAGCAGGGTGGAGTGTTGAAATGGCAAGCGACAGGGAGGTTTGGGTCATTCTTGTAGACAGACCGCAGGTGTTCTGCAAAGCGGTCGCCCAGTTTACGTTTGGTCTCTCCAATATAGAGGAGACCGCATTGGGAGCAACGAATGCAGTAGACTAAGTTGGGGGAAATGCAAGTGAAATGTTGCTTCACTTGAAAGGAGTGTTTGGGTCCTTGGACGGTGAGGAGAGTGGAAGTGAAGGGGCAGGTGTTACATCTTTTGCGTGGGCATGGAGTGATGCCATAGGTGGGGGTTGGGGAGTAGGGGGTGATGGAGGAGTGGACCAGGGTGTCCCGGAGGGAATGGTCCCTACGGAATGCCGACAGTGGGGGTGAAGGGAAAATGTGTTTGGTAGTGGCATCATGCTGGAGTTGGCGGAAATGGCGGAGGATGATCCTTTGAATGCGGAGGCTGATGGGGTGATAAGTGAGGACAAGGGGGACCCTATCATGTTTCTGGGAGGGAGGAGAAGGCGTGAGGGCAGATGCGCGGGAGATGGGCCGGACACGGTTGAGGGCCCTGTCAACGACCGTGGGTGGAAAACCTCGGTTAAGGAAGAAGGAGGACATGTCAGAGGAACTGTTTTTGAAGGTAGCATCATCGGAACAGATGCGACGGAGGCGAAGGAACTGAGAGAATGGGATGGAGTCCTTACAGGAAGCGGGGTGTGAGGAGCTGTAGTCGAGGTAGCTGTGGGAGTCGGTAGGCTTGTAATGGATATTGGTGGACAGTCTATCACCAGAGATTGAGACAGTGAGGTCAAGGAAGCGAAGGGAAGTGTCAGAGATGGACCACGTGAAAATGATGGAGGGGTGGAGATTGGAAGCAAAATTAATAAATTTTTCTAAGTCCTGACGAGAGCACGAAGTAGCACCGAAGTAATCATCGATGTACCAGAGAAAAAGTTGTGGAAGGGGGCCGGAGTAGGACTGGAACAAGGAATGTTCCACATACCCCATAAAGAGACAGGCATAGCTGGGGCCCATGTGGGTACCCATAACCACACCTTTTATTTGGAGGAAGTGAGAGGAGTTTAAGGAGAAATTGTTCAGTGTGAGAACAAGTTCAGCCAGACGGAGGAGAGTAGTGGTGGCTCCGTCTGGCTGAGCTTGTTCTCACACTGAACAATTTCTCCTTAAACTCCTCTCACTTCCTCCAAATAAAAGGTGTGGTTATGGGTACCCACATGGGCCCCAGCTATGCCTGTCTCTTTATGGGGTATGTGGAACATTCCTTGTTCCAGTCCTACTCCGGCCCCCTTCCACAACTTTTTCTCCGGTACATCGATGATTACTTCGGTGCTGCTTCGTGCTCTCGTCAGGACTTAGAAAAATTTATTAATTTTGCTTCCAATCTCCACCCCTCCATCATTTTCACGTGGTCCATCTCTGACACTTCCCTTCACTTCCTTGACCTCGCTGTCTCAATCTCTGGTGATAGACTGTCCACCAATATCCATTACAAGCCTACCGAATCCCACAGCTACCTCGACTACAGCTCCTCACACCCCGCTTCCTGTAAGGACTCCATCCCATTCTCTCAGTTCCTTCGCCTCCGTCGCATCTGTTCCAATGATGCTACCTTCAAAAACAGTTCCTCTGACATGTCCTCCTTCTTCCTTAACCGAGGTTTTCCACCCACGGTCGTTGACAGGGCCCTCAACTGTGTCCGGCCCATCTCCCGCGCATCCGCCCTCATGCCTTCTCCTCCCTCCCAGAAACATGATAGGGTCCCCCTTTGCCCTCACTTATCACCCCACCAGCCTCCGCATTCAAAGGATCATCCTCCGCCATTTCCGCCAACTCCAGCATGATGCCACTACCAAACACATTTTCCCTTCACCCCCACTGTCAGCATTCCATAGGGACCATTCCCTCCGGGACACCCTGGTCCACTCCTCCATCACCCCCTACTCCTCAACCCCTACCTATGGCACCACCCCATGCCCACGCAAAAGATGTATCTCCTGCCCCTTCACTTCCACTCTCCTCACCGTCCAAGGGCCCAAACACTCCTTTCAAGTGAAGCAACATTTCACTTGCATTTCCCCCAACTTAATCTACTGCATTCGTTGCTCCCAGTGCGGTCTCCTCTACATTGGAGAGACCAAACGTAAACTGGGCGACCACTTTGCAGAACACCTGCGGTCTGTCACCAAGAATGACCCAAACCTCCCTGTCGCTTGCCATTTCAACACTCCACCCTGCTCTCTTGCCCACATGTCTGTCCTTGGCTTGCTGCATTGTTCCAGTGAAGCCCAACGCAAACTGGAGGAACAACACCTCATCTTCCGACTAGGCACTTTACAGCCTTCCGGACTGAATATTGAATTCAACAACTTTAGGTCTTGACCTCCCCCCTCCATCCCCACCCCCTTTCTGTTTCTTCCCCCTTCCTTTTGTTTTTTTTCCAATAAATTATATAGATTTTTCTTTTTCCCACCTATTTCCATTATTTTAAAATATTTTTAAATCTTTTATGCTCCCCTCACCCCCACTAGAGCTATACCTTGAGTGCCCTACCATCCATTCTTAATTAGCACATTCGTTTAGATAATATCACCAACTTCGACACCTATGTGTTCTTTTGTTCTGCTGTCTGTGACATCTTTTGATGATCTGCTTCTATCACTGCTTTTGCCTACAACCACACCACCCCCTCCACTTCTCTACCCCCACCCAACCCCACCCCCTCACCACCTTAAACCAGCTTATATTTCACCCCTTCCTGGGATTCGCCTAGTTCTGTCGAAGGGTCATGAGGACTCGAAACGTCAACTCTTCTTCTCCGCCGATGCTGCCAGACCTGCTGAGTTTTTCCAGGTAATTCTGTTTTTGTTTTGGATTTCCGGCATCCGCAGTTTTTTGTTTTTTGTTTTTATGCATATATTTCTTTTGAGCAGAGGTCCAGTCCTCTCATTTCCCTTTCTGATATGAATGTACTAATACACATTTGACTTATGTAAGTAGAACAAAACCATTGCTTTTAATCCCCTCCATAAACGCTGTTTTCTCATCACCAAATCCATCCCTCAGATGGACTTACAACTCATGTCTTCTCAACCACCAGGAATGCCAACTTCCACCTCCATAACATCGCCCGTCTCCCCACCATCTTAGTTCACTTTAGCTTAAATCTTTGTCTATGCCTTTGTGACCTCCAGATGCAACGGTTCCAATTCATTCCTGGCCAGCTTCCCATCTACCATTCTCTTTAAATTGAGCTCACCCAAAATTCTGCTGCCTGCATCCTAATTCGCATCAAGTCTTGTTCATCCATCAACCCTGTGCTCGCTAACCTACAATGGCTCCTATCTGGTAAAGCCAAAATTTAAAAATTCTCATCCTCGTTTTCAAATCTCTCCACGGCCTCACCTCCTCCCTGTCTCTTTAATCTCCACCAGCCCTCTGAGATACCTTCATTCCTTCTATTCCAGTCTCTTGCACATCCCTGATTTTAATCACTTCACCATTGACAATGCATTCAGCCACCAGGGCCCTAAATTCCCTCATAAAATAAGACACTCCTTTTTTTAAGACACTCCTTAAACCCACCTCTTTGACCAAGCTTCCGGTCACCTGTGTTAACATCTTTGTACTTGTCTCTGTGTAAGTTTTCAGCTGATAAAACTCATGTGAGGCATCTTGGGACATTTTACGATGTTAAAAGTGCTATATAAATGTAGTGGCATTGTATTTTCCAATTGCCACTTTGCTCAAATACATATCCTTTTTCACTCTCTTTCCATTGCTGAACTTGCCAACCTATGAATTCCCATCTGTTCATCTTATGAAACAAGAAATCCTGGGCTGTTGAACCCAGAACCTAAAACCCAGCCTAGTGGGTGTCGAGAGACCATATTTGACCATGAAAATTTTCACAGTGGGGTTGAGTCCGTTCCTCACCTTCCTCTCTGTGAGATGCTGCTGCCTATTGATCAAGAGTTGGTTTGCTGCCTTACTAGATATGCCAAAACCAATTGTAGTGCTCCCTAATGGTGCCTCAGCTGGTACAATACAGGCTAATATGTCTTGAGCTGAGAGTCTCCTCAACCACATGAATTGGTTGGACATTGCATTATTTATAGGCGAGCTCTCAACTAATGTTTGCACAATTGAAGCTTTTAATTACCCTGCTACCCCACCCCCACTTGTTTTCTGGCTACAGGCTTCTTCTTACAGAGGATTATGTCATATTTACAGCACAGAAACAGGCCTTTTAGCTCAACAGACCTACCCTAGTATTTGTGCTCTAATTCCTCCTACCCTGCTTCATCTCACCCTGCCAGAAAATCTTTCTATTCCTTCCTCCCTCATGTAGTTATGTAACCTATCCTTAAATTAATCTCTACCTTCCGCCTCAGCTACGCCATGTGATATAGTAGCAGGTTCCACATTTTCACCACTCTGTGGATAAAGATGATTTTCCTGCTATTGGATTCGTTAATGACTACTGTATATTTTGTAGTTTTGCAACCCTCCCCCGCCCTGCCCTGTGCTCTCCCCTGCACCCCCCCCCCCCCCCCCCCCCCCCCCCGCCCCAACATTAGTTCTAACACTGAAGCTGCAGCTAAGCAGCCAGTCTGATCTTTGGACTGTAAAAAGAATCTCCTCAAGAGGAAATAATATCAAGAATTGTTGTTAATTTTGCTGAACCTTCAATTTAAAGGGCTGGAATTGCCACAGGGTACTTCTGCATTTTCAGGGGCTCACCGGAAGCCCATTTAGCAATACATTACAGTGCTGTTTCATCAAAACACTATATTTCTGCTCACTGATGCAAGTTACTGTAAGGCACATAAAGCGTGGGAGAGTTAAAAGGAAAACATACTTCCCTCTTTGTCAGATGAAGATATGAGGAGTGAATTTTGGATTACCCTAACATGGAGCCAAGCCAGACATAATGGGTTGAATGGCCTCCTTCACTACTCTGCATGGTCACCAGTGCTGGGTTTGATTTGCATTCTCATCAGTAAGGTAAGGGGATCAAAGGTTATGGGAAGAAGGCAGGAGAATGGGGTTGAGAAACTTATCAGCCATGATTGATAGGTGGAGCAGATTCGATGGGTCGAATGGCCTAATTTCTGCTCCTATGTCTTATGGTCTTATAGTATAGAATGTTTGTGTCAATTCCAAAGTTATCCATCATGTGTGAAATTCTTTAGGATGTAAAATTTATCGAAAGGCAGCTCCCCTACTTCACCAGTTCAGAGATTATTCAGCGACAGGGTAGGACCCTGCGCCTGAATACATAAATGAGCCAAAGTTAAGAGTCTCTATGGGCCTGTCTGAAGCAGAGTTTTTTTTCATAAAGTGCTGAATCTTGTTATTTCTGTTATTATGGCCTCACCCCCTCCCCACCTCTGTAATCTCCTCCAGACCTAAAACCAAAATGGCCAGTTAGTAATTGGTTTCAAATACTCTCTCAGTCGCATTCTCCTCACCTCTCTTTCATTTCACACATTCTCTGAATTTAGGTTCAACTTCCATTTCAGCTGCTCTCGCTGTTACTGTGTTCTAAACCAGTGTTATGTATTTCTGCAGAAAGTCAATGATGCGATAGCCACATCAAGCTGTATTTGCCTGGATTCAAGTGTCTTGTTCACAGTGTCTTGTTCACCGTGTTTATAGCTAACATGATGTCGTATCACACAACCATTGCAAACAGAAATTCAAAATTTTCGAGTTCGTAGTTGACCAAGGACTCGGCCTCACTTCTAACTTTTGAGTTGTCGCATTCTTCAGCAACTTTAAGCAAGACGGTGCCTGATATCACTTACCAAAACAAAAACAAAAATACCTGGAAAAACTCAGCAGGTCTGGCAGCATCTGCGGAGAGGAATACAGTTTCACTTGATGTCACCTGTAACAGATTGCCTGGTAACAGATTGCTCATACACTCTCTACTCGACATTCCACCTAGTTTCTGACAATGGCTTTGGAGTTAGAGAGGGAGCATTCGCTCTCAATATTTGTCATCTATTAGTTGAAGCTGCAAATATATTGTACATTCACTGTACAACTCCATAAAATGTCATGGCTTTAGAACTACACTTTGCCATATCTCCCAATATCGGATTTAAGTTGTGGCAGCACATGGGAGTGAAAAAGGCTCAGCGGTTGAGTTGAAGGATGCGCGCCTGCACATCTTGTTCCTGTCCGTTCTTATTTTCCCCATTATCGTATCCCTGCCCCCTACAATCAATAATATAGATGTCAAGTCCATCCAGCGCAGCCCTGAGGGAATCTGACAATTCTTTTCCGCTTTTGTCTTGAACTGGAAGAAAATCAACAAAATTCTCCCTTCACTTCTTCCGAAGTCATGTCAACGTAACGAAGCACAAGGGATATCTGCTCTTGGTGACTCAGGTCAGGAGTACAAGTTAAGAATAACCGCAAAGTATTTTGCAGTCTTCGCCTTTTCAATAATGTTTTTCTTCACTTGCAACGCCTTCATGGAAATTAGCTGAGTTTGACTATGAGGTCCAAGATAATGGCCATGGATTTCTTCCTTTTTGATGCGTCGGCTATAATACGTGTCAACAACGATTGCCAATGTTTCTTCTCCTTGTTTATTTCTCTGTCCATACTCATCCACTGTCTTCATTGCAGAGAATCTTCGCTTCATTTCACTCCATTTTGTTGTGTTTTGAATATGCTCCATAGATAATTTGAGAGATTGGAATCTGTCATTGAGATGCTTCCAGTCAGGACAGCCTTTCTTTACTAATTTGCATGCCGTTTTTGAGCCGTACAATTTGCAGGAGAAGCAAAAAAGCCGCATCAGCTTTCTTCAAATACACCGGCCAATTTCTTTCAAACCTTTCTCCATTTGGCACGTTCCATGTGTATAGTCTTCTGAAAAGTTTTGTTTCCCATCGCGCTTTGGAAATACATAGTCACTACCAGTTATTTTCACAGACCCTCTCTCCACTAAAATGTCTATCCTCTTGTTGCCGAATAAATCTGGCCATTCTGCTGGATCATACATTTCTTCTTTAGTGGAAATAGTGTCGGAAGTATTAGCTATTTCTGCAGCCTGTATACAAGTGCACTAATGTCCTCTTCCTCAGCTGTGATACATTCGCTTAATTCAGAATTTTCCTCACTAGCTGAAACACTTATTCAAATCTTGAACTTTTCCAGTGAACCTCTGAGGGTCTTATCCATTTCTTCTCTCTCCTTTTTTTTCTGCCTTTTCTCTGCATCCGAGCTATATTTTCTCCACTTGTCTCTGTCTCTGCTAGTGCTAGCCGTTATATTCTAAATAACAATAGGGCCACTCCTTTGCGTTAATTAAACCGACGCCTTCAAACGACACTGGAAACGAAAGCAAAAACAAAAACAGAATTACCTGGAAAAACTCAGCAGGTCTGGCAGCATCGGCGGAGAAGAAAAGAGTTAAGAACTCTTCTTCTCCGCCGATGCTGCCAGACCTGCTGAGTTTTTCCAGGTAATTCTGTTTTTGTTTTTGTTTTGGATTTCCAGCATCCGCAGTTTTTTTGTTTTTATCTCTGGAAACGAAAGGTCGCACACATTCAAAGGTCATCCAATGTGGGGGTCCCCAAAGTGCGAAGCCCGAGGCGGTCACCCCGGTTTGCCATACCCTAGGGATGGTTCATACCCATTTAAACAGAACAACTGCTTAGACGTCAATTGGATTGTGCCCAATTCTGGACGTTGGAGGTGAAGGCCCTTGGTGTATATTACTAAACTGGTACTAGAGATGAAGCAGCTAGGATTAGAGCAGAGAAGGTTAAAGGGAGGAGTAATAGAGGCGTTTAAAATTGAGAGTTCCGATACAGTGGATGGGGAGGAACTATTTTCAGCAGGAGAAGACTTGCTGGTCTGAGGGCTCAGAGTTAAAGCTAAATGGCAAAAGAGGCAGAGGGAAGATGAGGAGATTTTTTTTTGTTCATTGAAATATGACGGTCTAAAATGTGCTGTGTGAAAGGGTGGTGAATACAGATTCAATAATAGCTTTCAAAAGGGAATTGGGTTAATACTTGGATATATACCTTCCCTGTGTCTGTTTACATTGCTTTCCTCCTTTAAGATACTTCTTAAAACTCACCTCTTTGACCAAGCTTTTCATCATCCAACCTAATATCATGTGTGGCTCAGCATAATATTTTGTTTTATAATGTTCCTGTGAAGCGCCTTGGGGCATTTCATTATGTTAAAGGTGTTACTTAAATATAAGTTGCACGGCTACGAGGAAAGAGCAGGGGAGCCAAACTAATTGGATAACTTTTATAATGAGCTGGCCAAATGGCCTTCTGCACTACATGATTCTATGAACTGGTGAATCAACGAGCTCTCAGAGCTTAAAAGACACTGCAAGTTGTGCTCAGGCACGTCCCAATAACACAGTTCAGAATTGCATTGGTGGGAACCTGTGGCTAGCCTGGAAAATTCTAGAAAAGTAGAAAAACATTTGTATAAATATGCACTTTGAAAAAGAAAAAGAAATTCACAATAATCAAGTTTTTTACATTTTGGGCAACATTTTCTCCCTGTCCAGAGTGGGGGGCAATGTGTGGGAGTGGGCGCCGAGTGGGCAGGTTCCCCATCGGCACCCAATTGGGGGTGTGCCGCCATTTTACCTGGGTGGGCCAATTAAGGGGGTGGGGATTCCCTGCGCCCGGAGTGCGCTCTTTCCCGCATGCGCACAAAAGAGTGTATAGATCTCCCTGAGGTAAAGTGCTGCCTCAGGGAGATTGCTGGAAGTTTCAAAAATTTTTAGAAGTGCAAAAAAAAGTCCTGACATGTCCCCTCGTGTGACACTTTCACATGAGCTGGGACATGTCATTTTCTTTTATTTCAACATTTTGGAAACATTTAAAATCCCTCATGAAACCTCATCCCGCCCGTGGGTGAGATTTCTTCTTTTTTCCGAAGCCCAGCAGGGCTCCCAGCCAGCCCGCCTACCCTTAGGTTGGACAGGCAGGTCCATTGATGACCTCAATTACTTCATTAATGGCCTTAAGTGGCCATTGACAGGTCGGAGGGCACACAGCGGACTTGGCTCCACACCTGCTGCCCTGAAAATGGAATGACGCGGGGTGATGTCGGGACTCCCGCTCAACATCACCCCGCGTCATTTTACGCGTTGGCGGGCAGCCCCCCACCCCCCCCACCCCCCCAACCTTGCTCGCCGTCCAGAAGACGCAGGCCTATGAAATAACATTCATACCTTATGGTTCCAGAAATAACTAACACCTACTTACTTCAAACAGGGAATGAAGGCACAAATTTTAATCTGGTGTTCTACCGAAAAAAGCTGGTCAAACAAACACCACACGGTCTCCCGATAGTATTCCAGATTAAAGTTTCTGGATCCGACTATCACATGTACTGCACTGAGGAGGGAAACAGAAAAGTCGTGAAGTTTAAGGTAAATATAATTGGCATTTATGAAACACTTTTCCATTATAAACATCCCAATGGGCTGCAAAGGAGTGTAATTAGACAAAAATTGACACAGGGACAAAGAGGGAAAATTCTAACAAAAGCTTGGTCTGAGAGGTAGGTTTTAAGGTTGTCTTAAGGGAGGAGGTGGAGAGATATAGGGAGAGAATTCCAGAGCTTAAGGTACAGGAAGCTGAAGCCAAGTTGTGGGGCTAAGGAAGCAGAGGATGTTCAAGAGGTCAGAATTGGAGGAGCACAGAGATCTGGAAAGGTTACAGGGCTGGACGATGTTAGAGGAATGGAAGGGGCTAGCTGGTGGAGTGTATTCCCTAAATGTCCTTAACACTGGGGGCAGGGGTTTCCAAACTATGGCTTCTTTGCTCATATCCATCTTGAGTCCTGGCAGCTCACTGCCCTTGCAGTCTGCTCCAGAAATACAAAAGGAAATGCAGCCAGTCACCACAAACATTAATGGGGGTGTGTAAAGAAGATTCAGAATGACTTCAAACTAACAAGGAGATTGGGAGAGGTTCAGATCTGGAAAAAGTGAGTTAAAGGCTGATGTGAGCAGACAACCCCTCCCCCCCTGCCCCCTCCCCCTACACACAGTAAATAATACAAGGAATGGATTTAACAGGTAGGTAATCATTTAAAAAACACGTGGATACTATTATGCAGTCTGTAGACTCTTTAATGAGATAAAATGGACTGAATGGCCTCTCTGATCTGTTTTAGAAGCGAAATCAGGAAGCACATCTTCCACAAAAAGGGTGGTGAAAATCAGGAACTACCTTGATTTCTTGTTGTGTCATCAGATCAAATATGAGTAAAATATTAAATTTGCTCTGGGTGCAGTACTTTTTATTCTGTATGTCTGCTTCCACGTGGTGGCTCAGTAGGATTTTCCCCTTATGAAATGACCTGGTGCAGTCAGGCCTGCTGTTGCACATTATTAACACGAGATAGAGATTGAAGCCACTGGAAATTAAAGGGCCAGGTCTTGCTGGTAGGTAATCCTGTGCTTACGATGCACATTGTTAATGTACAAATTCATCAGCAAGTTCAGGGAATTAAATTATTCCTGTATGTCATAAACTCTTCTTCGAGGTTTAAAAAATGTCAAATTTAAGGATAAGTCTTCTCGTTTTATTCTTTCCTTCTCTATTTCTCTTTCTGCATCTCTTTTGACTATAATTCACTTTATTTTCTTCTTTGTTGCTCCCGTTTCCTTCTCTATCCTGAAACATTATTGTTTCGAAGTACAGAACTTGAGTATTGCTGAAAAAAGAGACATGTTGAAGCTTTTTGTCTTGCACTCACCAGGTCACTTCACAAGTATACCAATATAAGGGGAAAGCAACAATTTATACTGTACACAAAAAGAGTGCTGATTGGTTGGCAAGTGGACTCTGATTGGTAGAGATGTTGCCCTGGTGAATGCACCAGTGACAGTGACTGACAGTTAACTGCCAAGCCTTTTCTGAAATTTAAACCAGGCAGCTTGACCCTGATTGGTCAAGGCATTGCCCTGAGGAATGAGTCAGCAAATGGCTGTCACTCATATTGTTTCATTGAAACAGGCGCAATGTGTGTACAAGTTCTTTCTGTCTGCAAAGACAGGGCCCTGTGTATTAATGTAAATAGATTCCAGTCGATGCAAATGCGATCCTGACTGACAACCTTAAATTCATTGTCAGCATAATTCTTACCACACTGAGGATTATTTTGCAAATGTTGTCCAATCTCAAAATCACATCTAATGTTGGACATCGTGTTTTCTGTTTTGCAAGTATGCGCTGGTTGGGTACAGTCTGTACTTTGCTTATTGCGAAAAGATGGCTTGTGCTGTTTGAAACGATCCGCCAGTCTTTGGGACATACAGCCTACATACCTAGCATCACACTGACACTGAAATTCATACAGTACGTTACTCATTTGTGTGATAGGCAGAACATCTTTTTGTCGTGATGGCAGCGTCCTGTTAGTAGCGAACACCACTCGTGTTGCTACTGCATAGTAGCAGCTTGAAACAACTAGCTTTACCGTTACTCGAATTTTTCAGACAGATTACCCTGGAACGGCAAGGCGAGGGAGAACTGGGTACCTTTTAGGGCCGAAAATGACCGCCTTAGGCCTGTTCATAAATTTGGGTGGATTACAGCGTAAAATGATCTGATCAGAGTAGCCATTATCCCGCAGGATGCCTTTGATGTCCCTATTTCAGCATCAAGCTTGCATGGTGAGAAAATGGCTTGGGCCCTATTTACAAGTTGCTGATAAGATCAATCTTATACCGTGTGGAGCTGTAAGAATCCCAATGCGTATATTGACATGTAAAGAAATTGTTACATGCAGCTGTGGATTTTAATATAGCGAACTTATCATCCCCATATTGAAAATGTACAAGGGGTAGGAGGTTAGGTATCTTTCCATCAAAGACACATTTCTCATGGAACCCAACAAAGATGTTTACGAGAGCTGGGCCTAGAGGGGATCCACGTATGTAAGGGATGACTAAGACTCACAAAATGATGTTCCTTTATGCCCTATCTTATCTATGACCAGTTCTGCACAGCATGAATTGGCCAAATGGTTGGGTGAATTGTTACAACCAGTTTTGACCAAGTTTTCTACATACACAGTGAAGGATTCCTTCATATTTGCACAGGCCATACAGCACCTGCATATTGACAACAATCCTATGTCCATATGCTCATTTGACATTAATAGCCTTTTCACCAACGTTCCACTTAAGGAAGCCATAGATATTTGCACTGAAGCACTAGATCATGGTGATCGAGACCCACCACCATTGCATGAATTAATATTCATTGAACTTATCAATTCGTGCAGTTGAGTTCGGTTTTAATGACACCATTTATGCCCAAATAGATGGTGTTACTATGGGATCCTCTTTAAAAGCTTCGACATGTCTTTTTTTTCAGCAATAGTAAATATCATTGGTTAAGACTGCTGGTCCCATCATTCATCGAGGTCCTATTGCACCCCCCCATATCATAGCTATTTGTCTTTCAGCGAGTTTTGGTGCAAATGTATTTTTGCAATAAAGGACACAGAAAGCAGTCTAACCAACAGTAAAACCTGAAGAATTATTTTTGCTTTGCTCAGCAAAGTTGAAACAGCAATTTTAAAAAAAAATGTGTGTTTCTGTTTAGAAAGGCATCGCCCCAACAATTGTGAATGAGAGCATGAAGAACATAATCTTTTACCAGCAGCATTTTGACGGCACATATTTCAAATTTGAATCTGCATGGGCATGTGGCTGGTTCCTGTGTACTGAGGAAACAAACAGACTTCACACTTTCACTCTGAAGAAGGCAAGGGAGGAGAATGATGAAATGATAGCCATCTGTTTGGATGATGTACCATAAGCTGCCTCTCCTCTTCACGTCATGTGCCATGTCTCCATCCACTCTTGATTATCTTAGGGCTTTGTCCAGTTGTAATATTATGTTGCTGTGTTTGCTGATGCTGCAACCACAGTGATCACATTCCCCGCACATGCAGTGTCAGTGCCTGTGAGCTCAGCGACAACAACGTACCAGGCAGCTGCTGATGGGGAAGTGAGGGAGTAGCACAGGGAGCGGCAAGCGACCGCAAGGGAGAGTAGTGGGGAAACAGTGAGGGATATGTTAAAAGGACTGGGAGGGGGAAGAGGGGGCCACAGGAGGGTGCGGGGTGGGACAAGTGGCAAGGAGCCACTGGAGGGAGTGGGGGAAACGGCAGAGGAGCCACAGGAGGGAGCAGGCTGCGGGCAGCAGAGGTGAGCCAAGATTTCAGGAAGCAGATGGTAGCGGGGGCGGGCAGATGCACAATAGTGATGTAAGCAGTTGGACATTCCATGCATTCCCAGACGGTCAGAATGGGAGCCCATCCCTAAAGCGAACTGGGGAATTAGGTTAAGGGACAAGTCAGTGGAGTTTCAGTGGCAGACACTTAAAGAGGTATTTCATTTCGCTCAGCAAAGATACATTCCATTGAGAAAGACAGACTCCAAGGGAAGGACACACCATCTGTGGCTAACTAAGGAAGTTAAAGATAGTATTCAAATTAAAAGACAAAGCATACAATTCCACCAATATTAGTGGCAGGTCAGAAGATTGGACAGAATATAAAAAACAGCAAAGAATGACTAAAATAATAATGAGGAAGGTGAAATTAAGAGAAACCTAGCTAGAAATATTTTTTAAAATGATAATAAGAGTTTCTACAGGTATTTAAAAAGGAAAAGAGTAACCAAGGTGAGCATTGGTCCTCTAGAGAGTCTGGTGTATTTTTAATGGAAAACAAGGAAGCAGCAGACAAATTGAACAAATATTTCATGTATGTCATCACTGAATAGGATACAAATAACATCCCCAAAATAATTTTGAAACAAGAAATGAAAGGGAGGAACTTAAAAACAATTACAATCACCAGGGAAAGCGTACTGAGAAAATTATTAGAATGAAAAGCTGATATGTGCCCAGGTCCTAATGGACTTCATCCTAGGGTCCAGAGGAAGTGGCTGCAGAGATGGTAGAGGCATTGGTTTTAATACTTCAAAATTCTCTAGATCTGGAAAAGTTCCATCAGATTGGAAAATAGAAAATATAACTCCTCCATTCAAGTAAGGAGGGAGTAAGAAAGCAGGAAATTACAGGCTAGTTAGCTTAACCTCTGGGATCTATTATTAAGGAAGTTATGGTGGGACATTAAGAAAATTTCAATACAATCAGGCAGAGTCAACATGGTTTTTTGGAAGGTTCAAACATGGAAAAGAGCTGAACTACAGAGGGGAGGTGGGAGTGACTGCCCTTGACATCAAGGCAGTATTTGAATGAGTGTAGCGTCAAGGAGCCCTAGCAAAACTGGAATCAATGGGAATTGGGGAAAACTCTCCACTGTTTGGCGTCATACTTAGCACAAAGGAAGATAGTTGTGGTGTCTTGGGCTCAATCATCTTCAGCTGCTTCATCAATGACCTTCCCTCCATCATAAGGTCAGAAGTGGGGATGTTCGCTGATGATTGCATAATGTTCAGCACCATTCACGACTCCTCAGATACTGAAGCAGTCCATGTCCAAATGCAGCAAGACCTGGACAATATCCAGGCTTGGGCTGACAAGTGGCAAGTAACATTCACATCACACAAGTGTCAGGCAATGACCATCTCCAACAGAGAGAATCTAACTATCACCCCTTGACATTCAATGGCATTATCATCGCTGAATCCCCCACTATCAACATTCTGGGGATTATCATTGATCAAAAACTGAACTGGACCAGCCATATAAATACTGTGGCTACAAGGCCAGGTCAGAGGCTAGGAATCCTGTGGCAAGTAGCTCACTTCCTGACTCCCCAAAACCTGTCCTCCATCTACAAAGCACAAGCCAGGCGTGTGATGGAATACTCTCCATTTGCCTGAATGAGTGCAGCTCCAACAACACTCGAGATGTTTGACACCATCCATGACGCAGAAGCCCGCTTTTGATTGGCACCCCATCCATAAACATTCACTCCCTTGACCATTGATGCACAGTGGCAGCAGTGTGTACCATCTACAAGATGTACTGCAGGTACTCACCAAGGCTCCTTGAACAACATCTTCCAAACCAACAGGACAGCAGGTGCATGGGAACACCACCATCTGGAAGTTTCCCTCCAAACCACACACCATCCTGATTGGGAAATATATCGGCCGTTCCTTCACTGTCACTGGGTCAAAATCCTGTAACTCCCTCCCTAACAGTATTGTTGGTGTACTTAAACCACATGGACTGCAGCAGTTCAAGAAGGCAGCTCACCACCACCTTCCCAAGAAAATTAGGGATGGGCAATAAAAGCTGCCCCAGCCAGCGACGCTAAGATCCCATGAATGAATTAAAAAATCACATTTGACCAATTTATTAGAGTTCTTTGAGGGAGTAACATGCAACCTGGATAAAGAGGAACCTGTGGATGTAGTGTAATTAGTTTTCCAAAAGGCATTTGACAAGGTGACACATGGTGTAGGGGATAACACATGAGCACAAATAGAGGATTGGTTAACTAGCAGGAAACAGAGCATAGGCATAAATGGGTCATTTTCAGGTTGGTAAGATGTAACAAGTGGAATATCACAGGGATTAGTGCTGGAGCCTCAAACATTTACATTCTGTATCAATGACTTGGATGAAGGGACTAAGTATATGGTTGCTAAATTTGCTGATGACACAAAGACAGGTAGGAAACTAACTTGTGAAGAGGACATAAGTCTGAAAATGGATATAGAGAGTTAAGTGAGGGGGCAAAAATTTGGCAAATGGGAGTATAATGCGACAAAATATGAACTTGTCCACTTTGGCAGGAAGAATAGAAAAGCAGCAAATTATTTAAATGGGGAGAGATTACAGAATTTTGAGGTACAGAGGGATCTGGGTGTCCTGCTACATGAAAGCTAAAAAATTGTCATTTATTGCAAGGGGAATGGAATATAAAAGTAGAGATGTTTTGCTACAGGGCATTGTTGAGGCTACATTTCAAGTACTGTTTTAGTCCCCTATTTAAGAAAGGATATAATTGCTTTAGCAGTTCAGAGGACAGTTATCTTATGAGGAATGGTTGGACAGGTTGGGGCTGTATCCATTGGAGTTTAGAAGAATGAGAGGTGATCTTATTGAAACATATAAGATTTTGCAGGGATGTGACAGTGTGGGTGCTGAAAGGATGTTTCCCCTTGTGGGAGAGACCAGAACTAGGGGACACTGTTTAAAAATAAAGCATCTCCTAATTAAGACAGAGATGAAGAGAAATTTTTTCTCTCAGAGGGTCGTGAGTCTGGGGAACTCTCTTCCCCAGAGAGGGATAGAGGCAGGGTTAATTAATATTTTTAAGGCAGAGAAACAAGGGAGTCAACGGGTATAGTGGATAAGCAGGGAGATGGCATTGAGGGCACAATCAGAAATGGCTATGAATGATGCAGAATAGCCTATTCCTGCTCCTAATTTGTATGTTCTGATTTCCTTTTCCTGTTTCGACAGTGCTAGGAGTTAATGATGTAGGCTTAGGAAACACAGCAATTGACACAAAGCAAGCTGCCACAAACTAGTATGATAATGACTATTTAATCTATTTAACGTTGTTGCTAACTAAGCCAAAATGAATTCAGATTGACATCTGAGGCTACAGCTAGACTGGAGCTAAAAAAGCCTGACAAATATCTTCCATCAGCTGTTTTGTGTTGTCAACTGACACTTGCCACTTTGAGAGTTGAGCCAGAGCATGACTGTCAGCCAAGCCCACTGAACCAAGCTGCTCTCTCCTTTCAGTAGGTTTTAATGGCAGGAAAGTCTCCTCAGCAATGTGTGCTTTCTTGTAACATTAAAACTTTCCATTCAAAAATCTAGATTTTAGAATGGAGTTAGACTACAACCAGATTTTTTAAACGGGGAGAGATTACAGAAGTTAGTTTTTCGAGGTGGTTTCATCTCACTTAGCTTTAGTACAGTTTGGGGTGAGATGCAAACCTGACAGTATTACTTTTGTATTGCTGAAGAAAAGAGACATGCTGAAGCTTTTCATCTTGCACTTATTGGAATCTTTCGCAAGAATACCAATGTAAGGGGAAAACCACAATTTATATTGTATGAGAAGAGAGTGCTGACTGGTTGGCAAGTGGGCTCTGGTAGAGGCATTGCCATGGAGAATGCACTAGTGATAGTGAGTGACAGTTAACTGCCAAGCTTTGTTCGAAAAACCAGGCAGCTTGACCCTGATTAGTCAAGGTATTGCCTTCAGGAATGAGTCAGCGAATGGCTGTCACTTATTTTGTTTAGCTGAAACAAATACAGTGTGTACATGTTCTTTCTGTCTGCAAAGAACAGGGCCCTGTGTATTAATATATGTAGCTTCCAGTATACGTATACCTTGGCCATCCAGGGTAATCAGAGGTAGACAGGGCACTTTCCAGGGCCAAAAGTGACAGCCTTCAGCCTGTTCATGAGTTTGAATGATATACAGCGCAAAGTGACCTGAACAGGGTAGCCATTATCCCGCAGGATTACTTTGATGCCCCTATTTCAGCATCAAGCTTGCATGGTGAGCAAATGGCTCGGGCCCTATTTACAAGGTTGCCGATAAGACCAATTTTATAGCTTGTGGAACTGTAGAACCCCAACGTGAATAGTTAATAGTAGATGGTGGTGAGCCCCCTGGAAGATTTTTTGACTAGTGTGTCGAGGGAGTGGTATTCATTTGAATGCTCCATATCAAAGGTGAATTTGAGCACAGGATGGAGCTCATTAAGACTTGTAAGGAAATTATTACATACAGCTGTGGATTTAAATATAGCAAACGTATCATCCACATATCAGAGCTATGCAAGGGGTAGGAGGTTACATGTCATTCCAAAGAGACATTTCTCAAGGAGCCCATATAAGATGTTTGCAAAAGCTGCACCTAGACGGGATCCTATGGCAACTACATCTATTTGAGCATACATGGTGTCCTGTTTAAATCGGCAGTGTGCTAATAATTACACTGACAGCCAATTTAAGATCGTCAGTTGGGCTCACATTGTGGTGTACTGGAAGCTACATATATTAATACACAGGGCTCTGTTCTTTGCAGACAGACAATGTACACACATTGCACCTGTTTCAGCTAAACAACATAAGTGACAGCCTTTCATTGACTCTTTCCTCAGGGCAATACCATGACCAATCAGGGTCAAGCTGCCTGGTTTAAATTTCAAACAATACTTGGCAGTTGTCTGTCACCATCACTGGTACATTCTCCATGGCAATGCCTCAAGCAATCAGAACTCTCTTCTCATGCAGTATAAATTGTTGTTTTCCCCTTATATTGGCATTTCTCAAAGTGTCCTGATGAGCGCAAGACGAAATGTCTTTTTCAGCAATACTCAAGTTCTGTACTACCAAATGACTATTACTTTTGGTGAGATGGAGACCTGACACTATTACTTTCCCTTGCTAATGCATTGAAGGCAAACGCAGCAGTATTGGGACGTACACTTTGGAAATAAAAACTTTTCTATCCAGCTTTTTTTGTGCCGCCTTTTGTTAACAGTGAACATTTGGATCAAGTTCATCTGAAGTGTTTTAACCAAAACAACATGGTATAAAGCAGGAAAGGAGGGACAGCAATGATATGTAATACAGCATCCACTGTAAAGCATTCCACAATACTATTATGTGCTGGCTTCTAACCAAGGTTCAGGGTTAGGACATCACCTGTTTTCTTTGATGCACTAAACAAAGGTGAAGCTTTAATCAAGCACTGACACTCTGAAAATGACACAGAGGCTGCTTGAAGTTTAGGCTTATCAAGTAACAAACAATGGGACATAATGTGTGTTAAATAAGTGGTGCTAGGACAGAAGTGAAGGTGACTTGGATGGTGTGTACTTCATGTTTCGACAACAATGCTATTTTGGTGTGACTGGGTTCTTAGGGCGTTTTTTTCCACCCACATACATAACCCACAAAATCCTCAAGTTGCAATGACCCATTTGGTGAAAACTGAGGAGAACATTAAAGCTGAACCTAATGCCATCTACCATCCAAACTTCCAGCAGTTCCCACTGGAAGTGTGGATGAGGAGAAATTAAATGACAAAAGGGCTGATTGTGCAAGGCAAGAGGTGATACGTATAGAAACAAATCAGGCCCCCCGAGAGGGTGTGGGATAGCAGAGATCGCAAACTACAGCAATCTGGCTGTTATTAGGAAGTCTAATGGAGCTCAGAAAATCATTGATCCTGCATCCCTGACTTGGTTCTGGATAAAGGTCTCTTTATTGAGAACATTGATCACTGCCTCCTACAGCAAACTCAATTCCTACCTTTGACCTCCAAGCCTAGTGAGCAGCTTCTGCTTCTCGCCTGTTAACTCTCAGCATTTACAAACACGTGTGTAATTGACAGCCTACTGGACGGCTTAGGAAGACATCAAAATTACGACAGCTCACAAACCATAAGGGGTGAATTATCTGTAGCCTGGTCATTATCTCAGGTTTGATTACAAAACAAAACCAAAAAATGCTGGAGGCACCGGTAGGGTAGCATCTGTGGAGAGTGAAACACTATTAATGCTTCAAGTTGGTGGCCTTTCATCAGAACTATTAACTATTTTTTGTTCTGATAACAGAATTTTCCCCAAAGAAATCAGACTCAAGAATTGTTTTAATGCATAGTTTTTCCCTTCAGCTCACTTCTATAGCTTCTATAGATTCAAGGCAGCCTGCAGAACCACAAAAGAGCTGTAAATGAAGAAACAGCCAAAATTTGCAGCCTACGACACGTTAAAACAGTACAGGTGCTTTGCAATTTAAGTCCAGTGGACCCCTCCCTCTGGATTCTTACCTGCTCTGGATCTTTTTATTGGGAACTGTCGGCGTGACATCAGTCGTCTCAATTTCTCTGCTCTTCTCACCCACTCTAACCTGTCACTCTCTGAACTTGCTGCACTCCGTTCTCTCAGGTCCAACCCTGACATTGTGATCAAACCTGCTGACAAGGGTGGTGCTGTTGTTGTCTGGTGCACTGACCTCTACCTCACAGAGGCTGAGCATCAACTTGCTGACACTTCCTCCTACCTCCCCCTGGACCATGACCCCACCACTGAACATCAAGCCATTGTTTCTAGGACTGTCACTGACCTCAACTCCTCTGGAGATCTTCCTTCTACAGCTTCCAACCTCAGTCTCCCAGCTTCGGACGGTCCGCTTCTACCTCCAAAATCCACAAACAGGACTGTCCCGGCAGACTGACCACGTCAGCTTGTTCCTGCCCCACGGAACTCATTTCTTGCTATCTTGACTCCATTCTCTCTCCCCTTGTCCAGTCCCTTCCCACCTACATCCGTGATTCCTCTGACACCCTACATCATATCAACAATTTCCAGTTCCCTGGCCCCAACTGCCTCCTCTTCACCATGGACGTCCAATCGCTGTACACCTCCATCCCCCACTGGGATGGTCTGATGGCTCTCCACTTCTTTCTCAAACAGAGGCCCAAACAATCCCCATCCACCACTACTCTCCTCCATCTGGCTGAACTTGTTCTCTCACTGAACAACTTCTCCTTCAACTCCTCTCACTTCCTCCAAATAAAAGGTGTAGCTATGGGTGCCCACATGGGCCCCAGTTATGCGTGTCTCTTTATGAGGTATGTGGAACATTCCTTCTTTCAGTCCTACTCCGGCCCCCTCCCACAACTCTTTCTTTGGTATATCGATGACTGTGTCGGTGCTGCTTCATGGTCTCGTCTGGACCTGGAAAAATTTATTAATTTTGCTTCCAATTTCCACCCCTCCATCATTTTCATATGGTTCACCTCCTTTACTTTCCTTCCCTTCCTTGACCTCTCTCTCAATTTCTGGTGATAGACTGTCCGCAAATATCCATTACAAGCCTACTGACTCCCACAGCTACCTTAGTTACAGCTCCTCACACCCTGCTTCCTATAAGGACTCTATCCCATTCTCTCAGTTCCTTCGCCTCCGTCACATCTGTTCTGATAATGCCACTTTCAAAAACAGTTCTTCTGACATGTTTTCCTTCTTCCTTAACTGAGGTTTGCCACCCACGGTAGTTGACAGGGCCCTCAACCGTGTCCGGCCCATCTCCCGCGCATCCGCCCTCACGCCTTCTCCTCCCTCCCAGAAACATGATAGGGTCCCCCTTGTCCTCACTTATCACCCCACCAGCCTCCGCATTCAAACAATCATCCTCCGCCATTTCTGCCAACTCCAGCATGATACCACCAAACACATCTTCCCTTCACCCCCACCCGGCGGCATTCCACAGGGATCGTTCCCTCCAGGTAACTCTGGTCCACTCCTCCATCACCCCCTACACCTCAAACCCCCTCCCACGGCACCTTCCCATTCAACCGCAGAAGGTGCAACACCTTTACTTGCCCCCTCCTCACCGTCCATGGGCCTAAATACTCCTTTCAAGTGAAGCAGCATTTCACTTGCACTTCCCTCAATTTAGTCTACTGCATTCACTGCTCCCAACAGGGTTTCCTCTACATTGGAGAGACCAAACGCAGACTGGGTGACTGCTTTGCGGAACACCTTCGGTCTGTCCGCAAGCATGACCCAGACATCCCTGTCGCTTGCCATTTCAACACTCCATCCTGCTCTCATGCCCACATGTCCATCCTTGGCTTGCTGCATTGTTCTAGTGAAGCTCAACGCAAACTGGGGGAACATCACCTCTTCTTCCAACTAGGCACTTTACAGCCTTCCGGACTGAATATTGAGTTCAACAACTTTAGATCATGAACTCTCTCCTCCATCCCCACCCCCTTTCCTATCACCCTTTTCCCAATAATTTATATATATTTTCCTTTTCCCAACTATTTCCATTATTTTTAAATGTATTTCCATCCATTGTTTTATCTCTGACTTTTAGCCTATTTCGATCCCTTCCCTCCATCTCACAACCCCACTGGGCTATCTGTCCCTTGTCCGTCCTGCTTTCTACCCTCAATGTCCCCATTAGCACATTTCTTAGCTAATATCAGCACCGTCAACACCCCGTTGTCCTTCTGTCTATGACATCTTTTGGCAATCTCCACCTATCACTGGCCCTCTATCCAGCTCTACCTGTCCTACCCCCCCTTAAACCAGCTTATATTTCACCTCTTTTCTAATTTTCCTTAGTTCTGATGAAGAATCATTTGGACTCGAAACGTTAACTGTGTTCCTCTCCGCAGATGCTGTCAGACCTGCTGAGTTTTTCCAGGTATTTTTGTTTTTGTTACGATAGTCCTTTCCTTTTTTTGCAGAGAACAAACACAAGTATGAAAGACCAGAGGGAAAAACCAAATGTGGGTGGCAGAAAATTAGTAGAAAGTTTCCGAGGGCGTGAGAGAAATTACTCAGTAGGAAATGCTGAATGCTTATATTAAAAAGGTGATGCACCAGTTCCTTTTAAATATAGTACATTTCTGCTTCGAAATATGATTTATCAGAAAATGTGACCCATGGATTAACAGACCAGATGGCCACACTCCAACATCCAGTTTCCCCTCTATCCCATCAAGGCATTGTACACCCGTATAGCTGCCATACCTACCCGCACTTATCCGCAAAGGTTACATAACTCCACAGGTGGGACTGAGGCCATCCGTACAACCATCTTTTACCGATAGAAGGGAAAACAAAGGAATGTTGTCTTTTTGGTTTTATAATATACTTTTAATCATTTTTAAAGATTACACTTTTGTTAAATCTTTTTACACTGGAATGTTGTCATATTCCCTCTTATACACTTTACAGGGTTACAAAATTTCTGCTTCAATCATCTTTCATCCAAATCAAAGATAAAAAGAAAAAAAATTGTCACTTTACGTTGGAAACTAACTCAACAAAAGGGCTAAAACGATAATTACAGCCAAGGAGGCAATATGATAGGGAATAACAGGTGCTGTAGCTGAAATACATGACACTGTAGGTGCTACCAAACGTCATCCCCTTCCCACCCACCCATTCCTCTCCCCGACTTTTCAAAACAAAGACAAGTGTTTACTTGCTGGTTAATTACAATATTAATATCAAACTCCTCTTTCAGATCTGAGAATAGTCGGCAGGTTCGAATGACAGATAATAAACCACATTTTTGTCTAGGCGTTCTGAATCTTCACATACACAAACACTGTGCAATTTTATTTTTGAAGTTTAGGGTCTTCGATCTTGTGTGCAGCTTGGCGACATCTGTTCTCGTGATTTCTGGATATCTGCTGTGCATTGATTGATTTATTTTTTTTTTTACAGTATTTCATATTTTTCAACCAGTAACATGGTTTCCATAGAGAACCTCACGGGGCTGTTGCTGTCAACATGACTGATTCCGGTCACCTGGGGATGAAGGGGGAAAATATAATCTTTTTACTTTACTTCAACTTCCATCCAGAAAAGTAGAGGGCAGTCTTGTGGGTACTAGCTACCCACTAGTTATTTGACTTGTGGCTGGCCCTCAGTTTGCAAGTCTCAGCAGAGACTAGACTGCTGTATGAAGGTAGCAAAGGGGATCACAGCTGAACCAGAACCTGTCTACACAAGAAGAGAGTCAGTCCACTGGATAGTGATTGAGAGAGAGATTATTAGTTGATTTTAACCCTATATATCTGTGGAATTCCAGAATCAGGCATTGCTATCTTAAACTCACTGGCAGTTACTTTAAATATTTGGTTTTAAGTTTAATGTTGAAAGGTCATTAATGAAGAAATGTGTGTTCATTTTAACGCTTCCTTGTGCTTTTTCTTTTGTAAATGTATACTTCATGAAAATTTGCATGTTCAGGATTGTAAAGACTGCCCTGGATTTACACAAAATATCTTTTGACAAAGTCAACAGCTTCCTTACTAAACATCAGGCTGCATCACCCAGTCTCATCTCAAACAATAAATGCGCCTTCAGTATAAACTCAACGCATGGAAGTCTTATAATGCAACCAGCTTGCATTTATATAGTAAAACATCTCAAGGCACTTCATAAAGTGTGCTATCGAACAAAATTTGATAACTAGCCATAAAGATATTAGAACAGATGACCAAAAGCTTGGCCTAGGAGTTGGTTTTTAAGAAGGATTGTGAAGGAGGCAAGAGGAGACAAACAGGGAGATTTATGGAAGGAATTCCAGAGATAAAGGACTTGAGCATGGCTGCCAATGGAGGAGCAATTACAGTAGGAACTGCACAAGAGGCCAGAACTGGAGGGCAGAAGGACTAGAGGAGGTCGGAGAGATGATAGGGGGAAGGTTACAGAGATTTGAAAATTAGGGTGGAAATTTTAAAAACCTGAATATTGCCAGATTGGGAGCTAACGCAGGTCAATGAGCACATGCGAATGGGACTCAGTGCGAGTTAAGATATGGGCAACAAAGCTTTGTATCAGCTCAAGTTTATGGCGGGTGCAAGTTGGAAGACCAATCAGGAGAGAGTTGGAAATCTAGAGGTAACAAAGGCACTAGCGAGGTTTCAGCAGATAAGATGAGAGAGGGGAAGAGACGAGCAATGTTACAGAGGTGGAGGTAGGCAATCTTGGCAATGGTGCTGCGTACACCCAGAAGCTCATCTCGGGGTCAAAGAGAACAAATTAAATACACTTGAAGAAACCTGACCAGACTGGCTATGTTTTACTGATGGGAGTTTGTACCTGTATATTGCAGTAGTTCCTTTTGGACACAAAGGACACGTTGACCGGGAAGAAATCATTGGGCTGTCCAGCTATACTGAACTCCAGACTGCCAGTTTTATTTTTGGCATCGATGACTGGTAGGCACCACTCGAGAATGTTTTTCCTGCTGTCGTGGCGATACTCGCCATCGAGTTCACCAATTAGTGGGGCGCCAACACCAGCCCTAGGTACAACAGAAGAGGACTGTCAGTATAGTAGGACCTGGCAAACATCCATTCACAGTATTTTTGCTGCTTCAAGCAATTCTAGATTGCCTGCTTGGAAACTTTTTTAAAATGAAAGTTTACAGCTCAAATGTTGTATTACTAAAATAAATTCCATTCATGATGCAATTTCTTGGATGTCAAGCATAGCTTTATAGCTGTAGCATTAACTTCAAGATAAAATTCAAAAAGAGAAAACCATTTAAATATGAAAGTACTGAAGTAAAATACTTAAGATACTGGAGGCCTGAAATAAAAATCCAAAATACTGGATATCGACGATGAAAAGTCATCCGCCCGAAACGTTAATTCTGTTTCTCTCTCCACACCGTTGCTGCCTAATCTAAGTATTTCCAGCATTTTCTGTTTTCACAAAGGGGGATATGCAAGTGCATAAGGCCAGAAAATACTACCACGGTCCACGTGACTGTCAAAATTTAAGGAGGATAATGCTATATTTTATCACATCATTCAGCTGCGATGGCTCACCCAGTTAGGTGGCCAATCTTCAATGGCTAGTTTGACATGGGGAAAGCTGAAGGAGTGCTGCTTCTTGTGGCATCAGCATTAGGAGGAACAAAGGGGTAATAAACAGAAGGAACTGGAGAAAAATAAACATTTCCAGCTACAAAAACTTACGGAACAGGAATGGAGATGATCACATCGTTTAGTTCCAGAGTGCTCTCCTGTAGCTCATACTCAATATTTACATCGCAACCAGTGGCACTCTCTGAAGGCCAGCAATTAACTAAATTAGAAAGAGAAAGTAATAAAATCACTCTCAAGACAACAGCTATCGCTTAATTTTGAATTGTAATTTTCTTTGGAACAAAGAAACAGGAAGCAAGCCATTCAGCCCTCAGAATCTTACAGCATAGGAGCTGGTCACTCAGCTCATCGTGCTTGTGCCAGCCGCCCCAGCCCCCAAGTAAAAACTTTTAGGCACAAGAAAAAACTAGCACATTTACAGACAATGTCACATGTTTCTACACTTACCACTTCCCGTTAGGTTTAATGTTAGCGTACCACTAAAAGCCCCAGAAGCAGTGTGGTTGCCAGTTTGAGTACTTCTAAGAAATAAATCACAGTCACGAGGAAGCTAAGGGTGACAGTCTCTAATTTTACCTCCCAGAATAGTGTTACTCAGTTTACGGCATGATACAACACCCCTTGGTGCTCGGTGGGAGCATTGGCAAAAAGATTTGACACCAAGTAACATTAAAAGATATAAGACAGGTTACCAAAATCTTGGTGAAAGAGGTAAGTGTTAAGAGACATCTTAAGAGGAAAGGTAGAGGATTGGTAAGGGAGTTTCAAAACTCAGAGCTGAGGCAGGTGAAGGCATGGCCACCAACGTTGGAGCAATGAAAATTGGAGATGCACAAGAGGCAACAAATCACAACACAATGCATACAACAGCCTTTTTAATGGGACCATAATTTCTGGAAAATGCTTAGTACATTTGCTCTCACCAGGATGGAAGGTATCCAAGTGTTAATCACCAGTGCAGGTTTAAAAACTTACTGGCGAGGGGAATCAAGGCGTCCTCATTGGTTTGCAACCTCCACTTCAGGACCCCAACATCATTATTCAGTGGGAAGGATTTCTCTGGGTTCTTTAGGCCAATCAAAGAGTCTGTAGTGAAAAGTTTCTTATCCACGTTCGGGTGAGTCTGGAGACAAAAAACACATCAAATGAGGGTTTAGCCTGAAAGTAAATGGCATTGTTATCTCACTTCCAGTTCTGAGGTTCTGCAGCTTGAGATGAGCTTATTTTCCCAGTTTCTGCTCCGATTTAGCCCCAATACAAATTTCAGCCACTTCAAATTTTAAAAAATTTTGAAGTACAATCAGACCAGGTTACTGTACAAGATAAGATCGAATGGTGTGAGGGGTAACATATTAGTATGGATAAAAAGGATTGGTTGGCTAACAGGAAACAGAGACTATGGATAAATGGGTCTTTTTCAGATTGGCAAGCTGTAACCAATGGAGCGTGACAGGGATCAGTGCTGGGTCCTCAGCTATTTACAATTGATACCAATGACCTGGATGAAGGGACCAAATGTATGGTAGCTAAATTTGCCAATAACAACAAGATAGGTAGAAAAGTTGTCAAGAGGAAGTGGAGAGTCTGTAAAGGGATATAGACAGGTTAAGTGAGTGGGTAAAACTTTGGCAGATGGAGCATAACGTGGGTAAATGTGAACTTGTTCACTCTGGCAGGAAGAATAGAAAAGCAGCACATAATTTAAATGGAGGAAGGCTGCAGAGCTTGGAGGTACAGAGGGATCTGGGTGCTCTGGTACATGAATCACAAAGTTGGAATCACAAAGAGGTACAGCAAGTGATTAGGAAGGCAAATGGAATGTTGGTGTTTATTGCAAGAGGAATGGAATATAAAAAAGTGGGGCAGTTTTACTGCAGCTGTACAAGGCTTTGGTGAGACAACAACTGGAGTAATGTGTGCAGTTTGGTCTCCTTATTTAAAAAAAAACGATATACTTATTTTAGAACCAGTTCAGAGAAGGTTCACTGGACTCATTCCTGGGATTAATGGGTTGTCTTAATAAGAAAGGTTAGGCTTATAACAATTGGAGTTTAGAAGAACAAGAAGTGATCTTATTGAAGCATGCAAGATCCTGAGGGGACTTGATAGGGTGGATGTTTCCTCTTATGGGGGAGACTTTAATCTTCATGTAGATTAGGAAAATCAAACTGGCAGAGGTAGCCACGAGCAAGAGTTCGTAGACTGTATTTAGGACAGTTTCCGAGAACAATATGTTGTGGATCCAACCAGGGACCAGGCTATCTTGGATCTGATCATGTGTAACGAGGCAGGTTTAATAAATGATCTGAGAGTAAAAGATACCCTAGGAAACAGTCACCATAATATGGCAGAATTTAACATTCAATTTGAGAGTGAGAAACTTGGATCGGAAACAGCTGTACTAACCTTAGATAGAAGCAATTACAAAGGAACGAGGGCACAGGAGACTGGAGTGGACTGGGATAGGGTTTTAGCAGAAAAAAAACAGTTGATGAACAATGGCAGACATTTAAGAAAATGTTTCATGACTCACAAAGATATATCCCAGTGAGGAAGGATTCAAGGAAGGGGATAAACCAACCCATGGTTAACCAAGGAAGTTAAGGATAGTACTGAATTAAAAGAAAAGGCATACAATGTGGCAAAGATTAGTGGTAAACCAGAGGATTGGGAAAGTTTTAAAAATCAACTAAAGATGACCAAAAAAAGAGAGAAAATAAACTTTTGAGGGTAAATGAGCAAGTAATATAAGAGCTTCTTTAAATATATAAAAATGAAGAGAGAGACCAAAGTGAACATAGGGCTTACAGAATGAGACAGGGGAAATAATAACGGGGAACCAGGAAATGGCAGAGGAGTTGAATAAATACTTTGCTTCAGTCTTCACAGTTGAAGACACTAATAACATTCCAATACTAAATAATCAAGTGGCAAAAGAGGGTGAGGAAATAAATACAATAACTAGCACTAGAGGAAAAATACTAGGGAAACTAATGAGCCTAAAGGCCGATAATTCCCCTGGACCTGATGGGTTGCATCCTAGGATATTAAAGGAAGTAGCTACAGAGATAGCGGATGCATTGGTAGTAATCTTCCAAGAATCCTTAGATTCTGGAAAAGTCCCAGAGGGTTATTCAAAAAGGGAGGGAGACAAAAAAAAACAGCTAACTATAGGCCAGTTAGCTTAACATCCGTCATTGGGAAAATGTTACAGTCTATTATAAAGGATGTGTTAGCAGATTTGGAATTACATAATCTAATCAAGCAGAGTCAGCAAGGCTTCATGAAAGGGAAATCATGCCTGCCAAATTTATTAGAATTCTTTGAGGTAACAAGCAGGATAGATAAAGGGGATAAAAACAAAAAAACTGCAGATGCTGGAAATCCAAAACAAAAACAGAATTACCTGGAAAAACTCAGCAGGTCTGGCAGCATCGGCGGAGAAGAAAAGAGTTGACGTTTCAAGTCCTCATGACCCTTCGACAGAACTTGAGTTCGAGTCCTCGAACTCAAGTTCTGTCGAAGGGTCATGAGGACTCGAAACGTCAACTCTTTTCTTCTCCGCCGATGCTGCCAGACCTGCTGAGTTTTTCCAGGTAATTCTGTTTTTGTTTTAGATAAAGGGGAACTTGTAGATGTAATATATTTGGATTTCCAAAAGGTGTTCAAAAGGCACCGCACTTAAGGCTACTTAATAAGAAAAGAGCCCATGGTGTTGGGGGCAGTACATTAGCATGGATAGAGGATTAGCTAACTAATAGAAGACAGAGTTGGGATAAGGGGGACATTTTCACAATGGCAACTTGTAAATAGTGGAGTGCCACAGGCATCAGTGCTGGGGCCACAATTATTTACAATATATATTAATGACTTAGATGAGAGAAGCGAATGTACTATTGTCAAATTTATGGATGATACAAAAATTGGTGGGAAAGCAAGTGGTGAGGATGACACAAGGAGTCTACAGAGGGATACAGACAGGTTGAGTGGGCAAAAAAGTGGCAGATGGAATATAATGTGGGAAAATGTGAGGTTATGCACTTTGTCAGGAAGAACAGAGGATCTGAATATTATTTAAATGGAAAAAGACTGCAAAAGGCTGCAGCACAGAGGGATTTGGGAGTCCTTGTGCATGAATCCCAAAAAGCTAACATACAAGTTCAACAGGTAATAGGGAAGGCAAATGGAATATTGGCCTTTATTTCAAAGGGAAGGGAATATAAAAAAAGGGAATCTTGCTAAAACTATACAAGTTAGACCGCACCTAGAATACTGTGAACAGTTTTGGCCCCTTCCCTAAGGAAAGATGTACTGGCATTAGAGGCAGTCCAGAGAAGGTTCAATAGGTTGATTCCGGGTATGGAGAGATTTTCATACGAGGAGAGGTTGAGTAGGTTGGACTGTCATCATTGGAATTTAAAAGAATGAGAGGTGACCTTATTGAAACACAAGATTCTTAGGTGTAGGGTAAATGCTAAGAGGTTGTTTCCCCTTGTGGGAGAGTCTAGGACCAGAGAGCATAATCTCAGAGTAAGGGGTAGCCCATTTAAAAGAGAGATGAGGAGGAATTTCTTCTCTCAGAGGGTACTTAATCTATGAAATTCTTTATTGCACAGGGCTCTAGAAGCTGGATCATTAAGTACATTCAAGGTGGAGATAGACAGATTTTTAATCAGCAAGGAAATCAATGGTTATGGGGAAAGGCAGAAAAGTGGAGTTGAGGATTGTCAGGTTAGCCATGATCACATTGAAAGGCAGAGCAGCCACGATGGGCGAATGGCCTACTTCTGCTCCTACATCTTATGACCTTATAATTTAAAAATAAAATCTCTTATTTTTAATGAGGAAATTTTTTTTCTCCCAAAGGGTCGTTGGTGTCGGGAATTCTCTTCCCAAGAAAGCAGTGGAAGCTGGGTCACGGAATTTATCAAGGCTGAGTTAAGACAGATTTTTGTTATGCAAAGGAGTCAAGGGTTACAGGGGACAGACAGGAGGGTGAAGTTGAGACCACAACCAGATCAGCCATGATCTTATTGAATGGTGGAGCAGTCTTGAAGGGCCAAATAGCCTACTCCTATGATCCTGGACCAAGGGTCAGACCAGCTCTTAGGCACGATAGCATAGAGGACATAACTATGGTTATTTTACTGGACTAGTGATCCAAGCTCAGACTAATCTAGAGGGAAGAGTTGAAATCCCATCCTAACAGCCGAGCAATTTAAATTCAATTAATTAATAAATCTGGAATAAAAAGCTAATATCAGCAATGGTGACCATGAAACTACTTTTACTGTCATAAGAACCCATCTAATTCACTGGTGCCCCTTAGAGAAGTCTGCTCCACATGATTCCACACACACAGTAACTACCCTTTGAAATGGCCTAGCAAGGCAGCTCCTTTGTCTCAAGGGCAATTAGGGATGGGCACTGGTCTTGTCTTCAACGCTCACATCTCATGGATTGAAAAGCTTAATTAAATTAGTCAAGCAAAGATGGTATTAAACTATACAGACCAAGAAAGTCATAGATCTAATCACCTAATCATAGTCACGGTTTTGATCACTGAGCCGATCCTATTTGCTAAAATTTCAGAAACACAAAATACACAGACTTGGTTTGATCAGAAAATCCTTCTGGGCAAAGATCCTTCTAATTGCAACGATTTCCTAACCATTACAGCACCCATCTGTGTATTAACTAAATCTATCTTGCCCTCAATAACACTACTTGGTAATAGATCTCAACTGCTCACCACCCTCATGTAAAGAAATATTTCCTGTTTTCACTCCTAAACATTTGCTTCACAAGCCATAACTTTGTGGATGCACACAATGCATCTCACCAAGCTTCGAGTTTAGCTTCGTTATCCCCAGTCTATATTAAAAGGTCCCATTGTTATTTCTCGTTATGGAGCCTTTCACGTTATCCATTAAGTATCCCAAAGAGTGTGATGATATACAATGCAGAGGATGAGACGTCTACTTAATCGTGGTCATCTCTTTTAGGCATCAGAAAAAATTGTTACTTGTTCTTGTAACCAGGGACTGCATGGACATCATCAGGGGAACAAAAATCCATTATATCCCTAAAGTAAATCATAATCTTTGACCCAGTGACAGTGAAGGAACGGCAATATATTTCCAAGTCAGGATGGTGAGGGACTTGGACAGGAACTTCCAGGCCGCAGAGTTCCCATGTGTCTGCTGCCCTTGTCCTTCTAGATGGTAATGATCATAGGTTTACGAGGTGCTAAGGAAACTTGGTGAGTTCCTGCAGTGCATCTTGTATATGGTGTACACTGCTACCACAGTGTGATAGAGGGAGTGAATGTTTGTGGATGGGCTGTCAATCAAGCGAGTTGCTTTGTCCTGGATTATGCCGAGCTTCTTGAGTGTTGTTGGAGCTTCACTCATCCAGGCAAGTGTATTCCATCACACTCCTGACTTGAGCCTTGCAGATGGGTGGACAAGCCTTGGGGAGTCAGGTGGTGAGTTACTTGATGTACGATTCCTAGACTCTAACCTGCTCTTGTAGCCACAGTCTTTTTGCGGCTAGTCCAGTTCAGTTTCTGGTCAATGGCACTCTCTGGATATTGATAGTGGGGGATTCAGCAATGCTAATGCCATTGAATGTCAAGGGCCAATGGTTAGAATCTCTCTTGTTGGAGATGGTCATTGCCTGGCACTTGTGTGACGTGACTGTTACTTGCCATTTGTCAGCCCAAGCCTGGATATTGCCTAGGTCTTGCTGCATTTGGACATCGACTGCTTCAATATCTGAGGCGTTGCAAATGATGAACGTTGCACAGTGAACATTCCCACTTCTGACCTCATGATGGAAAGAAGATCGTTGATGAAGCAGCTGAAGATGGTTGGGCCTAGGACGCTACGTTGAGGAACTCTTGCAGTGATGTCCTGGAACTGAGATGACCAATCTCCAAAAACCACAATCAGCTTTGAGCTAGGTATGACTCCAACCAGCGAGTTTTCCCCGATTCCAATTGACTCCAGTTTTGCTAGGGCTCCTTGATACCACACTCCATCAAATGTTGCCTTGATGTCAAGGGCAGTTACATTCACCTAACTTCTGGAGTTCAGCTCTTTTGTCCATGTTTGAACCAAGGCTGTAAAGAGGGTCAGGAGCTGAGTGATCCTGACGGAACCCAAACTGAGCGTGTTCAATAGATCACCAGAACTCACTTTAAGGCACACATTTGTTGGGCACCTATGTGAGCAAGGCATTGGAACTGACTGATGCCTGTAGAACCTCACCTTAGCAGGGAGTTAACATTTTTCAGAAAAGACAGCCAGGGAGAGAAAGGGAGGGATTGGGGAGAGCAGGCTGGCAGAGGAAAACACAGGGATTTAAAAAAGACAAAACCCCAACAACTACAAATGATTCAAACAAGACTCATCCAGACGAATATGGTACAAAAACAAAAATTGCTGTGAAAACTGAGCAGGTCTGACAGCATCTGTGGAGAAAAAGATAGTTAACTTTTCGAATCCAAATGACTCTTCAGAACTGGCTCTGAGTCATACAGTTAATGTTTCGAGTTCGTATGACTCAGAATTTGCCAATTCTGAAGAAGAATCATACGGAATCAAAAAGTTAACTGTCTTTCTCTCCACAGATGCCGTCAGACCTGCTGAGTTTTTCCAGCAACTTTTGTTTTTGTTTCAGATTTCCAGCACTCACAGTATTTTGCTTTTATCACATAAATATGGTGCTGCTTTTATGTTGTTTTTACCTGTAGCTGAACTCCTTTTTTGTCATCGTTCTCCACTTGAAGACGAATTCTCCCCTGTTTTTCATCACTAACCCGGAGCATGATCATGCCGTGTATCTCCATGTTTTGCAAGCCACCATCCCGGCCACATGTCAGTGAAATCTTCTCTTCGATCTTCAGGTGTACACTGTAAAAATTACAAGAGAAAGACTCACGTTGTGACAGTAGGAATTAGTGACACTGAAGCAGAAACCTGTTTTCATATAACATCTAATTACATCCCAAAACTCTTCAAAATTCACACATTACTTCTGAAGCACAGCCATTGTTGCATAGGAAATAACAAGAATTAATTTGGACACAGCAGAATATCAAAGAGGAAACCAGGTGAATAACTAATTAATTTTTTTTTGTTGATTTTGGTTCACAGGGCTCTGAGAATATTCTGCTATTTGACTAATACTATGGGAACCTTTATGCCTACCCTAGAAGTCCTGTTTTAATGGCTCATCTGAAAGTTGTACACCTCTGAAAATGGAGCACAACGCTGAAGTGCCAGTCTGGATTATGCAAAGTTGGGTTTGAACTCAAACTTTTGACTTACCAGACCCTCTTCATAGCACATTCATCTCTATCACTTATTTGCATATGTGGGCAAAGTAACAAAAGCCCATTTAAAAAATGAACTGCAAACTCAGTTTCATAACTCTCACACCTAGACACAGAACAGAGATGAGTAATTTTCAAAATATTAAACTAAGGGAATTGTTACGATCCCAGCTGCTTTACCCCTGGTCAGGCCTGATCCCAGAGTGGAACCCAGCTTGATAGATCCTAACTTATTTTTTGCTTAGATAAGTGGAGCTTAGATAAGATAAGCTACTGAACAGTCACAGGAGTCAGCTGATGAACTTATAGAAAAGAATAAAACATTTATTGAACAAGAAAAGGTGAACTATATTACAATACTCCTTCATCCACAACTATACCTTTACAGATATATACAGATTTGTAAGGATAACACAAGTTACAAAAGCTACCTTATCCACAATAAGTACACTGTCCACGTACCAATCGGCACCGTGGTCAGGCACACCACTCACTGAAACCGAGTGACAGATGCCACCTCAACCAGATACTGTGGATCTCTCCTTAATTCCCCACAAGGCATTTGTCACATTGTGAGCCAACCGGTCTCACTGCACTCCGTCTTTCACACAAGGATTTTCAATCTCCACTATCCAAGACCTTGCCTTGAAATCTTCTCCCAAACCGAAATTTTCGCTCAGACGCCTTCCAAAAGGGTTCACCTCCTGGGTTTTGAACTCTCCTGATGTTCCTCTTCCCTGGGTCTCCACATGCATTTCAGCTGTCTTCAATGCACTCACTCTCACTGACTCAGCCCGTCAACAGTACACCACTGTTTCACAAAGAGTTAAGACCTTCAGTTGTCTCTTTGGACTTTCTCACCTCTTGCAAGCTGTTCTCGCTTTAAATCTACTTTCTGCAGCTTTTGTCTCTTTAAATCTGAAGCTTGGAGCCTTTCTCTCTGCCCCTCACTCCTAACTTCGCTTAACAAATCTTTTTCAGGTTCCTGTCCTTCCTTTGACTACAAGGTCTTCTTTGGACTTTCCCCTGTTTTCATCTCACTCCTTTGGCTTTGGAACCTATTGGTTCTTTTGGGAAATCTGCAGCTCCCTCTCCCAGTGTCCAGTGTCTCGGGTCTTGGCTTCAAACTGAAACTTAAAACTGCTGTTTCTTTAGTTTTTCCGTCTATGGTAAGAACCTGCTTCTCTGGGCCCCTGTTGCTAAGCAACAGCCCAATTCTTCCAACCTTGTTTGTTTACCTTAGCTTACAGTTGTGAAAAACCTCATTAGAAATACAGGCACCTTTTAAAAGTGAAACTAAAACTCAATGTGACCTTTCATAATACAGAAAAAGAAATAAAAATCAAACTTAAATTTTAAAGCTAAAACTCATTCCTAACACCCACAGATACCAATGTAGCTTACTTAAACTCTATTCCCTAACAGAATACAGAAACAAACCCATCTGCATGTGGATAGAGTGTTGCAAGATGGAGTGTTGCAAGTTTGAACCCAGGCCTGTGTCTTGTTAGTTGCTTTCAGGAGAAAGCGTCACAATTAGCCCAGATTTCAGGTCTTGAAAGCAGGGTGACAAATATATGAAAGAAAAAAGAACAGCCAGAGAATCTCTTCCCTCATGCAGCAACTCTGGTTGGAATGTATGTGTGAATGTTTGGGGAGAATGAGAATCAAGACCAGCTGCAGTGAAACAGCTTGTCAATAATGATTAAAGCACACACACAGAAGACTAGATAAGGCACAAAAACCAAGTGGTGGCTACGGAACAGACTCCAAGCAAAGAGTAGACAAAAATAACTGAAGCACCTTTGGGATCAGCGATTAAAGTAGAGAAAAAGACCAACAGTAATAAGAAAAATGTAACCAGGTTATCACTGTTTGAACTATTTGATTACAAACCCTAGAGAACAAAATGTCAATAGATTAGCAATGGCTCAATACATTTGAAAAACTCTTGTACTGGCAGCAACCAATAGTGGCTACAATCCATACCTTTAAAACTTTGAATTTTCTGCTAGGTAGGGGAAATAGTGATGGGAAACAGACACTTTACATTCAAATGCTTTGAATGAGCAGCAAACAATCCTAATCTAAGTGAAAGAATAGCCTCTAGAGTCAATGCACAGGTCTCAATTGTTGTGGGTGCATTAATATGGCTGCACATATTGCACTGAAAACAGATGAAGTGTATAGATTAACTGTCTGGCATGTCAGGCATTAAGTAGCCAGACTGCGCAATCTCAAATTCATTCACATATTGCCATCACTGTCTGTCAGTGGCCGTATCTTTCCAGGTGTTGGAAATGATTTGCAATATGTCAAGCTGGCTTTATAGTGTTTCATCTGTCCAGCACTGTCGCAAAGGTTTTTGGCAGCTAGCTGTGGAAGGCTGCTTTGGGGATTCTATAATCAGGCTTGTAAATGACATATGCAGATGAATGCAATTTTTTGGATCATGGCCTCAGTTCCAGTTATACCGCAGTATTCAAGCAGTGTTTGACATGCTGTCCAGCCACTTGGTGCCTACAATACATCATAAACAATGCATGTGGAAATGGTCATGTCTAGCAGTAACAAATTCATGATTTCCATCTAGAGGGTAGGCCATTCCATGGTCATAGAGTAAAGACCGTTCTATTTGACCCCAATGCATTTCAAATCCAAATTTGGAAAAGCATCTCTTATTCCAACAGCATGATAATGCCCATTTCCCACACCTGTAGGCTCTTTAAAGGAGATTGGTAGATTTGCGCTGGAGCTACACCCACCAGAAACTAGATGGACATTGCCTGAAATTATTTAATGCGGGGCTGTCTCAGTCAGCAGGCATTACATTGTAGACTAAGTGTGAACAAAGCTTCCGGCTGTGAAAGGCCACCATGCTATCCTGTGGGTTCTTTAATCCAGTAAAACATCGCAAGACACATCAAAGGAACATTATCAAACAATTTGACATTGGGTCACATGAGATATTAGGACAGATGACCAAAAATTAGGTCAAAGAGGTAGGTTTTAAGAACATCTCAAAAGGAAGGGGAGAGGTAGAGAAGCAGAGGGGTTTGGGGAGGGATCTCCAAGCTTGGAGGCTGTGTCAGCTAATGGAATGACCTCCAACGGTGGAGTGAAGGAAATCGGGGATGCACAAGAAACCAGAATTGGAATAGCATGGAGATTTTAAGTGGTTTCAAGGGCTAGAGGAGGTTACAGATCTAGGTACAGTGGAGGCCAGGGATGAATTTGAAAAAAACAAAAAAACTGCGGATGCTGGAAATCCAAAACAAAAACAGAATTACCTGGAAAAACTCAGCAGGTCTGGCAGCTTCGGCGGAGAAGAAAAGAGATGACGTTCGAGTCCTCATGACCCTTCGACAGAACTTGAGTTCGAGTCCAAGAAAGAGTTGAAATATAAGCTGGTTTAAGGTGTGTGTGTCGGGGGCGGAGAGATAGAGAGAGAGAGAGAGAGGTGGGGGGGGCGGTGTGGTTGTAGGGACAAACAAGCAGTGATAGAAGCAGATCATCAAAAGATGTCAACGACAATTGTACAATAGAACACATAGGTGTTAAAGTGATATTATCGAAATGAATGTGCTAATTAAGAATGGTTGGTAGGGCACTCAAGGTATAGCTCTAGTGGAGTTTTTTTTTAAATAATGGAAATAGGTGGGAAAAGGAAAATCTTTATAATTTATTGGAAAAAAAAGGAAGGGGGAAAACAGAAAGGGGGTGGGGATGGGGGAGGGAGCTCACGACCTAAAGTTGTTGAATTCAATATTCAGTCCGGTAGGCTGTAAAGTGCCTAGTCGGAAGATGAGGTGTTGTTCCTCCAGTTTGCGTTGGGCTTCACTGGAACAATGCAGCAAACCAAGGACAGACATGTGGGCAAGAGAGCAGGGTGGAGTGTTAAAATGGCAAGCGACAGGGAGGTTTGGGTCATTCTTGCGGACAGACTGCAGGTGTTCTGCAAAGCGGTCGCCCAGTTTATGTTTGGTCTCTCCAATGTAGAGGAGACCACATTAGGAGCAACGAATGCAGTAGACTAAGTTGGGGGAAATGCAAGTGAAATGCTGCTTCACTTGAAAGGAGTGTTTGGGTCCTTGGACGGTGAGGAGAGAGGAAGTGAAGGGGCAGGTGTTGCATCTTTTGTGTGGGCATGGGGTGGTGCCATAGGAGGGGGTTGAGGAGTAGGGGGTGATGGAGGAGAGGACCAGGGTGTCCCAGAGGGAGCGATCCCTACGGAATGCCGATAAGGGAAGATGTGTTTGGTGGTGGCATCATGCTGGAGTTGGCGGAAATGGCGGAGGATGATCCTTTGAATGCGGAGGCTGGTGGGGTGATAAGTGAGGACAAGGGGGACCCTATCATGTTTCTGGGAGGGAGGAGAAGGCGTGAGGGCGGATGCGCGGGAGATGGGCCGGACACGGTTGAGGGCCCTGTCAACGACCGTGGGTGGAAAACCTCGGTTAAGGAAGAAGGAGGACATGTCAGAGGAACTGTTTTTGAATGTAGCATCATCGGAACAGATGCGACGGAGGCGAAGGAACTGAGAGAATGGGATGGAGTCCTTACAGGAAGCGGGGTGTGAGGAGCTGTAGTCGAGATAGCTGTGGGAGTCGGTAGGCTTGTCATGGATATTGGTGGACAGTCTATCACCAAAGGTTGAGACAGAAAGGTCAAGGAAGGGAAGGGAAGTGTCAGAGATGGACCACGTGAAAATGATGGAGGGGTGGAGATTGGAAGCAAAATTAATAAATTTTTCCAAGTCCCGACGAGAGCATGAAGCAGCACCGAAGTAATCATCGACGTATCGGAGAAAGAGTTGTGGAAGGGGGCCGGAGTAGGACTGCAACAAGGAATGTTCCACATACCCCATAAAGAGACAGGCATAGCTGGGGCCCATGCGGGTACCCATAGCCACACCTTTTATTTGGAGGAGGTGAGAGGAGTTGAAGGAGAAATTGTTCAATGTGAGAACAAGTTCAGCCAGACGGAGGAGAGTAGTGGTGGATGGGGATTGTTCGGTCCTACCCCATCCCCACCCCCTTTCTGTTTCCCCCTTCCTTTTTTTTCCAATAAAGATTTTCCTTTTCCCACCTTTTTCCATTATTTTAAAAAAAAACCCCACTAGAGCTATACCTTGAGTGCCCTACCATCCATTCTTAATTAGCACATTCGTTTAGATAATATCACCAACTTTAACACCTATGTGTTCTATTGTACTATTGTCGTTGACATCTTTTGATGATCTGCTTCTATCACTGCTTGTTTGTCCCTACAACCACACCCCCCCCCTCCACCTCTCTCTCTCTCTATCTCTCCGCCCCCCCACACACACACCTTAAACCAGCTTATATTTCAACTCTTTCTTGGACTCGAACTCAAGTTCTGTCGAAGGGTCATGAGGACTCGAAACGTCAACTCTTTTCTTCTCCGCCGATGCTGCCAGACCTGCTGAGTTTTTCCAGGTAATTCTGTTTTTGTTATGAATTTGAAAACATGGATAAGAATTTTAAAACTAAGGGTTTACTGGCCTGAGAGCCAATAGGGGTTAGTGAGCACCAAGATGATGGGTGAACAGGACCTACTGCAATTTAAGGTAAGGCAGCAAAGTTTTGGGTGAATTCAAGTTCACCGAGGGTGCAAGGTGAGAGATCGGTCAAAAGCACATTGGAATAGTCAAGTCTAGAAACCGTAAAGATGACATTACAATATTAGCACAAGATCATCACTCACCTTTCTACATTAACAGGAGGCGACAGCACTTTAGCCACTTCTGACGAACGCTTTGTTGAGGAACTAATCTGTTCGCCTTCTAACTTGAGCTTGTCTACGAAATTCTCCACATCCTTTCCCTTTGCCCCAAGTTTTAAGGCTTTGCTTGGGCCAGAAGGTCTGAGGAAACAAAGAGAGAAACCTACACTTTAGATTTCAAGAGATAATCAAGCTTAAAGAATTAACTCATTGACCAGCTAATCACAAAACATGCCAAAACTTTCACATCTGCCAGTGTAAATCTACCAGTTCTTGCACGTACAACAGAAGACATGAACTTTTAACATTCGTGACAATGCAGTACTTCCCCAAAAACGCTGGGTTCTGTACACCAACTATACATCTGTATCAACGTAAATCTGTAAATGTTTTAGTCGACTATGCAGACAGCGATACCACAATCAAGCCAGGATAAGCAGAAGCAATCAGAATAATGAAAAAAAAGGCCTTCAACTCAATGGGCTACCATGTATTGGGTGTTGCAGGAAGGGCCCCCTCCCCATGCATTACTGAAGCAATTGAAGCAAACCATACCTGATTATATATAAACCAGCTTCACACGCAAGACCTGCTGCATCAGCCCTTAATCCACAAGAGAACACAATTAAGTGATAATGGGTTTAAAATGGCACAGGTATGGTCTATAACATATATTACAACTAAGATAACGCAGAAACTGAAACAGGCCAAAGGAACCAACTGACTCTTCAAATCTTCACGCTGCCCACCAACAATAATTGAACAGGTTCTCTCCTGGCAGATAAGGAAAGCTTCAGGGACAAAACACCATCTTCTCCTTACTCAAAAAAATCCCAGGCATGTTTGACATCTAACCCGATTTCAAAGATTTTTTTTCCAAATCATTGTTAGCAATGAGCCAACATGCTTACAGGCATAGATCAGAATTTTAAACCATGCTGATCTGACCCAAACTTGTACTGTCAACGGTCTAATTTTAGAAAAAACATGGTTTTTCTAACATATCTGGAAAAATGAAGCAGCATGTTTAGAGATGATACAAGTTTTAAGTTAAATAGGAAAGAGGTTAGGCATTCTAACCTTTGATAACGGTATTCTTAAATTTTCAGTGTAAAAGGTCTTTGTCATATTAGCTTCTGTTATAAACGAGAACACATTGCCAACTTACTGCACCTGAAGAGTGAAAGGTAATCAAGCAGCTGACAGCAGCACTGCTGAGTAACTATCTACCAATCCTTGACTATCACAGCAAACATAACAGATCAAAACATAAACACAATCAAATCAATTTCACGCGATGCAAATTCTTTAATTTCCTGTAAAAACCAGAGGAAGGAGGAGGGGTAAGAGGTGACTCTGTGTGAATGACTGATGAGGAAAAAGAGATATAAAAGATGCTCTGCTCTCATTAACTATCACTTCATTGTGACCACATCACCCTTGTTTAACGAAGGTCATAAAAGTAATACTACAAATTTTGTTAGTTCTGAAGCTTTCTGGAGGTGCAGCCACTTTTCCGATTTTCCGTTGTTCAAGTTTTTTTGTTTGCTCCCGATATTCACGTTGGCTTTTATCCCCCTTTGGTGTTAAGAGGGGAGTGTGAAGCTAAAATGCAGTGTGGTTCAAGACGTTTTGACACTCCCCACAACCCCATTAGACCATCCTGCATGGTCCTTCTCCTTCCTACATACTGCCTGTCGAAATTAAGACTCTGCATCATTTCACAAGTCATTCTTTTACCGTACATCAATGCAATGCAAATCCCATCCTTCTTTGGTTTCTCCTTTCTTCTAATGAATTTTGAAGACCAAGCCTGGGCTCACTTAACCAGTACTTGCTGATTCTCTACTTACAAATACTGGTACGTTTCCTATTTTTCCCCCCAATTTTAAAAAATGGGATTTGTAATCATTACCCTTTTCCCATTAAAAATTAAAACTGCACTTAAAGAAACCAAAACTGCATGATGCGCAACAGAAGCCAAGTTTAGCAGTTCTTGCCCTGATGGTAAAGTGCCCCCACAGAGGACTCATTAAAAAATGCAAAGGTCAGTCACATCCATGCAGCATTTGGTCATGACAGCCTCTCTTACAATACAGTTAGCAGCTCAATCGGAAGACAAATGGGATTTTCTGCATTAATTAGGTCTTCTGAACAATGGAAATTGCAACCTACCTCATTACTGCTGGTGTCACCTTTGGCTTCTCTGGTTCGATGATGGCATCTGTTATCATGGATGCTGCTGAGCTGCCAGAGATTCCTCCACTGCCAAACCCACCAAAGCCAGGAGCTTTCTTGCCTTGCCTCTCGGCATCCCGGCGAGCCTGCTGTAACTCCTTGGCCTTCCGACGCATCTCTGCTTTCGCTTCACGTTCCTGTGTCTGAATGGGAAACAAAGACAACTGTCATGGTGGAAACAGAGACAACTGTCATGGTTCAAAGGAAACAGTTCCATACATCAAAGGTTTGCGACACCACAGAAATGGGCCATGAAAGCTGCTTTAATTTTTTAGTGCATTTTCGCCCACTATACAGTAAATGGAGCATTTTTCTCTTTAGTCACGCAGTCCTAATCAAGCCTTCCCCAGATGAGAGACATGGTACAGTACAGAACTTTCAGAAAACCTTCTTTACACCAGTGTGATTTCGAATCTCATACCAACCACCCTGTATCCATTTAGATTGCCAATTAGTATTGAACATCACGGGACCTGTCCTCTAAGTCTCTCACATTCTTGGCTTAGGCAAATATCAACATTTCTTTGTTGTTGCTGGGTCAAAGCACTGTTTATCAGCACATGGGAGTACCAGCTGCAGGACTAAACAGCCTATCACCTCCTTCTCAAGGCAACTCTTGGCAATAAAAGTGGCCCTCCCAGGATCACGTGCCCGGAAAACAAATAAATGCTCAAGAATAAATGGATTAGACTGCCACAAGCTAATTTATATAGGAACCTTATATGGCTGAATTTCACCCATCAGCCTGAGCTGCATTTGAACTCAGGTCCAAGAAATGAAAGGCCAACCAATCACTGACACTTCAGTACTTCTATTTCTCAAAGGCTCCAACATTATTCAACACAATGATACCTTTGAGGCTCAATTTCAATTGATTTTTAATTATGCAGAATTTGCTTCTCCAACTTGAAACATTAGGCTATGAAACTATGAAAATGTACTTTCTACTGAAATTTTTTTTTTTTAATTCATTCACAGGATGCGGGCTTCGCTGGCTGGGCCAGCATTTATTGCCCATCCCTTGTTGCCCTTGAGAAGATGGTGATGAGCTGCCTTCTTGAACCGCTGCAGTCTATGTGGTGTAGGTGCACCCACAGTGCTGTTAGGGAGATCCAGAATTTTGACCCAGCAACAGTGAAAGAACGGCGAAATATTTCCAAGTCAGGATGATGAGTGGCTTGGAGGGGAACTTCCAGGTGGTGGTGTTCCCATCTATCTGCTGCCCTTCTAGATGATAGCGGTCGTGGGTTTGGAAGGTGCTGCCTAAGGAGCCTTGGTGAATTCCTGCAATGCATCTTGTAGATGGTACATACTGCTACTACTGCGCATCGGTGGTGAAGGGAGTGAATGTTTGTGGATGTGGTGCCAATCGAGTGGACTGCTTTGCCCTATTCCGTTCCAAGTTTCTTGAGTATTGTGGGAGCTGCACTCATCCAGGCAAGTGGAGAGTAATGCATCACACTCCTGACTTGTACCTTGTAGATGATGGGCAGGCTTTGGGGAGTCAGGAGGCAAGTTACTTGTCACAGGATTCCCAGCCTCTGACCTGCTTTTATAGCCACAGTATTTATATGGCTATGTCCAGTTCAGTTTCTGGTCAATGGTAAACCCCAGGATGTTGATAGCGGGAGATTCAGTGATGGTAATGCCATTGAACGTCAAGGGGCGATGATTAGATTCTCTCTTGTTGGAGATGTTCATTGCTTGACACTTGTGTGATGCAAATATTACTTGCCAGCTCAAGTCTGGATATTGTCCAGGTCTTGCTGCATTTGGACATGAACTGCTTCAGTATCTGAGGAGTAGTGAATGGTGCTGAACATTGTGCAATCATCAGCGAACATCCCCACTTCTGACCTGATGATGGAAGGAAGGTCATTGATGAAGCAGCTGAAGATGGTTGGGCCTGGGACACTACCCTGAGGAACTCCTGCAGTGATGTCCTACAGCTGAGGTGACTGGCCTCCAACAACCACAACCATCTTCCTTTGTGCTCAGTCTGACTCCAACTAGTGGAAATATTTCCCCGATTCCCACTGACTCCAGTTTTGCTAGGGCTCCTTGATGCCACACTCGATCAAATGCGGCCTTGATGTCAAGGCAGTCACTCTCACCTCACCATGTGAGTTCAGCTCTTTTGTCCATGTTTGAACCAAGGCTGTAATGAGGTCAGGAGCTGAGTGGCCTGGCAGAACCCAAACTGGGCATCAGTGAACAGGTTATTGCTAAGCAATTGCTGCTTGATAGCACTGTTGATGACCCCTTCCATCACTTTACTGATGATTGAAAGTAGACCAATGGGGCGGTAATTGGCCGGGTTGGATTTGTGTACAGGACATACCTGAGCAATTTTCCAGATAGCCAGTGTTGTAGCTGTACTGGAACAGCTTGGTTAGGAGCGCAGCAAGTTCTGGAGCACAAGTCTTCAGTACTATTGCCAGAATATTGTCAGGGCCCATGGTCTTTGCAGTATCCAGTGCCTTCAGACATTTCTTGATATCATGTGGAATGAATTGAATTGGCTGAAGATTGGCATCTGTGATGCTGGGGACCTCTGGAGGAGGCCGAGGTGGATCACTCACTCAGCACTTCGGGCTTAAGATTGTGGCAAACGCTTCAGCCTTATCTTTTGCACTGATCATGCTGGACGCCTCCATTACTGAGGGTGGGGATATTGAAGCTTCCTCCTCCAGTGAGTCAACTGTCCACCCCCACTAACGACTCAATGTGGCAGGACTGCAGAGCTTAGATCTGATCTGTTGATTGTGGGATCGCTTAGCTCTGTCTATCACTTGCTGTTTGGCACGCAAGCAGCCCTATGTTATAGCTTCACCAGATTGACACCTAATTTTTAGGTATGCATGCTCTTAACATGCCCTCGTGCACTCTTCATTGAACCAGAACTGATCCACTGGCTTGACGGTAATGGTGAAGTGGGGGATATGCCAGGCCATGAGGTTACAAATTGTGTTCAAGTACAATTCTGCTGCTGCTGAAGGCCCATAGTGCCTCACAGATGCCCAGTCTTGGGTTGCTAGATCTGTTCGAAATCTATCCATTTAGCACGGTGGTAGTGCCACACGGCACAACACCTCAGTGTGAAGGCAGAACTTCGTCTCTACAACAACTGCGTGGAGGTCATTCCTACCAATACTGTCATGGACAGGTGCATCTGCGGCAAGCGGGTTGGTGAGAATGAGGTCAAGTACATTTTTCTCTCGTCGGTTCCCTCACCACCTGCCACAGACCCAGTTTAGCAGCCATGTCCTTTAGGACTTGGCTAGCTCGGTCAGTAGTGGTGCTACCGATCCACACTTGGTGATAGACGTTGATGTCCCCATCCAGGGTACATTCTGTATCCTTGCCACCCTCAGTGCTTCCTCCAAGCGCTGTTCAGCATTGAAGAGCACTGATTCATCAGCTGAGGGAGAGCGATACGTGGTAACCAGCAGGAGGCTTTCATGCCCATGTTTGACCTGATGTCATAAGACTTCATGGGATCCAGAGTCAATGACCGAATATTCATTTATATAGCTCTTTTCACAAACCCGCAAAGTATTTCAAACCAAATTTCGTACTTTTTGAGTATAATCACTGTTGCAGTGTAGATCAGCATAGTAACTTTACACACAGCAAAATCCCACAAACAACAATGAGATAAATGACCAGTTATTCTGTTTTAGCAACCTTGAGATATCAATGTTGGCCAGGACAACAGGGAGATTGCTCCTGCTCTTCTTCAAAAAGAGTGTTGTAAGACAGTTTTAGTCCACTTGAAAGAGCCTCTGGTTAACCATCCAACAAATGATATCTCCAACAGGACAGCACTCCCACAGCATGGCAGTGGAATGCCAATGTAGATTGTGCGCTCAAGTATCTGGAATGGGACTTGAACTCAGAGGCAAGAGTACTATCAACTAAACCATCTCTAGGCACAACATTGATCAAGCTTTCCAAATTTATCCTGATTTTTTTTTCAAATGATACACATTTTATTTGTCCATGTTTGTAGAAAGAGCCCTTTTGAGAATAAAATTCTGTTGAGTGGTGAGAATGTAGGACTCCCTAGCATAGGGAATAATTGAGGTGAACAGCACTGACACATTGACAGGAAAGCTAAGTAAACGCAAGGGAAAAAGGAATATGCTGGATAGGGCAACAAGAGACTCAGTTGCAACATAAACACCGACATAGGCCAGTTGAGCCGAATAACTTAGTTCTGTACTGTAACCAGTTTGAAAACACTACCACAATAATATTAATTGGAACAGTTTGATACCCTACCCCTTCAGATATCTGAGATCCACAGTTTGACTGTACACTCATGCACTATATTCATTTTTATCTCAATTACCTCTCGAACTGCCCGGAAAACTTTCTCTTCATGAGAGTCCATTTCTGTGAAGGTTCGGATCTGGGCTAGGTTCACGTTCTCACGGTAACCCAGAGCCACTATCTCATCAAAGGCAAAGATCAGATCAAAGCAGTGCTCTGATATCTCACTCTCCTCCAGAACTCTGCAATATTCTGGAATCTATTAAACAACCAAAAGAAATGCTTATTACAATTGTTATATGTAGCAATAACAGAAAGGCAAACAAAAATAAGGAAAAAACATACATTTCAAACTGGTTCTAAAAAGGCAGGTAGAGCACCACTGTATATACTTGGATTTCTAACAGATTTCAGGTATTCCAGGATTATGGAGAATTTTGAAATCGCTCAAACATGAAACGATAGCTTGTTCAATTTCAGCAATTCAATAACATTTAAGTGTGACACAGGGAACTGAAATCGGCTTATTCAATTTGTTAGTGAGGAAAGGCACCACTTAATGCCCTGTCCTGATCAGAGGGTCCAGGTTTGACTACCAGCGTGTTCAGTCAGCTGAAGCGCGTGTACCACAAATGACCTCAGCACCCAGTGCTAGAGGTTGGGCAAAGTAAATCATGGTTCTTCATTACAATCCAAAAATCTCTGCTGGAAAATGCACAATAGGCAGGGACAAACTCAAATGCCATCTATGATAAAACACCACCACACATACCACCCCAGCTTCAAGCAATGCCTTCAGAGATGTGTGGGGAGAGCAGATCACACAAGATAAAAACAGATGGGGAGGGGCATGATAGCACAACCTTCAAGCTAACTCAAAAATCTAAGGGTTTTTGTTTCCGTTACTCCAAAAGGGCTTATCCTATGAAGAAAAGTTGAATAGGTTGGGCCTATGCCCACTGGAGTTTAGAAGAATGAGAAGTGATCTTATTGTAATATACAAAATCCTGAGGGGACTTGACAGGGTAGATGCCAGGAGGATGCTTCCTCTTGTGAGAAACAAAAGAACCGGGGACACAGTTTAAAAATAAGGGGTCTCCCCTTTAAGACTGAGATGAGGGGAAATTATTTCTCTGAGGGTCGTTAGTCTGAGAGCAGTAGGAGCTGGGTCATTGAGTTTACTCAAGGCACAGTTGGCGACAGATTTTGGACAGACAAGGGAATCAAGGGTTATGGGAGGCAGACAGGAAAGTGGAGTTGAGACCACAACCAGATCAGCCATGCTTAATGGCAGAGCAGGCTCAAAGGGCCAAATGCCTATTCCTGCTCTCAAGTCCTATGCTCCTATTCCCAGGAGACCATTCTAAACACTGTTTATTTGCAGAAAGATTTTCTTCCCAACACACCTTCTAAGCCTCCTTCCCTTCCTAAGTTTTAACTTATGATGCCGCTCCTTATTCAAATATCCTAACACATCTTGTAATGGTGCTCCAAATTAAAGTTACTATGTCTTTTTGTATCTCACACTTCCACACAATCTCTTCTCAGTCACCCATTTTAAAGGCAAGTTCAAACTTTGCATCAGCATCAAGGCTTTTTTCTATGTAGTTTCCATGACTTAAACATTCCATGTGTTTTGGTAGCTAACTCCTAACACTAAACACAATTGGACTTGTTTATACATTCTACTCACTGTATGCTCCAACTGACATATTACCACTGTTTGAGTACATGCACCAATAACAACTGCTTACTAACAAAACATACATGAAGTTATTTTATGGGAAACTCAAATCAAAATAATGGCTCAAAGATTCTGAACTATACGACTTCTTGTGAGTTTTGGAACAGAAGCATGCACAACACAAACATGAGGGCTGATCGACAAACCTCCTGGAACAAAGCAAACTATTTACAAACTCAATATTTCTCAGGCAGATTATTGTAATTTTAAAAGCAAATGTCTGAGAAATATGAATTAAGATGACCCATTCTGAAGCTCTGTGTTAAGAACCAACTAAAAACAGGATTGCATCAGTCCAGAGATGATTATTGCCTTTTCCTTTACAGAAAGAATTTTATGTAATTAAAATCCTGGTGCAGTTACAGAAAATTAAGGGAACATTGAAACAGTTCTTCTAACTCCCTCTGCAATCCACATGTTTCTGGGGCAAAGAGCACAAAACTTGGGTGCTTACCTCAGTTTTGCTATACTGGCTATTTTCACGTGGCCTTCTTACAAACTCAGCTAGTTGACATTATCAGGAAATCTGTTTTTTAACCTTTGTCCCGTCTATTTTTGGGGCAGAGGCCAAACCCTGGTTAAGTGTCTACAACTCCTGACATGCCCAGGATATTAGTACAGAGCATGGCAAGGAGACAGGCTGCACACGCTCAGTTCTAGATTTTCTTCAACAGCTGCTCGGGGATGGCTTGAAACATTTTTTTCTTCTGAAGGCTTCAAGTCAAAAGTCTCATTCACATCACGTGCGGTTCCTATGGCAGATGGAGAACACCGACCTCCAGGCCGTGCATCAGAATGGAAGATGAGGGCTCGGCCATCCTGGCAGTAATGCATCTCCACTGGGTGTGTGGTACAAAAAACACGACCATGGCACTGGGCTTTTGGGCATGAAAATGAGTCTACGTGACCAGTTTTTAGTCCAGGTTGGAGCAGAGAGAAGTTTAGTGACCCGAGCTCAAGCTAAGCTGCAGCAGTTGCTAGCTCTGTGCAGCTGGGGCACAGAAAAGCCAGTCATGAGCTTCAGAGGCGACGGAAGTCACTGGCTCTGTGCTGCTAAGCAGTTGCAGCTCGGGGAAGCCCTGGAGACTTTAATAGCTCAGCGAAGCTGAGGGGAAGCTGTCTGCTAGAAAGCTAGCAGTTGGGGCAGAGAAAAACCTGTAAGCAGTGGTTGACCTGCTAGGGAGCTAGAATCATGCTGGGGTAATTAGGTGCTGGGTTGCAGCCTTGGGAATCCAGTGAAATGCAATCTCAGCAGAAGAGATCAAGCAACAGGGGGACAAGTAGTCGCTGAACAAGTCTGAGTTGGAGTGGCTTTTGGAGGCAGAGGATAGATCTTCAAAAGAGAGTAGCTGAAATCTCTCAGGAGGAAGACAGAGCTTTAAAGAATTTTTGTGACTCACCAAAGTCTGGGTAGGTGGCTGAAAAAATTTGGGGGTACCTGCCTTGGATGTGTCTCTCATTTATATGTGGTTTGTGGTATGGTTGATCACAGTTTGCCTGATAATTCATGTTTACCTCATGTTAATTCTGGATATTAGACTGTAAGATAGATAGTGTTGACTGTTTGCTTTATTAGCTGTCTAAAGTAAAATTTCTTCTGTTTAAAACCGTGGAATCTTATGGCTTTATTATCTTAGTAGACACCTGGGATTTCAAATTTTGTCTGATTTAACAAAAAAAAAGTCCCTAACTGGACTAATAAATTTGAGGGGGTTTTACCTAGGACAGTAACAAAATTTAGGGGTTTGGTTTGGGATCATAACATGTCATTCCTGGCACTATTGATATGGTGCAATGCACCCTCAGTTGAAGACGTCATGAAAGAATGAAAGGTGGACCCTGAGGAACTGTTTACAAGTTTTACAATTCTCTACAGCACAGTTGCACACAAATCTCAAGAGAAAAGAACTGAATTTATGAACTAATTAACTCCATCATCTTTTCAGATTTGGGTCACATTCCCTAAAACCGAATTAAAACATTGTGCAAAATTTAGCGCATCTCACTCAAATCTTACTTTATCCTTTTATGATAGTCATTTCCCATGTGTTTGAAACAACGGACGGTTTCTCGTTTAAACATTAAATTGCCTTTTAAATGCAGGTGCAACTTAAATTAACTTGCATTTATAAAATACTTATCACATTATATTCCAAAGCGCTTCAGTGCCAATTAATTACTTTTTATTTGTAGTAACTTAATTGTAGGCAAATGTGGTAGCCAATCTGTGTATCCCGCAGAGGACAGATTCCTACAGTACTGCATTGAGAGTGTCAGCCTAGATTGTGCTTTAAATCTCTGGACTGGGGCTTGAACTCACGACTTTCTGACTTACGAGTGCTATCCACTGAGCCAAAGCAGACATCCTAACTTTCAAAATACTGAGTGACAGGGCAATGGAACTTAGCACAACACTATTGTAATTACTGAAGAAATGCGTCTCAGTTCTTCACTTTCCCCCCACCCCCATCCCTTGACCTCCCACCCATACACAGTTCGCGATGCAAATCCACCTGCCATTCCTCAGATTGTTCAGCTGGCCCAGACATTCAACTAATTTTACACATTGCTCTTCCACCTGTTACAAAATTATGTCTGGGTGACACAACTAAATATAGTACTGAAGACTGAGGTCCATCCTTTACTATTTGCATCAAATAAAATTATTCAAATGAACTAAACCTATTTAGCAAATAAATAAATCAATCCCACAGCTGAGGTAGCATGCAAAGAGTTAACTTACCAAGGACAGACGCAAGTTTTGTTACCACAGTCGCTTGTAAATTAACAGGCCTCATTCATACATTTAAGAGGATAGCAAAGTGGGAGTGAAGCCTGTCTGCTTAATGTTATGGCAGAAAACACAAATCTAATAAATAGCTAATACAATGCCAGAATATTCTGAAATGACTCAAAAATTCTCAGTGAATTAGCTTTGGTATCCTTCCTACCAGAGTCATCTTACTCATTCCCTTCTCCCCTTATACCATATTTCTCTCTCCTGATTTATATTCCATTTCCCAATGCTTTCCTCCAAGCCTGCTATAGATAAAGGTAAGTTTTCTTAATAGTTACTTTTTAGGATGTTCATTCAAATCCCATGAATCTCTTACACTTGCAGCATAATTCGCTGGCAAAATAGTTGGATTTTGCATCGGCAATGACAAAAACAATGGAAATGCTGGCTTCTGGGTGGATCTGAATGATGACAAAATTCAGCTGCACCAATTACCAGTGGCAATACCCTGATAAATTCAGATCGTCTCAGTTTCAGTATTCTCAGCAGCTTGAGTTTATTGCTCTTACCACTCGAGAGAAGAGACGGAGTGTTTCCAGATCTTCCAGGATGTTGCTATTTTTGGTTGTGATCAATACCATGTAGAGTTTTTCCAGTGGCTGGTACACGTACCGCACACTTTCTGTCTCCACAAATGTGTGCTGCTTCCCAGTGTTCATCAGTTTGGGGAATGCTGCCAGCAAACCTTCAATTCGGGTCCTTGTCATTTCCACAAACTGCCGTGAGACGATTGCCTTCCCAGCCTTGGTGCAAACAGCTGTAGCCAACAGCACCTAGAGTGAAGGGAGAGAGGAAAAAAACAGCTATCAAGAGGGAAATTACAGCATATTCCTACCCTAATGAAGTAAACTAAACTAAGATATGTTGACCAGACGTTGGACCATCAGTTCAAATTCAGTTGGACCAAACGTCTATTACAAATATTTCATCCACCTCAGACATAGCATTACATATGTACCCAGGGAAAGAGGGATCTTGTGACTTGAATTGGGTATCAGAAACTACTCTCTTAAAAAATCTTATGGTCTTGTCACTTGATGCAGTAAACACCCTTTAGAACAAAGGTTTAACCTCTGATCAAAAATGATGGCAGCATCAAATGCTCAGGCTGGTTAACTATGGACTGTCATTTTGGGTTAGGCCAGCAATAGGGTTTCTGCAGGGATGTAATTTTAGACATAACTGCATGTGTGCAAATCTTGAACTTCAGGCTATTCAGGAGTATAATGAGCAATAAAGTTCCCACCAAACATCAGAACACAACACAAAAAGTGGCCTGAACAAATTGGCAAACTAACCCGAGATGTGTCATAGAATTGGACTGGTCTATGATCATAGAATAGTACAGCACGGAGGAAGGACGCTGGGCCAATCAAGTCTGGGCAAGCTCTTTCAAAAAGCAATCCAGTTAGTCCCATTTTTCCTTTCTCTCTCTATTTTGTAGTAACTTATTGCCAACACACAAATAGCGTTACATCACTTGCCAGACTCTCTCACAGAAAGAACTTGCATTCTTTCATACCTTTCATATTCTAAAGTATTTTCCAATTACAGTATTGCTGAAAAAGAGAGGCAAGCTGTTGAAGCTTCATGTCCTGCACTCATCAGGATAGACATAAAAATGCCGAATTTCAAAGGGAGTAATAATTTATACTGAGAAAAGGGCATTGATTGGTTGGAGTGTCAATCTGATTGGTTGAGGTATTGCCATGGAGAATGTACCAGGGAACTACTGTACCCCACGCTTTTGTTTAGTTCAAAAAAAAATGCAATGCCTAGGCATGTTCCTTTTGCTTGCGTAATGTGAATGAGCAACATTATAAATCTACTGATAATAAACTGGTTATTAGTGTAATTCTTAGCATACTCCATTCCAGATTGTTCAGCAAGTGTTGTCCAATCGCGGAATCACATCTAAAATTAGATATATGCTCTGAGTTTTACAGCTAGTTACTTTTAGCATTAGTCACTGGTGAACACAGCAAGGTCCCATTCACAATCAGATGAACAACTCCCTCAGTACTGCAGAGAAGTTATCAGCCTGGATAATGTGTTCAAGTCCTGGAATGAGGCTGAAGCACAACCTTCTGGCTCAGGTGTGGAAGCATTATCACTAGCCATTGATAACACTTGAGGTTAACCACGCATGTTGCCAGGTGACCAGGAACATGAAACTACAATCCTAGAAACCTCCAGGATTGAAGGCTGAGAAGACTACTTAAAAAGGACATTGTATATCTAAACAGTTTGGGCGTGTAGAATAATGCAAATGTTCTAAAATGCCAAAGCATTTTACTTAAGTCATTAAAAGGTATATTAGCTGATTAACAAAAGTTTAACTGACAACCCAGGAAAATGAGAAACTGAAGATTTAATCCAACTCAAATCTTGTGTCTGAATGCTATGCAGTTGACCATGCTAAATAATGAAATGGAACTATGTTCAAAAAAGCACATACAGAACTGGATTTTTTTTTCTTTGATCTCATTGCTTTAAGACAGATACTTCTAAGTCTGTAGCATCTTGTCTGAAGTGACTTATTCTTCAGGTGTGAATCTATACAGTGGCCACTGTCACAGGCACGCCAAATACAGTTCTCACTCAATGTCCATATGTACACAAAGGTCACTAAGCAACGATTAAAAGTTTGAATATTGGCTGCTTATTTGCTGTTTATAGGCAAAGGGCCTGTGAGTTGACCTGTATAAACTTTTTCCAGCCTTTGCAGAATGTCCAATCACTAGAGTTCTAATGAATAATTTTAAAATAACTGCATAGGTTTCTAACTAGAGCCAGCAGCTGTGAAAGCTCCCAACAGAAACTGTGAAAGGGTAAATATCTGTGCCCTTGATGGCCAAGTAGGTAAATAGAAAGGGCTACATTTGTTACACACAGTAACAGGCTTCTATCAATAGAAACACTTTCACCTTTCAATAAAACAAGGTGATAAATGGGATGTACAAATTCTCTTTGTGGGTTATTATTTCTTAAAAAGAGTAAGGAAAGTGATAAATCCACAAATTCCAGTCCAGTTTTGAAGTACAATGAGGCAGAAAAATTCAAATCCAGAAATATTGACAACAAAGCACCTTTCTGTGAGAAATCATGATGCTTCTATGTGGTGCGCCAGCTATATTACGATTAGTTGGCTCAAACAGGAGTGGAAATTCCATTTTACTGGTTAGCTTCATCAAATTCAAACTCCAGCTACCAGCAAAACAAAATGAAAATATAATTACAAGATGACGTTATCGCTACGCCTTGAATGGGTAAACATGTCAAGTCAAAACAAACCTTATTTTTTAAATCTTGAATATATTTGTGGGAGCTTTGGTACAAAGGGGTTATAACTGGCAATGTGCTGTAACTTGAAACTTAAAGAAATCAATCCACTATGAAATTTACACAAGCACCTGGCACATGTGCAAACTGAATCCTAACATGGTATTAAAATGTAATTGAATCAGTTTAACTTCGCTCTTTTGAACTAATTGGAAATGACAACTGGAGACTAGAAAGCTATTTTATTGAAAGAAACCTCAAACGTTTTACAGAAGAAAGTGGGTTATATAAAAAGCAATTTACAATCATGAAGCCATTATCCTTATCACCTTAAGATTAAGTACAGCAGGATGCCACATAATAACCTGGTTCAATTATCCCTCCAAGACTATATGTTAAGCAAGCTGTTAATTCAATTCTACACATACTGTTGTCCCAATATCTGACTAAAGTATAATCTTTATGACGTTAGTCTGACCTCTATGTAATTTCAAACTTCACACATCAAATGCAGGCATCCTTGCTTGTTACAGTATTACTAAACACCAAGGAGCATGGGTAAGAATGCAACACTTGCATACCACACATTCAATAATATTCCAACAATATTTTCAAATAGGACAATAAGACAAGTCAAAGCTGTTACAATAAGACAAGAAAACCATTCTCCAGCTCTCCAACATCAAATTCTATTTATCCTGAGGCTCATTTTCACATCTTTCATTAAATCAGATTTTCCAGGAATTCACCAGAACTTATTTTCATAGTGAATAAAGCTTCAGGAATGATATACTATGACTGATTAAAGTCCTTCGCAGGTGTCTGACATCTATTAACCCATAACGAACTTGCTCTTGCTCTAATCGCTTTAAAATTGCTGAATTTGGCATAACAGTGTTACAGAAAACTGAAACATCAAAGCACAGCTCGATAAAGTGGTGGAAGGTGTAATTCATTCTCCACTTTCAGATCTGAACTACATAGTAGTATGGAGGTACAGTACTGACTGCAGACTTGTCATTATCTTCCACAAAGGGAATCACAGAATTGTTATGGTGCAAAAGGAGGCCATTTGGCCCATCGTGTCTGCACCTGCTCTCCAAATGAGCATCGTGACTTAGTGCCATTCTCCTGCTTTATTCCCGTACACTTTCATGTTGTTTCTATTCAAATAATCATCCAACGCCCTGCCCTCTTGAATGCCTCGATTGAACCTGCCTCCACTACACTTACAGGCAGTGCATTCCAGGTCCGAACCACTCGTTGTGTAAAAAAGTTTTTCTCACATCACATTCACTTTTTTTGTAAATCACTTTAAATCTGTGCCCTCTCATTCTCAATCACTTGATGAGTGGGAACAGTGTCTCCCTGTTGACTCTATCCAACCCCGTCATGATTCTGAGCTTCTCTATCAAATCTCCTCTTAGCTTTCTCCTCTCCAAGCAGAACAGTCCCAACATCTCCAATCTGTCTTCATAACTGAAGTTTATCATTCCTGGAACCATTCTTGTAAACCTCTTCTACAATCTCTCCAAAGTGATCACATCCTTCCTATAGTTTGGAGCCCAGAACTGCACACAATACTCCAGCTGAGGTCAAACTAGTGTCTTGTATAAGCTCAGCAAAGCCTCCCTGCTCCTCTACTCTACACCCCTATTAATAAAGCCCAGGTGAGGGAAAGAGCAGCTTACTCCAGGCTATGCTTGGCCTAAATAGCCAAGTGGTTATGGTACTGGGTTTGTAACCCTAAGATCAAGAGTTCAAATCTCACAATGGTTAAAATCATGAAAAATGTAATTTCATCTGAAAAAATAGATGGAAATGTGTTTGGGGCTTGGCCTAAATAGCCAAGTGGTTATGGTACTGGGCTTGTATCCCCAAGATCAAGAGTTCAAATCTCACAATGGCGAACAATGTAACTTCATCTGAAACAGATGGAAACGTGTTTTTTGGCCTAAATAGCCAAGTGGTTATGGTACTGGGTTTGTAACCACAAGATCAAGAGTTCAAATCTCACAATGGCAAACTATGTAACTTCATCTGAAACAGATGGAAACGGGTTTGTACTCGAAAGAGTTACTCCAGGCTATGAGGCAAATATAGGCAGGCAACCTTTGGAGCGATTCTCCCCAAGACTAATTTGTGCATCTTACCCAAGATGGTATAGATGAGGAACAAAATCATACAAAAACATCACACATTAGAGCATATAGTCTTGAATATGATTTTCCAAGAGCATAAAAATACCAATATAATAGCCAGTGACAACACTGTGCACTGCAGGCAGAATGGCTATAAACTAAATTTGCCCATTCACACTTACTGTCTGAATTCAAAATTACAATCACAGGTACTTCATAAAACAACAGTATTGCATAATGATCACAAGGTGAGAATTAGCAATGCACAATGTGAGTTGCAGAGGTCTGACCTAGTTTATAAACTTTATTGATATGCTGTTTGGGCCTCAGTGTAAAATTCAAAAGTGTGTTAAAAAATTGGGTGAACTTTGCTTAAGATTGTAGATGTCAGTAACCAAAGGGCAAACTGTTTCTGCAATATTGGCATCAAGCTTCACAAGTTAGGTTCCAGATCGGATCAGTTGTGAGATAAAGCTCCTTCCATTTATGAAAGAAATACTTTAATTCAAGCTCAGAAGGGCATGCCTACAGCACAAGTGTGAAATTTTTGTTTCAACATCATCCATTCTTGGTGATTCGCAGAGCACTTGCTAAATAATTGAGGGCACTCATGTACCATCGTCTTCACGCTCACTTGGAATTGGATTCCAAATGCCAAAACCAATTTCATATTACTGCTCTAAAAATTAAGCCTACAGAATGATGAAAAAGTGTGTATGATACGTCATTCAAGAGTAAGAGATCACAGGTTTAAATCCCACAGCTTCTCAGACAATATGGTAGGTGATAGTGCAGGTAGGTGCAGCTAAGATAGATCAGCCATGACCTTAGTGAATGGCAAAGCAGAGGCAAGGGGCTGAATGACCTACTCCTGATCATATTTCTTATATTGCTGAGGTTGTCAAGTACTTCTCCACAAAGAGAATTTTAAATAAAGGCAGTAAATTGCCCCACATACCCCAATCTCAAATCCATCCTGCCAGTTGCTTTGAGATTGGCATTCACAATGATCTGGGAAAAATGTACCCATCCTGCTGCTGACTAGCAGATAGCGCAAAGAGGAGAAAACAAGATAGATTACCAGCAAGGCTGTATGAGTAGCATGAAAATGGGATCACCAACTGTCAGTAAACAAGGTCACTAACCTCATTACGTCCTGCTAAACAAAAATTTCCATGAACTTTACCTCTGGCTCATAACAAAAGAGAGAGGAGGGAATATTAGCACAATACCACAACTATGCAAGTTTAAGAATACCACCAGTGGTGGTTGTCATCTATGCTTCTCTCAATAAGGAAACACTGCATAGTGAACACTGGACTCTACTGTTACAGTGACTAGTTCACTATGTACTGCAACATATTAGTTCTGAAATGTGTTAGAGAACTTACAGTATATCAAACTACTTTCAATCTGTTGTACACCCAATGTAACTTGAACACCAGACAAGTTGCTTAAGGGAGAATATACTCATTGTTTCCAAACACAACTCTTCTTCCTCCTGTTTGATATCAAAATTAAGTAAATGATCACAATTACAAATCTGAATCTCAAGACAAATTAAATTCCAAAAAAAATAGGATCGTGTTCTCTAAAATGCAAGAGCTTGGGGTAACTTGATTGAAGTTCAGATATTAAGGGGAAACAATAGGATAGAGATAAAATATTTCTGCTGACTGGGGTGTCTAGGACTAGGGGCCATAACCTAAAAATTAGAGCCAGGCTTGTCAGGAATGAAGGTAAAAATTCCTTATACACACAAAGGGTGGTGGAAATTTGGAACAGTCTTCCAAAAATGACAGTTAATGTAGTTCAACTGTTAATACCAAACCTGAGATTAATAGATTTTTGATCACAAAGTATTAATGAGAAATGGGGCAAAAAGGTAAGCCACCTGAAAAGTTTTCTCCTGTTTTTCTCTCTCGGCACAGATGTTGCCTGGCCACCTGACTAGTTACTACATCTTGTTTTTATTTTGTATAAGGTTAAAATCAGCAATTAAACACCAGAGAACTGATATGACTATGTTTCCTTTCACATTAGTGTCAGCTTGGCTCAGTGACAGCACACTCACTAGAGTCAGGAGGCTGTGGGTTCAAGTACAATTCCAGCTCTGGAACATGGAATAAGGTGATAATTCAGTATAGCATTGAGCAAAGTGCTGCATTGCTGGAGTTGCTTTCTTCTAGATAACCCATAAAGCTGAAGTTTGGCTACCTGTTTAATTTGATGTAAATTATCCCATGCCACTACTCAAAGAGGAAAGATGATTTCCTTATGTCCTGGTCAATGTTTACCCAACAATCAACACCACTAAAAGGATAATTTCTCATTTGGGCATCTTTCTGCACACAGTACAAATGCCCGTTGTCATGTTTGCCTACAGCACACCAGTCACAACTGGTCCAAGCCAGTGTTCATTCTCCTCATGAGTTGCCTCCAAACCTATCAGTGGAACCTTACACTTCTTTCTCTCTTGTCGAACCTGCCGTAAATGCATTTATGGTACTCACCTCCAAAAAGAGAAAAGGCTACTCACAATCCTATAGCACTTTTCACTACCTCAGGACACACAAAGCTCTTTACAACCAATGAAGAATTTTTGCAGTGTAGCCACTGTAGTAATATAGGAAATGCACACAGCAAGTTCACACAGCCAGCAAGAGGAGCATAAAACTTAGCAGTAAGCCATTCAATGTGACAATGATCGGGTCATTTCAAGCGATTTTGGTAGAGGATAAATATTGGTTAAGACAGTTTGGATAACTCCTCTGCTCTTTTTTAAAATAGTGCCATAGGATCTTTTATGTCCACCTGAGAAGGCACAGCACCTCTGTTTAACATCTCATCTAAAAGAGGGCACATCCAACAGTGCAGCACACCCTCAGTTCTGTACTGGAGCAGGACTGAACCACAACCTTCTGACTCAGACAGTGCTAGCAACTGAGCCGCAGCTGACTCCATGTGATAGGAAATTTTACATTTTAACTACTCTGTGGGGAAGGATGTAACTTCCGAATTCCATATTGGATTTATTAGTGACAATCATTTATTTGTGACTCCCCACAACTGAAAGTACCACTTCCATGTCTACCCTATCAAACTCTTGCATAATTTTGAAAATTTCTAACAGGCCAGGCCATAGTCTTTAAAAAAAAGTTATGCCACCTGTTCAGCCTTTACTAGACCACAGTAATTACAGTTCCAAAGTAATTTATTTTTTCAACTTGTTCAAGGGACGAGAGCAATACAAGCAAGGCCAGCATTTGTTGCCCATCCCCAATTACCTTCAATAAAGTGGTGATGAGTTGCCTTCTTGAATTCTGCAGTTTGTGTGGGTGCAGTAGATACGCCCACAGTACTGTTAGGGAGGGAGTTCCAGGATTTTGACCCAGCGACAGTGAAGGAACAGCAATATATTTCCAAGTCAGGGCGGTGTGTGACCCAAGAGGGAACTTTCAGGTGGCATTGCCATGCATCTATTGCCCCTGTTCTTCTAGGTAGTAAAGGTCACAGGAAGATGCTGTTGAAGGAAGCTTAGCGAGTAGCTGCAGTGCATCTTATAGATGGTGCCCTCTGCTCCCACTGTGCATTGGTGGTGGAGGAAATAAATGTTTATAGTAGTGGATGGGGTGACAATCAAGTGGGCTGCTTTGTCCTGGATTGTGTCAAACTTCAAGTGTTGTTGAGCTGCACTCATCCAGGCAAGTGGAGAGTCCCATCACACTCCTGACTTGTGCCTTGTAGATAGTGGACAGGCTTTGGGGAGTCAGGAGGCGAGTTACTTGTTGCAGAATTCCCAGCATCTGACATGCTCTTGTAGCCACAGTACTTATATGGCTGGCCCAGTTCAGTTTCTGGTCAATAGTAACCCCCAGGGTGTTGATGGTGGGGGATTCAGTGATGGTAATGCCATTGCATGTCAAGGGATGATGGTTAGATTCTCTCTTGTTGGAGATGGTCATTGACTGGCACAAATGTCACCCCAAGCCTGAAATGTTTTCTAGGTCCTGCTGCATATGGACACAGACTGCTTCTGTATCTGAGGAGTCACGAATGGTGAACATTGTGCAATCAATAGCAAACATACCCACTTCTGACCTGATGAAGCAGCTGAAGATGGCTGAGCCGAGGACACTACCCTAAGAACTTCTACAGGATGTCCCAAGACCAAGATGTTTGGCCTCCAACAAGCCCATCTTCTATTGTGCTAGGTATGACTCCAGCCAGTGGAGCATTTTCCCCGGTTCCCATTGAATTAAATCTTGCGAGGGCTCTCAATGACACACTCATTCAAATGCTGATGATGTCAAGGGCAGTCACTCTCACATCATCTCTGAAGTTAAGCTCTTCTGACTATGTTTGGACCAAGGCTGTAATGAAGTCAGGAGCCAAGTTACAGGACCTAAATTGTGCATCACTGAACAGGTTATTGCTGTCCAAGTGTCCCTTATGACACCTTCCAGCACTCTGCTGATGATCAAGAGTAGACTGATGGGACAGTAACTGGCCAGATTGGAATTGTCCTGCTTTTTATGGATAGGTCATGTCCTGGGAAATTTTCCACATTGTCAGGTTGGTGCCAGTGTTGCACCTGCACTGCAACAGCTTGGCTAGGGATGCAACTAGTTCCAGAGCAAAAGTGTTCAAGACTACAGATGGGATACTGTCCGAGCCTTTGCTGAATCCAGTGGCTTCAGCCATTTCTTGATATTACATGGAGTGAAATTGGCTGAAGACTGGCATCTGTGATGCTGGGGACCTCAGGAGGAGACGGAGAAGGATCATCCACTTCTGGCTGAACATGGTTGCTGTGAAGCACTGTGGGGTATTTCACAGATTCAAAAGCTGTATAAATACAAGTTCCTTCTTTCTGAAAAGCCAGGCCAGCTGGTCTATATACTGCAGCCCCATGCGACCCACTTTGATAATTTGGCAGTTTACATATATTTGCATTTATTATATTTTGTCTTGCATATTTTTCCTGTTTTGAGCCTGCAGTTTTGTAGAAGTCAATTATCACCATTTTCCCACTGGTAGATAGATCGGGAATTAGAGAGCCAAGATCTATTGGCATTCATGGTCTGAGACATATGCAAATTAGAATATGTAAATCCCAGTATCCACCCATGACACTTACATTAATAAGCGGCTGAGAGAGAGTTAGGCTGACATGTACGATGGCAAGCTTCATATGTCACTATATTACATCCAACTTGTGAAACAAGCTGGCTCTCATTCAGCCTACACTTGCATCCTAAATACCAGCTCCTGGCACTGTGGTAGGAACAACAAACGGAGTAGGCCATATGGCCCCTCAAACCTGCTCTGCCATTCAATAAGATCATGGCTGATCTACCTACACTTTGCCACCCTCTCCCCATATTCCTTGATTCCCTTCATGTACAAAAATCTATTAGTATTAAATATACTCAACAACTGATCATCCTTTGTTAGTGTCATCTTTGTTAATAGATTAAAAAAAAAACACCTTGTGTGTTCCTACCCACATTTTCTACTGCTTTCTTTATCCTGAATGAGTTGAACCTTGCTTCCACAATGCTGACAACCCTTCAGCACTTAACTCAAATTGACATTTTCCACTGTTTTTATTCAGTCATGGAACATGGATTTCACTGGCCATCCCAACTGCCCCCAAGGTGGAAGTGAGCCACATTCTTGAACTGTGTCCATACAGGTACACTCAGTGCTGTTAGGAAGGGAGTTCCAGGAACACTGACCAGTCCCTAATTAGTGATGGCCAGCTTTTCAAACATGGTGTGGGTTGCATGTCTGGGGGTGGGTAAGGCCATGAAATCACAGCTGAGTCCAATTCTGTGCTCACCACATTCACAAACACACCTTACAGCACAGATGACTGGAGCTAGCATCCCAGTTGATTTCCATGCCTAGCTGAGGGCCAGTCTGACCAATTGTTGTCGTGACTGAGGTCAGTTAACTCAGTGGAAACTTGGAATTAAACCTGAAACCTTTATGCTCAGTATCACAAGGAGTCTGTTTGCACATTGCGCCACTGGGGAGCTGGTGGTGCATTTATAAAAGGTAAAATTTGAAAAAGAACACTGCTGCTTTAAATTTCCATTTAACAGCAGAATGCAGCACATGTCTTACACACAGCTTTTGAAAACTTACTCACACCACGAGCATATCTTTGTAGCACAGGGCTGCACAGCAGCCATCAAGGAACCCCAAATTTACAACCAAAGACAAGCAAGGAAGTCATCTCGGAAAGGGAGTGAGGAAAATTTGCCATTCATCGTTAACTGAGAGTTGGGATTTTGAGTTCCAAATATCACCAAGGTTCCATTCTTCTAATCTGAAAACACAGCAAAATCTCAGCCCACACCATTTTAAAATCTAAACTGTAGCTTTTAATCAACACAGAAAAAATCAATACAGGAAGACAAATTCTAACATTTGGCCCACATTTAATAAAACATGATCATATTATGACAGCTACACATCATACCATTTCAGGTGACAAATAAGTGGAACCTAGTTATGAATTTCCCTCAGCAGCATTGTATCCCCAAAAATTTGCTGACAGAAAATAAATATGAATAAAATCAGGGCTTTATATCTTTATGACAGCAACAGAGAAACTCAAAGTTCACCTTTTGTACCTTCAACGTGAAAGTTCTATGTTAGTCAAGTATGCACGACGAAAAGTGAACACGACATTTCTTTAAAAAAAACACTCAATTTTCTCGAACACCACAACTAGGTGAGCTTTTAGACAGTTCCATCTTGGACCATTTAGCAAGTGATGATGTGTCACATTTAGATGGTGAAAAAAAACTGACAGCCCTCCGTCAACAATAAAACTTGCTCACACCAAGGGGAAGGGGGGGGGGGAGGGGAACAGATTTAGTAACCAAACTAAAGGCAAGGCAGACACTTGAAATAAGAGCAGAAATTGTTGGAAATCTACCAGCTGCCAAACAAAAATTCAGGCTCATGAGCAAGGGCTCCAACAGAGAGACTAGGACCAGGACTTGCATACCTCGACTGCCTAATTTTAATGAAGGAATTGTTCTGCTTATTTGCAAATAACCACACTGATGACACCATTTGAGTATTTTGCTGGGGGAGGATAAGTGAGCGAATAAAAGTTTGAACAAAAAAAAAAGCCTCATTTCACCCAACGGTCAGAGGAGACATGAGTTGACAGATTGTGAGAACCCAGTTGCACTCATTTAAATGCCAAATGGGAGTCAGCAATAAAATTTAACCACAGTGTCCCATTTGTTCTGAAAGGGGAAGAGGCAAGTCTTCTGCTCAGTGTTTGGGCCAGATTACCGCACATATCACTCCAATCAGCACTGTGATGGGTAATCTCATTAAAGAATGGAGAAGTGGAGGTTATTAGAGAGTTGGCGATGCAGAAAGGTGGTGGTGGGGGGGGGGGGGGGGAGAGATAGTGAAAGAGGTCTTTGTGGGAGCGCGGCCTAGCTCGGGCTCAGCCAGGGCTTTCCTCAACCTGACAGGGAAGTTGGGGGGAGGGAAAGAGGCAGAGGAAGGAGAACAAAGGCATATATTTTTATTCAGTTTCTTACCATCTTGGCGTCCTGTGCGGGCCTGGTCCTTCGCTGAATATTAATGTTGAGGGGGTTCCAGCTCAGCAGCGGAGGGTGGGCAGCTTCTCGGCGGCGGTCGGAGCGCCGGCAAGATGGCGGCGGCAGCCACGTCTCCAACCGGAAGTGATGAAACCTCCGGGTCAAAGGGCAGCGCCCGGCCCCCATTCATTAAAAACAGAGAGAGTGAATTGCAGCACAGTCACCCCCAATAATACTACACACATCAGACAGCACAGTCACCCCCAATAAATCTACACACATCAGACAGCACAGTCACCCCCAATAATACTACACACATCAGACAGCACAGTCACCCCCAATAAATCTACACACATCAGACAGCACAGTCACCCCCAATAAATCTACACACATCGGACAGCACAGTCACCCCCAATAAATCTACACACATCGGACAGCACAGTCACCCCCAATAAATCTACACACATCGGACAGCACAGTCACCCCCAATAAATCTACACACATCGGACAGCACAGTCACCCCCAATAAATCTACACACATCGGACAGCACAGTCACCCCCAATAAATCTACACACATCGGACAGCACAGTCACCCCCAATAAATCTACACACATCAGACAGCACAATCACCCCCAATAAATCTACACACATCGGACAGCACAGTCACCCCCAATAAATCTACACACATCGGACAGCACAGTCACCCCCAATAAATCTACACACATCGGACAGCACAATCACCCCCAATAAATCTACACACATCAGACAGCACAATCACCCCCAATAAATCTACACACATCAGACAGCACAATCACCCCCAATAAATCTACACACATCGGACAGCACAATCACCCCCAATAAATCTACACACATCGGACAGTACTGTAATCCCCAATAATTCTACTCACATCAGACAGCACAGTCACCCCCGACAATTCTACTCACATCAGACAGCACAGTCACCCCCAATAATACTACACACATCAGACAGCACAGTCACCCCCAATAATACTACACACATCAGACAGCACAGTCACCCCCAATAATACTACACACATCAGACAGCACTGTAACCCCCAATAAATCTACACACATCAGACAGTACAGTCACCCCCAATAAATCTACACACATCGGACAGTACTGTAATCCCCAATAATTCTACACACATCAGATAGTACTGTCGCCCCCAATAATTCTACACACAGACAGCACTGTCAGCCCAATAATTATACACACATCAGACAACACTGTGACCCCAGTAATAATACACACAGACAGCACTGTCAGCCCAATAATTATACACACATCAGACAACACTGTGACCCCAATAATAATACACACAGACAGCACTGTAACCCCACTAATTATACACTCATCAGACAGCACTGTGACCCCAATAATTATATACAACGCAGACAATAGCACTGCAACACCAATAATTATATATACACACATCAGACAGCAGCACTGTAACCTCAATAATTATATACAAATCAGACAGGGGTACAGTAACCCCAGAAATTATATACATGTCAGAAAGCAGCACATTAATCCTAATAAGTATATACAAATCAGAGAGCAGCATTGTGACCCAAATAATTATATACAAATCAGACAGCAGCATTATAACCCAAGAATTATATACATGTCAGACATCAGCACATTAATCCAAATAAATATATACAAATCGGACAGTATCACTGTGACCCCAATAATTAGATACAAATCAAACAGCAGCACTAAAACCCCAATAATTATAGACACACCAAACAGGAGCACACTAGCCCCAAAATTAAATATATACACACATTAGACAGGAATACTGTAGTGCCTATAATTATATACAAATCAGAGAGCAGCACTGTAACCTCCAGAATTATATACAAACCAGAGAGCAGCACTGTAACCTCCAGAATTATATACAAACCAGAGAGCAGCACTGAAATCTCCATAATTATATACAACCCAGACAGAAGCACTGAAAGTTCCATAATTATTTACAAATCAGAGGGCAGCACTGTAACCCCAATAATTATATACAAACCAGACAGCAGCACTGTAACCACCATAATTATATACAAATGAGACAGCAATACTGTAACCCCAATAATTATATACAAACCAGACAGCAACACTGTAACCCCAATAATTATATACAAACCAGACAGCAATACTGTAACCCCAATAATTATATACAAACCAGACAGCAGCACTGTAACCTCAATAATTTATACAAATCAGACAGCAACCCTGTAACCCCAATAATTATATACAAATCAGACGGTAGCACTGTAACCTCAATAGTTATATACAAACCAGACATCTGCACTGTAACCCCAATAATTATATAGAAATCAGACAGCAGCACTGTAGCCTCAATGATTATATACAAACCAGACAGCAGCACTGTTACCCCAATTATTATATACAAACCAGACAGCAGCACTGAAACCACAATAATTATATACAAACCAGATAGCAGCACTGTAAGCACAATAAGTATATACAAACCAGACAGCAGCACTGTAACTTCAATAATTATACACAAACCAGACCGCAGCACTGTAACCTCAATAATTATATACAAACCAGACAGTAACACTCTAACCCCAATAATTATATTCAAATCAGACAGCAGCATTGTAACCTCCATAATTATATACAAATCAGAGAGCAGCATTGTAACCCCAATAATTGTACACAAACCAGAAAACAGCACTGTAACTTCCATAATTTTCTACAAACCAGACAGCAGTACTGTAACCCCAATAATTATATACAAACCAGACAGCAGCATTGTAACCCCAATAATTATATACAGACCAGACAACAGCACTGTAACCCCAATAATTATATACAAATCAGATAGCAGCACTGCGACCCCAATAATTAGATACACATCAGATACGAGCACAGTAGCCCCAAAATTAAATATGTACACATCAGACAGTAATAATGTAGTGCCTATAATTATATGCACATCAGACAGCAGAACTGTAACCCCACGAATTAGATACAAATCTGATAGCAGTACTGTGACCCCAATAATTATGTACAAATCAGCCAGCAGCACTGTTACCCCAATTATTTTTTACAAACCAGACAGCAGCACTGTAATCTTAATGATTATATACAAACCAGACAGCAGCACTGAAACCACAATAATTATATACAAACCAGACAGCAGCACTAAAACCACAATAATTATATACAAACCAGACAGCAGCACTGTAAGCACAATAAGTATATACAAATCAAACAGCAGCACTGTAACCTCCATAATTATATACAAATCAGATAGCAGCACTGTAACCTCCATAATTTTATACAAATCACACAAAAGCATTGTAACCCCAATAATTATATACAAATAAGACAGCATTGTAACCCCAATAATTATATACAAACCAGAGAGCAGCACTGAAACCCCAAGAATTATATACATGTCAGATAGCAGCACATTAATCCCAATAAATATATACAAATCAGACAGTAGCAGTGTGACCCCAATAATTATAGACACAGCAGACAGGAGCACAGTAGCCCCAAAATTCAATATATATACACATCAGACAGGAATACTGTAGTGCCTATAAATATATACAAATCAGAGAGCAGCACTGTAACCCCAATAATTGTACACAAATCACACAAAAGCATTGTAACCCCAATAATTATATACAAAGGAGACAGCATTGTAACCCCAATAATTATATACAAATCAGAGAGCAGCACCATAACCTGCATAATTATATACAAATCAGAGAGCAACACTGTAACCTCCATAATTATATACAAATCAGAGAGCAGAACTGTAACTTCAATAATTATATACAAATCAGAGAGGAGCACTGTAACCCCAATAATTATATACAAATCAGAGAGCAGCACTGCAACTTCAATAATTATATACAAAGCAGAGAGCAGCACTGTAACCACAATAATTATATACAAACCAAACAGCAGCACTGTAACCACAATAATTATATACAAACCAGACAGCAGCACTGTAACCCTAATAATTGTATACAAATCAAACAACAGCATCGTAACCCCACTAAGTATATACAAATGAGACAGCATTGTAACACCAACATTTATATATACATCAGACAGCAGCACCGTAACGCCAATAATTATATACAAATCAGAGAGCAGCACTGTAACCTGCATAATTATATACAAACCAGACAGCAGCACTGAGACCCGAATAATTATATACAAATCAGAGAGCAGCACTGTAACCTCAATGATTATATACAAATCAGGGAGCAGCACTGACCCCAGCAATTATCACAGAATCACAGAATCACAGTGGAGAAGAGGCCCTTCTTCCCATCGAGTCTGCACTGACACGTGAGAAACACCTGACCTACCTACCTAATCCCATTCACCAGCACTTGGCCCATAGCCTTGAATGTTATGACGTGCCAAGTGCTCATCCAGGTACTTTTTAAAGGATGTGAGGCAACCCACCTCCACCACCCTCCCAGGCAGCGCATTCCAGGCCGTCACCACCTTCTGGGTTAAAAAGTTTTTCCTCACATCCCCCCTAAACCTCCTGCCCCTCACTGTGAACTTATGCCCCCTTGTGACTGACCCTTCAACTAAGGGAAACAGCTGCTCCCTATCCACTCTGTCCATGCCCCTCATCATCTTGTACACCTCGATCAGGTCGCCCCTCAGTCTTCTCTGCTCCAACGAAAACAACCCAAGTCTATCCAACCTCTCTTCATAATTTAAATATTTCATCCCAGGCAACATCCTGGTGAATCTCCTCTGCACCCCCTCCAGTGCAATCACATCCTTCCTATAATGTGGCGACCAGAACTGTACACAGTACTCCAGCTGTGGCCTCACCAAGGTTCTGTACAACTCTAACATGACCTCCCTACTTTTGTAATCTATGCCTCGATTGATAAAGGCAGGTGTCCCATATGCCTTTTTCACCACCCCACTAACATGCCCCTCCGCCTTCTATGGACACACAAGCCAAGGTCCCTTTGTTCCTCAGAACTTCCTAGTGCCATGCCGTTCTTTGAATACTTCCTTGTCAAATTACTCCTTCCAAAGTATATCACCTCACACTTTTCAGGGTTAAATTCCATCTGCCACTTATCTGCCCATTTGACCATCCCGTCTATATCTTCCCGTAGCCCAAGACACTCAACCTCACTGTTAACCACCCAGCCAATCTTTGTGTCATCCGCAAACTTACTAATCCTACACCCCAAATAGTCATCTATGTCGTTTATATAAATTACAAATAATAGAGGACCCAGCACAGGTCCCTGTGGTACGCCATTGGACACTGGCTTCCAGTCACTAAAGCATCCTTCTGTCATCACCCTCTGCCTCCTACAACTAAGCCAATTTTGAATCCACCTTATCAAATTACCCTGTATCCCATGTGCCTTTGCCTTCTTTATAAGTCTCCCATGTGGGACCTTGTCAAAGGCTTTGCTGAAATCCATATAAACTACATCAACTGCACTACCCTCATCTACACACCTGGTCACCTCCTCAAAAAATTCAATCAAATTTGTTAGGCATGACCTCCCTCTAACAAAGCCATGCTGACTATCCCTGATCAAACTTTGCCTCTCCAAGTGGAGATAGATACTCTCCTCTGAAATTTCTCCAATAGTTTCCCTACCACTGACGTGCGACTCACTGGCCTGTTGTTCCCTGGCTTATCTCCACAGCCCTTCTTAAATAGCGGAACCACATTAGCTGTTCTCCAGTCCTCTGGCAAATCCCCCGTGGCCAGAGAGGAATTAAAAATTTGGGTCAGAGCCCCTGTGATCTCCTCCCTTGCCTCCCTCAGCATTCTGGGTCACAAATCATCCAGACCTGGAGATTTGTCCACTTTTAAGCCTGCCAACACCTCCAATACCTTGTCACTTCCTATATACATTCAGGCAGCATCGCTGATACTCCAATATTTATATAGAAATAAGACAGCAGCACTGAGAATCCAATCATTATGTACAAATCAGACAACAGCACTGTAACCACAATAATTATATATAAATTAGACAGTAGCACTGTGGCCCCAATAATTATACACAAATCAGACAGCAGCACAGCCATCCCAACAATTATATACATTCAGACAGCAACACAGTAACCTCAATAATTAAACACAAATGGGACAGCAGCACTTTAACCCCGATAATTAATTACAAATCACTCTGCATTTATTGAGAGTAATAATTCCATACAGACTGCATTGGTATAATTCTGATCAGACTACATTTGTTTAAAATCAGTTTAAGTTAGATTACACTTATCAGTAAATGAAAATGAAATCAGACTACATATATTTAAAATAATTGAAATAAGCCCACTTTTAAAAAACAATTTAATTCAGTCTACAGCTAAACTAAGCATATTTAAATTAAGGATGCATTTAAAAAGTTCTCATAAGATTACATTTTGAACTTTATTTGCATGAAACTACCTTTCAAAGAAGAGTCAAGTCAGAATACATAAACGTTAAATAGTTGGTAGCATTGAAAATGCATATGAAACTTTATTAAAATTTGTAATATGTACAATTTTTGTGGTTTGAAATAAATATGACACCCATTGCCAGTGTTTAAAATTTGACTATTTTAAGTTGAAAAACAGGATGTATATTATCAAGTCAACAACACTGAAAATTCCAATAAGCGTAGGCAATCTTTGCAATATTGACTTTTTTGGGTTTAACAGCAAAAATGAAATCCTTTCCCAATGCAGAAATCTGATTTTTTTTAAATGAATTTAGAAAATTCACATTCTCAAGTAACAGCATTGAGAAGTTATATAAATCTCTATAAAATTTGCAATATGTATTCATGGTTTTTTAAAAAAATATATAAATCTTTGCCAATACTGACAATCTGAAATGGGGTTACAGCACTTCATGAAAAGTAGAAAATTCACACTGTCAAGTCAAATGCATTAAACTGGCAAATATAACTGCATTAGCTTTGCAAGATGTATTTATTTGTGTTTTAAAAGCAAAGTAAAATCCTTTGCCAAGGTTGGGAATCTGATTTTTTTTGATAAAACAGAAAATGCACATTGCCAGGTCAATAGCATTGATACCCTTGCATTTGCAATCAGATACAATCTATAATAAAACACAGAAAGCATCAATCTGAATCTTAAAAAGTGAAAGGTTAATTTTGAATGTAACTTGAATTCTTCTGTGCCCAACTGTTAAGCATCCTAGAGTTGGATGGCTCATTTGACTTGAGCAGTGCTCTTTAGCTATGGGACTCCTGTTGGTTTAAATAAATGCCAATACACAAACAGGCAATTTGGCTCAATCTGTGTTGATGTTTATTATCACATAAGCAGTGATCCTGATCCTGATTCCTATTCATTTATTTTCCTTCAGCTACCTATCTAGGCTACACTTAAATGTTGACATGGTTCCTGCTTCAATCTGTACATTTGGTCATTCATTCCACAGCCTCATAACCCTCCACCTGAAAAAGATTCTACTGCTCTCTATCAAATTTAACTTTATATCCAAGTTAGGTCATTCTAGACCTTCACTGGAAAAAGTCTGTTTCTATCTACCCTTTCCCATTCCGAAACACCCAGTCTCAACCTGCAATCTTCTCTATTCTAAGAAAAATAGCCCCAATTCTTTCTTTGCATTTCCTCAGACCATGCAACATCTTAAATCCCTCACACCGAACAAAAAGATTTTACATCACGGGGAGAAGGCAGGAGAATGGGGTTGAGAAACTTATCAGCTATGATTGAATGGCAGAGCAGACTCGATGGGCCGAATGGCCTAATTTCTGCTCCTATGTCTTAAAGTCTTATAACCTGATAACTGCTTCAAATGTTTCTCTACTCTTCCTCTCAAAGTGTAATAACATGTTTTATCTAAAGTGCTGTAACTCTTTTGAGTACAAAGATGTTTCCATCTGTTCCTATTCAGATGAAGTTACATTATTTCATAGTTTGCCATGGTGAGATTTGAACTCTTGATCTTACAAACCCAGTACCATAACCAATTGGCTATTTAGGCCAAGCCTAAACTGCTGTAACTGTTCTTGGGTGAAAATGGTTACCACAAAGTAAGGTCCCACAAACAACAATGTGATGAATAACAAATTGTTTTTGGTGATATAACTAAATTACCAAGAAAATTCCCAATTCTTCAAACAGCCAATGGGATCCATCTGAATCACTGGAATAAAGCAATGATGACTTGATTTAATTGGAAATCTAAGCACTTTGCTCATTCAGCAAATACAATGTCATATCAACCTTGCTTATTAGCTCAAGTGTCAGGGTGGGTTTGTCCCCACAATCTTCTAACTCAGAGGTGAGAATATGTAACTGAGCTCAAACTGGCATTCTGTGTCAAGCACAATAAGGTTTACATGAAACAAAAATAAAAATACCTGAAAAAACTCAGCAGGTCTGACAGCATCTGCGGAGAGGAATACAGTTAACGTTTTGAGTCATAACTCTTCAGTCATACGGACTCGAAACATTAACTCTATCCCTCTCCGCAGATGCTGTCAGACCTGCTGAGTTTTACCAGGTATTTTTATTTTTGTTTTTGCTTTGGATTTCCAGCATCCGCAGTTTTTTGCTTTTATCTTAAGGTTTATGTGAAAGCTGCTGTCCCTGAATTCCCTCCAAATAGGCTGTGACCTAGTGACCTGAAACGTTAACTCTGTTTTTCTCTGCACAGATGCTGCCTGTCCTGCTGAATATTTCCAGCACTTTCTGTTTTTATTTCAAATTTCTGGCATCTGCAGTATTTTCCTAATTTAGTGACCATTGGACAAGTTTTCACCCTCATAATTTCCTATAGTTGAAAGTTCTGCTTTTATAAGAGGCACAATTCATAGAATCATGTTTGGGGGTGGTGGTAGTTGCAGGACTGAAAACAGGACGCACATCAATAAAGCAACAAGAATAGTGATTGCCATTGAAGATAAAAGTTAATGCAGCCCAGGACTACAACTCCCATCGTCCTTTAGCGCCGTAGAGCATTTATTTCCGGTGTCCAATGATGACTTCCAGTCGGTTGACCTTGCTGTGGGGGTTCGACATGGCGGCCGTTGTCAGGCTGAGTCTGGTGTGTGGACGGGGTTGGAAGCGTGAGTGACCGTTCCTTTGCTGTCCGCCGCTTGCATCCGATGTCCTGTCGGTGTTGTTTGCCGGTGGAGAGGTGGTTGACTGAGAATTTTATTCTAAATTCCGCCGCCCCCCACGCACGGGACGGGACTGACCCCCACCCACCACGGCCTAGGCCCGGTTGTTGTGGGAACGGCCACCACACTCCCTCCCCCTCTCCCTCCCCCTCATTATTGCAAATATTGCATCCGCCGCTCATAATGGAGAGGAGCAGGTGAAGGGGGGAGATTTGGGAGAAGCGCTTACAATTTATCAGGGGTCAAACTTGAGAGTCGAGTGAGACCCTGCGCCAGAGGGCGGGGGCAGCCTGATCTCTCTCTCTGGATGCCCGCCCACCGCTGATCTGTTGCTCATACGCTTCTCCAATCCAATCCATGTGGCCCTCGTGTCACTGGAGTTGTTGTTCCTGCATCGCTTTGGGTATAATTATTCTGTATGCGGCCACCATCTACTGAGTACCATCCCTGATGGACCAATCCTGGCATATTGTCGGCTGTGCTTGCTGCATTTTATCAGACCATCCCTTGAATCACTTGCTGAGAGAGAATTTGTAATTATTTGTCTTTGCTGGGCTTATCTTTAATTTGACTCGGTTTCAGTGTAACCTTCACTAGGTGATGGATCTTTAAACCTCGATATTTTACCTCTTGTTTCTCACAGAATCACACAGTGCAGAAGAGGCCCTTTGGCCCATCGAGTCTGCACTGACACGTGAGAAACACCTGACCTACCTACTTACCTTATCCCATTTACCAGCACTTGGCCCATAGCCTTGAATGTTATGATGTGCCAAGTGCTCATCCAGGTACTTTTTAAAGGATGTGAAGCAACCCGCCTCCACCACCCTCCCAGGCAGTGCATTCCAGACCGTCACACCCTCCGGGTGAAAAAGTTTTTCCTCACATCCCCCCCTAAACCTCCTGCCCCTCACCTTGAACTTTTGTCCCCTTGTGACTGACCCTTCAACTAAGCTATTCCCCATGCACCCTGTCCATACCCCTCATAATCTTGTACACCTTGATCGGATTGCCCCACAGTCTTCTCTGCTGCAACGAAAACAACCCAAGTTTATCCAATCTCTTTTCATAACTTAAATGTTTCATCCCAGGCAACATCCTGGTGAATCTCCTCTGCACTCCCTCCAGTGCAATCACATCCTTATTATAATGTGGAGACCAGAACCGCATACAGTACTCCAGCTGTGGCCTCACCAAGTTTCTATACAACTCCAACATGACCTCCCTACTTCTGTAATCTACGCCTTGATCGATAAAGACAAGTGTCCCAAATGCCTTTTTCCCCAACCCATCTAACATGCCCCTCTGCCTTCAGAGATCTATGGACACACAAGCCAAGGTCCCTTTGTTCCTCAGAACTTTCTAGTGTCATGCCTAGCATGGATAGAAGATTGGCTGTCTGGCAGGAGACAGAGAGTGGGGATAAGGGGGTCCTTCTCAGGATGGTGGCTGGTGACTAGTGGAGTTCTTAGATCTTCCTAGTGCCATGCCATTCATTGAATACGTCCTCCTGTGGCGACAACTGAGATAGGACATCTGCTAGCACTGTTTCTCTACCTGGCTTCGATTTCAGAGTGAAACTGTAATCTGAAACCTTAAGAGTAACCTTTAGTCTAGCTGGTGGTGTACATATTTTTCTTGAAGATCTGTTTCAGTGGACTCACTAGTCCAGATGTGCTTTTGATTTAGGCAAAGTGCCTTGTGTTTATTTTGCATATTGCATTTTTCCGGTTGTTCAGAGCTTATGTATTGTGATTTGTTTCAGAATAACATATACAGAAAGTGTCAACTTTCATACGTTCAGTGTGTGAAAAAGGCAATAGATTTTTGGAATACTGGGGAGGGCAGTGGCAGCTTCCAGGAGGAAGCTGTGACTTATTTTCTTCAGTGTTTGGAGTTGAAACTTGGACACTCCACCTCTGTTGACAAAAGACGCAATTTGCTCTTGTATATGGACACTTAAATGTAGAAAATATTGCAAGGAGCTATACATAGATTGAGGAGGAATGGAGGGGGGTGGTGGTGAGAGAAACAATAGATAAAAGGAATTTAAATCTAGATAATGAGCCTTGTTGGAGAGATTTAGGAGAACTGATTGAAAGCTTGTTTGAAAAATAGGGTTTTGAAAAGGCCTTGCTTTGCAGATAGTAGAAAGGGAGGAATATGTACATATTGATATCCATGGGGGTTTCCCTCCAAATGGGGCTACACAAAAAGACACGCTTGGACACTGCAGATTCACTTTGTTCCTTTAAACATCCCACCAGTGACTTCCCATTCCCTCCATCGTAGAGGATATGAGTTTTTAACACTCGCATGGGAAGCATTATTATTTCTTTTGAAAATCTATTCCCACTTTCTTTAGAAGAAAGTTACAGTAAGTTGTTGGGTACTGCTCCTTGTAGCTTTCTCCCTAGCTCCCAGTCAATATCTTCAACAGGTTATATTCTTGCGTAACCATGTATGTTTCACTGATTAAGTTAAAATAGCATGTCTCAATGGAAGTCTTTCCCAAGATGTTTGTTTTGTAAACCTACTCATTTCATCACTGAATCACGATATAATTTGTGATAAAAGCACCATGTGGCTTGTTTATCTGCTTGGCAGCAAAAATATCTGGAGGGAAATGATTTCCTTTGGTTTGGGATTACAGCACAAGGGTACATGTCATTGAAATTAGGTCAGGAAACTCTCCTTCACACCAAGTATAGTGGGAATCTGAAATTCTGATCCAAAAAGCTGCTGAGGCTGAGGGGAGGGGAGTTGAAAATATCAAAACTCAGAATGTGATATTTTTATTAGGCAAGGGTATTAAGGGTTTTGGAACCAAGATGAGTAAATGAATTTAAGGTACAGATCAACAATAATCTGTTGAAAGGCAGGCGATACTTGAGGGGCTGAATGGTTGTCTCCTCTGCTCAACAAACAAATGATATGCATATCTATACATATATAATTTTATTGTAACCCCTATCTATAGTGGAATAATAACTGGGTAAGTTCATTTTGAAAGTATCTATTTTGCAGCTATTATTAAAGTTTAGGTTTGTTGCCTGTTTGTCTGTCCTTCTCTCCAGCAACATTCTTCAGTAAATCATTGGCAGCTGGACCTCTTGTTGCTTCCAGAAAGACCCAGCAAACTCCAGTGCTTTTGACATCGCAGATTCACACATCTCCCAGGCATTTGAGTAAGTGTTGTACCTACAGGATTCTGTATATCGGGCAAATCCAAGCTTTTTGTTTTTATTGGTTGCTTAGGAGGCAGGTTGGAAGGAACGGGGAGCTGCACCTATAATTCCTTCCTCTGACAACAAGGCTGCGATTCAGAATCATGGGCAGACTTGCAACGTTGTTTGCCACAAGTTGCGATCACAGTGGGGCCACAGAAACAGCATTTGGGGTGGACCTCCTCTGAGGAAGCAATGGCGATTGGAGAAGAGACTCTGGTGAGACAGTTCTAGACCAAGTGGATCAATGCCATCAAACAGCAAAGGAGTGTACAGTGAACCTCTCGTGTTCTTAAACATCCCAGCACTCACCTCTAGAAGTGTTAATGTGCCAAGCTTGGCAGAGGCAGGCAAGCATAATTCAGTCATTGGCAGAGTGCAGTAAAAACAGGGAAGTCATGCAGCTCAGCCTTGCAGGTGAGTGGTAGCTACAGACTTTACTGTACTTCTTATACTGTCTGCCTGCTGTACAAGTTCCTTACACCGGGCTGGCAACACTCTTTCGCAGGCAGAAGCAGGGAGAGCAAAGAGGACAGGGGTGGTGTAGTGTGACAGTAGGTTTGGGACCTTGGGTAGATGAAGGGGGGATTACTGGGTGCAGGGAGGAGAAGGCCTCATTGCTGGGTGCGGGGAGGAGAGGGGCCCATTGCTGGGTGTGGGGAATGGGGGTAGCGGGGCTTCACAGTGTCTACTATCACCAGGAAATCTGGCTGAAACTTGCCAGGGTACATATAAATTTTTACAAGGTACTTTAAGATGCAACTTTTCATATACATATGCATGGAGATAAGGTAGCCACTGGCACCCTTGGATGGCCCCCAGGAATCACTGTTAATGAATATAAAAGGTAGCAAAACTCCATAGTTACCAGTGTGAATATGCTGGTAGGTCAAAAGCAGTACGAAGTTGCTGTTCAAAACATGGTCAACTCAGCTGCTGATTAAAAAAGGCTCTTGAGATGATGCGGCAGAAGAAACGAGTGTGGCCTCCCCTGGTCTGATTCCAGACATGGAGTTGGTATTTTTTTCTGCTGCTGAAATGCAAAATTAATGCTCGGTCTTCGCCAGTGACAGAATCCAAAGTTTTGTCACTGTCACTCGGTCTGCTCCAGGGCAGCCATCACAGCTGGCTAATGTACAACACAGTTAAAACACTTCCCAGATCACTTCCATAATCGTTAGCTTACTATCTTTTTAAGTAGTTGGTTAGATTTTTCAAGGTATTATAGATTACATTTAAAAGTGAAATTCTTCAGTGGCTAATTTGCTAAATGCATTTTGTGGTGCAGCTTGACATTGAGACAAAGTCAACATCCCTACGTTAGGTAGATAAAGGAATGGAAAGGAATGTGAAGGTGGGAATTGAAATCAAAGTTTCCACTCCTGAACGATATTCTATGGCCCAAGCTGAAAAATGGGTTATATGTGTTGGTTCAGGTCAGCAATGGATCAGCTGTGATGTGCCTCCTCTCTCATGATAAAACGCTGCTCACATTCATTGTCTGACCTCACATATGTAGAATAGTTATTTGTGTGACGGGTTTATGACTGCTTTTGCTCATGGAGTCATATCTCAGCATGATTCAACACCTTCTAAAAAGGGGATAATATAAAATCAAAATATTTTTAAAATGTTTCTATAATGCTTCAAGATTTATTTTTAAAAGGAGTTTAACTATGTTCGTCCAAAAAATACTCCACTGAACTGTTAAATCAACATATTTATGTCAGATAATAACAATTGTGAATCAGTAAGTTTATCTTAAAAGAAAATGTAATGGATTAGGAAAGTTTTCAAGTGTCATTCATAATCCTTCTGTTCAATCTTTTCAACTAATTTGATTATTTTTATGACGATATTGCCCAAATTTTCCATAAAGCTGGGTGCCAACAGTGTATTATTAAGCTACAGTCATAACACCATTGTGGTGCTCTGAAAGATTAGATTCTTTTTATAAATTATATTTAATGACTATATAATTAAACTTGTCATTAGGAATGCCAACTATTCATTTCATTCAATAATGATCAGTTTTCATTTATGACACTTAAAGATAAACATAGCTCCATTAGTTTGTATGACCTTGCAATGTCACCTTTATTTCTTTTCAGAATATTAATGTTTTATATTTGTATGTGTGATGTTCTCTGATCACTCCTCTCCATAGCTCCGAAGGATTCAGGCATTCCAAGTTCCAAGTGTTACAATCCCTGAGGGGAAACTGTAAACCAAAAAACCAAATTTACTGAGTGGCCCCCAAGTGAGGAAATTACCAACAAGATTCCACTTTTAGTAGCTTTTACTTTAACATGAAATTGCACACGAATTAACAGGCAAATAATATTTCAAATAAAAAGGTAAATTTCACTTTACCTAACAATGCGATGCATCTTGCACAGTCACAGGCATTCACATCACTCCCTGCACAAATGTGGCACTATGTAGTTACACAGATCCACAATATGCTGTTCTTTATTCACACAGGGTAGGTCAGGAGTCGTATCCAAAACAGCTTTTTAGCTCTCAAGTTTCACAGGTACGATTATCGTAAGCAAGGCACACTTCTACAAAGCCACTCTCCCTTGGGTCATGACAGTCCTGATGGTAAAGCTTTCCAGAGTTCCTTTTTTAAGCAACCAACTAATTATATCACAGTTTGGCCATTTCAAGGAAAACACCCAGCTTTTTAACATCGCCAAGCTATTCACAGCTTTTCAGGTTTTAGGCTTTTTTTAAACAATTGCACAATGTCTCTAAGAGCTCCCATCTGCTTTTCGGTCAAATGGAGAAACTGACCCCTTCCTGAGAGTGATTTGCTTCTTCGCACAAGAATTCTGTGTATTCTTCTTACTGTCTCTGTCTGCTTTCTCTTTGTATCTACATCTGTGCACTGATTACCTTCGTCTTCCAGCTCCTCTGCTTGTAGCTCTCCTTTGTGGCTGCCAACCACATGGCTTCTTTCTTAACTTCCTTCCGGTTGGTGCTGCTTCCAGGTTAAGGGTTGCCAGATCACATGGACCAGAATTTCTTATTATCCAAGAAAATTACAATTGATACCTTTACAGAATCTCACAGTGCAGAAGAGGCCCTTCGGCCCATCGTGTCTGCACCGACATGTGAGAAACACCTGACCTAACTACCTAATCCCATTCACCAGCACTTGGACCATAGCCTTGAATGTTATAATGTGCCAAGTGCTCATCCAGGTACTTTTTAAAGGATGTGAGGCAACCCGCCTCCACCACCCTCCCAGGCAGTGCATTCCAGACCGTCACACCCTCTGGGTAAAAAATGTTTTTCCTCACATCCCCCCCCCTAAACCTCCTGCCCCTCACCTTGAACTTGTGTCTCCTCGTGACTGACCCTTCAACCAAGGGAAACAGCTGCTCCCTATCCACCCTGCCCTTCATAATCTTGTGCACCTTGATCAGGTCGTCCCTCAGTCTTCTCTGCTCCAACGAAAACAACCCAAGTTTATCCAACCTCTTTTCATAACTTAAATGTTTCATCCCAGGCAACATCCTGGTGAATCTCCTCTGCACTCCCTCCAGTGCAATCACATCCTTCCTATAATGTGGAGACCAGAACTGCATACAGTACTCCAGCTGTGGCCTCACCAAGTTTCTATACAATTCCAGCATGACCTCCCTACTTTTGTAATCTACGCCTTGATCGATAAAGACAAGTGTCCCAAATGCCTTTTTCCCCAACCCATCTAACATGCCCCTCTGCCTTCAGAGATCTATGGACACACAAGCCAAGGTCCCTTTGTTCCTCAGAACTTTCTAGTGTCATGCCTAGCATGGATAGAAGATTGGCTGTCTGGCAGGAGGCAGAGAGTGGGGATAAGGGGGTCCTTCTCAGGATGGCGGCCGGTGACTAGTGGAGTTCCACAGGGGTCAGTGTTAGGACCACAACTTTTCACTTTATACATTAATAATCTAGATAAAGGAACTGAGGGCATCCTGGCTAAGTTAGCAGACGATACAAAGATAAGTGGAAGAACAGGTAGTATTGAGGAGGCGGGGAGGCTGCAGAAGGATTTGGACAGGTTAGGAGAATGGGCAAAGAAGTGGCAGATGGAATACAACGTGGGTAAGTGTGAGGTCATGCACTTTGGTAGGAAGAATAGAGGCATAGACTATTTTCTAAATGGGGAGAGAGTGCAGAAATCTGGAGTGCAAAGGGACTTGGGAGTCCTAGTCCAAGATTCTCTTAAGGTTAACTTGCAGGTTGAGTTGGTAGTTAGGAAGGCAAATGCAATGTTGGCATTTATTTCGAGAGGACTAGAATATAAAAGCAGGGATGTGCTGCTGAGGCTTTATAAGGTTCTGGTCAGACCACATTTAGAATATTGTGAGCAATTTTGGGCCCTGTATCTCAGCAAGGATGTTCTGGCCCTGGAGAGGGTCCAGAGGAGGTTCACGAGAACGATCCCAGGAATGAAAGGCTTAACATATGAGGGACGTTTGAGACACTGGGTCTATACTCGATGGAGTTTAGAAGGATGAGGGAGGATCTGATTGAAACTTACAGAAAGGCCTGGATAGAGCGGACATGGGGAAGATATTTCCATTAGTAGGAGAGACTAGGACCCGAGGGCACAGCCACAGAGTAAAGGGAAGACCTTTTAGAACAGAAATGAGGAGAAACTTCTTTAGCCAGAGAGTGGTGAATCTATGGAATTCATTGCCACAGAAGGCTAAAGGGGACCAGGTCATCGAGTGTATTTAAGACCTAGATATATAGGTTCTTGATTGGTAAAGGGATCAAAGGTTACGGGGAGAAGGCGGGAGAATGGGGTTGAGAAACTTATCAGCCATGATTGAATGGCGGAGCAGACTCAATGGGCCAAATGGCCTAATTTCTGCTCCTATGTCTTATGGTCTTATGTTTACATACTGAATGTTACTGTGCTGCTTTATTCCTGTTTTGTTTTTGGTGTTATTGGGGTCAAGTTAATTTTTAAGTTTTAAAATGGGGTCATATTGGAAAATAGCTTGAGAAGCATTGATGTAGAGCATGTGACAGGATGAATCAAAGGCATAGATGGTATTTGTGAGTGATCCTGGTCAACAGGAGCTGTAAGCAAGCAAGAACAGTATTTTGTATAGCATTTTGGTATATTTTGATGAATCTTAACAATGTTCTTAACATAGGAGTGGGCCATTCAGCCTCTCAAGTCTGTTTCCCAGATGGAGCTTTGGTTTAAGGTCTGATTGGAATGATGGAACCTCTGACATTATTCAGAGGTTTTGCTCTAATTTATGTCTTGGAGCTGAACTTGCATTTTTCCTTTTGACCTCAGAGAGGTTGCAATAGAGAATACCAGACCTAAAAGGGTCAAATTATGAGGATAGGTTTGTATAGACCAGGCCTGATGAAAAGTCATCAATTTGAACTGTTAATTCTGTTTCTTCCTCCACAGATGCTGCCTGACCTGCTGAGGTTTTCTAACATTTTCTGTTTTTATTTGATTTCCAGCATCTGAAGTATTTTGCATTTTTTTTTTTAATACCAGACTTGTATTTCCTAATTCATAGAAGGATTAAAGGGTGATCTAATTAAGTATTTAAGATAATTAAAGGGTTTGTTAGAATGGGAAGAGGAAAATTATTTTCTCTAGTTGGGAGTCAAGAACAAGGGGGCATAACCTCACCATTAGAACTAGGCTGTTCAGGGTGATGTTAGGAAGCACTTCTTCACACAGAGCAGAGGAAATCTAGAAAACTCCCCCACCCCCCAAACAAAAATTACTGCTGAGGTTAGGGGTCAATTGACAATTTCAGAACTGAGGTTGATAGATTTTTGTTACGCAAGGGTAGTTTAGAACCAAGGCAGGTGGGGTTAAGATATAGATCAAACATGATCTGATTGCATTAAAGAAAAGGCTTGAGGGGTTGAATAGCCTCCTGTTCCTGTATTGCTATAATTGTAGAATTCTGAAATGGAAGCACAATGTTTGCAAATCAGAGATCAGCCAACAGCTATGGATACAACGGAACAGTTTGGTTTCTTCACAGCTCAACATTCAGGATCATCACTTGAAACACAGATTTGCTTTTTTTTTTGTTTCTTGAATTGCACTTTTCTGATTAAAACTGTAGAAAAACCAAGCTGCACCATCACAAAATAATTTGCAGCCATGCATAATTCTGAGTAGTTTATTCCACTTTCAATTACCTTTCTGCTATCTGCTTTGCGTAAGATCAGATGTGCTTTGATGTGGATTTGCAGCTTGAGAATGTTTTACTTACTGTTGTATGCACTAGATGGCAGCAAAGGCACTGAAATGGGCTGTTTTTAACAAAGACATATTTCTGTAGTTCCACATTCAAGCGATGTCTCAGCATGTAAAAGTGCAATTGAGGGGAAAATAAAATGGATACTAAATGGGAGGCAAGGACAGATAAATGGGATTAACAATTGGACCCAAAAATATGGGTGATGAGAGATGTTTTGAGAAGACTTTTATATACAGGCATGTTCAATGATGTTGATGTTCTATGGCATCACTATCACTGAATCCCCCGTTATCAACATCCTGGGGGTTACCATTGACCATATCCTGAACTGGACTAGCCATATAAATACTGTGGCTACAAAAGCACCATCAGAGGCTAGGAATCCTGTGACAAGTAACTCACCTTCTGACTCCCCTAAGGCTGTCCACAATCTATAAGGCGCCAAATCAGGAGTGTGATGGAATACTCCCCAGTTGCCTGGATGAGTGCAGCTCCCACAACACTCAAGAAGCTTGACACCGTCCAGGACAAAGCAGCCCGCTTGATTGGCACCACATCCACAAACATTCACTCTCTCCACCACCGATGCACAGTAGCAGCAGCGTGTGCCATCTACAAGATGCACTGCAGGAATTCACCAAGGCTCCATTGACAGCACGTTCCATGACCACCACCATCTAGAAGGACAAGGGCAGCAGATAGATGGGAACACCACCAACTGGAAGTTCTCCTCCAAGTCACTCACCATCCTGACTTGGAAATATATCACTGTTCCTTCACTGTTGTTGGGTCAAAATTCTGGTACACTTCCTTCCCCCCCCCCCCCAAACAGCACTGTGGCTGTGCCTACACCACAGGGACTGCAGCAGGTCAAGAAGGCAGCTCACCACCACTTATCAAGGGCAACCAGGGATGGGCAATAAATGCTGGCCCAGCCAGCGAAGCCCACATCCTGTGAATGAATTTTTTTTAAGAAAGGGAAGGGAGGTGAGATTTGGAGGCAGTTACAGAAGATGGAGGCATGTTTGGTGTTAAACTGATAATGGATGATGTGAGGTTCCTCAGGAATATCCTTTGGTTAGGATGATTTACAGCACTGAAAGAGGTCATTCAGTCTAGTGCCAACCAAATAAGAGCCCTTGGTCTGTAGTCCTGTGGTTATTGCATCTCCAGTGCATATCCAACTACTTATTTTTTAAATGTGAGAATTTCTGCCTCTACCACCACAGTGAGCTCCAGACCCCCCCTCACCACCTTATCCACTCTGACTAAGCCCCTTAATTTTATACCCCTCAATTAAAGCTCCCGTCAGTCTCCTCTGTTCCAAAGAAAATAACCCCAGCCTATCTGATCTTTCCTTTATAGCTAAAATTCTCCATTCCTGATAACATCCCTGTAAATCTCTTTACGCTCTGTTATGACTGATGCAGTAGGTAAAGCTGAGTTATTTTAAAAATCCCAGAGGGAAACTTTAAACTTCATAACCAATACTTTTAAGTGTTATGTTTGAGATGCGACTCTAAACTCAGGAATCAGACCACTAGTTCTTGAGGTTTTACATCAAACTAATTGAAACATTTTATTGATTAATTTACACACGTTTAAAAAATATATATATATATCTATATATGCATGGCTACAAATTACTGCTATCATAACTTTTAACAAGTTCCCAAACTAATCTCTATTAAGGCAACTTAACTAAACACCAGGCAAAGCATTTTCACCTTACGAATTCAAAATGAGGATCTTTTCACTGTGGAGTCAGTTGGAGGCTTGCAGCTGCCTTTTGATCTTACGTTGCCTCTGTCTGCACGCCTGAAAACTATTGAAGCTATACCTACCACCATTCATTGATTGAATTCAAATTCTCATTGTCTCACCAGTCTCTTTGAACTTTGTCTTTTACCAATTTTTTTAGTGATGTAAACATATTGCTGTCCTGAGATTTTAAGTAGAAGTCACTAGGAAAGTTCAAGTCTGTCTTTTTTTAAACACTGGGCTTTCCTTATCCCCATTTGCCTTTCTGTCACTGGTGGCCGCAATACCCCTGGCCCTTGTATTCCCAGCCTACTCTCTTCCACCATGGCTTTTCCCTTTCAAAAATGAACTTAAAAGTTCTCCTGCAACCATGTTGTAGGTTCCAAGCCCAACCCTGTCCACATCTCCCTTTACTCTTGTTGCTTGGCAGTCACTGCCTTAACCTCCATGTAAGAAGTTTTGAGCTGTACAGAAAAGCAATTTGTCATGTTTCCAGTGTTGTGCTTTGATTTGTGCATATTTCTGTCACTTCTTAAGAAAAAGAAGTAATTAATTCTCACCTTATAGAGAACATTTCCAAGCAATTGAAAGTTAGTTTCAAACTGATCTAAGGAGACACGCGTGGGAAGGAAAGTGAGTAATTAGCCCCTATTTAATCACAAGAAGGTATAGCAACTAGAACTTGTGAACTTCAAAGGGCACAGCAGCTTATGCACCTAGACACATTAATAGGAAAATAGTACACTATGTTGTAACACCATGTCATGGAGCAATGTTCATGAACCTATTTTGTGAGCAATAACACTTTATTCTTGGTATATTCCATTTTTGCCTGTGTTTAGGTGCATGTGAGTGCTATAGAAATATAGACTTGTGTTAATGAGATTGAGATCATAATTGGAAATCACCATGGATTGGAAAGATAAATCCCTTGAAAAAGAGCACTGATGCCTAATTTGATTCACAGATTATCTAACCTGTTCCAATTTCATCAAATGTGCCTCTCTTCTAAGATTAGTCTTCAAATGGTTACAGTAGCAAAAACTAACAACTGAAATGTGACCGGAATTTCAAATATTGCACAATTTCTAAACAGCAGCATCTTTTCTGTTCATATTTATTCATTTACTTTTGTGTCAAAGTTTCTCAGTTCAAATTGTTGAATGATTTTTTTCACAAAAAAAAAATTACTTTGCGTTATCAGGAGCAGATAGTTTTTAAACCATTCTCCACAAATTGGTTTCTGATTTGCAAACTAGAATTGTGGGGCTAATTACATGGCCTCTTCTGTGCAATTACGGTACATTAGCATGATTAGAGAGATTTATACATCGTGTTATGGACAAAATGAAGTCCAGATAGTGCATCTCATTTTGTCCTTTCTCCTATTAGCTGGTTCGAAAGCTGCCTCTCTACACTGGACTAGTGAACGGATACTAAGTGTAGCGTTACTGGGCCTTTTACCTGCTGCCTACTTCTACCCCGGAGTTATCATGGATTACTCACTGGCTGCAGCTGTTACTCTCCATGGTCACTGGTGAGAACTTTTTAAGCTCTGTGGTAATTTATCTCTTTTCAATGAATTATTTGGAAAATTGACTACTCAGGCAGAATGATAGGAGGAGTGAGAGAATTCAGTTATGTGAAGAGAAATTGTGATTGTTTCCTCTAGATTTTGTTTATTTGTTCTTGGGATGTGAGCGTTGCTGACAAGGCCAGCAATTATTGCACCCTCCCCAGTTACCCTTGAGCTGTGAAGGTGCTGAGTTCCCTTCTTGAACTGCTGTTGTCCATCTGGTGTAGGTACACCCATAGTGTTGTTAGGAAGGGAGCTCCCAGGCGACCTTATTGAAATCTACAAAATTCTGAAGGTGTTTGACAGGGTAGTTGCTAAGAGAAATTCCCTGGCCAGTGGAAACAAAAACAGGGGGGCAGAGTCTCAGGATAAGGGGCCAGTCATTTAGGACTGAGATGAGGGGAAATTACTTCATTCAAAGGCTTGTGAATCTTTGGAATTCTCTACCCCAGAGTGTTGTGGATGCTCCATTGTTGAATATATTTAAAGCTGAGATAGACACAATTTTGATCTAGGGTATTGAGGAATATGGGGAGCGGATGGGAAAATGGTGTTGAAGCCCAAGATCAGCCATAATTGTATTGAATGGCAGAGCACGCTTGATGGGCCTCTGGTCTACTACTTCTATTTCTTGTGTTCTTCTGAGCCAGTGCCTTTTAAGAGAGAAAATAAATGAACAAGCCTTCCTTCCTAAAGTAATAACAGAAAATTCTAGAAACAATTGGCAGAACAGGCAGTGTCTGTGGAGATAGAAACTGGAAGAAGGATCCAATGTGAATGGTTACACAGGAACATTACCAGCATCTGTTGCCCAAGAAAATGGGAGGGTATGACCTCCCCTCCTGACAATCTTAGCTTTTGAGATCTGTGCTGTAATTGTAGAAAGGCTTTTAGTTCCAAGTCCTAATTTCTAATGTGAAGCATGCTTAATAATAGCCTACCAGATTTAAAATTTTGAATATCTATGTCATGCTTTTGTGGTTCGTTTATGTTTCATATGGTTTTTGACCTTTTAGTTGTTGGGCAACTGCATGTTTGTTTCCCATCCCTAATTATGCTTGAGAAGGTGGTGGTGAGCCACCGTCTTGAAATGCTGCAGTCTGTTCTAATGTAGGTACACCCGGAGTGCTGTAAGAAAGGGAGTTCCAGGATTTTGACCCAATGACAGTGAAGGAACGGTGATATATTCCCAAGTCAGGGTGGTTTGTGGCTTGGAGAGGAACTTTGCAGTTGGTGATATTCCCATGCATCTGCTGCCTTTTTCATTCTAGGTGGTAGAGGATGCTTGATGAGTTTCTGTCCTGCACCTTGTAGCTGCTGCTGTGCACTGGTGGAGGAGGGAGTAAATGTCTAAGGTACCATTGTTCATAGAGGCAGAAACTGAACTAATTAGAGCAGAACCATAGAAAAGTTACAGCACAGAAGGAGGCCATTCGGCTCATCTTGTCTTTGCCAGCCGGAGGACACCGAGGTGCCCTTTCTACTCCTACCTTCCTGCACCCGGCCCATAGCCCTGCAGCTTACAGCACTTAAGGTGCAGATCCAGATACTTTTTAAAAGAGTTTAGAGTTTCTGCCTCTACCACCAACTTGGGCAGCGAATTCCAGACACCCACTACCCTCTATTTAAAAAACTTCTTCCTCATGTACCCCCTACACCTTCTGTCACTTATCTTGAATCTATGTCCCCTGGTTCTAGAATTCTCCATCAAGGGAAACAATTTTATCCTGTCTATCCATTCCCCTCATAATTTTGTACACCTCAATCAAGTCACCTCTCAGCCTTCTTTGTTCTAAAGAAAATAAAGCAACCTATCCAATCTCTCCTCGTAGCTACACTTTTCTAACCCTGGCAACATTCTTGTAAACCTCCTCTACACTCTGTCCAGAGCTATTACTTCCTTCCTGTAATGTGGTGACCAGAAGTGCACACAATACTCCAGTTGTGGCCTCACCAGTGTTTTATACAATTCCAACATTATATCCTTACTTTTATATTTTATACCTCTGCCAATGAAGGAGAACATTCCGTATGCCTTCTTTACAACCTTGTCGACTTGAACTGCTGCCTTCAGGGACCTGTGTACTTGTATGCCAAGATCTCTCACTTCATCTACCCCTCTTAGTATATTCCCAATATGTAAACTCTATAACTGTTTGACCTCCCTAAATGTATGACCTCACACTTCTCTATGTTAAAATCCATCTGGCACTTTACCCCCCCACTCCACCAACCCATCTATATGGTTTTGGAGATTATGGCTATCCTCTACACTATCCACTACTCAGCCAATCTTTGTGTCATCTGCAAATTTCCCAATCGTGCCCCCCCGCGTTCATGTGCAAATCGTTAATATATAACACAAACAGCAAGGGTCCCAACACCGAGCCCTGTGGAATACCACTTGAGACAACTTTCCATTCGCAAGGGCATCCATCGAACATTACCCTTTGTTTCCTGTTACAAAGACAACCTTTTATCCAGTTTGCCACATTATCCTGAATCCCATGGGCTTTTACTTTCCTGACCAATTTGCCATGGGGGACCTTGTCAAATGCCTTGCTAAAATCCATGTACACAACATCCACTGCACTACCTTCATCAACCCTTCTTGTAACTTCCTCAAAGAATTCAATCAAATTTGTGAGGCAAAACCTTCCTTTAACAAATCCATGCTGACCATCCCTGACTAGTTCATGCCTTTCCACATGACAGTTAGTCCTATCTCTCAGGATTGATTCTACTAATTTACTCACCACCGATGTAAGACTAACTGGCCTATAATTGTTTGGCATTTCCTTTGATCCCTTTTTAAACAATGGAATTATATTTGCATTTCTCCAGTACCTCCACTGTATCTAATGAACATTGGAAAATCCTCCTCAGCATTTGCTATCTCCTCCCTGACTTCCTTCAGCAACCTCGGAAACAATCCATCTGGCCCTGGCGACTTATCAACTTTCAAGGATTTCAACCTTTCGAGTACTTCCTCTCTCTTTATGACTATCCTGTCCAATATCTTGCAGTGTTCCTCCTGGACTACTATATCTACATCCTCCCTCTCCTTTGTAAACACGGAGACAAAATATTCATTCAAAACCCTTCCCACAGCCTCTGCATCTTCACACAAGTTTCCACCTTCATCTCTGATAGGTCCCACTTTTTCCTTAACTAACCTTTTAGCATTAATGTATTGGTAAAACATCTTTGGGTTATCTTTAAATTTACTTGCTAATCTTTTTCCATGCGCTCTCTTTGATTTCCTTATTTCCTTTTTTACTACGTCCCTGCACTTCCTATGTTCGTCTAGGCTATCTGCAGTGCTTAGTTCTTTGTGCCTATCATACGCTTTCTTTTTCTGTTTGATCTTTCCCTGTATTCCTCTAGACTACCTGGGGGTCTAGATTTGGCAGTACCACTCTTATTTTTGTTGGGGGCATGTCTAATTTATACAATTAGGATCTCGCTTTTTAGTGCTTCCCACTGGCTTTCCACTGTTTTATCCTCCAGCAGTGCTGTCCAGTCCACCTCAGCCAAGCCCCTTCTCATTTCAGCCAAATTTGCCTTCTCCCAGTTCAAGACTTTTACACCTGCCTTATCTCTGTCCTTTTCCATGGCAATGCTAAATCTAACTGAATTGTGATCACTGTCCCTGATATGGTCACCAACTGTCACCGGGTGCCAGAAGATCTATGAGGTTTTATTCTGATCTGTACTGTGAACTTTCTCAAATGTAATGGTCCTCTGTCTCAAGATATTGCGGAGAAAATTCATCCAAAATTTCAAGATCTGATTGCCATTAATGCCTATCCTGGAGTGACTGCATATGTATGTGAGTGTCAGGTGAGAACAAGCTGGTTTGTGGCTGTGGTACCATCAGGGCTGTTATGTAATATGTCCGTATACCCAAGGTAGAGCAGGATGGAGCTGTGCCCTCAGCACGAATCAGTGGCCCTCGGATTAATTGGGGAGAAATTTGGAAGAAAAAGAATTACTAGCCTGTGTCAGTTGCAGCTCTGCTCTGTATTCCTTGCTCACGAGAAACCAAATGAATGACCTGGACAATTAGTGACCACTTTGCTTCTGAACTGGATGGGGTCGGTGCGCCTCAACTCTTCACCTGTGGGGCCTCTAGAATCCCTAAACCCCTGATCCCTCCCTATCTTTGTAATCTCCTCCAGTGCTACCACCTTCCGAGGTCTCTGCGCCATCTCCGACTTTAATCGCTCCACATCTGTTGCCATGCCTTCGATTGTCTGGGCCCTTAGCATTGGAATTCACTCTCTACATCCCTCCATCTCACTCCTTTAGGCTGCTCTTTAAAACCTTCCTCTCTGGCCAAATATTTGGTCACCTGTCCTAATATTTCCTTACGTGGCTCGGAATGAAATTTGTTTTGACGCTACTGTGAAGTGCCTTGGACATTTCACTACATTAAAGGTGCTATATAAATATAATTTGTTGTTTTGGACAAATGCAAGCCATGTCCCACATTGTTCAATTGTGCCCACTACCTGAACTATGTAGTGGCAAATGCAGTTTTCATGCTGTTGATGACTGGAATATGACTGGAATCAATATCTAAGTCTGCTTACAATAAATGTATACCTGCGTCTAATAATGCTCTTTGAAATAGCAGCATGGAAGGATTGGTAACATTTTTGTACAAGACATGACACAACAGTTTTCTGCCCTTCAGGTCAGTGAGCTGAAAAAGATTGTGGTTAACCTACACATTTGCAAATAATTCTCTGAGATCAATGAGTTTCACTTAATTTGCTGGTTTACATGCTTGATGTTTTTGAAAAATACATTTCACCACTGTTTTTTCCGTTAGGGAAATTTGTTGCAACACTTTACAGTAACTGGACTAAAATAACAACGATAGTCAGATGTTCCTTTCATGGAGGAAAGGGGAACAGGAATATAGTGGTAACTGGATGAATAACCCTATCCGTAATGGAGTATGGTAACCTTAATTCACCAGCCACAATTCATTCTGAACACCGCGGGAAAATAGTTCACGTGAACTGAATCATTTTTAGCTTTGGTCAAATACCTTGACCCTGTTTGCTATATTGGCTGGTACATCAAACATTAAGATAAAAGCAAAATACTGTGGATGCTGGAAATCTGAAGCAAAAATAGCTGGAAAAACTCCGCAGGTCTGTCAGCATCTGTGGAGAGGAATTCAGTCAATGTTTCGAGTATAGTCTTACGGACTTGAAATGTTGACTGTATTCCTCAATGCAGATGTTGTCAGACCTGCTGAGTTTTTCCAGCTATTTTTATTATTATTGTTGTACATCAAGCATGTTCACTTAAGCAAGATGTTCAATCTCTGCTGATAGCTGTAAAGCCATTATCAGGGTTGAGTTAGCACCTTTGGTATAAGGAGTGACCAAAGTAAAATTGGCCAAACCAGCTTATGGGATGGCATTGCAAACCTGCCTTTAAATTGGTATGTTTGTGGTACAGCTTGTTGAATGCTTTGGACAGGCCTGTGCTATTGGGTACTTTCTTCCATTTAAAAACAGGCATGTGACATCCTGCTCTGAAGTTTTATCTGATGAAGCGATAAACTGCCTGCACCCACATCCCATAACACTACCCTACACCACAAATAATGTTTTGCACTGTGACCCTAGCTTTTAACCTCTTTTGCCCTTTTTGTATTTTTTGTTTCTCTACCCTGATCCAAAAGATGTTGACTCGTGCTTTAGAATAGATTGATTGGAATAGTTTGTCAACAAAGTGCAACACTTCTTAGGAGGAGTGGAGAAAAATAAAGGAACTAAACTAACCTGGGAAGCAAGGGACTTCATAATGTCCAGAAGTTATATCATTGTGCATGGTAAAGGATGAGCCACCTTTGAAGATCTGTAGGTATCCCATGATAGAAAATACATTAGAGTGTGTAAAATGGTGTTGTGTCAGAGATGAGAAACTATAAAAACTCAGCAGGTTTGATAGCATCTGCAGAGAGGAATACAGTTAACGTTTCAAGTCCGAATGACTCTTCATCAGAACTAAGGAAAAATAGAAAAGAGGTGAAATATAAGCTGGTTTAAGGGGGGGTTGGGAGAGGTAGAGCTAGATAGAGGGCCAGTGATAGATGGAGATTGCCAAAAGATGTCATAGACAAAAGGACAAAGAGGTGTTGACGGTAGTGATATTAGCTAAGGAATGTGCTAATTGTGACATTAAGGGTAGAAAGCCGGACGAGCAAGGGACAGATAACCCTAGTGGGAGTGGGGTGGGGGTGCAGGGATCGAAATAGGCTAAAAGGTAGAGATAAAACAATGGATGGAAATACATTTAAAAATAATGGAAATAGGTGGGAAAAGAAAAATATATATAAATTATTGGAAAAGGGGGTGGGGATGGAGGAGAGAGTTCATGATCTAACGTTGTAGAACTCAGTATTCAGTCCGGAAGGCTGTAGAGTACCTAGTCGGAAGATGAGGGGCTGTTGCTCCAGTTTGAGTTGAGCTTCACTGGAACATTGCAGCCAAGGACGGACATGTGGGCATGAGAGCAGGGTGGTGTGTTGAAATGGCAAGTGACAGGGAAGTCTGGGTCATGCTTGCGGACAGACTGAAGGTGTTTCACATAGCAGTCACCCAGTCTGCGTTTGGTCTCTCCAATGTAGAGGAAACCACGTTGGGAGCAGCGAATGCAGTAGACTAGATTGAGGGAAGTGCAAGTGAAATGCTGCTTCACTTGAAAGGAGTGTTTAGGCCCACGGACGGTGAGGAGGGGGGAAGTAAAGGGGCAGATGTTGCACCTTCTGCGGTTGAATGGGAAGGTGCCGTGGGAGGGGGTTTGAGGTGTAGGGGGTGATGGAGGAGTGGACCAGAGTTACCTGGAGGGAACGATCCCTGTGGAATGCTGCCGGGGGGGTGAAGTGAAGATGTGTTTGGTGGTGGCATCATGCTGGAGTTGGCAGAAATGGCGGAGGATGATCGTTTGAATGTGGAGACTGGTGGGGTGATAAGTGAGGACAAGGGGGACCGTTTCATGGTTCTGGGAGGGAGAGGGAGGTGTAAGGGTGGATGTGCGGGAGATGGGCCGTACACGGTTGAGGGCCCTGTCAACCACCGTGGGTGGAAAACCTCGGTTAAGGAAGAAGGAGGACATGTCAGAGGAACGTTTTTGAAAGTGACATCATCAGAACAGATGCGCCGGAAGCGAACTGAGAGAATGGAATGGAGTCCCTACAGGAAGCAGGGTGTGAGGAGCTGTAGCCAAGGTAGCTGTGGGAGTCGGTAGGCTTGTATTGAATATTGGTGGATAGTCTATCACCAGAAATTGAGACAGAGAGGTCAAGGAAGGGAAGGAAAGTGTCAGAAATGAACCATGTGAAAATGATGGAGGGGTGGAAATTGGAAGCAAAATTAATAAATTTTTCCAGGTCCAGGTGAGAACGTGAAGCTGTATGCGAAGCAGTCATCGATGTACCGGAGAAAGAGTTGTGGGAAGGGGTCGGAGTAGGACTGGAACAAGGAATGTTCCACATACCCCATAAAAAGATAGGTATAACTGGGGCCCATGCAGGTACCCATAGCCACACCTTTTATTTGGAGGAAGTGAGAGGAGTTTAAGGAGAAATTGTTCAGTGAGAGAACAAGTTCAGCCAGACGGAGGAGAGTAGTAGTGGATGGGAATTGTTCGGGCCCCTGTTCAAGGAAGAAGCGGAGAGCCCTCAGACCATCCTGGTGGGGGATGGAGGTGTAGAGGGATTGGGCGTCCATGGTGAAGAGGAGGCGGTTGGGACCAGGGAACTGGAAATTGTTGATGTGATTTATGGTGTCAGAGGAATCATGAACGTATATGGGAAGAGACTGGACAAGGGGAGAGAGAATGGAGTCAAGATAGCAAGAAATGAGTTCTGTGGGGCAGGAACACGCTGACACGATCAGTCTGCCGGGACAGTCCTGTTTGTGGATTTTGGGTAGGAGGTAGAAGCGGGCCATCCGTGGTTGGGAGACCGAGGTTGGAAGCTGTAGAAGGAAGATCTCCAGAGGAGATGAGGTCAGTGACAGTCCTAGAAACAGTGGTGGGGTCATGGTCCAGGGGGAGGTAGGAGGAAGTGTCTGTGAGTTGACGCTCAGCCTCTGCGAGGCAGAGGTCAGTGCACCAGACAACAACAGCACCACCCTTGTCAGCAGGCTTGATGACAATGTCAGGGTTGGACCTGAGAGAAGTTCAGAGAGAGACAGGTTAGAGTGGGTGAGAAGAGCAGAGAAATTGAGACGACTGATGTCACGCCAACAGTTCTCAATGAAAAGATCAAAAGCAGGTAAGAATCCAGAGGGAGGGGTCCAGGTGGAGGGAGAATATTGGAGGTGGGTAAAAGGATCCGTTGAACGGGGAGAGGACTCCTGCCCAAAGAAGTGAGCACGGAGATGAAGGCGGCAGATCACGAACTCTCTCCTCCATCCCTACCCTGTTTCCGATCCCCCTTTTTCCAATAATTTATATATTTTCTTTTCCCACCTATTTCCATTATTTTTAAATGTATTTCCATCCATTGTTTTATCTCTACCTTTTAGCCTATTTCGATCCCTTCCCCCCCACCCCACCCCCACTAGGGCTTTCTGTACCTTGCTCGTCCTGCTTTCTACCCTTAATGTCATAATTAGCACATTTCTTAGCTAATATCACCACTGTCAACACCCTTTGTCCTTTTGTCTATGACATCTTTTGGCAATCTCCATCTATCACTGGCCCTCTATCCAGCTCTACCCCCCCCACCCCCCCCCCCCCAACCAGCTTATATTTCACCTCTTCTATTTTTCCTCAGTTCTGATATAGAGTCATTAGGACTTGAAACGTTAACTGTATTTCTCTCTGCAGATGCTGTCAGACCTGCTGAGTTTTTCCAGGTATTTTTGTTTTTGTTTTGCATTTCCAGCATCCGCAGTTTTTTGCTTTTATATGAGAAACTATAATATGGTCGACGGACTGGAATTTTTTCTACTGAAGCAGAGAAGGCCAAGATAAGGAATGAAGGGCTTTTAATAATGATGAGCTTTGATCGTGTGAAAAATAAGGACTATTTACTCTGGATAGGAACTCCAGTGTAAATGAGGGGTCATTAATTTAAATCGGCTTGTCACTTTCCACAGTGCAGTAAACTCCTTCAGTACTGCTTTCATGCATATTGGCCTAGATTGGGTGCTCAAGACTACATTGAGGCTTGAACCCACCACCTTCTGACGTCGAGATGAGAATGCTACTATTCCTCTCCTCTTCTCCTAGGCTTTCCTTTTTCTATTTCTGTAGCAGGGGGATGGAAGTTAGACCCCTGTTTGGAAATATTGCCAGAAATGTCTCCTTGGAGCACTTAAGTGCTACTTCACAGCCTACTCTGGATACCTTGGAGCAAACTTGCCTATTTTCCTTCTTTGCTGCAAATATAATATGCCCAGGGTGGCAGAGGGATATAAGTAGCTATTATAGGAATGGAGTCACTGCAGAAAACCCAAATCTGACCTTTCTGTCCAGTTTTAGTCCCTCTGACGTAGCTGATGGCTATTCCTGAAAGTGGAATATCACTTTAGATCATTCCTCATTTTTTGTGCTCACCCTAATATTGTCTTTGCTTTGTTTTCTTAACTTTGGGTGTGTTCACTCTTCACTGCAAAAAATGTTTCCAAATTTAGGAACAAGAGAAGGCCATTCAGCCCCATGAGCCTGTTCTACCATTCAGTGAAATCATGGCTGATTTACAATGTAATTCTGCGCACCTGTCTTTGCCCCATTTCCCCTAATATCTTTGATTCACAGAAATCTATCAACTTAAAATTAACCATTGATCTAGAATCAATTGCCATTTGCAGAAGGGGGTTCTAAATTCCCACCACCCTTTGTAAGAAGAAGTATTTCCTAATTTCACCCCTGAGAAGCCTGGCTCTAAATTTTAGACTATTACCCCAAATGTACTAAATGTGTAGATAGAAGCTCAAAAGGAGTCCTATTTTGCTGAAAATTTTAAAGATTTCTCAAAGTAGAACAAATAATGATCATGAATTCATGGGTTGAAAACATTTCCTTTTAACATGTTTGCAATGGCACTATAGAAGGGTGGATTATCTGTTTCTTATCCTAAATTACAATCTGGGCATCACAAGCATTCACTGTGAAATGTGAAATGAATGCACGGAGCAATGATTTTGGATGTTGTTTGCATGTTCACTGCCTGCCTATTCCCACAGTTAATTTTTTTTCCTTAACCAATCTGCTTTCTTTCAGGGGCCTTGGGGAAATAGTCACAGATTATGTGCACGGAGAGACTAAGGTAAAGCTGGCCAAGTTGGGCCTCCAAGTACTGTCAGTTGTCACTTTCGCCGGTCTGTGTTACTTCAATTACCACGACGTGGGGATCTGCAAGGCCGTTGCAATGGTCTGGAGCCTCTAATTCTCAAATTGTTCACGGTGCCGTCCATCCAGCTGAGCTATTTCTAGGTTCGCTTTGACTTAAAAAATATATAAATATATACTTTTCTCTTTTGACAAATCACAATAATTATTTCTTTACAAAGAGCTGACAAAAATGAAACATTTTTCCGAATGTATCTTTGAAACCTTTGTCTACACTGATCGTAGATGTTGCCTTATGTCGTTCAGTCATACCACTGGCCTTGTGTTTAAATTGCACTTACCATCCCAGTGCGCACAAGTTCCCATTGTAAAAACTTCCATTTATTTTTAGTGCATGTACAAAGGGACTTACTTTGCACTAGTGTACAAACCGGGATCAATTTGATTCACAGCTATGCAGAAATTATTGTTTTATTTATATCAAATTGTGTTTTACCAAGTATTTGCAGCATAAGAACAGACCATTTGATCCAACTGGTCCATGCCAGTATTCATGCTCCATATAAGCGTCCTCCCACTCTACTTCATATCAGCATATCCCTCTGTTCTTTTCTTGCTCCTGTTTATATAGCTTCCCCTTAAATGCATCTTTGCTGTATTCCTCAACGAATCCATGGGGTAGAGTTGCACATTCTAATCACTCACTGGGTAAAGAAGTTGAGATGTTGTTTGATTTGAATGAGTTTGTTTTCATATTGTCTGTAAAAACAAGACCTTGGAACTTCCACTTTTCTTCAACTATCCTTGTGAAGTCTGCTCATTGTTGGAGAATAAAACCCACAAGTGTCGTTTTTATTCTTGCAATCAATGATGTCACTAAACAGCTGCAGCAGAGTGCTTTGTAAGGCAGTGTGCTGTGCTCTGCTGAATTTTCAAACTTTTCTTTATTCGGCAATGGGTCTGCTGCAGTTTCAACACCAGTTTAAACAATTATCATTCTGATTGCTAATCATTTTAACAAGCCATTAGGGTGGGATATGGACACATATACAATGACCGGTGTGTCTGGTTGCTCATGTGATCTGTGGGGAGAGGGCCAGGTGGTCTGGTCAACAGACCCATTGCCGAATAAAGAAAAGTTTGAAAATTTGTCTAGCCCAGTGACCTGCTGAGGAAGTGCGTCATTGTGACATTTGGGTACCAAAAATAGAAGATCTTTATTTACCTGCAACACCGACTTCACTCACTCCTTACATTTTTCAACAACAGTATTTGAAGGAAGTTTGATCATTTTGAGTCTAATGTTACTTATTTTGTTAAATCCTTAGCAAATAATTTGTAATCACTAAAGTAAATTATCTGAGCATAACCTCTGCTGTTTCTGGGAGTTTACTATGTGCAATTTTGGGTGCTGTAATTCCTGCATTAAAATAGTGACTATACTTCAGAAGTATTTCAGTGGCTTGTAAAGTGTTTTGGAAAGTCCTGAAAGTGCTTAAAAATTCAAGCCTTTTAGTAGTAAAGCTGATGAACACATGATGTCAGAATGTATGCAAGGCAGAGCATTTGTCCGTCTTTAGCCCTTTCTCCACTGGAAAAGTGGACTTGAACCTAAAGTCATAAACACAGTTGGCTCCCACAATAGTATCTGCTGCCAGCACTAAAAGAATGAACCAAAGCTGAATAAAACAACATGGAGGCCCAGCTGTCATTTTGGGAGCTAGAGAGGGGAGCGAAAGATAATCCAAGAGTTTTTCTCCAGATCGTGATTAAGTGAATAGAGCTATAATGTGTATTTGTGATTGTTAGCCAAGAATGAGATTTTGTTTGACTATGATATTTCTCCAGAGTTGAGCCACCAATTCACACAGCTTGTCCAAGCTTACATAAGTAGAATAGGCATTTGGCTGAGGGACTTGTCTCTTGAAACCATGACCCAGTAAGAGATAATGAATGCCATTGGAGGGGGAGAAAATTAAACATAGCATTAGATTTTTTTGATAAAGCATCTGGGAGTGAGTCTTTGGGCTCAGATAATGGTTAAGCTGCACTATTGAGGTTTAGGAGGTTTTCTGTACCCCTTAATTAGAATACCTTATCAATTACCCCATAAAATAAAACCCAACACCACTTAAAATTAAAAAGAACATAAGTTGGAGGAGGAGGTGACCACCAGAGTCAGTCAAGCCTGCTCTGCCATTCAATACGATCAGAGCTAATTTTGCTTCAACTCTCTCACCTGCCCCCATATTCCTTGATTCCCTCAGAGAACAAATATCTGTATTCAATAATGGAGCGTCCATAATCCACTGGGTAGAGAATTCCAAAGTTTCATTACCTTCTGAGTGAAGACATTTCTCATTTCGGTCCCTACATGGGTGACCCTTTATCTCAAAACTGAGCCCCCCATGTTCTAGATTCCCCAGCTAGTGGAAACACCTCTGCGACTACCCTGTTAAGTGTGGTAAAAATATCTTTTCGGTTCCAGTGTTAGTCCATGACTCTGCTGGATATAGCGAAGAAAACTTGGCAAAAATAAGATGCCTTCACCATATTGAAATGGATAACCCATTAGACTGTATAAGCAGTGGCTAGAAATAGCAAACTTTTTGAGCGGTTTTGGATGTCATTCCATCCAATGGACCACATCTGAATCCCTTGCTTCAAGTGCAATCTCATCAGGATCAGTCACTGTGTCGGGTATTCCCAAGTAGCTGCTTTGATATATGAGTAAATATGCACACTTTCTTCTTGAGTTTGTGTCGTTGATGAATATTAAGCTGCAAAGTATATAACACAGGTGATAACTGTAGGCTTTCAGGGCTGTCATTTTACTGTCCACTTTATGCCTTCAGTGTAATTCATGTGGCCAAGGGAGAGTAACTTGTGCAAAGTTTGGTTTAGAGGCCTGCCTCACAAGCTGTGATTTCAACGTGTATGTGACCAATATAAGAAATCTCCACAGACTTGGAGGAAGTTGGGAGAGAAAGGAAGGTCCCTCCTCTGAGGTCACTGTACAATTGATTTACACATGCAGGAAAGTTTTGTCAACAGCTTTTTGCCATAATGTATTTTTTCCTCCCCCTTCCATGTGTATGATACATAAATAGGCATCCTGAATACATGCAATAACATGCAGTGGATCTTGTGTGGTAGCGCTCGCAGAATTCCTGTGGTCATTGTGTTTTATAAGGAGCAGAACATTGGATCATGTAATGCACAATGCATCATTCTGCAGTGAAGCTCGAGCAGTGAGAGACCTGGTGTCTGCAAGACCACAAGCCTAACTCCTGTACCCTCCAAGGTCATTTACAGGCTAACTGCTGGGGTTAATTAGATGCCAATAACTGGCTTTCCTTGTACTTTCTTTAAAAATGAGATGAGTTTGTATTTGTGAGCCACTGAGATATTACAGGTGTGTCTCAAACATTTTATAGGTGAAAGTCCAACAGTCAACCAGTTAATGAAGAAAACACTAATCAAATGGCCTGACTGCATCAATTGGTGGTTAATCCTTAACTGGATTGAATCCATCTCAGTGCAGTCTCAATTATTTTCTCTGTGCAGTGGCTCAGATAAATTCTATGTTTAAGTCATGACAGAACCAATGAAATATCAGCATTCAATATTACCCTTCCTTCAACTGAATATTTCTGTTCCAAATAATGTTGTTTTCATAGATATTGATACAATGCAATGTTGTGGTTAAAGCAGATTTGCCACGGGAAATTGCTCTGTTCATATTCTAATTCATGGCATGACTGAGGGAACATGGGCACACACTTAAATGCTATAATGTTTTGTATATTAATGAGTACAGCCAGTATCTCAACCAGTTCCTTTTAAAACTTTGGCGTTTGTTTAAAAACAATTGTTTAAGTCAGTAACATCTGATATGTAATTATCTATAAGATCAGCAATCCTGGATATTTAAATGTTGAAGGGGCAGTTTCAGTGACGGTTATTATTAGAATTTTCTGCATTCATACAATTAGTCAATTCTTTGTACATAATTTGTAAACTACAGCTGAGCAATTGCATTGTGATGCTCCAGTAAAGTTGAAACCAAATTAAAATAAAACTGTGCTCTTAATCAAAACTATTTATTCCTTCCATTGTGTTCTATCTTAGGACAGGACTTAAGTCAAGTCTCACATGTGAGACCTTAAGCCCCTTTCTCAGGAGCTGTGGTTTCCTATTACCTTCCATTTACCCTCTTGAGTGTCTTCTCCTAGGCAGGTTCCAACCACAGATAAAAGCCTTCCCAACCTTCATGTTGGGAAGGGTATACTCTTAACCATTGGACACAAGTCCCCTCACTAGATGTGAACCTAGTTCTGAGAGCTAACGTTATCTGATTGAACCTAACCCTTCTGCCTCAGAGGTGAGAATACTACTGGCTCAGTGGTCACTCCATTCAGACAGTAACCCAGTATTTAGAGTTTTAGTATTCTAGTCTCAACTTGCTAGGGCTGCCTGGAGTGAGGTTTGATTTACTGAGACACAGTAATACTATCACTAAACCAAAGACTCTGCATTCATAACCAATTCCTAAATGTGTTTTAAGCATTTCATTTTACAGCCAGTTACTTAACAGAAAACTATTTTGTGTATTTTTGAACTTCTCTGCATTCTCTTCCTGATGTGGTTGCTATAGTGGATGTTCGAAAGACACTGAAATGTTCAGGGGAAGGTAAATCAATTCCAAATGTGGGTGATTAACTTCGGAGCCTGACCCCGGTGTCCCCTTGGGTTAAGGGAAAATGTTTCTCAAACCCAAATCTAAAGGGAAAGGACCAGTGAAGGCTAAACTAGATTGTTCGATGACTTGGTGTCATATTTGCCTCTGAGGTGAGATTTGAACCGCATATCCATGCCACTGCTAAGATTGCATATTTCCATCTCCATAATATCACCGAACTCTGCCCCACCACAGCTCTTCGGTTGCTGAATCCCTCAGTAATGCTTTTTTTAATCGCTGGACTTGAATATTCCAACGGACTCTCACATTCCACTGTCTAACTTGATGTCATCCAAGAATGGTCTGATACCCATGTCCTAACTTGCACTAAATTCTGTCTACCCTTGTGCTCACTGACCTTCCCCGACTCCTGGTTAAGCAGCACCTCAATATTAAAATTCTCATCCTTGTTTTCAAATCCCCTCCATAGCCTGGCCCTGCCCTATCTCTGTAATTGCCTTCCAGCCCTGTAACCTGCTGAGATATTCTGCTCATCTGACGCCTTTTAAAGTCGTGCATTTCAGATCTTAACCCACTACGAATTGTCATTTCCCCCCCTATTCTTTTGCCAATTATTTTAAATGACTACTGATTGACACATTTGCTGTAGGAAACAGTTTCCCCGTACTTGCTATATCAAAAACCCTTCATAATTCTGTTTTTCTCTGAGGGTTTCCCCTTAGCCTTCTCCAATCCCGGCTTCTCCAGTTTCTTCACATATCTGAAGTCTTTCATCCATTCCTTCACCAATGCCTTTGTTGGAGTTTCCTTACACTGCCAGCAGCGGTTCAAGAAGTGGCCCACAGCCACCATCTCAGGGGCAACTCGTGATGAGCAATAAATGTTGGCCTTGACAGAAACATCCACATCCTGAGAACAAATTTTTAAAAATGCATAACTTCCAGCATCAATATCCTTGCATCTTCCATAACTTGGACAGGTTTTATTTCAGTAATTCCTGTGGGTGAATATATTATTTATCACATTGATTTCCTGCAAAAATAATATTTAAGTTTAGGGTATGAATGAATTTTAAAACTCATTGAATGTTCAGTTCATATTGGAGTGTCTGACCCAGCAGAAGCATGGGCAGGAAGAAAATACAAAAAAAACAAGATGCAAAAGTCTTTCTCGAAGCCTTTATCTAACCATGTCTGGTGTGGAGCATTGAGGACAGGGTTCCAACTATTGTTGTGCAGGGAAAGTTTAATTATAACAAACAAACAAAGAGTTCAATCACCAATTGGCCAATGTCTTTTCCACCAACTTTAAATATGAATCAGAATATTTTAACTCATTCTTGTTTCTGAGCTTATCTGTGGCTTTAGCCAGATCTCAGGGTCTGGCCAGCTACAGTGCAGGGGCCTTTCCATTTGGCGGGGGTATCTTGTAGCTCTTCAACTGCTAGCCTCACTGTCAATGAGCTCACACTGAACCAACAACAACTTCCATTTATATAGTGCCTTTAACATAGAATAACATCCCCAGGATGCTCTACAGGAGTGATTATCAAATGTCATTTGACATTGAGCCATCTGAGGAGATACAGATATTTGGACAGGTGACCAAAAGCTTGGTCAAAACTAGTGGGTTTTAGGGAGTATCTTAAAGGAGAAGAGTGAGAGTGGTAAAGAGACTTAGGGAGGGGATTCCAGAACATGGGGCCCAGGAAGGCATAGACATCAATGATGGAAATCAGGAATGCGTGAGCGGCCAGAATTGGATGAGTGCAGAAATCTCAGATGCTTGTGGGGCCGGAGGAGATTGCAGATTGACCAGCTCTGACATTGCCAAACTAAGAAACAGGCAAACTGAATATTGAAAGTACTGCCTGTGGGATCTTGCTGTACACAAATTGCTTTGTTTACTGACATTACAACAGTGACCACACTTAAAACGTACTTCATTGGCTGTGGAGCACTTTGGGATGTCTGGTGGTCATGGAAGATGTTATAAAAACAGCCGGATTTTACCAGATATAGTATATATTCTCAAATGAAGTGGGAAAAGTACACACAAGACCCACTTTGTACAAGATAAACCTATTCAGATATATTTATAAATGAATCCCAAAGGTAAAACATTGGCAAGAGTTAATAATTTACATTACTTACAATGGGAATTACTGTTTAAAGGAGGTTATTTTTTTATCTGACTCCTTCAGACAACAATGGGAACAACAAAGAACTACATACCCCAGTCCATCGCAATGAGCTGGAACTGGTGAGCATCAAAAGCATTTCTGGTTATAAAGACATTTTCCTCCTTTGAAATTCAAACAATTTCTCTTAAGCCGAAATAACAAAGTAGTTAAAAGTTTTGATGTCTCCATAAACCACAGGTTGATGGCTTCCAATACCTTTCAACCAGACTGCATTAACACATTACAACAATCAGAAATTATGGATGGTTTGTCCTCCCTTCACCATACCCAACCAGAATTGGGGCAATTGATACCAGTCATAAATATAATTAGTTCAGTCCAAAGCTGTTAATCGGAGTTCAACTTGGGTCATAGGAGCCCCGTATAAATGAATAACACTCATGAGGACACATATCCTCCTGGGAATCATTGGTGCAAACAAGCAATGCTGATAACAGGACAGGAGTTCATGCCACCACCCCTCCCCCCCCCCCCCCCCCCCCCCCCCCCCCATTTAATGGGGCTGTGGCCCAGTCTCCATTGGATGTACAGGCCCCTGTGATTCATTTCAATTACACCATGACAGATATAAGCTGCAGGCACCACAGATTAAAAAGAAGCTTCTGTGGCTGGGAAACAACGAAAGTGTTTCTGAGCACCTTTTTTCAGCATTCAATATAGCATTTAGAACAGGATTAGCAGCAATTTTAAAAGGAGCAGAGACAATAGTTCTCCCAACAGGTCGATAAATTATATTTTGTTCAAAATGTTACGACCAGTCCCTGGGCGAGGTCCACCCCAGTTTGTTATAATCCCAGACGAGGTACCCCAAATTGTTAACTTCCTGAGCGGGACCTCAATTTCGTTATGCCCCTGGGTGAGGAGGAATGAGATGGCTTCCCTTCTTTATTCAACCCTCTTGGTTAGTTGCAACAAAGTTAACTTAAAAGGGATCTCTTCCCTCGTGGATACTTTTCCCAGTCCAAATGTATTTATGTTTTAGAAGGAGCCAATTTAACCAGGCTTTCTTGAGTTAAAAAAAGAGTAAGTTTATTAGCTACTAAAACCTGAGAAAAATAATAAAAACGCAACACACATACACACAGGTTAGAAATGAGAAGCTGAGTCCAAAAAAAAAACGTTTAAAAAGATATATGAATTGGTCTTTGGCTTGTCCAAGAGGAACCGAGAAAACATTGCAGGTGTCAAGTTGGGTGATTCCAGTAGAGCTGACTGGCATTTGAGCAGTTGGTTTGGGGGAATTTGTGCAGTTGGTTTTGCAAGTTAGCTGAAGGAGTTACCTTATTTCCTTTTAGACCGTGGCTTTGCCGACCTGCCTCTAGCCACAGAGGGAGAGAGATGGAAACTTTTTAACTGCAAGCTGCAGGGATGCCTGGTTGATGTTTTTCTGCTGTGTAATGACACGGCAGATGATGTGTGCCAGGTGGACGCAAATCTATGAGGGAAACTTGGTTCTGCAACGGTCACAACGGTTTTGCAATTTGTGTTTATTATGAGAAGACTGAGCATTGAAATCAGAGGTAATGAATCTACTTTAGGGTTTTAAAGTTTTAAATTAAAATATTTTTTAACAAAAGAAAAGATGTCAAGCACATACATAAGATTCTGTTACTTAATACTATAATAAATACTAAAATTCCCCAATGGCATAGTTAAACATTCCCAATTGATAAGTTAATGACATGACTGTTGTTGTGGCAGCAGATCACAGCCCCCAATTTACCTACGGGCATATTGAACATTTTCAAGGAAGATATGTGTTTTTAAAAAAAGATGTACAAGCAAAAGCTGGCGAGAATGTAAAGTAACCACTTTCTGGAAAATTCCTGTGTGGATTATACTTGACTGACTCATCCAGAGAGAACATAGAATGCCGCACCTAAAAAAAAAGGTGTCAAGGCCTACTTCAGACTGAGACACTTGAAATGGAGAGATACAATGTAAAAGACTAAACTTTAATCTCCTGTGTTTGTGGAGACAATGCAGACTGATTACCACATCTCAGCAGAAACCATCTCCTGCTGAGTTACATCCCAGAATGTGGAAATGGTCTGAGTTGAAATAAAGCAGATTCTGGGTGAAAGACATATTTGTTTTTTCCCTTCCAGGAATACACAAGCATTACCTGGATTGGTCAATATGATGCACAAGGCGTAGTAGTCTGCATGGCCTAGGGGATTTGAGTTACTATTAAGTTCAGACAGTAGAAGAGCAAGTTTCTATGCTGAATCACCAAACCAATTTTCCTTCCATCCCTCGGGCTCTCTTGTTTCTGGATTGTACCTTGTGGTCTCTTGGCTATCTCCCTCTCTCCACACCCCTTACTGACAATCTTCTTAGAAATCATTACCACAAGTAAAAGGTAATGGTGGAAATTTTTTAAAAAGAGAATTCCAGTGCTTGGGAACTAGGCAGCTGAAGGCGCTAGCACCAATGGTGGAGTAACTAAATTCAGGGATGCACATGAGACCAGAATTAGAGGAGTGTAGAGATCTCAGAGGGTTGTGGGGTGGAGTAGGTTGGAGAGATAGGAAATGGGCAAGGTCATGGATGGATTTGAAAACAGTGACCATAATCTGAGAATTTGAGCTGGATCTGGAGCTGCCTGCTAAGGGAAAAATATCTATTCAGCCCTATCAAGCAGAATAAGTCAACTGATGATTCTCCATTATTGTTTCTTGTTATTTTGCTGCTACACACCATCAGTGACTACAGGTCAAAATAGTCCATTGTTAGTGAATGAATGGTGGGTCATTTCTCATATTAAGGCTGTATACAAATACCAGGATTTTTTTCTCACGACAGTACAATGTTGACAGAAATCATCTGAAAGGCCAATCGATCCTGAGAACTTTTGCAACATCTCTGAGAATAAATCTGGGCAGTAAGCGACAGAAGCTGAGAAACAAACATATAACAATGTTCACAACGTAACTGACAGGTATAGCTAACCACTGGAAACCGCTTTTGCAATGATCTTTTTTGAAATAGTTTTAATTTTGAAAAGAACCATAACAAAATTATCTGCAAGTGTTTATACAAAGACAAAATGAGTGAGAAAATATAATTATAAATATAATATAATATAAGTTGAGTAACTTTACAGGTATTTTCCTGTGTTCAATGTTTAAAAGTAATTGACACAATACCTCAGTATAATCTAATTTCCAGTTTCTGAAAAAGTTTCCAATTAAAATGTGAACTTATTCCTTCTCTACAATAAAAGCTGTACTTTTTAAAGCACTTTCAACTAGTAAAATAACAAGTTAACACCTTAGTAAATCATAACTTCTGCTGGACTCCTGTTTCCCAAGGCCAGCTACTCAACAATAATTATGCTTTTATAAACCAAAAATGCTTGAGCTTATAACTAGAACTCAAGTTAGACAGCATTGGGAATGGACTTCCTATTGTCACACATCATTAGCTTATTCTTAGAGTTGTCCTCAACTTGCCAGCTTTTTTGCAGCGTTTTTTTCTCACTAAAGTACAATGTTGACAGAAATCATCTGAAAGGCCAATTGATCCTGAGAACTTTGGCAACAGCTCTGAGAATAAATCTGGGCAGCAAGCGACAGAAGCTGAGAAACAAATGTATAATGTTCACAACGTAACCAACAGGTATAACTAACCCCTGGAAACCGCTTTTGCAATGATCTTTTTTGAAATAGCAGTGTCAGCTTGTTTTCGGGAGACTGGCCTGTCTGCTCCTGCTAGTATTCTTCTTTCCCAGACTTGGTGACAACTCCAGATGTGTTTCTTCATCAATATCCCCCGAAGTCGTCACCTTCTTTAATGCTAACTTATAAAGTCCATTTTCAAACTCTGTGCACAGCCAGTAATCACGTGCAAAGTCGGATTCAAACATTGAGAACTGTCCCAAGTAATTCCTGTAGAATATGATGTTGCGCTTGTTGCCATCCACTGTTTCTTCGTCTGAAGTATTCTGCTCCTGTTTAGAAAAAAAATCAAATTCATCACAGTGTATCCAGGAAAATTCATTCTAAGTTTATAATACAAAATTTCCACTAAACGGGATAGACAAGCGAAGAAACCAGAGAATGCAAATACAGGAGTCATTAAAAATATTGATGTAAGTTGAAGAGGTCATTAACTGGACTGCAGTTTGTTTCTAGAGGAAGGCAATACCAAAGAAGAGGGAGGTAATGTTACATATATATACAATCTTGGTTCGAATACTGTGTACAGTTATGATCTCTGTACCACAAAAGATATACTGATTTATAAAGACCTTACCAGAATTAAGAAATGCAACTATCAGGAAAGATTAAGCAGGCTGGGGCCTCTTTCCTTTTGAGAAGGCAAAGCAGAGACCTGAGAGGGGTCTCTCAAATTATGAAGTGGTTCAAATGGATGGTTGTGGAGGAGTTGTTTTTTTCACTGTGTGTGCTTGCATCCAGAACTAGGGCCCATAAATATAAATGGTCAGTAACAGACCAAATAAAGGATTTAGGTGAAATTTCCTTACCTGGGGGTAGTGGTACTGTTAATGTTGCTGGAGTAGTAATCTAGAGGCCCAGGCTAACGTTCTGGGGACATGGGTTCAAATCCCACCAAAGCAGCTGGATCTAAAAGCTAATCTCAGTAATGGTGATTGTGACTCTCTCGAATGCATGAGAACTATCAGATTATGGTTTAAAAACCCACCTAGTTCAGCAATGACCTTTAAGGAAGGAAATCTGCCAGTCTTAACCAGTCTGGCCTCAATACAGCTTCAGATACCACACAACATGGTTGACTCTGAAATGGCCTAGCAAGTCACTCAGTTGTACTAAATTGTTATAGAAAAGTCAAAAAGGAATAAAACTGGACAAGCCAAATCACATTAAGCTAGGCACTGGGGATGACAATGGCACACCATGCCCAGTCATCCCAGCAAAGTCCTCTTTACGAACATCTGCGGCCTTGTGCCAAAATTGGGAGAGCTGTCCCACAGGCAAAAATCTTGGAACTCCCTTCCGAACAGCGCTATGGATGTACCTACACCACATGGACTGCTGCAGTTCAAGAAGGCAGCTCACCACCGCTTTCACGCCAGGGATGCTGTCACAGCCAGTGAAAGAATTAAAGGGCATGTGGTAAAGGTTAGGAGATGGAACTCATCGCTACATGGCATGGGAATCTGCATGTCCTCACCGCTCTCTGTATCTAACTCAAAGGTGAGAGTCCTAACACTGAGCTACTTCTCACTCCAGGTGCATTATGAGCAACTGTAGCACCTCTAACCTACACAATGGCAGATTGAACCTAAGGCTTTCTTGCATGGCTTTGTGACTGGCTGAAAATAGTGAGTGGGAGAAGGGGAAATGTGTTCCATTTCTCAACTGTGTTACTCCTCGGTGGAAAATCAAGCCCTGGGGGGCACTGGTGGGGGTTTGATGTAATAATTTTAGGATTGTACCCACCAGAAACTCGATACTTTTGGACTTGCTGCATGACATCTGATATCTCTTTGAGTTGCACTGCACTATAAAGGAAACTGGAAATGAGGTATCCCGGAAATTACAACCTTTAGTACACTCTGTTGACTCATAGTAAATTATATCAAATTCGATGCCTGTGAAAAGATCAAATACAAAGTATAAACAAAGCATCTCTAAAACACCAGTGATAGATTCTGTAACTTGAGTCAAACAGGTCGGAGGAAACCTGGGGGTGTACAAAACTAAGAAAGTGGCAGGGTAAGTTGAGAAGGCTGTTTAATAAAAGTTATTTTAAATAGAAAGGTAAAGTACACAAGTACTTTGTGCTAAACCTTTATAGAACACTAGTTAGGCCCCAGCAAGAGTATTGTGTCCGATTCTGGGCACCACACTTTAGGACGGATTTCAAAGTCTTGGTGAGAGGAGATTTACTAGAATGGTTCCAGGGATGAGGGACCTAACAACCCAGCCTGTTCCTTCCTGGTGGGTTAGGTTACAATGAAATCCCCCGAATTAATGTGGAGGGACTGGAAAGCTGGGTCGTTCTCCTTTCAGCAAGGTAGGTTAAGGGGGAGATTTAATAGCGATACTCAAAATTATGAGGAGTTTTGACAGAGCAAAGAGGGAGAAATCTTTTAAGTTCTAAGGTCACCACAGACTAGCTTAATTAATCAAAAAGCAGTCGATTAGACCCTAAAGAATGGAGAATTTTTAAACTTAATATTTAAACATTTTAAAAATTTGCTTCCATCACAAGCCACTCGCATTGTGGCAAATTTTGCAGCAATTCCCTCTCCAAACACAAACACTCCCTCCAAGAAGATGTTCATGTGAGCATGGATTAAGATATGGCTGCACTGTGATGCCTCTGGTGGTCAAACTGCTTTCCCATACTCATGATGGAGGCTCAAATGCTAGTTGGGTGAGCTGTTGGAGGATGGCCATAGAGTCAGTTTGAACCAGTGTTAAGGCTTAGCCTCAGGATGTTGAAGGGGTTTGTTAGGATCTAATCTATGACTATGACTGTGATCTAACTTAGCTCAGATGGAGGATCACATCCCAGTCCTACTCTGTGGGGCTCAGCACCATTCTGTAGCTGTTGCAGTTACCCATGAAAACTACCCAGATGAGCTTCAAGACCTGCTCTAAATGTGCCCCAAACAGGATCCTAAGAAGGAGTTTATTTTAACCTAACCCACCTGGTTGGTAGCATCAGCTGCCAATTTCACATCCCTCTCCGATTTATGTTCTTGTTGCCTTCAATGGTTGGGCTTTAAAATGGCTGACAGACTATCCCTCCCCCAAAAAGCCCAGCCTGTTCCTTCCTGGTGGGTTAGGTTACAATGAAACCCCCTGAATGTTAGAAGAAACCACGGTTGGAGAATCAGGCAAGTGCTTTGGAGCAACTAATTGTAATTTGTCAGGAATATTCACGTCCAAACAATTCAATAACTTACCATTCACTAAATTGCCAGGCCTCATTGCTAGCGACAAAGAGAATAAAAAAGCTCAAATTAGTGACTAAACTGAGAATCAGCATATAACTTCTATGTGATCACATGACCCCTTCATTTTATTATAAATTAAATACTAATTTTTTTTTTAAATGGGGATAGACTAAATGAGGTTGAGGGAAAAATGAGTTGGGAGTTCAGGTGCACAAGTCATTAAAACTTTTTCATCCAGAGGGTGGTGCCTGGAATTCGCTTCCCAGATTGGTGTTTGGGGCAGAATCCCTCAACTCATTTAAAAGGTACCTGGATCTACACCTGAAATGCTGTAACCTGCAAGGCTACGGACCAGATGCTGGAAGGTGGGACTAGAATGGGTGGCTATTGTTTTTTCAGCTGGCACAGCCACAATGGGTTGAATGGCCTCTTTCTGTGCCGTAACTTTCCTATGGTTCTAAAAGCAGCACCAGGGATGGATTAGGTCAGACAAGAACATAATTGATTCTTGGGTTTTATGACGAGGGTTTCGGAATAGAAGATTCGATATTTTAAAAATTTATTCATGGGATGTAGGTGTGGCTGGCTGGGCCAGCATTTCTTGTCCACCCCTAATTGCCCTTGAGAAGGTGATGGTGAGCCTCCTTCTTGAACCGCTGCAGTCCATGTGGTGTAGGTACACCCACAGTGCTGTTAGGAAGAGAGTTCCAGGATTTTGACCCAGTGACAGTGAAAGACCCCTAAAATTGTTGACACCTGATGGAGTCTTTGCATTTTGCATCTTATACCTGTGTGGTTTTCCCATCTGAAAGTATGTTGGTTTTGACAGGCCAATGTTAATGGCAGGGATGGGGCTTGTAATTTTAGGGTTTGTTGGATGGCCAAAGAGTACTGGCAGGATAGATTCTGGTGTTTGGGGGACGGGAGTGAGGTAGCTTTGGGAGGTGTTAATTGTTAGCTGGGTCACAAGGCATATATGGCACAGGGACAGAAGTGGCATCAGGTAAAGGGCACCAGGCAGGTTCCAAAACAGATACTTTGTCGACAAGGACAGGGGAATGGACAAGTGGCACGCGTGGGCACAGGAAGCTTAATAATTTTTAGATTGGCAAATATAGCAATTTACCAGTTTTGGGCACCAAACTTTAGGAAGGGTCTGAAGGCATTAGCAAGGGTGCAGAAATTTGAGAATGGCTCCTGGGATTTGAATCTCTTTGTAAAAATCTAATTTTGTTTGTATTTAGCATTTAACTGAAATTTATTGTCTAAATTCTAAATTTCCCAGCCTGAAGCAGGGTTTCAGGGCTTAATGGGGAGAGCAGCTGAAGTTAGCTAATTAAGGAAAGCAGATTAAACCAGTTTTTCTGTAACTGAGGTCACTTAACTCAGTTTCAGAAGGATACATAAACAGGAATTTCAGTGCAAGTTAGCACAGAGTGCGACTTTGAACTGAGTGCTGGGTGTTTGGTGAGTGGGGGAGTTCAGTGAGAAGGGGAAGCAGATGCTCCTTTGCTTCTGCCTTTTCTAACTTTTTCACCCTGTAGAAATTGGTTCTTACTTTAATACAGGGGTAGAAGCAAGCTGTCTGGTGAGCATCTGGTAAGTGGATAAGGTCTATTCTAATCCTAAGATTTAAACAGAACACAAACTGGCGGTAAAGTTAATAAAGTATATATATAAAAAAGGAAAATAATTAATTGAACCAAATAATTTAATTAGTTAATAAAGACAGATTAAGGATGGCGGGACAGGTGATGTGTTAGGCTGCAGGGTGTGGGAGCTCCTGGATGTCAGTGTGATCCAAGGCAAACATGTCCTGTCCGGTGCCAGGGTTTGGGTCATCTGCTCAGGGCTGGAGAGGAACTTGCAATGGGAGGGGGAGAATCCAGTTGTGGTCCATGTAGGTACCAATGATGTAACAGAACTAGGAAAGAGGTTTTGCATAGTCAGTATGAGGGGCTAGGTGCACAATTAAGAAGTAGAACCTCAAAGGTAATAATCTCTGGACTATTACCTGAGCCATGTGCAATTTGGCATAGGGCAAATAAGGTTAGAGAAATTAATGCGTGGCTCAAAGGCTGGTGTGGGAGAATGTGGGTTCCAGTTTGTGGGGCACTGGCAGCCGTATTGGGAAAAATGGAATCTGTACTGTTGGAGCGTTCTACATTGAACTGTGCTGGGATCGGTGTTCTAGCCGCATAACTAGGAAGTAGAGAGGGTTTTAAACTGAACAATGGGGGCAAGGGATCAAATTTGGGAAGAAGTGGTAAATCAAACGGTAGAGACAAGGCAAGGGAGAAAGATATTAATATAGGAAATGATAAACAGACTGACAGGAAGGGATGGTAAGTACAAAGCTAAGAGTACATCAGCAGGTAAGGCTAGAGGTTATAAAAATAATGAAAGGACAAAACTAAAGGCTGTGTCTCTGAATGCACATAACATTCATAACAAAACAGATGAACTGAGAGTGCAAATAGAAATCATTAAATACAATCTTATAGCCACTACAGAGACATGGCTGCAGGATGATATAGGTTGGGATCTGAACATTGAAGAGTACATGACATTTAAGAAGGACAGAAGCTTGGAAAAGGTGGAAGAGTAGCTCCGTTAATTAATTATGGTGTTAACACAACAGAGAAGGATAAGTTCAGGAAACCAGGACATAGAAATGGTTTGGGTAGAGATGAGAAATGATAAAGGCAAGAATTCACTTGTGGGAGTAGTGTACAGGCCTCCTAACAGTAACTGCATGGTGGGGCAGAGTATAAAGGAAGAAATAATGGGAGCTTGTTAGAAAAGAAATGGCGATAATCATGGAGGATTTTAATCTACATGTAGACTGGGAAAATCAGATGGGGAAAGGTAACCTAGATGAGTTCATAAGAGTGTTTTAGAGATTGTTTCTTAGAATAGCATTTTGGAGCCAACCAGAGAACAGGCTATACTAGACCTGGTGTTGTGCAACGAGACAGGATTAATTAATGATCTCATAGTGAAGACATGCCTAGGCAACAGCAATAATAATATGATTGAATTTTACATTCAGTTTGAGGGAGAGAAGGGTGAGTCCAAGACTAGTATTTTAAACTTAAATAGGGGCAACTATGAGAGCACAAAAGCAGAACTAGCTAAAGTGAACTGGAAAATGAGGTTAAGAAAGCGGTCAATAGAGATGCAGTGGCAGACCTTTAAAGGGGTTTTTTCCAGAATAGATACGATCTAATGAGAAAGAAAAATTCCAAGGTGCAGATCCGTCATCTATGGTTAACTAAAAAAGTTAAAGATAGTATCAAACTTAAAGAAAAAACATATAATTCTGCAAGGATGGGTGGCAGGTCAGAAGACTGAACACAACATAAAGAACAGCAAAGAAAGACTAAAAGATTAATAAGGAGGGAAAAATTAGAGTATGAGGAAAGCTAGCTAGAAATATAAACCAGATAGTAAGAGTTTCTATAGATATTTAAATAAGAAAAGAGTTAACAAAGTGAGCATTGGTCCTATAGAAATTGAGTCTGATGAATTAATAATGGAAAATAAGGAGATGGCAAATGAATTGAACAGGTATTTTGCATTGGTCTTCACTATAGAGGATACAAATAACATCTCAGGAGTAGCTGTAAATCAGGAACTGGAAGGGAGGAAGGAACTCAGGAAAATTACAATCACCAGGGAAGTGGTACCTAGGACTGCAGCGGTTCAAGAAGGCAGCTCACCACCACCTTCTCAAGGGCAATTAGAGATGCGCAATAAGCGCTGGCCTAGCCAGAGATGCCCACATCCTATAAATGAATTTTAAAAGCTTAGCAAATTGTCGGACAACTGACAAAATTGTTGGGGCTGGCAAAACCCTGGTCCTGATGGACTTCGTCCTAGGATCTTAATAGTGACTAGTGAGATAGTTGATGTGTTGGTTTTAATTTTTCAAAATTCCCTAGTTTCAAGGAAATTTCCATTAGATTGGAAAATAGCAAATGTAACCTTTATTCAAAAAGCGGGGGAGACTGAAAGCAGGAAATTATAGGCCATTTAGCTTAACATCTGTCATAGGAAAATGTTAGAAGCTATTATTAAAGATGCTATGGCAGGGTACTTAGAAAAATTTAAGGCAATCATAAAGATTCAACATGGTTTAGTGAAAGGGAAATCATGTTTAACCAATTTATTGGAGTTATTCGAAGGAGTCACCTATGCTGTGAATAAAGGGGAACCAGCGGATGTACAGTACTTACATTTCCAGAAGGCATTTGATAAGGTGCCACATCAAAGGTTATTGCGGAAAATAAAAGCTCATGGTTGGGGGGGGTAACATGTTGACATGGAAAGAAGATTAGCTAGCTAACAGGAAGCAGAGCGTAGGCATAAATGGTTGGCAGAAATGGATCATTTTCTGGTTGGCAGGGTGTGATGAGTGGTGTGCCACAGGGATCAGTGCAAGGGCTTCAACTTTTTACAATTTATATAAACAATTTGGATGAAAGAACCAAAGGTAAGGTTGCTAAATTTGCTGATGACACAAAGACAGGTAAGAAACTAAGTTGTGAAGAGGACATAAGGAGGCTACAAAGGGACATAGATAGGTTAAGTGAGTGGGCAAAGATCTGGCAAATGGAGAATAATGTGGGCAAATGTGAAATTGTCCATTTTGGCAGGAAGCATAAAAAGGAAGCTTATTATCTAAATGGTGAGAGATTACAGAGCTCTGAGATTCAGAGGGATCTGGGTGTGCTGGTGCATGAAACACAAAAGGTTAGTATGCAGGTACAGCAGGTAATTAGGAAAGCTAATAGAATGTTATCATTTATTGTGAGGGGAATTGGATACAAAAGTAGGGAAGATATGCTTCAGTTGTACAGTACACTGGTGAGACCACATCTGGAATACTGTGCACAGTATTGGTCTCCTTATTCAAGGAAGGATGTAAATGCATTGGAAGCAACTTAGAGAAGGTTTACCACTCATACCTGGAATGGGCATGTTGTCTTATGAGGAAAGGTTGGACAGTTTAAGCTTGTATCCACTAGAGTTTAGAAAAGTAAGAGGCAACTTGATTGAAAATTTTAAGATCCTGAGGGGTCCTGACAGGGTGGATGTGGAGAGGATGTTGGATATGGAGAGGATGTTTTTTTGCTGAATATATAGAACTAGGGGTCACTATTTAAAAATAAGGGGTCACCCATTTAAGACTTATATGAGAAGAAATTCTTTCCCTCAGAGGAATGTGAGTCTTTGGAACTCTCTTCCTGAAAATGTAGTGGAAGCAAAATCTTTGAAGATTTTTAAGGCAGAGTTAGATAGATTCTTGGTAAACAAGGGGGTGAAAGGTTATTGGGGATAGGCGGTGGGGGGGTGGTGGTTACAATCAGGTCAGCCATGATCTTATTGATGGTGGAGCAGGCTACCTCCTGCTCCTAATTCGTATGTTCCTATGTGGAACTTCAGTTACATTGATTGTGGATATTCGGAATTTTCAACTGCTCGTCCCCACTTAGTACACACTAAGCCCATAAAAAAATTTAATACATAAACTTAACTAGGACTTGGGATGGATGAAATGCACATTAATTGTCCAGATGTTAAATTTGCCAAAAAAAAAATACCTTTAGTTTTCTCTTTCTTATTTAGGTCACGAAATTCCGCTGTTTCACATTTCTCTTCATTGGAGAATACTAGTAGTTTGTGACGCTTATCCTGCACTAACACGGTGTCCTTGCGTGAAAAACTGAGACAATCTTCCACAAAATCTAAATAGAAATAAACTTTTTAACAGACAGGCAACAACACCAAGTAAAGTCTTTTCCAAAATCACAAGTCCCACAAAATTCAAAACAGGAGGAGGAGGTGGTGCTGTAGTGTAGTGCTATTGTATTGGTATTGTTCTTGGACTGGTAACCCTGAGATCTGGGTTCAAATCCCACTATAGCAGATGCTTAAAAGTTGAATTCAATAAAAATCTGAAATTAAAAGTCTAATGACAATTATCCATCTGGTTCACTAATGCCCTTTAGGGAAGGATAGTGTACACCTGGCCTATATGTGATTCTGAAATGGCTTAGCAAGTCACTCAGTTCTCAAGGGTAATTAGGGCAAACATTGATTGTGGATATTCAGAATTTTCAATTGCTCATCCCCACTTAGTACACACTAGGCCCATGAAAAAATTAAAACTGGCCCAGCCAGTGAAGCCGCCACAAGCAAATTTTTAAAAATCACCTCCCAAGACCTCTACCACAGAGAAGGACAACCATGTGGGAAAACCATCACCTCCAAATCACACACTAAACCAACTGAAAAATATAGAAACCACTCCCTCACAAGAGTCCACTCACCACATGAGTAGTGGTTCAAGAAGGCAGCTCACCCTCACCTTTCCAAAAGGCCATTAGGAGTGGGTAACAAATGTCAAGTTGGACTTGCCAGTGATGCCTGCATCCCAAGAATATTTTTTTTATTAAAAGGGCCTGTCCACAGTGTACAAGTCAGCAATTGGACACTCATGGAGTGGAACGCAATTTGAAGAGCGGTAATCAACACTAAATAAAACAGGTAAGTCACTCACATAACACGTGAGGTTGCCAACTCTCCAGGATTGCCCTGGAGTCTGAAAGAGTTAAAGATCAATCTCCAGCTGAGCAACACCTGGGAATAATTGTGTTTTCTAAAAAAAAAAAATTTAATGCCATAGTTATTAATGATAAAATGTGAGATGGAAATGACTGTCAAGAATCAACCAATTGGATAATGAAAAGTCTGTTAGCTTTCTGACCGGGTAATGGGAAGGCAGGACAATTAAATGATAGCTGAGCAATGGCAGTAAAGTGGGGTGCGGTGGGGTGGTTGGAAGCAGGAGGTCATGTGATGAAACCTCCAACCAGAGTTGGCAACCCAAATAACACAGGAGAGTTGTAAATTGTGTGACTGGTGGTTCTTGGGCACATTCACTTAAACGGTCAGTGCTCCAGCATGTATCTCTGTTTGTTCCTGTTTCTCCTCAGTTTCTACTCCCCAGTGCTCCATCCTCCCCATCACTCCTGCATCTATACTATTCCCCTGAGTCATGAGAAATCTGCTGTGGCTCAGTGGGTAACACTCTCCTCTCTAGGTCAGAAGGTCATAGGTTCCAGTCCTACTCTGAAGACAGAAGCAAAAAAAGCCTAGGCTGATACTCTCAGCGCAGTACTGAGAAAGTGCTGCATTGTTGGAGCTGCCACCGTTCAGGTGAGTCGTTAAACTAATGATCCCGTCTGCCCTCTCAGGTGGATGTTAAGGATCCTATGGCCACTATTCCAAAGAAGAGCAATGGATTTCACATCACTGGAAAACAGATGACCTGGTTATTATCACATTTCCGTTTGAGAGCTTGCAGTGCACACCCAGGTTGCTGTGTTTCCTACATTACTGCAGCAACTGTACTTCAAAAAAACTTCATTGGCTGTAAAAGGCTTTGTGAGGTCATGAAAGGTGCTACAGGAGCAAGTCAGGTACAGGGTATAGGTGCAAGGAACAAGCAAAGAAAGGTATCAGTCTTTCTTTAATGTGCTTACATAGAGAAATTAAATAGATCATCAACTGAATTAAAATAGCAGAGGAAAGGGAATTAACTCTCCAATCAGTATGATAGGTTGGAGCTGAGAATATAGACCCTTCAATTTATGAATATTTGAAAATGTCCATATCTTACCTCCTGGCATTCCTTCATGTTTCAGCACAATTTGCAAAAGAAAAAGAAAGAATTATTAAAAGACTGATCCCAGCCACAACATCAATCTGATCATCTATCAATATTGGTTCTATTGATAATTATCATCAGTGAGTGCATTCCAAAATTAATTGTAAAATAACACCGAGCTTTATGTTGTCAGTTGAGGCTCAATGGGCTTCCCTCTCACCTCTTAAATCAGAAAGACAGTTCAAGAGCTTACTCCAGAGAACGGAGCATAAAATCTAGCCAGACATTCCTTGGCTGAATGGTCTCTTTTTTTATTCATTCATGGGATGTGGGCTTTGCTGGCTAGGCCAGTATTTATTGCCTATCCTTAGTTGCCCTTGAGAAGGTGGTGGTGAGCTGCCTTCTTGAATCGCTGCTGCTCATGTGACGTGGTTTAGGGAGAGAGTTCCAGGATTTTGACCCATCGACAGTGAAGGAACGGTGACATATTTCCAAGTCAGAATAGCGAGTGAATTGGAAGGGAACTTCCAGGTGGTGGTGTTCCCATCTATCTGCTGTCCTTGTCCTTCTAGATGATAGTGGTTGTGGGTTTGGAAGGTACTGTCTAAGGAGCCTTGGTGAATTCCTGCAGTGCATCTTGTAGATGGTACACATTGCTGCTACTGTGCGTTGGTGGTGGAGGGAGTGAATGTTTGTGGATGTGGTGCCAATCAAGTGGGCTGCTTTGTCCTGAATGGTGTCAAGCTTTTTGAGTGTTGTGGGAGCTGCACTCATCCAGGCAAGTGGGGAGTATTCCATCACACTCCTGACTTGTGCCTTGTAGATGGTGGACAGGCTTTGGGCAGTCAGGAGGTGAGTTATTCATTGCAGGATTCCCAGCCTCTGACCTGCCATTGTAGCCACAGTATTTATATGGCTAGTCCAGTTCAGTTTCTGGTCAATGGTAACCCCCAGGATGTTGATAGTGGGAAGATTCAGTGATGGTAATGCTGTTGAACATCAAGGGATGATGGTTAGATTCTCTCTGTTGGAGATGGTCATTGCCTGGCACTTGTGTCGCATGAAAATTACTTGCCACTTGTCAGCCCAAGCCTGGATATTGTCCAGGTCTTGCTGCATTTGGACATGGACTCTTCAGTATCTGAGGAGTCGCGAATGGTGCTGAACATTGTGCAATCATCTGGCCTTTTGATGGAAGGAAGATCATTGATGAAACAACTGAAGATGGTTGGGCCAAGGACACTATCCTGAGGAACTCCTGCAGTGACGTACTGGAACTGAGGGGACTGACCTCCAACAACCATAACCATCTTCCTTCATGCTAGGTATGACTACAATGTCTTTTTGCACCATAGCTTCTATGGTTTTATAGAGGGGACATGAAGAAAAACTTGTTCACCCATAGGGCGGTGGGCATCTGGAATTCACTGCCTAAGCTGTGGTTGAGGCTGAAATGCTCAATTCATTTAAAAGGGTCCTGGATCTTCATCTGAAAAGCTGTAACCTGCAAGGCTACGGACCAGATGCTGGAAAGTGGGATTAAAATGAGCAGCTAGTTTCTTTTTTCTCTTTTTGGCCAGCACAGACATGATGAACTGAATGGCCTCTTTTTGCATCATAACTTTTCTATGGTTCTAGTGCAGAACTGGGAGAGTACTGCACTGTCAGAGGTGCCATCTTTCGGTTGAGATGTTAAACCGAGGCATCATCTGCCCTCTCAGGTGGACATTAAAGACCTGATAATACATTTGTACTTTGAAGAGCATGGGGAGTTCTTCCCAGTGCATGTCCTGTATTTATCTGTCAATTATCCGTCAACCACTGAGAAAACAGAGGATCTGGTTGTTTATCTCACTACTGTGTGTGGGATCTTGCTGTGCACAATTTAGCTGCCACTTTTCCTATGTTACGACGGTGACTATTTTTCAAAAGTAAAGTTGACTGTACAGCGCTTTGGAACATCATGAATTTGTGAAAGGTTTAACATCTCATTCGAAAGACAGTGCAGCACTCCCTCAGTGCTGCACTGGAGAGTCAGCCTGGTTTAAGTTCTCAGGTCTAAGGAGTGGGACTTGAACCCATGACTTTCTGACTCAGAGGTGAGAGAGCTAGATATAAAGTTAAGGTCTCACTTTCTGGGTAAATACAGCTGTCACACAGTAAGATGAAGGGGTTTAACCGACATCGCATCAAGGGAGGTAACTCTATGTGGTTTCTAACCCACCCTGTGTTTTAACAAGTCATTACAAGACTGCATTGTGCAAGAACCAAATAGTCAATACTGATTATTTTGAATTAAAAACAAGTTTTTTTTTAAAGAAAGACAATGTTTTCTTAACCTTAAATGATATTTTACGATCAATATGCAAGATATAAATCTGAGCTCAGTGTGAAAATTCTTTATGATTCTTGCTGTGATTACATTTAAGGATTAGTTTGATGTCCAGTCACCGGAAAATACTTTGTTTTCGATTGCCATCATCTTTTTGCGTATTTGGGGTGGGGCCCGGGTAACTATCAGTGGTAAAAGTCTAAGATGCCATCTGTAACTTAAACCAAAGGCTGGTATCAGATTGTCAAAGGGAACTGTCTGGAGTTAGAGGGATGGTCATTTCCAAATTCAAAACGATCTAAGTTGGAATGTAACCAGATCATTCCAGACCCATGGGATCTCTCTGCTGACTGATCGATTACCCAAACAGCCAAAAACACCCACAAATGTCTGATCGAAAAGTTGAAAAATCTCGAACTTGATTTAATTTTGTTCCAAATTACTGCAAACGGATCCGCCTCTCTCTCGTCATCTCCTTCGTCGTTGAACAGTTTAGGTTTGTGTACAGAGTTTTTTCCATTCACGCCCCAACATCCAATCAGATGTCGCTATGTTTGGGAGTCGGGGATTTCCAAAGTAAACTTCCATTATTTTCCTTTTTTTCTGATATGATCACGTTCACATCGTGAGCACACAGGCAAAATGGATAAAACATCAACACTTTCCTGTGAGCCACAATGTGTTAGTCGAGGTGAGACCTCAATGCAACACATAGATAACACGAATGTCTGGTTAAATTGCAAGGATTCCCAATCGCCACCATGAGACAACTTTCTTGGTTTACTTTAGCTGGTACAATTCTTGGCCCTGAGTCTGTAGGTTTCAGTTTATGTCAATGTTAACACTTGTGGTGATGGTGTGTTATAATTCATTCAGGGATTCCAAGTTGCTTTGGTAACATACACTTTTACATGCATGTTGTGGGCCAGAGCTATGGTTAGTGACAATGGAGGTTCTGATTTACTTTCTATCACTTGTGTGTGTGTTTATGTGTCTGTGTGGTGCCTGTCTATGTGTCTGTTTGTCTGTGTATGTGTGTCTATGTCTGTGTATGTGTGTGCGTGTGTGCCTGTATTGCTGTGTGTGTGGTTGTGTTTGTGTCTGTGCATGTCTGTTTGTCTGTATGTGTGTGTTTGTCTGTATGTGAGATTGGGTTCCTTGCAATTTAACCAGACATTTGTATTGTTTTTGTGTTGCATTGAGGTCTGTTTGTGTCTGTGTGTGTACGTGTCTGTGCATGTCTGTGTGTGTGTCTGTGTGTGTTTGTATGCATGTGTAAATGTGTTTATGTGTCTGTGATGCCTGTGTGTGTGTGTCTGTGTCTGTGTGTGTGCCTGTGTATAACTGTGTCTGTGTGTGTGTGCTGCAGTTGTCTGGCCTCTGCCTGAGCTGATCTATGTCGGGTCGATTCCATAATGAAATAAAGACCTTTGTTGGAAAAGGAAAGTATTGTGTGTGTGACTTCAACACATTCACCAAGAATTCGGACAGGGTGAGCAGAGACATCAATTCTCACTCTAGGTGGTGAGTTTACCAATTCCTGCGCTGAGAGAGATCAGAGTCTGTTTAGTGGCTTCATTATCCTTCTCCGGCCACTGGGGAATAATGAAGTAAAACTTTACCTTCAAGCCACAAGATACCGTCCTTCAACTCAACCGGTCTGAGTTCTTGGCACTTTTCCATCTCTTGAAAGATAAAAGATAGAAGAACAGTGAAAATGAATGGCTAGAAGAATTAAAATATACTATTTCATAATCGATAACACCTTCAATGTTATTAATTCAAACTATCTACCTGCATCTGTGCAGATCACCTCCTCAGGAATTACAGGTCCTGGAGTCACCTGGCTATGCATAGGGTTGATAAATCACCTGGTCCGGATAGCTTGCATCCCGGGTTGCTAAAGGAAGTGGCCGTGGAGATAGTGGAAGGGCTTGCCATAACTTTTCCAATCTTCCCTATATGTTGGGGATGTGCCAGAGGATTGAGGAGTGGCAGGTGTGGCCCCTTATCCAGGGCAGGGTGCAAGGACAGTCCTAGCAAGTACAGGCCAGATAATCTAACATCAGTGCTGGGGAAGGTTTTGGAAACCTTAATCAGGGAAGAGATCAACAGGAATTTGGAGTGGTTTGAGTTAATTAAGTAGCATGGATTTGTAAAAGGCAGATTGTACTTGACTAATTTAATTGAATTTTTCGATGAAGTAACAGAGAAGGTTGATTAGGGGAATGCACTGGATGTTGTTTATATGGATTTTAAGAAAGTGATTGACAAAGAACCACATAAAAGGCTGGTTAACAAAATTGAGCCTTATAGAATAGGAGGGCCATGTACAATTGGATAAAAAATTGGCTTAAGGACATAAAGCAGCGAGTTGCAGTAGATAGTTGTTTTATAAGACCACAGGGTGATAGAAAGTGATGTTCCCCAAGGGTCAGTGCTTGGACCACTACTCTATATATAAATAACTTGGATCTTGGAATACAGAGTAAAATTTCAAAATTTGTTGATGACACCAAACTTGGAGGAGCGGCAAAAAGCGAGGATGATACAAATTGCCAGTAACAGGACATACATAGGCTAGCAGGATGAGCAGATCCGTGGCAGGTGGTATTTTAAAGAGAGAAACATGAGGTGATGTGTTTTCGAAGAAGGGATGGGAAGAGGCAATATCGACTTATTGGCACAGTCCTGAAGAGTTTGCAGGAACAGAGGGGCCTGGAGGGTTCATGTGCATCAATCTTTGGTGGCAGGACACATCAAGAGACTGGTTAGCAAAGCATATGGGATCTTGGGCTTCATAAATAGAGGCATTGAGAACAAAAGCAGGGAAGTATGCTGAACCTATATAAAACTGTTGCTTTGCTCCAGTATCTGGTCTGCATAGTTTCAGAAGGATGTGAAAGCCCTTGACAGGTTGCAGAGTGGATTTACCAGAATGGTTCCGTGGATGTGGGGTTTTAGTTAAAAGGTTAGGTTGGAGAAGCTGGGATGGTTCTCCTTGGAGCAAAGGAGATTGAGGGGAACAAAAAAAAAATAAAAATACCTGGAAAAACTCAGCAGGTCTGGCAGAATCTGCAGAAAGGAACACAGTTGACGTTTCGAGTCCGTATGACTCTTCAACAGAACTAAGAAATTTGATCAATGTGCACAAAATTATGATAATCTAGACAGAGAAAAACTCTTCCCGTTGGCTGGTTGTTCAAGGACTAGGGAGACACAGATTTAAGATTTTGGGCAAGAGATGCGGGGGGGGGGCGCGATGTGAGGAAGAGTATTTTTTACACAGCAAGAGGTAATGACCTGGAACTTGCTGCAGATGAGGGTGGTGGAAAAGGAAACAATCAATGATTTCAAAAAGAAATTGGATGTGCATTTGAAGAAAATTAAATTGCAGGCGTCCTGGAACTGAGCGGGAGACTGGGACAGAATGGATTGCTCTGCGGTTAGCTGGAATGAACTGGATGGGCCGAATGGCCTCCTTCTGTCCAGGAATCACTTGCTGAGGGTCTAATAACCCCGTACAATAAGGTTTCTCTGCTCACTGATATATACGGCAAAGATCTGCTCGATCGTTGCCAAGATAACAGTAGTCACTGCATAATGAAAAGTGATTGCAGTAACTAGCTTTACCCACTTCAATGATGTGATGAGGTCTTTGGCAAATCCACGTGGTTAGTTTTACTTTTTTAGTTGTTGTGCCTAATTATTTGCCCGTTTGGACGTTAATCTTCTCCTCTGACTTGGTTTTCGTATACCCCTTGACCGCAGCGGACAGTGGGCGTGGATCCACAATGTAACAGGCTCTGAGGTTTTAAAAGTTGTTCTTCATGTGTGCTAATAAATGAATAAAATAAAGACTTGCTTTTATAGAGTGTCTTTCACAACCTCTGGATGACCCGAAGCACTTGACAGTCAATGATGTGCTTTTAAAGTGTAGTCACTGTTGTAATGTAGGAAATGTGGCTGCCAATTTGCGCACAGCAAGATCCCACAAATGGCAATGTGATCATGACCAGATAATCTGTTTAAGATGTTGATTGAGGGATAAAGATTGACCAGGACACCTGGGATAACTCTCCTGCTCTTCTTCAATAACACCATGTGATCTTTTAAATCACCCGAGAGGGCAGACGTGGTTTATCGTCTCATCCAAAAAACACACTTGCGGCAGCACAGCACTCCCTCAGCACTCCATCAGCACTGCACTGGAAGTTTCAGTATGGATCATGGGCTCAAGTCTCTAGAGTGAGGCTTGGACCTACCACCTTCTGACTCAGGGGTGGAGTGCTATTCAATGAGCCTTGGCCAATACCTGAAGGCCAAGGTTCATTGACCATGAGAGAACTCACACCTGAATCTGATTCCACTTGCTGTATTTTCATGTTAATTTCCCATTAAGCTTATCACAGAAACTTAAGTCTAGTACTTATCAGCGTTAGTGTCCTTTATATGCCATGACAAGTGAGAATGTGGAACTCGCTACCACAGGGAGAGTTGAAGTGAGTAGTATAGACGCTTTTAAGGGGAAACTAGATAAGCATATGAGAGAGAAGGGAATAGAGGGTTACAATGATAGATTTAGGTGAGAAAAGGTGGGAGGAGGTTCAATTGCAGTATAAACACCAGCATGGACTGGTTGGGCTGAATGGCCTGTTTCTGTGCCATCTATCCTAAGTAACAAACCTATGGAACTACTGTGATGAAAGTGGGCTACAGGTGCACCAACTATCTTGGGACATCTTGAACTTTTTAAGGAAGACCTAGGGTTTTTAAAGGAATACAAGTAAAGACATTGATCAAAAGATGGCTGATACAGTAAAGTGACCACATTCTGGAAAATTCCTCTGTGGTTTACACTAACAGATGTGCCCTGACAACATGGAACTTTGCACCCGAAGATGTGTCAATGCCCACTTCAAACAGAGAGGTTTTAATCTCCCGTGTTTGTGGAGACAATGGACTGTTTCCTACATCTCATCAGACATCTAAAAAAACCCATCTCCTGTTGATTTTTATCTCAGAATGTGTGTAAAAAAGTTCTGAGATGAAAGAAAAATGAACGGTAGATGCAAGACGTACCTATTTCCCCCTCCTGGGAACTCACAGAGAAAATGGCTTAAAAACTGGCTGAAGACCAGTAAGTGACAGTGACAGAAGCAAGAAGGAACACCCCTGCAGAGAAAGGCAGGTGATTTCTCTCTGTCTCTCTCTTTCTCTCTCGCTGAAAACAAGTGCCTTTAAGATAAACAGCAAGAAACAAGACAGTTTCCCAAGAACACCACTAAAAAGGCACGATCTCTATCTCTCTCTCGCTGGAGACAAGTGTTGTAACAGGGGGTCTTCCAGAACTTGATCAAACCAACAAGTGTCTCAAATAGACTACAAAAACCAACAAGGACAGCTCCAAAGTTCTACCGGAATCATCTAACTTTACAGCCACAATATACCACCATTTACACCACAGACAAGCCAAGGACATATTCAAGGACATATTTTCTTTGTAACTGTTATTTGGACTCTTCATTTTCTCATTTCTGATCTATGTGAGTAGTTGTCACGTCTTTTGTTATTTTTCCTCAGGGTTTTTTGGTAACTCATAAACTTACTCTTTCTTTGACTCAAGGAAACCTGGTTGGATTGGCTCCTTACTAGAAAGTAAACACATTTGAATAGGGAAAAGACATCCATGGGGAAAGAATTTTAAACAAACCTTTGTAGCGATCTGCCGAGAGGGGTTGAATAAAAAGGGGAGCCAGCTCATTCTTCCCATCCGGTCATAACACAACTGACTTCCAATCAACCTGGTGCCCAGAAAGTGAATAATTTTAAGTGTGGAGTCTCAATCCTTCAGGTTGTGAATTGTTTTAGGAGATTTTCAAAATGTCAAATAATTTTTTTTCCTGTACTTTTCTTTCCCTTTTATCCCTCTCACTTAATCCAATCCTTCTTTCTATCTCCTTATTCTCAATCTTCTAATCTCATTGGTTAAGCAGATAGACTGTCAGCCCTGTTGTCCATTGAGATCCTGTATGACCCTTGACCCTCGCTGTGCACATATGGGCTCACACTTGCAGCAATTTTTTAAAAAAATTCATTCTTGGGTTGTGAGCATCACTGGCAATGACAGCATTTGTTGATGATGGTGGTGAGTCATGTCATGGCCATGTGGTGTAAGCACACCAAAAGAACTATTAGGGAGGTAGTTCCAGGATTTTGACTCAGTGATAGTGAAGGAATGACAATATAGTTCTAAGTTAGGATGGGACATGGCTTGGAGGGGACCTTGCAGATGGTGGTGTTCATGATTCTGTTGCCCTTGTCCTTCTAGATGGTACAGGTCACTGGTTTGGAAAGTGTTGTTGAAGAAGTCTTGGTGAGTTGCTGCAGTGTAGATGGTACACACTGCTGCCAATGTGCATCAGCAGTGTTAAGTTAAGGCAAATGGAGAGTATTCCATCATACTCCTGACTTGTTCTTGTGGATGGTGGACAGGCTTTGGGGAGTCAGGTGGTGAGTTAATCACCGCAAGATTCCTAGCCTCTGACCTGCTCTTGTAGCCACAGTATTTATATGGCTAGTCCAGTTCAGTTTCTGGACAATCGTAACCCCCCGGATTTTGATAGTGGGTGTTTCGGTGATGGTAATGCCATTGAACATCCAGGGGTGATGGTTAGGCTCTCTCTTGTTGGAGATGGTCATTATCTGACACTTGAGTGGCACGAATGTTACTTGCCACTTGTCAGCCCAAGCCTGGATATTGTTCAGGTCTTGCTGCATTTGGTTATGGACTGCTTCAGTATCTGGGGAATCGTGAATGATGCTCAACATTGTGCAATCATCAACAAACATCCCCACTTCTCACCTTATGATGGAAGAAAGGTCATTGATGAAGCAGCTGAAGATGGTTAGGACTAGGACACTACCCTGAGGAAAAGCTGGGGTCCTGGCTAGTCCTGGAGCAGAGGTCATTAGTACTACAGTGGGGATGTTGTTCAGAGTTGAAACAGACATAAAAAGCTTGAAACCTGAAAATGCACAAACGACTCTAGTTAACAAGACACCTTGTGCTGCCGTGAGATCTGAGCCAACATAAATTCAACAATACACTGCAGCCAGTCACCAAGCAGATATAACTCACAGAACCCAAACAGAGCTCATCTTATTCAGGCTTGTTTAATGTATTTATAATTGTGTTGCAGCCTGGGATTTTCTTGCATTGTAAAATCCTTTTCTTTTACATCTGTTCTCTCTCCATCATTCTCTTCCGTGACACTTTAACCACAAAAGTAACACATGAGCCACATGGAGCTGCAAATGTGAGTTCAATTGTGGAGCAAAATCTGTGTGACTTCAGATAGAAGCAAAGGTCTCAGGGACGGAGGAGGAAGGTAACTCCAGGACTAATGCGGGTTGGACAATATTGAATCTGGTGGTACAGGACTTGAGTGTTGCTGAAGAAAGAGACACGTCTAATCTCTCAAGAAAACCAATACGAGTGTCTGATGAGTGCTAGACAAAAAGCTTAGACATGTCACTTTTTTCAGTGATAATGAACATATATCGTCCACCTGATATTCCCTTTGTGCTGAAACCAATGGTGTAAAATGAGTTTTTCATTCACAATCACTCACGATAGCAAATATTCCATGAAAGCAATATATTCGGCAAGTACACAGTTTTCGCTGGAATGGTCAGGGACTATCAGAGGATAGAGGCCCATCGGGGGCACCTTTCCATCCCCAGAGGTTGCACATTTTCACCATCGTCTGTTTTTCTGTAAGGTGCTGGCTATTGTGTCTAACTTTTGAGTGTTTTATAAATTATGTCCAATTTTACAGAAGCAGGTCACTCGGCCCAAATCACCTGTGTAAGTATTTATTTTTTATTCATTCACGGGATGTGTGCTTCGCTGGCTGGGCCAGCATTTATTGCCCATCCCTAGTTGCCCTGAGAAGGTGGTGATGAGCTGCCTTCTTGATAGCACTGTTGATGACCCTTCCCATTACTTTACTGATGATCGCAAGTAGACTGAAGGGGCGGAAATTTTCCTGCTTTTTGTGTACAGGACATACTTGGGCAATTTTCCACATAGCCGAGTAGATGCCAGTGTTGTAGCTGTACTGGAACAGCTTGGCTAGAGGTATGGCAAGTTCTGGAGCACAAGTCTATTGCTGGAATATTGTCAGGGCCCATAGCCTTTGCAGTATCCAGTGCCTTCAGCCTTTCCTTGATATCACATGGAGTGAATCGAATTGGCTGAAGACTGGCATCTGTGATGCTGGGGGCTTCTGGAGGAGGTGAAAATTGTAGAAAATGCATCAGCCTTATCTTTTGCACTGATGTGCTGGGCTCCTCCATCATTAAGGATGGGGATATTTGTGGAACCTCCTCCTCCAGTGAGTTGTTTAATTGTCCACCACCATTCACAACTGGGTGTGGTAGGACTGCAGAGATTAGATCTGATCCGTTGGTTGTGGGATTGCTTAGTTCTGTCTATCACTTGCTGCTTATGCTGTTTGGCATGCAGGTAGTCCTGTGTTATAGCTTCACCAGGTTGATACCTAATTTTTACATATGCCTGGTGCTGCTCCTGGCATGCTCTCCTGCACTCTTCATTTAACCAGGGTTGATCCCTTGGCTTGATAGCGTGGGGGATATGTCAGGCCATGAGGTTACAGATTGTGTTCGAGTACAATTCTGCTGCTGCTGATGGCCCACAGCACCTCATGGATGCCCAGTCTTGAGTTGCTAGATCTGTTTGAAATCCATCCCATTTAGCATGGTGGTAGTGCCACACAACACGATGGAAGGTATCCTCAATTTGAAGGCAGGACTTCATCTCCACAATGACTGTGCGGTGGTCACTCCTGCCGGTACTGTCATGGACAGATGCATCTGTGGCAGGCAGGTTGGTGAGGATGAGGTCAAGTATATTTTTCCTCTTGTTGGTTCCCTCACCACCTGCCGCTATGTCCTTTAGGACCCGCCCAGTAGTGGTGCTACCGAGCCACACTTGATGATGGGCAGTGAAGTCCCCCACCCAGAGTACATTCAGTGCCCTTACCACCTTCAGTGCTTCATCCAAGTGATATTCAACAGCAGTACGTGGTAATCAGCAGGAGGTTTCCTTGCCCATGTTTGACCTGATGCCCTGAGACTTCATAGGGTCCAGAGTCAATGTTGAGGATTCCCAGGGCAACTCCCTCCTGACTGGATACTACTGTGTTGCCCCCTCAGCTGGGTCTGTCTGTCCTGCCACTGGGACAGGACATACCCAGGGATGGTGATAGTGGTGTCTGGGACATTATCGGTAAGATATGATTCAGTGAGTGTGACTATGTCAGGCTGATGCTTGACTAGTCTGTGAGACAGCTCCCCCACTAGCCCCCAGATGTTAGTAAGGAGGACTTTTCAGTATCGACCAGAGTGAGATTGCCATTGTCGTTTCCAGTGTCTAGGTCGATGCCAGGTGGTCTGTCTTGTTTCATTTGTTTTTTGGTTTGATATAACTGAGGGGCAATTAAGAGTCAACCACATTGTTCTGGGTCTGGAGTCAGAAGGTTTCCTTCCCTAAAGGACATTAGTGAACCCCAGATGGGTTTTTATAACAATCGACAAAGGTTTCATGGTCATCATTAGACCTTTAATTCCAGATTTTTAAAAATTGAATTCAAATTCCACCATCAGCCATGGTGGGCTTTGAACAGTGTTACCCTGAGTCTCTGGATTATTAGTCCAATGAAAAAACCACTACACCATCACCTCTCCACCCCACCCCCTTACTTCATCTCATACTATCAGCATATTCCTGTACTCCTTTCTCCTTCATGTTTGTCCAGTTTCCCCTTAAGTTTATCAATACTGTTCACTTCAAATATTTCCTGTGATAGCGAGTTCCACATTCTCCCCACTCTCTGGGTAAAGACGTTTCTCCTGAATTTCTGATTGGATTTATTAATGACTATTGAATATTTTCTGTGTTGAGCTTTTTTTTGCACTTTCCCCAAAGCTACTGCATTTTTTTTGTAATACGGAGAGCAGGACTGCTCTGGGTACTCCAAGGTTCCACACAAGTTTAACATACTGTCTCTGATTTTCAATTCTATCGTCCAGAAATGAAACTTCAGACCATTTCTTAGAGAAAAATCACCTACCTCAATCTGATGAATATTCCACGCTCTGCACTGCGCACTTCCAGGTACAGCACTTACAATGCCTGTCCGCCTCAAGTGACAGTCTAGTTTTTATAAGCCACCCACCACAGTTGTGGCTGATTCATTTCCTTTCTATGACGTATTTTTATTGATTCCTTTTTCCTACACAGATTTTGTTTCTTATTAATTCCAGTTGCCTTTGAGAAGGTGGTGGTCTTCTTGAATCGCTGCAGTCCCTGTGTTGCAGGTACACCCACAGCGCTGTTAGGAAGGGAGTTCCAGGATTTTGACCCAGCGACAGTGAAATTGGGTGGCAAAGACCTCATCAGACTTTCAACTCTTGATTGCTTGTTTTCTCAAGTGAAGTAGACACATCCGCTTATCACAGAATCTTAACAGCAGGAGGAGGACATTCAGCCCATTGTGTTTGCACTGGCTCTCCAAATGAGCATCATGACCTAGTGCCATTGTCCTGCCTTTTCCCTGTACCCCTGCACATTGTTTCTATTCAAATAATCATCTAATGCCCTCTTAAATGCCTCGATTGAACCTGCCACCACCACACTTCCAGGCAGCACATTCCAGACCTGAACCACTCGCTGTGTGTAAAAGTTTTTTCTCATGTTGCATTTGCTTCTTTTGCAAATCACTTTAAATCTGTGCCTTCTCATTCTTGATCCTTTTACGAGTGGGAACAGCTTCTCCCTATCTACTCTGTCCAGCTCCCTCATGATTTTGAACATCTCTATCAAATCTTCTCTTAGCCTTCTTCTCTCCAAGGAGAACAGTTCCAATCTCTCCAATCTACCCTCACAGCTGAAGTATCTCATCCCTGGAACCATTCTTGTAAACCTCTTCTGCATTCTCTCTAATGTGTTCACATCCTTCCTATAATATGGTGGCCAGAAATGTACACAATATTCCAGCTGAGGTCTAACGAGTGTCTTATATAAATTCAGCGTAACCTCCCTGCTCTTATACTCTATGCCCCTATTAATAAAGCCCAGGTTACTATATGCTTTATTAACTGCTCTCTCCACCTGTCCTGCCACCTTCAATGATCAATGCACATATACATCCAGGTTTTTCTGCTCCAGCATTCCCTTCAAAATGTCACCCCTTATTTTATATTGTCTGTCCATGTTCTTCCTACCAAATTGAATCACCTCACACTTCTCTGCATTGAACTTCATCTGCCACCTATCTGCCCATTCCACCAACTTATCTATGTCCTTTTGAAGCTCTACACTGTCCTCCTCGCAGTTCACAACACTCCCAAGCTTTGTATCATCTGAAAACTTTGAAATTGTCCCCTCCACATCAAGATCTAGATCATTAATATATATCAGGAAAAGCAAGGGTCCCAATACCGACCCCTGGGGAACTCCACTACAAACCTCGCTCCAGACCGAAAAACATCCATTGACCATTACTCTCTGCTTCCTATTTTTCAGCCAATTTTGTATCCATTGTTGCTACTGTCCCTTTTATTCCATGCGCAATAACTTTTCCCACAAGTCTGTTGACGGCACTAAATTCCCCGTATTCCTGGCGTTTCACAGTTAAATCCGAGTATAGGAAATTAAAAAATATTACACTTTTCTAATTTACTCACCAGTTCCTACTTACCAAGGTCACTACTCTTCTTTTAGTGAAGGCAGAGAAGGAGCACCTCTGCCCTCAGTAACCAAACTCCAGCTGAAGCACTCAGCTGCAGCCAAATGCCCCGGTATCTATCTCGCTGGTTTGCTTCACCACTTTAAACAAAATTTCCATTGAGTTCTGCAATCCCGGTTGGCCAGCGAGTGAAAGTGTTGTTATTGCACCAAGTGAATTAGCTCATTCCGATCGGAATGTTTTCCCAGCCAGGCTTGGGGGGGTGGGGGCGGAATCAGGAGAACCGGAAATACTGAAAATTTGAAAAGACGGCTGGAAATTCTGGAACAGCACCGACAGGTCCCCAAGCTGCCTCTGAGGCCTATTTCTTGGCTTTGTTCTATTGAATAATTCCAACTAGAATTCATAGAATCATACATCACAAGAGGAGGCCATTCAGCCCTGTCATGCCTGTGCCGGCTCTTTTTGCAAGAGTTATCCAATTAGTTCTGCTCCCACCCCATTCCAACCCTTTCCCCATTGACCCTGCAAATATTTCCCCTTCAAGGATTTATCCAATTCCTTTTTGAAAGTTACTGTTGAATCTGTTTTCACCCTTCCGACCCCTTTCAGGCAGCACATTCCAGATCACAACAACTCATTGTGTAAACTTCCTGCCTCCCAGTTTGGCTCTCAGTGCCCAACAGTTAATTCTTTCTAACTATGAGCACTAACCTTGTCACAGACACATTGATAATCCTGGAGTTTGTCCTCAATTCCCTTGAAGCAGCAGCTGCTCAAAGGTTTCGCACGACTTTATGTCCAGCTCCACCCTCCAATTGGCCATAGTCTCCCCCTTCACCTCTCCCTCCCCCCCGCTGGTGACGAAAGCAGTGGTAGAAGCCACGTGCCAATGGTAGGTGAGTCAGCGCCCAGGAATCCTTCTTCTCACCCAGCTCTCCCATGAATAGCCTGAGTGCCATCTGCTGGAGAGCTGTGGAATGACATGGTCCCAGTTTAATTCCAATCAAGAGCTGAATTATTTGGGCTTTCCTTTCACTCATTCCTGTGATGTGAGTGCCACTGGAAAGACCAGCTTTTGTTGCCCGTCCCTAATGGACCTTGAAAAAATGTTGGTGAGCTGCCTCCTGCAGGCCGTGTGGCGTAGGTACACCCAGTGTGCTGTTAGGAAGGGAGTGAAGGAACGGCGATGTAGTTCCAATTCAGGATGGAATGAGGGATGAGGGGCTTATCCTATGAAGAAAAGTTGAACAGGTTAGGCTTGTACCCATTGGAGTTTAGAAGAATGAGAGGTGATCTTATTGAAATGTACGAGATCCTGAGGGGATTTGATAGGTTGGATACTGGGAGGATGTTTCCAAATGTGGGAAAGGCTAGAACCAGGGGGCACAGTTTAAGAATAAGAGGTCTCCCTTTTAAGACGGAGGTGAGAGAAATTTTTTCTCTCAGAGGCTGGTTAGTCTGTGGAATTCTCTTCCTCAGAAGGCAGTGGAGGCTGGGTCATTGACTTTATTCAAGGCTGAGTTAGGCAGGTTTTTGGCAGATATGAGAGTCGAGGGTTATGGGGGGCAGACAGGAAAGTGGAGTTGAGACCAAACCAGATCAGCCATGATCTTAATGAACGATGGAGCAGCCTCGAAGGGCTGAATGGCCTAATCCTGCTTCTAAGTTCCATGTTCCTCTGTGTGTAGCTTGGGGAGGAACCTGCAGGTGGTGATATTGTATCTACAAGAATGGGAACCACAGGAAGCAGCTTAAGCACACGTCTAACCCCAGCCTGCCCCATACTCCCACTTAAACACAATCTATTATTTTCAGTGTCAGTCAGGTAGCCAGTGGGAGTGGAGTATTGAGGACCACTCCCCCAATAACTGGAGGCTGGCAGATTCTCTGGCAGCCAAGTGGGGGAAGACCAGCTCATGCAATGTGCCTGTTGCTGGCACACATACCTGTCAGCTCCGTGTGTGGCAGCAATGTGGGCACTCTGCCCTTAGCTCAGCTGTGGCACAGTTTGTAGCACTCCCACCTCCTGTATCAGAAAGTGGCGGGTTCAATACCCACTCCAAGGACCTGAGCACAAAATCCAAGCTGACGCTCCCAGTGTAGGAATGAGGGAGTACCACACTGTCAGAGATGCCAAATTTTGGAGAGGAGCCACAGCCCCTTCTGCTCTCTTAGGTAGACACAAAATATCCCATGGCACTATTTCAAAGAAGAGCAGTGGAATTCTCCTCAGTGTCCTGGCCAATATTTATCACTCAATCAGCATCACTCAAACTGATTATTTGGTCATCAACACATTGCTGTTTGTGAGATCTCGCAGTGCGCAAGATCCATCACTGAATTCCCCACTATCAACATCCTGGGCGTTACCATTGACCAGAAACTGAACTGGACTAGCCATATAAATACTGTGGCTACAACAGCAGGTCAGAGGCTGGGAATCCTGCAATGAGTAACTCACCTCCTGACTCCCCAAAGCCTGTCCACCATCTACAAGGCACAAGTCAGGAGTGTGATGGAATACTCTCCACTCGCCTGGATGAGTGCAGCTTCAACAACACTCAAGAAGCTGGACACCATCCAAGACAAAGCAGCCCACTTGACTGGCACCCCATCCACAAACATTCACTCCCTCCACCTCTGACACCCAGTGGCAACAGCGTGTACCATTGACAAGATGAAGTGAAGCAGCTCACCAAGGCTCCTTTGACAGCATCTTCCAAATCTGCAACATCTACCACCCAGAATGACAAGGGCAGCAGATAGCTGGGAACACCACCACTTGGAAGTTCCCCTCCAAGCCACTCACCATCCTGACTTGGAAATATATCATTGTTCCTTCACTGTAGCTGGGTCAAAATCCTGGAACTCCCTCTCTAATAGCACTGTGGGTGTACCTACACCACAGGGACTGCAGCGGTTCAAGAAGGCAGCTCACCATCACCACCTTCTCAAGGGCAATTAGGGATGGGCAATAAATGCTGGCCCATCCAACAACACTCACTTTCCAAGAACAAATTAAAAAGGGGCCAAGGCAAGACCCTCATGGATTCCAGAGGTAACAGTACAGGAATGGAAAGGGAAGACATTGAAGGAGATTCTCTGGCTACAATTCAATTGATAAGATTGGAACAAGATGAGGACAGTCCCACCCAGCTGGATGAGAGGCTTTGGAGATGTTGTGGCCAACTGTGCCAAAGGCTGCAGATAAGTCGAGAAGGAGAGGGATAGTTTACCAAGGTCGCTGTCACATAGGATGTCATTTGGTCCAGATGTGGTGAGAGGATGGAAAGGGCAGGGCTGGCATCTACCAATTCAGGATGAGCTCGTGGGTGAAGCAAGTTTCCTGTTTCAAGTTCTTACTGCATGTAACCACCAGAGGGCTCCCCACTCCACATTAAGGTGAGCACGATACTGGGGATTCTTGCACATAGTCCGAGCATTTTGACAGGTGACAGTTCTGGGATTCACCTCCTGTCTCTGCATTGGCTCCAGGTCTGGCGTATCCACCAGCAGAGATTCCCAGTTGATGAGGCCGTTTGAATTAACTGTGGCAATTAAAGTGCATTGTGAGTATGAAACCTGGAATCAGGTGGTCTGCACCGCACTCTGCAGGGGATTCCAGGGGTCTTGTTGGGCTCGACACTGGGGGACATTTCCTGATCGAACAGATAGATTGCACAGACTAGACTTGAATTCCCTCGAGTATAGAAGATTAAAGGGTGATCTAATTCAGGTGTTTAAGATGATTAAAGGATTTGATAGGGTAGATAGAGAGAAACTATCACCTTTGGCTGGAGGGGTCCAGAACAAGGGAGCAGAAGCTTAAAATTAGAGTCAGGTCATTTTCAGGAATGATGTCAGGAAGACTTATTCACACAAGGGGTCACGGAAATCTGGAATTCTCTCCCCCAAAAAGATGTTGAGGCTGGGTGGGGGAGGGGTTGGGGGAGGGGGGTGGTGGTGAGTTGAAAATTTAAAAACTGAGATTGATGGATTTTTGTTAAGTAAGGGTGTTAACGGTCACAGGATCAAGGGACGGAATTGTCCCGGATTCACACTAATTGTGGTAGCGAGCGTGACAAAAATTCGTTTCACCCGCCAGCCATGATGGCGAGTTTTCCAGCGTATCTCCCCCTTCCCATTGTGTCCCATTTCATTAAAGCACATCCACGGGAAACGCTCCAGATCGCTGCTCAGTGAGCTCAGATTTTCCCGCCACACTCTGACCTCAGCGCTTCCTCACTCCAGATGCCATACTTAAAACGCACCAGAGCCAGTGCGGGAAGAGGATGAATTCTCTCATCCGTTCCACAGGGTAAGTCAACCACCCCATCACTCTCAACTCACACACTCACAAACCCATCACACATCCACAGGGATCTCACACCTCAAGGGACAACACTAGCTCTCACACGCACCCTCACATCTCCATCAGGCTCATATCCTCTGGAACTTGCATCCTGATCCTGTCCAAGGCTCCGCTCACCACACAAACATTCCACACAGTGCCATGTGTCCTGTTCACACTCCCTCCATCTGTTTTTATGCAGGAGAAGTTGGCTCACAACAGCAGGGAGAGGCCCCAGACCAGGGCTGGAGTGGCCCACATTAGGCCCCTCACTCACTTTGAGGAGTGAGCCATCGCGCTGACTGGTCAGGATGCAGATCGTACCTGTGGCAATGGGGGGGTCAGCAGTGATCACCCATGTGAGGATCCTACACCACATCATCCCTCTCTCAACCCAACTGTGAGTGCTCTCTCTTCTACATCCCAGGGTACTGAAGCTGGTGGCCATGGAAATAGTGGATGCGCTGGTTATCATCTTTCAAAATTCTGTAGATTCTGGAACAGTCCCAGCAGATTGGAGGGTGGCAAATGTAATCCCACTATTTAAAAAAGGAGGGTGGGAGGGAGAAGGCAGGAAATTACAGACTGGTTAGCCTAACATCAGTAGGAGGGAAAATGCTAGAGTCTATTGTAAAGGATGTGATAACAGGGACACTTAGAAAATATCAACAGGATTAGACAAAGTCAAGATGGGTTTGTGAAAGGTAAATCATGTTTAACAAACCGACTGGAGGTTTTTGAGGATGTAACTAGCAGAATAGATAAGGGAGAATCAGTGGATGTGATGTATTTGGATTTTCAGAAAGCTTTTGATAAAGTCCCACATAAGAGGTTAGTGTCTAAATTAAAGCACATGGGATTGGAGGTAATATATTGGCATGGATTGAGAATTGGTTAGCAGACAGGAAACAGAGAGTAGGAATAAATGGGTCTTTTTTGGAATGGCAGGTGGTGACCAGTGGGGTACTGCAGAGATCAGTGCCTGGGCCCCAGCTATTCACAATATATACCAATGATTTAGATGAGGGAACCAAATGTAATATTTCCAAGTTTGCTGATGACATGAAACTTGGTGGAATGTGATCGGTGAGGAGGGTGTTAAGAGTCTTCAAGGTGATTTAGAAAAGTTGAGTGAGTGGGCAAATATATGACAGATGCAGTATAATGTGGATAAATGTGAAGTTATCCACTTTGGTAGGAAAAACAGAATAGCAGAGTGTTATTTAAATGGTGATGGAATGGGAAATGTTGATGTACAAAGGGACCTGGGTGCCCTTGTACACCAATCACTGAAAGCAAGTATGCAGGTGCAGCAAGTAGTTAAAAGGCAAATGGTATGTTGGCCTTCATTGCGAGACGACTCAAGTACAGGAGCAAGGATATCTTACTGCAGCTATACAGGGCCTTGGAGAGACAGCACCCGGAGTATTGTGTGCAGTTTTGGTCTCCTTACTTAAGAAAGGATATACTTGCCATAGAGGGAGTGCAGCGAAGGATCACCAGACTGACTCCTGGGATGGCAGGGTTGGCATATGAGGAGAGATTGGGCCGACTAAGCTGGGGGTCTAGAACAAGGGGTCACAGTCTCAGGATATGGGGTAGGCCATTTAGGACTGAGATGAGGAGAAATTTCTTCACTCAGAGGGTGGTGAGCCTGTCGAATTCACCACCACAGAAAGGCTGTGAAGGCCGAGCCACCGAATATATTTAAGAAGGAAATAGATTTCTGGACTCCAGCTTCCAGAAGACCTGGCACAGTGCTTACCCACACCCTCCACCAGTGCAGAGACACACAGCTCGTTGGGATCTAGAGCAGGCTCGGGTTCACAATCTGGTGGTCACCACATGGACACATGTCCACAATAGGCAGTATCCGGCTCAGACGAGCTCCCCGGCTCTCGGAGGACTGCTGGGGAAGAGAATCTGTGAGGTCCGAGTCAGATGACGAGCCACTGGATTCAGCCTCCAAGTCATGGTGGAGAGTCAGCAGAAGGCGGGGGAACATCACACAGAGCTATTGGAACATCACATAGAGCTATTGGAACATCACACAGAGCTGTTGGAACATCACACAGAGCTATTGGAACATCACACAGATCTGTTGGAACATCACACAGAGCTACTGGAACATCACACAGAGCTGTTGGAACATCACACAGAGCTGTTGGAACATCACACAGAGCTATTGGGAACATCACACAGAGCTATTGGAACATCACACAGAGCTATTGGAACATCGCACAGAGCTAGTGGAACATCACACAGAGCTAGTGGAACATCACACAGAGCTGTTGAAACATCACACAGAGCTATTGGAACATCACACAGAGCTATTGGAACATCACACAGAGCTACTGGAACATCACACAGAGCTGTTGGAACATCACACAGAGCTATTGGAACATCACACAGAGCTGTTGGAACATCACACAGAGCTATTGGAACATCACACAGAGCTGTTGGAACATCACACAGAGCTATTGGAACATCACACAGAGCTGTTGAAACATCACACAGAGCTGTTGGAACATCACACAGAGCTATTGGAACATCACACAGAGCTATTGGAACATCACACAGAGCTGGTGGAACATCACACAGAGCTAGTGGAACATCACACAGAGCTGTTGAAACATCACACAGAGCTATTGGAACATCACACAGAGCTGTTGGAACATCACACAGAGCTATTGGAACATCACACAGAGCTGTTGAAACATCACACAGAGCTGTTGGAACATCACACAGAGCTATTGGAACATCGCACAGAGCTATTGGAACATCACACAGAGCTAGTGGAACATCACACAGAGCTAGTGGAACATCACACAGAGCTGTTGAAACATCACACAGAGCTATTGGAACATCACACAGAGCTATTGGAACATCACACAGAGCTAGTGGAACATCACACAGAGCTAGTGGAACATCACACAGAGCTGTTGAAACATCACACAGAGCTATTGGAACATCACACAGAGCTATTGGAACATCACACAGAGCTGTTGGAACATCACACAGAGCTATTGGAACATCACACAGAGCTGTTGGAACATCACACAGAGCTGTTGGAACATCACACAGAGCTATTGGAACATCACACAGAGCTGTTGAAACATCACACAGAGCTATTGGAACATCACACAGAGCTATTGGAACATCACACAGAGCTGTTGGAACATCACACAGAGCTATTGGAACATCACACAGAGCTGTTGGAACATCACACAGAGCTAGTGGAACATCACACAGAGCTGTTGAAATATAACACAGAGCTGTTGGAACATCACACAGAGCTATTGGAACATCACACAGAGCTGTTGAAACATCACACAGAGCTATTGGAACATCACACAGAGCTATTGGAACATCACACAGAGCTGTTGGAACATCACACAGAGCTATTGGAACAGCACACAGAGCTATTGGAACATCACACAGAGCTATTGGAACATCACACAGAGCTGTTGGAACATCACACAGAGCTATTGGAACATCACACAGAGCTATTGGAACATCACACAGAGCTATTGGAACATCACACAGAGCTGTTGGAACATCACACAGAGCTATTGGAACATCACACAGAGCTATTGGAACATCACACAGAGCTATTGGAACATCACACAGAGCTGCTGGAAGCCCTCCACAGAGTGGCCCGAAAGTCAGAGGATTGTGTCTGCCTTCTCGCTGATGAAGTGGTGCCCACATGTACATGTATGGAGGTCTCCATGGGGAAGATGGTGGAGACCCTGGTCTAGCAGGATGCAGAGATGCACACGGACCTGCACTCCTTTGCGGTAGCCATGGGTGAGTTCCTGCTCGACGTTCCTCCAGGTGCTCCTTCCTCTCAAGGAATCAGGCCGGGGCCCTTGGATATCCGAAGGGAGGAGGAGTGGCAGTTGGACACCTCTGGGTCATTCATTCAGGAATCTCAGAGGCTGTCCACTCCCTCCAAGTCCCTTTTGCCTGTGACCCCCCTCAACCTCACCCTCTGTCACCGCAGAGGGAGTAGTTGGCCCACAGGAGGACAGCCAAAGCAAGTTGGGGCCCTCAAGGCCTCGGCTCTCCAGAGTACACGCACCAAAGTCATCAGAGGCAACAGAGCCAACCATTGCACAGGCTGTCCCACCCCTGCTGCAGATGTCAGGGCAGCACCTAGAAGAAGTGGAAGGCTAGAAAAGTTAAGAATTTCTGATCACAAATGGTTGCACAGGTGAACAGAATTTGTCACTTTATTATCTGAAAACATATTCACTTACACTGAATAATGTGTGATATTGTCTTTCAGCTTCATTGACAGACTTTTCAAATTGCCCCGCAGCATTACCCCCCACCCCCCTCACTTGCACATAGCTGGAGCACGTGTGATTTTGGAGAAAGAAGTGTGTGTGTTTGTGTGTGTGTGTTTGTGTGTGTGTGTGTGTGTCAGGGGCTTTCAGAGCCTCATCTAAGCACTTTCCCAGGCACGCAGACTCTTCATCCATCACACTCATCTTACTGTCTTGAGCATTTTTAATGTTGCCTCCTGGGGTTCTCTTCCAGTTCTCTATCTGAGCCGACCTGTATCTCCTCCCACCCACTGATCACACTCCCATGCAGTACCTGTGCTTATCCAACATGAGGCTCTGCTCGCTTTCCATTTTGACAACCATGGTTGGAGTGAAATTTTGAATCAGTTCCCCTGTCCTTTCCCACCAGAGTCACCCACGTTCTTTCCCCTATCACTGTTGACCTTCCTGGCATCACCTTCCACCTCCCCATTGTCACCTACCACCCCGAACCCTTGTCTTCCCAGGATGTCCAGGTGAGCGTGCACGTTCCCTACCTACCTGAGAATTCCACACTCATCCACATTAACTTCCCCGACCTCCTACTTCCCACCTTCAGAGTCCGTGTTTGCCTCTGAGTCCCTACCAACGACCCTCAGCATTCCTTCTCCCATTACCGACACAACCTCATCCTCCCATCCTACCACCTCATACTGCCCTCTCTCACACTCACCATTCCCTCCTACCCTGCCCACCCTCAGTTTGCTCCCCCAGGAGACAGCCATTGACTCCACAGACCCCTGCCTTGCATATTCACCTGGACATTCCCCATCATTACTCCCTCCTCCATCCTTACTCTCTCCTTCCCCCGGACAGCTCCTCCTTCTGAGCTCCCTCCTTTACACCTTCCTCCATCCTTATGCATAACTCCCCACTTACTGCATTTTCCCCGGTTACACCCTCCTCCCCTGTACTTCTCCTCCCCCCTCCCAACCTCAGTCCCCCAATATATTTGGCATACCCCCCCACCTACCCAACCTCACCAACACCCTCTCCCCCCGACCAGACACCTTTGTCCTGCCCTTCCCAACCTCACCGCCCCCCCCACCCCCCCCACTCACATCTGGATCTTCCACTCCTGTCTCCTCGCTGATCATCCATAGCAGCCCATGGCCAGGCCCGAGACAGTGATGGAGACCTCCCACTGCTGAGAGCACCATGCGCATGAGAATCCACGCAGCACGTGATGCACTTGTTCCTCCAGGGTCTGGTAGCTGTAGGGGTCCAGCATCTTCTGCTCCACTGATGTCCACAATCTGAACAAGGCCCTAAAGGTAAAGTCCCAACTTTTGCACATCTGGCTTGTCCAGACGTGTTCCAGATGTGTTTTACCGCTGGCGTAATGGTAAATTGGGCATGGCGGCATGATTCCGCACTAGCTTTACTTTGCATTCCATGAGTGGGATGCAACTTGGGTTCACACCAGCCTCCAGCAGGATTGGCATTCCCACCATGGCAGAGACCATCGGATGATCCAGCTGTGTTTTCACACGAGTATGAAACTGATTTCTGCCCCTTACACTGAAATCCACCCCCGCCCCCCCCCCCAACCACCCGCCACGGATCGGACAATTCTGCCCAAGGTACAGATCAACCAGGGTCTAATTAAATGGCAGCACTGCAGGTGTTCCTCAGGGTCGTGTCCTCGGCCCAACCATCTTCAGCTGCTTCATCAATGACCTTCCTTCCATCATAAGGTCAGAAGTGGGGATGTTCGCTAATGATTGCACAATATTCAGCACCATTCGCTACTCTTCATATTCTGAAGCAGTCCATGTCCAAGTGCAGCAAGACCTGGACAATATCCAGGCTTGGGCTGACAAGTGGCAAGTAACATTCACACCACACAAGTGCCAGGCAATGACCATCTCCAACAAGTGAGAATTTACCCACCGTCCCTTAACATTCAATGGTATTACAATCGTTGAATCCCCCATTATCAACATCCTAGAGGTTACCATTGACCAAAAACTGAACTGGTCAAATCATATAAATACTGTGGCTACAAGAGCAGGTCAGAGGCTAGGAATCTTGCAGTGAGTAACTCACCTCCTGACTCCCCAAAGCCTGTCCACCATCTACAAGGCGCAAGTCAGGAGTATGATGGAATATTTTCCACTTGCCTGGATGAGTGCAGCTCCAACAACACTCAAGAAGTTTGACACTTTCCAGGACAAAGCAGCCACTTGATCAGCACCCTATCCACCCCCTTGAATGTTCACTCCCTCCACCACCGATGCACAGTGGCAACAGTGTGTACCATCTACAAGATACACTGCAGCAAAGGAGTCAAGTCTCCCTCAACCACCTAAAAGGACAAGGGCAGCAGATATATGGGAACACCACCACCTGCAAGTTCCCCTCCAGGCCGTACACCATCTTGTCTTGGAACTGCAGCAGTCTAAGAAGGCAGCTCACCACCACCTTCCTAAGGGCAATTAGGGATGGGCAATAAATGCTGGCCCAGCCAGCGAAGCTCACATCCCATGAACGAATGAAAAAAAAAGAACAGACTGAGGGGCTACATAGCCTCCTCTTGTTTCTATGTTCCTATTAATACCATGTTAAGATAGTGCCGTTGAAAAATTATATGAGGGGTTTTGATGGAGTAAATAAGGAGAAGCTTTCAGTGGCAGGAGGGTCAGTAATCAGATAGGCACAGAGTTAAGGTGATTGGCAAAATGTGAGATGAGCAAATAAATTTTTATAAATTGTTGTGGTCTGGAAGGGTCATCTTCTCCTCTACTCCCACTTCAGTCTCATTGAGACATGGAACGCCCTACAAGAAGGGGTGGAAAATGATTGTGTGTGTTTGTGTGTGTGTGTGTGAGAAAGAAAGAATTAGGACAGTTATACGGGAAAGGACTTGCAAAGTTTCTGTCAAAGACCTGTTTCACAGGGTGATCCACATGAGGATTTGAGTTAATTGGCAGGCAGTGGACAGCAGCACATGGTGGACAGTCCAGTGTTAGAGTTCAGTCATTCACTGAAACAACAGCAACAGCTGCTGCACTTGTCAGTCTGGCTAATAAGTAATAACATTAAAGGAGCAGTATGACTGCAGGAACTATTGGAAGGGACACCACCAAAATAGAGAAAAAAATAAAGAAAGACTTGTATTTATCTTGTGCCTCATTGTGTCTCTCAGTAATAAATCACATACCTTGAATTGGACTGACATGAAACAACTGCTGTTACTGAAGGAGACTGATGAATGTGTAATCTGAGCTGAGAGGATGACTCTCTTGCCTCTCTACAATGGGTAGATTGTATCACTGAGCAGGGGGTTTGCAGGTTTAATCTGTGTTGTGTGTTGACCTCAGCTGTAGCAGTGATTGGGGGAAGGAGTGAGGAGGGAAGGGCTCCAATTGCCCTCAGCACCCTGGAGTAAGGAGAAAAAAGTTCAGCCAGGATTCCTGCTGCTGATTACTGTCTGGTGATGCCTTCTAGCTTGGCAGTGATGCACCACATGCTATGATAGCTTGCTAACACTCACATGATCTACTCTCATAAATATGTGTATCAGATTAAACTGAGGAGGAGGATGGGTGAAAAACTGGCCCAAAAAATGGTAAATATTGACAACATAATTATTTACAATGGAGCCTCTTAAATTACCCCATTTATTTTCATTAAAAAACACCCAGTTTACTGCATTTAACCTCCTCTCAGATATCCAGCGCGGGGAGATGTGTGACAATCTCTACTCGTTGCCTGATTCTCTCACCCTTTCCTTCTTAAAGGATACAACTGATATAAGGACATTTCCCTATGCACCCCCAGATGAAATTTCTGTTTTATCAAAGATGGCATGTTCTCATGAAGAAATATTTACAAAATCACAGCAAAGTGTGTCACCTGCCCCCACACTCACCACTGGCCACTCAACACGTGCATCCTCATGGTGCTTCACTTTCCTGAGCCAATTGGAAAACGACATTTATCTGATTGGATGATTCCTGATGTGAGTCAAAGAGACACAATTCCTCATTACAGACATTTATACAACTCATAAACAAAATGGTTCCCTTAAAAATGAAGAAAAGAATATTTTTATTAACGCCTTTATTATGTTTCTCCGGGGTATTAATGACAGCAGTGTCTCAGAGATTCATCTTGAACTCCTGGACATGCCAGGACAATGCTGGAGAGTCAATGATCCTCTGAGGACCTAACATAGGTCCTGGCTACTTTGGGGAGGCATGTGGTGGGGAGGGGGCTGGGGGGGAGGGGGGGGGGGGTGTGGGGGTGTCGGTGGTGGTGGTGTTGCTGAAGAACTGTACACCAGCCCAAGTTAACATCTATAAGGAGATAGGAAGAAAACTGCAGGAGAGGGATAGAGGGAATATTTTTGTGTTGTTTATCTTTTTTTTCCCTCTCTATACAGACATTGTGTGAGGGATGCTAATGATGGTTCATGCCATAATATTATTATGGGGCAGCTCTCTCAAATTATCTAGCTGGTACAGGGATTAAACCCATGCTTTTGGTGTTATTCTGCACCATACTGCTGCCATCTAGCCATCACCGTTTACATTTTAAGGCTTTTATAAATAGCTCAGTGCAGAACTGCCCAAAACCAGGAGCAACCCCATTGTCTAGTCTCAGCCCCATTGTCTAGTGCCAGCCCCATTGTCTAGTCCCAGCCCCATTGTCTAGTCCCAACCCCATTGTCTAGTCCCAGCCCCATTGTCTAATCCCAACCCCATTGTCTAGTCCCAACCCCATTGTCTCGTCCCAACCCTATTGTCTAGTCCCAGCCCCACTGTCTAATCCCAACCCCATTGTCTAGTCCCAACCCCATTGTCTAGTCCCAACTCCATTGTCTAGTCCCAACCCCATTGTCTAGTCCCAACCCCATTGTCTAGTCCCAACTCCATTGTCTAGTCCCAACCCCATTGTCTAGTCCCAACCCCATTGTCTAGTCCCAACCCTATTGTCTAGTCCCATCCCCATTGTCTAGTCCCAGCCCCATGTCTGCTTTGTTGAAGGGTGCATCTTAGGCTGGGCTGAATAAATATAGGCTCCACCAATATCCTTATCTTCAATGGTGGGGCTTTTCAGCACATCAGAGCAAAAGTCAAGGCAACAATCTTCAGCCAGAAGTGCCGAGCGGATGATCCATTTCGGCCTCCGGAGGTCCCCAGCATCACAAATGCCAGTCTTCAGCCAATACAATTCACTCCGGCTGATATCAAGAAATGGCTGAAGGCACCGGATATATCAAAGGCTATGGGTCCTGACAATATCCCAGCATTGGTATTGAAGACTTGTGCTCCAGAACATGCCGCGCCCCTAGCCAAGCTGTTCCAGAACAACTACAATGCTGGCATGCTAATAATGGTGAAAATGTGGAAAATTGCCCAGGTATGTCCTGTACGCAAAAAGCAGGACAAATCCAACCCGGCCAATTACCGGCCAGTAAGTCTACTCTTGATTATCAGCAAATTGAAGGAAGGGGCCATGAACAGTGCTATCAAGCGAATTTACTCAGCAATAACCTGCTTACTGACACTCAATTTGTGTTTGCCAGGGCCACTCAGCTCCTGACCTCATTACAGCCTTGGTTCAAACATGGACAAAAGAGCTGAACTCCAGAGGTGAGGTGGGAGTGACTGCCCTTGACATCAAGGCAGCAATTGACCAAGTGTGGCATCAAGGAGCCCTTGCAAAACTGGAGTCAATGGGAATCAGGGGAAAACTCTGCGCTGGTTGGAGTCATACCTAGCACAAAGGGAGATGGCTGTGGTTGCTGGAGGTCAGTCATCTCAGCTCCAGGGCATCACTGCAGGAGTTCCTCAGGATAGTGTCCTAGGCTCAACCACCTTCAGCTGCTTCATCAATGACCTTCCTTCCATCATAAGGTCAGAAGTGGGAATATTTGCTGTTGATTGCACAATGTTCAGCACTCTTGACTTCTCAGATACAGAAGCACTCCATGTTCTTATGAAACAAGACCTGGACAATAGGCAGGCTTGGGATGATATGTGACAAGTAATATTCACAAATGCAAGGCAATGACCATCTCCAACAAGAGAGAATCTAACCATCTCACTTTAACTTAAAAACAGAAAATGCTGGAAAACCTCAACGGGTCTGGCAGCATCAGTTGAGAGAGAAACAGAGCTAATGACTCTTCTTCAAAGCTGGATCTCCCCTTGACATTTAATGGCATTACCACCACTGAATCCCCCATCATCACCAGAAACTGAACTGGACTAGCCAAATAAATACTGTGGCTACAAGAGCAGGTCAGAGACTAGGAATCCTGCCGTGAGTAACTCACCACCTGACTCCCCAAAACCTGTCCACCATCTACAAGGCGCAAGTTGTGAGTGTGATGGAATACTCTCCACTTGCCTGGATGAGTGCATCTCCCACAACACTTGAAAAACTCAACATCATCAAGGTCAAATTAGCCCACTTGATTGTCACCACATCCACCTCCTTCAGCATCCACTCCCTCCACCAGCGACACACAGTTGCAGCAGTGTGTACCATCTACAAGATGCACTGCAGCAACTCACCAAGGATTCTTTGACAGATAAAAGCAAAATGCCGCAGATGCTGGAAATCAGAAATAAAAACAGAAAATGCTGGAAAAACTCAGCCGGTCTGGCAGCACCTGTGGAGAGAGAAACAGAGTTAACGTTTTGAGTCCGTATGACTCTTCTTCAGAGCTGCCATCCTTTGACAGAACCTTCCGACCTGCAACCACTACCATCTAGAAGGACAAGGGCAACAAATGTATGGGAACACCACCACCTGGAAGTTCTCCTCCAAGCCACACACCATCCTGAATTGGAAATATATTCCTTCACTGTCACTAGTTAAAATCCTGGAACTCCCTCCCTAACAGCACTGTGGGTGAACAGGGACTGCAGTGGTTCAAGAAGGCAGCTCACCATCACCTTCTCAAGGGGCAATTAGGGATGGGTAACAAATGTTGGGCCAGCCAGACATGCCCACATCCCGTGAAGAATAAAAAAACAACACCTTCAAAAGGTTGTGACTGTAGCAATGTGGGAAACCCAGCAGCCAATCTGCACATATCAAGATCCCACAAACTGTTTTTAGGTGTTGTTGACAGATAATAATGGGTGAGGACATCAGAGGCATCTACCTTGCTCTCCGTCAGGTAGTGCCATGGGATTGCATCCACCTGAGAGTGTAGACAAGGCCTCAGTTTAAAATCTCATCAGAAGGACAGCACCTCCAGCAGTGCAGCACTCCCTCAGGGCTGGATTTTGTGTTCCCGTCAAGGGGGGTGGCACTTGAACTCACAGCCTCAGAGGTTTCATTTTGCAAACCCCGCTCTTCAAGCATCTTCCATCAGCTCAGTCCCAAATACAGTGATTGAAGAGTGTATATGTAAACACTGTTATTACATAGAATGACACTGTTATTAAACCCATCCAGAATATCAAATCAAAGGGTCTGGAAGTATTTTGTTAATGAAGAATCAGCTCATGAATTATTAGCTGAGCATGAGATTGATGATTAATTAATACCCCTGAACTTTTCCATAAAGAATAATTCCAGGTCTGGTAGCATGGGTTGGGAGCTCTGTATAAGATAATAAGACCATAAGAGCAGAAATTAGGCCATTCGGCCCATCGAGTCTGCCTCGCCATTCAATCATGGCTGATAAGTTTCTCAACCCCATTCTCCCACCTTCTCCCCATAACCTTTGATCCCCTTACCAGTCAAGAACCTATCTATCTCGGTCTTAAATACACTCAATGACCTGGCCTCCACAGCCTTCTGTGGCAATGAATTCCATAGATTCACCACTCTCTGGCTAAAGAAGTTTCTCCTCATCGCTGTTCTGAGAGGGAGGAGGGAGGGAAGATGATTATACTATTCCCCAGCCCATTCATAAATTAGTCATTTGCAGAGCTCGAGCGATACAGCAGCGCCTCATTAGAAATGTTTCCTCTCTTCTCCCTGCTTGCCCTTGTGTAATATTTTAAGGAGGCGATAGTTAGACTTCCGACCGCCGTGTGGTTTAAGTGAATGTCGCCTGGGTGACTTTAGTCTCCTGTATATGTACCAGGAAGTCGATTCTTTACGCTGTTGGGCTGTGCTTGTGTGAAAGACTCTCTCCCTCTGCATGCTGTAGATGCGAGGTCTGTTTTTTCTGGAATGGCACTTTAATTTCACACAGCATGGCTACTAAAGAAGAGCTGTACACCAAAGTTGTACCCAGAAAGAATCGGCAGAACCGACCTGGGACCGTCAAACATGGGTCAACTCTGGAGGTTTTCTTATCAATGGGATTCCCTAAAGCCCGAGCGTAAGTTGGATGAGTTCAAATGGATCTATTTTTCTCTCTGTTTCTTTGTGGCTTTTTTTTAAAGCTCTGTTGTTACTGTATCCAAATGGCGCTGCCCTGATACTATGTTTCCATTTGATGTAACGTTTCTGTCTGTAACATTGATCTTGCTACATTGTTGGGAAGGGAGTTGTCACATGGCCTATTTTAAAACATGTTCAAAATACGGAATACGCTGAAAACGCCCAATATCTGGAAGGGGGGGGGGGGGGGGGGAGCCAGTTAACGTTTTGGGGCCTCACTATCTCCCCTCCGTATTTGCATTTAAAAAAAAACTTAAGATTTAAACGGGCTCCTTTCTAACCCTCTCCCTCTCTCTCCTCTCCTCCCTCTCTCCTCTCTCGCTCACAATAATAATACTGAAATCTAGGGCCTGCAGTCAGGAAGCTGGGAGATTGTCCCGGGTTGTTTTGGAACTGGATGGAGTGGTTACGTTGCAGTTTTGGTGTCGGTCACCCGGAGTCTCTTCGGATGGTTTAAGAAGGGGAGGAGGGGGAGGGTAACATCCCCTCCGCCCACCCGGGGCTGTGTGAATTTCACCAGTGCGTTAGTTTCAACGGGGACGTGTGTCTGTTTCATTCATCCCCGTCTTCCTCCCCCTTTCTCTCTCTCCCCCCTCCTCCCATTTTTTAAAAGGCTGTTTGAATGCTGGTGATTTTGCCAACACGTGAATTTTGCGCCGATTATAATGAGCCGTGGAAAAGCAAAAAAATACTGTGGATGCTGGAAACCTGAAATAAGACCAGAAAATGCTGGAATTACTCAGCAGGTCAGGCAGCTCCCGGGGGGAGAGAGAGAAAGAGTTAACGTTTCGGGTCGATGACCTTTCAGGACCTGCTGAGTATTTCCTACATTTTCCGTTTTTATTACAATGCGCTATGTTAGCATTCGGTGCAATGTGAACATTATATCCTGTGCACTGTACTGCTCACCAAAAGCACTGATGGAAACCGATTTCCCCCCCTCCCCCTCCGCCTCCACCTCCACCTCCAAGCCGCTTTTGGAAAAGGTGAATGCGGCAAAATCCTTCTCCCAGGATTTTCTGATCGAAACATTTTGGCTCCGTGACCACGGAAAGATTACTTGACTGTGTTTGCTGGCTTACAGGGCGACACTCTGACAATCTTGTAGCAATATTTCCTTCACCAAGATGCAATTTTAAAAAAAAAATTTTGTTGCAACTGTGCTTGAAGAATCCCATCTAACCCCCAAATCCCCCTCCCTACAGTTTCTGCAGGGCTACTTTTTATAATTGTCCTCAAAATGGAGAACCGCTTTTGCTAAATTGTGATCACGACCCTAAATTCACAAGCACAGGGCAAGGGGTTTGATGGAGTAAATATGGAGAAACTGCTCTTTCACTGGCAGCATGGCCAGTAACCAGAAGACAGTTAAGATAATTTGGCAAAGGAACCAGAGGGGAGATCAGGAAACACATTTTAATGCAGCAAGTTGTGATCTGGAATGTGCTGCCTGAAAGGGCGGTGGAAGCAGATTTAATAGTAACTTTCAAAAGGGAATTGGATAAATACTTACAAAGGGGGGGGGGAGGGGGGGGGGATAAAAAGGTTACAGAGCTGTGGGATTAATTGGATAGCTCTTTCAGAGTTAGTACAGGCATGATGGACCAAATGGCTTCCTGTGCTGTAAGATTCTATGAAGTCAAAAGATCTGCTTCTGTCCCCTGCTGTCTGTGGTTCTGTATGATTTACAATCTGTGTTTGTGTCCACTTATTCATTTATGTAGAAAACTAAACCGAATGTCCTTGCCAAATTGCATTTACATAACACTTTGCATAACTTCTGGATTTCAGAATTTCTGTTCTGAGGAATTTTTTTGTTCCCTGCTACGTGCTCATCGGCCTTTCCAGATTTAGTAATTGTAGCACAATCACCTCTCCTCCGTTTTAATGTGTGTATGCTTGTTTCATTATTTTGTCCATTGGTGTATCCTCCATCTTAACAGGAGATGTGAAGCTTCACCCCTGAAGCTTCTGGTGGACTCCAGGAGCCCAGTGATCTTGGACTATGCCTTGCTGATTCAGTGCTGAGCTGATTCCTCACTCTCAGTAGACATTGTCCCAGTGTGAAGCTTATTGTTCCCATACAATGAATTCCTGATCTCATTCGGGAAGACACTGGGAGAAGTGGAACATTATGTTTAGCTCACTTGTTTCAGTTTTTTTAATCAGGTAATAGAGAGGGCTGACGAGGGTACCCCAGTTGATGTAATATACATAGACTTCCAAATGGCATTTGATAAAGTGCCACAGAATAGGCTTGTCAGCAATGTTGAAGCCCATTGAATAAAAGGGACAGGGACAGTATGGATACGAAGCTGGGTGAACGTTTTTTTTGGACTAGAGAATGGTATACAGTGGGGCTTCCCAATGGGCTGTATTTGGACCACTGCTTTTCTGTGTGAAGTGATATATTTTGGTAGAAGGAGCATGGAGAGGCAATATTTCAAGATATCATTCTCGAAGAAGCAGAGAAATTGTTGAAGGTGGCAGGGCAGGTTGAGAAAGTGGTTGATCCAGCATACAGGATCCTGAGCTTCATAAATAGAGGCATAGGGTACAAAAACAAGGAATTTATTAATTGAATTTAAATTATACCATTGTCTATGGCAGGATTTGAACCTATGCCCCTTGAGCCTTTAGGTTACTAACCCAGTGATATTACCACTATGCCACTGCCTCCACCCACTAAGGAATTTATGGTGAATCTTGATCAGGGTCTGGATGGAGTAGATAGGGTGAAACTATTCCCATTGGCAGAAGGGTTGAGAACCAGATGAGATCGATTTAAATAGATTGGTGATATGAGGAAAACTTTTTTCACATAGAGTGGTTAGGATGCCTGAGAGTGTGCTAGAGGCAGATTCAATTGTGGCTTTCAAAAGGAAATTGTAAAATTATCTGAAGAGAATATTTTCAGGAAAGGGCTGGGTAGTGGGACTAGTTGAGTTCTCTTGCAGAGAGCTGGCATAAACACAATGGTCTGAATGGCCTAATTCTGTGCTGCAAGCATTATATGATAAAGAATAGGAGTTTGCTTCCCTTATCACCACTGTGCCAACCTAGGCAAAATCGATGAGTGTTAACACAGGCCACATATACACTTCTTATGTGTAAGCTGTGTCTCAGTGGGTAGCACTCTCACCTTCCGACTCAGAAGGTTTTGGGTTCAAGACCCACTCTGGAGGCTTGAGCACAAAATCCAGGCTGACACTGCCAGTGTGATACTGAGGGAGCGCTACACTGTCGGAGGAGCTGTCTTTTGGATGCAACTTTCAACCAAAGTCCTATCCGCTCCTTCAGGTGGACCTCAAAGATCCCCAGCACTATCCTGAAGAAAAACAGGAGTTTTCCCTGGTCCCTGGCTGATATTCATCTTTAAACCAACATCACTTAAAAATCAGATGACTTGATCATTTTTATGGTGATGTTTGTTTGTGATAACTTGCTGTGTGCAAATTGGCAGCTGTGTTTCCTACACTACAACAGTGACAATATTTAATTAGCTGTATAGCACTTTGGAACATTCTGAGGTCATCAAATAGACTCTAGAAATGAGAGTTCTTTTTGCTTCTGTAAGTGATGTGCATTTGTGACCTCACTTAACCGGCACTAAGACCCTATTGGAAAGATTGCACCTAAACCAGTGCTCCTATGATATTGTTAATGCACTGTTTTAAACTGCTCCTAGCACTCATCTTTTCTGTACTTTACCCCAGCAATATACGACTCAAAATGCTACTCACCAGACAACAACCCAAGGTTAGCAGGGTAAAATCTATAATTGTGTATTGCTGCATGTTTTTCGTGAATCAAGTGGTTTGCATTTCATAGAATCACAGACATTGCAGTGAAACCACTGATGAATCTTCATGAAAGCATTAATATTCTTAATACATGCAGTGGCAGTAGAACTTTCTGGCACTCGATTACAGATTAATTGCAGCAAAGAAATGCCAGCTCTATTTGAATCTTTCAGCGTGAATGGCATCAAATGTCAACAATGCTGCAAGTCCAAAACCAAATAAAACTAAACTAATAAATTAACGAGCACAAAAAAATACCAGTGGTGATATTGGGAATGAAGAGGGAGAACTGCAAATACTGGAATAAATCTGAACATCAAATCAGAATGATAGCAATGAACAACCAGTTTATCAGACTCTTGGAATAATGGGCAGAATGGCCTCCTCCAGTGATTTATATAATTCCATGTGAAATATGATTTAATATTTTGGATCTCCACTTGAGGGGAACATGGCCCCTAAATTTGTTACTTTGACTTTGGACTTGGAACAGGATGGAGGGTTGTAAACTAAGTTTGATGTTATTGAGACTCATCAATGCCTGAACAAAACAGCACTCAGAAAGATTCATGGAATGTAAGCTTTTATCTCAATGGGGCTGCAGGATAGACCCTTAGATGCTATTCAGAGTACTGTGTTCAGTTCTGGGTATTGCACCTCAGAAAGGATTTACTGGCCTTGGAATGGATGCAACAGATTCACCAGAATGATATCAGCCCATAGATTTAAAAACTTTGGCTAAAGAACTAGAGGAGTAATGAGAATTTTCACACACTGGGGTGTCATGATCACAATCTCAAAGATTGCTGGAATCAATTCCATAGATTTCAAAGGCAATTGGACATGTGCTTGAAGAGGCCAGATTAGCAGAGTTATGGGAGAGAAAGCTAGAGTATGGGACTTATTGGTTAGGTCATTCAAATTACCAACAAAGATGAGATGGACTGAATGGCCTCCCTCAGTACTGTAAGATTCTGTGATCCAGTAAAAGGTTGAAATTGAGGCCAAGTTGCATTGAATAGGTTTGTATTCTTTTCAGTTTAAAAGATTGAGGGATGATCTAATCGCAATATTTAATATGATAGAGATTGAGTAGGGTAGGCACAGAGAAACACATTGCCATGGTAGGGCAGTCCAGGATACGGGGGCACAATCTTAAGAATAGAGCTAGTCCATTTGGAAATGAAATCAGGAGGCACTTTTTAAACACACGAGTTCTGGGAATTTGGAATCCTCTTTTGCCCCAAAGACTGAGGGGATGTTTGGTCAGTTAACACGTTAAGACTGAAATTGATAGATTCTTTTTTATTGGCTAGGGGTGTAATGCAGAGATGAGCCATGATTTAATTGAATGGCGGAACAGTTTTGAATGGCTGAATGGCACGAGGGTATATGGAACAGAGGTGGTTACATGGAGTTAGGTCACAAATCAGCCACAATCTTGTTAGATGGTGGAATAGTCTTGAGGGGCTGTATGGCCTCCTCCAGATCCTAGATTCTCATGTTCCCTTTCTGCTTTCTCTTGCCTCTTGCAGTCTTCAGCATTTAAAATTCAAGTCGTTACCATTGAATCGATCACTGGTATCATTTCTTTTCAACATTGAGGCTCTTTTTTAAAAAAAAAATGTTTCGCTTGCCAACTGAACAACATTCTACGTATAGTTGTTTGGTAATACAGAATAAGTGTTGCTGTAAAAAAGCATGTTGTCGAAACTTTTCACCTTGCACTCATCAGGACAATCGCACTGGTGTTCCTGTGATTATCCTGATGAGTGCAGGATGAAAAGTTTCAACAAAATGTCTCTTTTTTCCCCAGCAATACTCAACATTTTACATATAGAAACTTTGGCCTTCCTGCTCTGTCTAACTGGTTCTTTCTCATGCTGATACTTTGAGAGACAGGGAATAATTTTGTTTTGTAATTGTTGGGGTGTCTGTGTCAATATGTGAAAGCTGGTGAGGAAGTTATTTAAAGCAAGGTATGCAGAATAGAAGCAGTACAAAGCGATACAAAGCTGAGACTGTGCTGAGCGCTGGAAATCCTGTTTCCATTGCTCTGACATCAGTGACTTGTTTTACTTCCCAGCAGCAAAACAACAGAATTGAAAATATTTGTTTAATCAAAAAAAAATCAGATTTAAAAATGAAGAGTCCTTGTTGAACTACCTACCACTTTTTATAAATTGAATTATCTTCTAAATAATGGTATAATTGCCATCAGTTGAATATGACAGTGATATATATAAGGATAGATTCTATTGAATGGGCTGCCATTGGGAATCTGTTATTTAACAAACTATATAATACACAGCATATAATACACTAACTGTTACCATGGTAACAATCCTGTCTTAGCTTCTGGATAGGTAGTTTCAACATGTTGAATGAAAGACTTGAGAAGTATTAGAAATGTGTGTTATAGATTTAACAGTCCTAAATTGATACTCCACAGCTGCAGTGAAAAAGAAATTGTTTTACATTCTTAAATAAAAAGGTAAAAGCTGATCACGTATCTGTAATTTTGAAGTTTTTATCCTTGTTCTCAGATTTTCCATGGATTTGCCCCTTCCTATCACTAATCTCCTACAACCCTCTGGGATCTCTGCATTGTTCCAATTCTGGCCTCTTGCACATCCCCGATTTTTGATCACCCCACTATTGGCAACTGTGCCTTCGGCTGCCTAGGTGCTGTCTGATAACGCTGACGTGGAGCACCTTAGGACACTTTAGTTTGTTTAAAGGTGTTATGAAAATGCAACTTCTTGTGGTAACGAGTAAAGATATGTTAACATTTGGATTCAGATCACTGTCAAAATCAGGAATGATTCTGATGTGGAATATGCATCTAAAATGGTGACCACCTTTGGAGCTGCTGAGAAGCCTGTGTATTTTCAGAATGTTCTGCATGTGAAATAGATCCTCTCTAGCCTTTTTTCTAAGGCTGTGTGTGAACCACCTTTAGCCGTCCAACATCATTTTCATCCATTGAGGAAAGTGAAAGTTTTGGAACTGCAGCATTAACTTGTATTTCTCAGCAACCAACGGCACAATTAATTTACAGTAATTTAACACCATTGTTACTTTGGCGACATGGACCGCTGTGCAGCAGTTTCAGGTGTCAGCTGTGGCTCAGTGGGTAGCACTCTTGCCTCAGAGCCTAAAGATCGTGAGTTCAACTCCAATTCCAGAGACCTCCGCACAAAATCCAAGTTAAGACTTCAGTATGGTGCTGAAAGAATGCTGCAGTGGATGAGGTGCAGCTATTTTTTGGGTGTGATGCTAAACCAAGGCCCTGCCTGGGTGCAAAAATAAATAAATAAATCACATGGTGCTGTTACAAAGATTTGATCATATCTCATGGCTGTTTTTGGGAGCTTGCTGTGTGCAAATTGGCTGCCATGTTCCTTGCATTATATGAATACTTTATTGACTGTAAAGTGTTTAAATGTCATGAATGGTGCTATATAAATGGAAGTCTTGTAGATTGTAAAAATAATGCATATAAGCATTGATAGAACATTTATTTGGACATCATATGTGAAGCTAATGTAAATTTCTTGAAATTTGGCTAATTGTGTATTCCAAAGAGGGAGAGAAATGTGATAACTTAACACCAAGAAAGCAGATGGAGGAACGACTTATTAGGAAAGACTAAAGATCTCTGAAAATAAGACAAGAATGAAGAAAGAGAGATTATCGCCCACAGGCAAAGCTGAATCTGTTGCTTACGTGAATATTTTTGTAAATAAAGTATTTTTTTAAGGACCAGATTATTCAAATTTGGAGGGGGATTTAGCAAATAAGTCCTGAAGTTTAATGATTTGTTTGTGTCACATTTAAATACAGATCCAGAAATATTTGACAAAGCAGGAGAGATGCAAATTACCATTTTTTTAAAAAGCTACTTTGATCTTCATAAGTTCACACCATAAATAGAGAATAAAGAAGTTGCATGTTTCAAATGGGATTGCCAAATCTCCAGGATTGTCCAGGACACAGCTGTCAGCAAAACCTGGAGAAACATTATAGAGATAATTTTATTTTTAAAAAAAGCATTGTGTTTTTTTTTTCATTTTCTTTTTAATGCTTTCATTTATTAGTCATTAAATTATTGGAGATGGAATTAAAAGGTAATTTAACGCACAGTCAAGCATCATTAATTGGGTGATTTATGAGCCTGTTTGCTTTTTTCAGTTAGTTGTGAACACAAACCTTCAGTTCCAGGTTAGGTACAATATCAGCAGGAGTAAAGCGAAGCAGCCTGCTCTCTCCTCATCTCCAGTGGAATGCTTATCAGTGTCACAAACAGAGTTTGTGTTTTATTGTTATCTGTGGTCAAAGTGTGTTTTTGTGCAAGGTTGTTGTTTTCTTACCCTCGGAGTGACTTGTCCCAGTTTTAAAAGTTTCCAGTAGCAAGCTTTTTTGTGACTTTAAAAACAAAGATTATTTTTTATATCACATACTTACCCCACAGGTTTAAAGTGATGTCTCACACACACACACACACACGACCACCGTACATACAAAAATTAAATACAGATGAAGGAAAAAAAGCAATATGGTTACAAGTAGTATTTATTGCAGTCTATTTTGTAACTGGCCTGTAGTTTCTTAGATGAATTGATGCTTTAGCTGGAGTGGAGGTCTTGTAAAGCGCAGAATTCTCAGTAAGCTTTGAGGCTTCTTGTAGTTGAATTGCCAGGAGGCTGGCTCTCAGGTGAACTTGTAGATGGAACAAGTTAGGGGAGAATCATTCTCCCGCTTTACCTTGGCTGTGTGGTTGTTTTGCAGCTAGCTTGATGGCTTTTCAGTGGTGTTTCAATGGTGCATGTCATGGTGTTTCCTAATTAGAATAGCTTCTGTTGTTAGAAAAAAGAACAGATAATCAACACAGCTGTTTTAACATTGTGATCTGTGATGAGCCCAAAGTCATTTTTACAAAAAAAGGTGGGTTGGGATGATACACGTCCTGTGTTGGAACCTTTCATGCTTTAAGACGTCTAAGTTCTTTGTATTGTGATGGCTCCACGTCCAAACACAGTGAAAGGTTATTTCAAATTCCTCTACCACCAGTGGAGTTCAATGTCTATTGTCCACAGTGAAACATGGAGACGAGTTGACTGCAAACTCAATCGTCTGTAAGTTTTGGTCCATTCTTAAGCAATGAATTTCTCAAGTGGCTGAGAGGTTCCTTCACTCAGTTCCATATTTAATTTGGTATTGGCTGCAGACTCTACTGTCTAACAGTTCAAATGCCAAATAAGTCACGTGGTGTGCTGCAGCTATCTTAAGCTTTTGGTGTCCGTTTTTAACAAAAAATATAGCTTTAAAATTTGCAATACCTTCATACCTGTACTGGGTGTGACACCAGCCACCTATCTGTGCTAATGTGACATTTTCTGTGTATTTTCCTGGCTACAGAAGATTTTATGCCAAATGTACGGGCTGTTCAGTGGATTTATACCCACTAGGAGATGGTTCACTTGCTCACGTTTTCACCCGCCTCCTCAGACTAAGTGTTTGGTTGACCATACCCGCCTCCTCAGACTAAGTGTTTGGTTGACCATCCTAATATATCATGTGGCATATTCTTTTTTTTTGAGTCATTTAATTCAATTGTGAAACACCTCGGGACATTTGACTACATTAAAGGCCCAAATGAATACAACTTTTTGCCATTGGGGTTTTCCCTGTGTGTGGAAGAGGGGCAGATTCCGGCTCGACTTGTGGTGCCGCCCCTACAGTGGAAGATCCTGCTGAAGCTCTCACCCTCGGCTCACATGTGAAGAATGGCCGCTTGAAGAGTTGCTGGGGAAAGGCAGTTGGAGATTTTTGTTTTGGAATGTGCCTGTAAAGTGCCTTGGGGATATCTCATTCAATTAAAGGCGCAGTATAAATAGAAGTTGTTGTAAAGCACCTTGTGACATTTCACTACGTTAAAGGTGCTATATAAATGCAAATTGTTCAGAGTAATTTCAGGGTTCAAGTATAATAATTTGCAAAACAAGTGTTTAAAGTGTAGACGCAGGTTCAAATTATTTCTTTTGTCTTTTCATTTGGTTTTAGTACTTGCTGCGAACATGTCATTTTAAAATATGTTCGCAGTGAGTTACCGTTTTCCGTTTTCTACCCCCACACCCCCTCCCCTCCCCTGCCATCTTGCTAATTCAGGAACAGTATTGCCGATCCAACTTCCTTAATCTATTGAGCTAGTTTCAGACTCTGAGTAGTGCATCCTGTTTGTATTGTGTACCAGACTTCACCAGAGCCCATTCCCCACTGTCCCCACCCCTCTCCTCCCAGTTTCTGTGCTGCTGAATTCCTGGCATCCTATCTGTAAATACACATTGACTTGAGACAGAAAAGGGAGCAGAAGCGAGGATGTGAACGCTGACACCTACCTCTTATTAAACCCTAAAGTGACAACACTACTACAGCGTGTTCAGTGACCCTCACCCTATACCCATGTATTTTCATTAAGTTACGCCAAGATAAGCTTTGGCATGCCAAAAATCTGCAAGCGTCTTTCTTTCTTGTCAACATCTCCCTCCTCTCTTGGGGGGCGGGGGGGGTGGTTGGAAAATCAAGAACTTGCATTTATATAGCACTTTTCAATACCTCAGGACATCCTAAAGTGTTTTACAGCCAATGAAGCATTTTTTTGAAGTGGAGAAGTATAGGAATCAAGCAGCCAATCAGGACGCAGCAAGCTCCCACAAGCAGCAATGTGGTAAATGACCAGATCATCTGTTTTGGCAATTATTGGTTGAAGGATAAATTTTAGCTCAGGGCATGGGAGAACTCAATCGCTTTGAGTAAGTGCCATGGGACCTCTCACGTGGCAGCACTTTTCTAGTGGGTGTACACTTTATCCTGTTGTGAACAAAGATGGTAATTATGGATAGCCCTTTAATGCCAAAGTGTGAATTGCTGGAACAGGTTGTGACAACAGCTTGTATTTTGCTGTTTGACATGAAATTACTCAGAAAAGCCCGAGCTGCTGAAAATGGGAAACAGTATTTTGTTTCTCTGTAATAATCTGCAAATAGCTTTGTCTTTTTGTGTTAGAGTTTCAGATGTGTATTCCCCAGAAGTGTGTAGCAAGAATAAATATTTATCTAGAGAGACCATGGATTTAACTCAGTACTGTGGTAGCATGAGGCTGATTCCAGTAAGCCTGCCAGACTATTGCACAAGCTGTGACAAGCTACTATTGCAATAGCATTTTTAATGAAGAAATCCTCCTCAAACATTTACAAAAGGATAAAGGTAAGTGAAAAGATTAGATGGTGTACCATGTTGAGATCATCCTGGAGTCTCCAGGAATTGAAGATTTGATCTCCAACACAGTATTGCAAGTAATCTTGGAAAGAAACCATTTGGACATTTATTTCTGTCTTAAAGTGTGTGTTATGTTCTTCAAACACTTCCCTCATTGGTTATGTCCTAATGCTTTATGTCGTAATGCTTTTACATCCAATCAACTACTTTTCAAGTGCAGTCACTGTTGAAATGTTTAGGGGGAAAAAAAACACATTGGAGATGGAGGAAAATGGATCATTTGACTGAAATTGAGAATCATCCATTTGTACAATGAAGAGTCCGTTTGCTTTTCACTTGGCTTGGGAAGGAGTAACATGAAGGGAGCAGTTGTGGTGGACCAATGGCAGAGATACATATCCTGTCCTATCCGCAGCAGAACTTCCAGTCTTGGAAGTCACCTACATGCCCACCGGAACCCTACCAAAAACCACAGATGATGAATGTGGATCTTTGCCTTGAAGGACGAACAAGGGAGGCAGGAGTTAGAGGTGATTGAAAACCTACCATGACACTCCCATCAATCGTTGCCCAGCTTGTCCCTCTTCACGGTGTCCTGCCTTCCTCATGACGAAATAGGCTCTCCATTGGCTGATTCTTCACTGTCAATCACATAGCTTTTCTTCCACATCTCCGTCCACCAATTTTTATAACTAGCAAACAAAAGTATTCAAAAATACTTTAATGTGGGGAAAAGCAACACCCATTTAATTTAACATTTGATTTTCTCTGAGGTTTTGCTCACAGCAGTGTCCTGGAGAATTAATATTTAATTCCCGGTGACTCCACGGCAACCCTGGAGAGTTGGCAACTCTTGAAGAGAAATGCATTTCAATAAAGGACTATAGGATTAGGATGGGCACACGGGTTTTGGGTGACTGTCTGAGTGGAGTATAAATACTTGCCCAAACTGGTTGGATTGAATAGCCCATGTTTCTTTGTTTGGAATATTTATGTAATTCAGTGCGTGTCCTGCTAGAGATTAAACTAATTAATACTAAACTGGTGATCTCGGTCAGACTGGCTTCAGTGCGGCCAATGTCCAAACAGGAAGAAAGATATCACTGCCATGGCATTGAGACCGCTTCTGAAGTTGAACCTGTGACCTAGAGTGGTGGGAAATGGGAAATATTCTTTTTCCTGAGCCAACTCTCCTCAGCACACAATTCAGGAGTGTAAAGATGGTCATGTGACCGCGGGCTGTAGGTGGGAATCGCCCCTCTGGACTGCATCTGGGGAGTGTCTGTTCTGTTAAAAATTTAAGCCAAGTGCTGAAATAAACCAGAATTAGAAAATAAATATTGCAACCCAGCCAATCGCAGAGCATCTAATCAGTAATTTTTTTTGAGAATATTTAGTAAATCTACCATTGACCCATCTTGTGCTGACCACATAGTCTGCTGTCAAGAGGAATTTTCCAATTATTCAAGTTAAACAATATATTAAGCATAAAAGCAAAATACTGTGGATGCTGGAAATCTGAAACAAAAACAAAAATATCTGGAAAAACTCAGCAGGTCTGACAGCATCTGTGGAGAGGAACACAGCTGACGTTTCGAGTCCGAATGACTCTTCATCAGCAGTAAGGAAATAGAAAATTGAGGCAAAATATAAGCTGGTAGAGGGGGGTGGGACAGGTAGAGCTGGATAGGGGGCCAGTGATAGTAGAGACAAAGACGAGATTGCCAAAGATGTCATAGACAAAATGACAAAGGGGTGTTGACGCTTGATGTTATCTAAGGAATGTGCTAATGGGTACATTAAGGGTAGAAAGCAGGACAAGCTAGTGGCAGATGGCCCTAGTGGGCATGGGGTGGGGGGAAGGGATTGAAATGGGCTAAAAGGTGGAGGTAAAACAATAGATCAAAATTTTTTAAAAAATAGGTGGGAAAAGAAAAATATATATTTTTAAAAATTATAAATTATTGGAAAAAGGGGGATCAGAAAGGGGGTGGGGGTGGAGGAGAGAGTTCATGATCTGAAATTGTTGAACTCCATATTCAGTCTGGAAGGCTGTAAAGTGCCTAGTGAGAAGATGAGCTGCTGTTCCTCCAGTTTGCGTTGAGCTTCACTGGAACATTGCAGCAGGCCAAGGACGGACATGTGGGCATGAGAGCAGGGTGGTGTGTTGAAATGGTAAGCAACAGGGAGGTCTGGGTCATGCTTGTGGACAGACCGAATATATTAAGCTTCTATATTCAACAGTGACTACATTTTGAGTACATTGTTCGTCAAGCACTCTGAAGCATCTTGAAGATGTGAAATGGTTAAGAGAAAGGGAACAATAGCAAAATACTATGGATGCTGGAAATCTGTAATAAAAGCAGAAAATGCTGGAAATACTCAACAGGTCAGGCAGCTTCATGTGGAGAGAGAGAAACTCTTAAATCTACTTAGTACATGAACTGGTGCACAGGCTACAGTCTGTCACATTCAATTTAAAAAAAATTATTGTCCAAACTAGAGAAACTGTGAGGCACTGATTAGAACATCCACCACAACTACTTCTTTCATGTGGAGAGGTCTGTTTGTCAGAGAAATAGTTACTCCTTTGTAAAAATTAACTTTTTTTTACATCTAACCCTGATGTATGTCAGATCTGGGAGACATTGGTGCTTAAAATAGCATTGGTATCAACCTGCCGCTTTAACTGTGATAACCTTGGCTCAGTTGGTATCACCCTCTCACTTCCTGACTCAGAAGGGTGTGGATTCAAGTCCCATCATGCACTGCAACAGAAAACTGAAGCTGGCACATCCTGTTGCTGTGGTCCCAACTAAGGTTACCACTGGACAAGCTAGATCCCAGAGTGGAACCCAGTTTGATGGATGCTAACTTTTTGTTTGTTTGCTTAGATAAGTAGAGAGGGGCTACTGAACAGAGTCATCAGAGTCAGTTAATGAACTTTTAACAAAAGCATAAAACATTAAACACGAAAAGATGAACTTTCTTACAATGTTCCTTCACGCACAATTATATCTTTACAGATGTATACAGATTTGTAAGGATAACACAAGTTACAAAAGCTATCTTATACTCTCATGTTCACAGTAAGTACACACTCCATGTAAACCTATGGCTCCCTGTGGTCAGACACCCCACACTCTGAAACCAAGTGACAGATGCCACTCCAGGCAGATGCTATGGATCTCTCCTTGACTCCCCCCAGACACTTGTTACACCATGAGGCAATCAGTCTCACTGAACTCTGTCTTTCACACAAGGGTTTCCAATCTCCACTTTCCAAGAATTCACCTTGGAATCTTTTCCTAAACTGATTCTTTCTCTCAGATGCCTTCTGCAAGGGTTCACCTCCAGGGTTTTGAACTCTCCTACTGAGGTTCCTCTCCCCTGGGTCACCACATGCATTCAAGCTTTCTTCCACGCATTCTCTTTCACCGGCTCAGCTGTCAACAGTACACCACTGCTTCACATGCTCATAGCAAAGAGTTACAGACCTTCAATTGCCTCTTTGGGCCTTCTGATTCCTCATAAGCCTTTACATCATTTTGACTTTACTCCCTGCGGCTTGTAGCTTGTAGCTTGGAGCCTTTCTCTGCCTCTCAATCTTAACTTCACTTAACAGGATCTTTTCCAGGTTCCTGTTCTTTCTTGGACTAGAAGGTCTGCTTGGGACTTCCTCCTGTTCCACTCCCCTGGATTTGGGGACCACCTTCTTTAGCTTGGAACCTGTTATCTGTCCCTTTGCTCCAGTCTCCCTCTACTTTTAGCTTGGACTGACTATCTGCACCTTTTTAGTTTGCTTCTGCTTGGCAGCTGTTTTTAAAACCAACTGAACTCAAAACAGCTTCCTAATCAAATTGCTGTTTCTAGTTCCTTCTGTGTGTGTCTGTGGGAAGGACCTGCCTCCCTGGATCCCTATAAGCAACAGCCCAGTTTTTCTACTCTTGTGCTTGCTTTACTTTTTTTTGTCGAAAACTCATTAGAAATGTAGCCACCTTTTTAAAGTGAAACTAAAACTCAACTTGACCTTTTCTTAACACACGGATACAGAAATACAAATCAAACTTAAACTTTAAAGCTAAACCTGATTCCTAATACCCACAAATGCCAATATAACTAACTTGAACTATCTCTATTTCCTAACACTGCAAGACTGAGGGAGTACTACACAGGCGGAGGTAGTTTGCCTTTTCGGATGAGACATTCCCCTCTCAGGGTGGACATATAAAATCCAAAGGCACTATTTTGAAGAAGAGCAGGGGATTTCTCCCCAGTGTCCTGGCCAATGTGTATCCCACAACCAACATCTTTAACACAGATGATCTGGCTGTTATTCAATGCTATACATGCGCGCCTGCTGTGTGCAAATGAATGTGTTTTCTACGTTGCAGCATTGTCTACACTTCAGGAATAGGGACACCCTGAAGTCATCAAAGGTGCTATATAAATGCAAGTTCTTTCTTTTCATATCTCTTCCTTCAAACAGAATTCACCAAAAGAAGTGCAATATTCCCCCGTGCCACCTTGTGTTCTGGGATGGTGGATGTTCTAATCAGTGCCTCGCAGCTTCTCTAGTTCTGACTATAATTTTTTTTTAAATTTGAATGTGACAGACTGTGGCCTGTGCACCAGTTCATGTACTAAGTAGATTTGAGAGCAAAAGATGTCCAAGGGAATAACTCCATCCAAAAGGGATGTTGACTGAGCTGCAATTGTTCCCCATTGAGCTACATTTAAGTGGAGTATACCTTGGGGCAAGAGCAGAATGGAAGCCATTTTCTTTCGTTTGTTTTTTCTGGGTGTTTTTCACCATTTCATCCAAGTTCCGCCCCCTGATTGCTGTGCGATCAGTTTTCAAGGCCAATGACTTAATGAGGTGTGAAAGGGCATCTCTCCCATGTTTTCCCCAGGATTTCCAAACTCTCCAAATTGCCCTCACTGTTTTATTTTGGGAAGGTGCTTCCCAGGATCTGCTTTCACAGGGAGCTCATTGGACTTGGAAGAGTAGAAGAAATTTCTGGCCCTAGTGCATCTTGCATTGCTGGAACCAGAAGCCATTTCTGAAACTGGTGAGTTGCTCCCTGAGGTACTTGAATGATCAGAAAGGTCCTGGCTACTCATCACTTAGTCACAATATATTTTGTATAGATAATGCAATGGTATGTTTGAGTTAATTTGCATAAAAGAAAACTGTCCTTACCCAGCACTAACATTTAAGCTAGAACCCCTGACTTGTCAGATAAATGATTCATTTTCCCCATAGCTGCTTCTCTCTCTCTCTCTCCTGTTTCTGTGTCTCTTTTTTTCTATCTCTTACGCTCCTCCCTCTCTTCCCCCCCAACCCTCTCTCCCAGCCTGGGCTATAGGTTTAACAAAAATTGCCAAGTTAATCCTTTGATGTCACACTCTGACTATACAGAAGGGAAGAGATGTTTCATTGACCACAGCAATTCCAGCTGTAGACTCATTGAAAATACATTGGACTGGACATGATCTTGATCTGGCCACATCACAAAGCTCTGGCAATTAACCAACCACGCCCCTTGCTACCCACCATGAGACAGCAGTGGTTCTAGGAACAGTATCAATGATGTGACCCAGATACCAAGTCAGCACAGATGTCCCTTGCTATAACTTTAACTTTTCTACCTCATGTAATGGTGCTGGTTCCTGTGACCTTGAAACAGATGCTGTTTTATTTAAAAATTAGCTTGCAAGGGGTTCTATGCTTGAGTTGAGCACAAGGGGCACTGAATTGGGAGGTTGAGTGTGTGTTGAGTGTATGGGGCTGTCTGTGTGTGGTTGGGTGATATCCAGCAGAATATCTTTGGGTAAGCCATTAGTGCATGAAGGAGTGACCATGAACACCAGCATTGATCGATTTGTTTGTTCAGGTGTTTGACTAGTCTGAACCATATGAATGCCAGGGAAAGCTCTGATTTGACACATCATCATCCAGAAAATCTTAGATTGATGAATTGGTGTCAATCATGGGGACCAGCAGCAACTTTTGGCCTGCGCTGGGCTATCTGATCCCACTCCTTTAGCTGAAAAGAGGATGAGGCCTGAAGGTAAAGAAAATCAGTTGGGGTTAGTGTTATCCAGTGACCTGACTGGATGTTAGCTAAGAGACTGGGTTCACTATAGTTCCCCTCATGACTGAATATGCTGTTGACCTCAGTGTAGCTTCATACATGAAAGAATCATCTGGGTTGGAGCACAGGAGAGCGAACTGTACCTACGACAGCTTGTATCCTAACAAGCATCGAGGTATTCGGTGAAAACAGCCTGTGTATATTTTGGGTTAAATTTTCCAAAATCTTGTGCAGGCAACAATTTGGAGAATTAGGAGTTTTCTGCCCAAATCAATGGATAGAACATTCTGGCATTCTTGGGCAGTGTGACTGTGATGTCCCCATAGGCTGCTTGCTGCCTGTAAAATCCCATGTGGCACAGAATCTTGTAACATTTCAACCTTTCCCAGATTAAATAGTCATTCTTCTTTTTCAGTTAACAAAGCAAATGATTGTCTGTCTGTCTCTAAATTATGTGCTGAGTCACAATCTCTCCTAATCCTTGGCACCCCCGTAGCATTGTGGTGCAGACAAGCCAAATATTCAGGACAGGGCATTGACATGTGGTGTTCCTTTTTGTTTTTTGGCAGTTGTGTGTGCGGAATTTCCAAGGAGCCTTGTTATGAAAGATAATAATAGATACAGGCAGATGTGGATGGGGTGAGCCAGACAGGAAGGCAGCACCAGTCCTCCAGACGGCCTTTGGCTTGTCAATTCAGTCTGAGGGCTAGTCTTGAAGACCTGACTAATGACAGTAGGATTGAGATAGAGTTCTAACTCTTGAAGAATCTTCTTAATGCTCGCAGCGTTCTCTCTTTTTGTGTCATCTTAACAAAGCAACACAGAAATGTAGCATGCCATGACTGCAAAGTTGGAGAGGTGGGGGTGGGTTACAGTTTCTGTGAAGCTTTTGTAAAATGCATGGCTATACATCACTGTGTTGATGACAGTCACCCTATTTATGTTACAGCCCAGTGTGCAGAGACTGGAACCATATCACCCTGTGTCAAAGCATTATGGAAAGTAAATTTGTATCATCTGCAGGTGAAGTTGCTGCAGTGTTTTGGATGAATGTGGAGAAGTAGGAGAGCCCAAAACTTGAGGCTATAAATATCGAATAGTCAGTAATAAATCCAGTGTGGAATGTCGGGAGCAGTTTCTTTAGCCAGAGAGTGGTGAGAATGTGGATATTGTTGCCACAAGAAACTGAGTCTATTAGTGTGTAGATAGCTTTTTATAAGAAAGCTGGATAAACATATGACAGAGAAAGAAATAGAAACATATGCTGAAGAAATAAATTGGAAGGAGGCTCATGTGGAGTATAAACAATGGCAATGGCTTGTTTCCGTGCTGTTCACTCAATGGACTTTGCCTGTTGTCTTTCTGGTTGGGGTTAGAAACTGAACTTTAATGGAAAATTAAGCTGAGTGTATTGGAAGCAGCGATCTCTGTCCTCCACATGACTGTATTGTACAAACCTCTCTCTCGCCATTTGACCAGAGGTACACAAGGCAATTGATGTTGGGAGGTAACTAGTGTTCAGGTGTATGTTGCCTGCCAATGCCAGAATGGGCCTTGCTTCCATATTAGCTGGAATTAACCTATTGGCAATTTTGTTTGAGGTGAATACTTAAATCTGATCTTTGGAAACAGTTGCTAGTCTCTCTCTCTCTTTGTCCAATTTTCTCTGGTTGTGATAAGGCTGCAGAGAGCCTTAAAATCAGAGACAGGTCATACTAGGGGTGATGACAGAAAGAACACTTCACTCTAAAAGGAGTGGAAATCTGGAATTTTCTCTCCCCAAATATGTCGAGGGTGTGGGTGAGAGATTGATTGATTGAAAATTTCGAAACTGAGATTAATAGTTTTATTTTGATACTTAGGAGTATTAAGGGTTATAGAACCAAGGTTGGTAGATGGAGTTAAAACACTGATCAGCCATGATCTAATTGCTCCAGTATAGCTGCAGCACAGGCATCTACCCAGCGCAAAAAGCAGGACAAATCCAACCCAGCCAATTACTGGCCCATCAGTCTACTCTGATCATCAGCAAAGTGATGGAAGGGCTTGTTGACAGTGCTGTCAAGTAACACTTATTCAGCAATAACCTGCTCACTGACGCTCAGTTTGGGTACCACCAGGCCCACTCGGCTCCTGACCTCATTATAAACTTAGTCCAAATGTGGACAAAAGAGCTGAACTCCTGAGGTGAGAGTGAGTGCCTTTGACATCAAGGCAGCATTTGACCGAGTGTGGCAGCTAGGAGCCCGAGCAAAACTGGAGGCAATGGGAATCAGGTGGAAAACTCTCCACTGGCTGGAGTCATACCCAGCACAAAGGAAGATAGTTGTTTTTTTTATTATTCATTCATGTAATGGGGGAGTTGCTGGCCAGGCCAGCATTTATTACCCATCCTAAGTTGCCCTAGTTCAGAGGGCATTTAAGAGTCAACCACATTGCTGTGGGACTGGAGCCAGACCAGGTAAGGACAGCAGATTTCCTTCCCTAAAGGACTTTGCAGTCATGGCATTTTACATTCCTGTGCTGCTTTGTTAAGATGGCACAAGCATCCAGCAATTGACATTTAAAGGACATTAGTGAACCAGATGGGTTTTAACAACAGTTGACAATGATCATCATTAGACTTTTTAATTCCATATTTTTGTTTTAATTGAATGCAAATTCCATCTGCCGTGGCCTCCTGACTCTTCAAAGCCTGTCCACCATCTACAAGGCACAAGTCAGGAGTGTGATAGAATACTCTCCACTTGTCTGGATGAGCGCAGCTCCTACAACACTCAAGAAGCTTGATATAAACATCCACAACACTCACTCCCTCCACCACTGACGCACAGTGGCAGCAGTGTGTACCATCTACAAGATGAACTGCAGGAATTCACCAAGGCTCCTTCGACAGCACCTTCCAAACGCACAACCACTACTGTCTAGAAAGACAAAAGCAGCAGATAGATGGGAACACCACCACCTAGAAGTTCCCCTCCAAGTCACTCACCATCCTGACTTGGAAATATATCACCGTTCCTTCACTGTCGCTGGGTCAAAATCCAGGAACTCCCTCCCTAACAGCACTGAGTGTACCTACATCACATGGACTACAGCGGCTTAAGAAAGCAGCTCACCACTACCGTCTTGAGGGCAATTAAGGATGGGCAATAAAGATGTTGATTTTGCCAATGATGCCACATCCTATTAAAGAAAAGAAAAATTGAATGGCAGAACAGGCTCAAGGGGTTGGCTGAATGCCCCCCCTCCCCCTTTCCTACAAAGGGCAATGGGCATATTATTTTAAGACTCGTGTCATACAGTAGAAATGGTTTCTAAGGTCACAGGTCAAAAGCAATGAAGCTAGTGTATGTAGAATTGTATCTAAGCATCCTGGGGATTTTGGGGGAAATTGAAACGATTTAGCTTGGAACAGCGTAGTGAGAGGCAGATGACACACAGGCCTGTTACCAGATCGCTGGCTTATTTATTGTTAACTAGGGTATGCAAGAACTGAAGGAGGCCATTCATCCCTCAGTGATATTATGGTGAATTGTGCCTCAATTCCATAAACCTGCCTTAGTTCCATATCCCTTGATAGCCCTACCCAACAAAAAATCAGACAGCCTCACTGTTGAAAGCTTCAATGGCCCAGACTTTTTGAGGAGAGCATTTCTACTATCCATTGTGCAAAGAAATACTTCCTGTTTTCTCTCCTAAATCTTCTGGCTTGAATTTTAATCCTGTCACCTTTTTGTTCTTCATCTCCTATCAGAGCAAATAGTTTCTCTAAGCCTATCTAATCAAATCATTTATATATTAAAAAAAACTCCGATCACCCCTCAATTTTGCATGCTTCGAGGTAATACATGCCAAGTTTCTGCACTGTTTCTATATTGCTGTTTTACCTGGGGGATTTGCCTTGTTTGCAACAGCCCCATATAGTCACACACACCCACACACTTGTTACGTGATTCCTGCATGTCTTGCCTTCCCCCGCAGGAAGGGAGCTCCCCATATTACTGAAACAACCATGGGGGCTGCAGAGATGCAGAACAAAAACTGCTCACTTACTCTTTTTTGTGGTAGAGTTAACCTTTAGTTTCATTTCCACTATAGGCTCCTTGTATGCATGTGTTGTCTTGTGTCTGATTATTTTTCCAGTATTATTGGTTGAGGAGGAAGCAGTGGGAAGCATTTTATTACATATGTGAATGACACTGACCCTTTTTTCATTAGGACTCCTGGTGGTGCACTTTTTCAATGATTGCCTCACCCCTTCTGTAGGTGTTGAAATTCCACCAGCATCTCATCCCAGTGGCCATTCCTACTGGGTGAGCCGAGACTGTTTGTTTGTGTCAGCAGGCAATTCAATTGCAAAGGGCATCACAGTTAAAGACCATCTTGGCTTCACCTGCCATTCCAGAGGTGCAATTTCCAGCAGGGTTGCTGGATAATGAGGAGCAGGAACCCTGACTTTTGATTTTTGTTTTTTATCTTCACTCCCTTTGTTTTAGGGCTTTGAACCTCCCTAGCACGTCAAACCAGATTGGGTTTTGTGGGTCAGGATCCTGTTGGCGAATGCCCTTTGAACCAATAAGCTGCATGTGATGGAACAAAAAAGAAACTTGAATTTACATAATGCCTTTCATGACCCCGATGTCTGAAAGCTTTTATCAAATACTTCTGTAATGTAGGACATGCAGCAGCTAATCTGCACGTAGCAAGGCCCCACACATGACAATGTGATCAAGGACCAGCTTGTCTGTTTCAGTGAACTTGGTTAGGAGATAAGAATTGCCTAGGACAGCTTGTAGAAATTCCTCTGCTCCTCTTTTGAAATATTGCCATGGGATCTTTAGGCCCACCCGAGAGGCAAGATGGATCCTTGGTTTACCTTCTCATCTGAAAGATGAGTGCAATGCCGGGGGTGTTGACCTAGATTATGTGTTAAGGTTTCTCAAGTGGGACTTGAACCCTTCCAGTACCACAGTGGAGGAACCAAAGAAGTAAAAGAGAAGCAATGTGCCACCATAAGATGAGAGAGAGAGGAAGTATATCTGCGCTGAGTTGAGACTAGTTTCATCATTTTAATTTGTACATGGAATGTGGGTATGTCGCTGGCTGGACCAGCATTTATTACCCATCCCTGATTGCCCTTGAGAGGTGGTGGTGAGCTGCCTTCTTGAACCACTTCAGTCTATGTAGTGTAGGGATATCCACAGTGCTGTTAGGGAGGGTGTTCCAGGGTTTTGACCCAGCGACAGTGAAGGAACGGCGATATATTTCCAGGATGGTGAGTGACTTAGAGGGGAACTTGCAGGTGGTGGTGTTCCCATCTATCTGCTGCCCTTGTCTTTCTAGATGGTAATGGCCGTGGGTTTGGATGGTGCTGTCTAAGGGGCCTTGGTGAATTCCTGTAGTGCATCCTGTAGATGGTATACACTGCTGCTACTGTGCATCGGTGGTAGAGTGAGTGTTTGTGGATGTGGTACCAATCAAGCGGCTGCTTTGTCCTGGATGGTGTCGTCCTGGATGCTTCTTGAGCTATACTCATCCAGGCAAGTGGGGAGTATTCCAACACATTCCTGAATTGTGCCTTGCAGATGGTGGACAGGCTTTGGGGAGTCAGGAGGTGAGGTACTCGCCACAGGTTTCCTAGCCTCTGACCTCTTGTTGCCACAGTATTTATATGGCTAGTCCAGTACAATGGTCTGATCAATGGCAACCCTGCAGGATCTTGTTAATGGGGGATTCAGTGATGGTAATGCCAACAGGCGATGGTTAACTTCTCACTTGTTGAGGATGATCATTGCCTGGCACTTGCGTGGTGTGAATGTTGATTGTCACTTGTCAGCCCACGCCTGGACTTTGTCCGGATCTTGCTGCATTTGGACATGGCTTCTTCAGTATCTGGCGGGTTGTGAATGGTGCTGAACATTGTGCAATCATCAGCGAACATCCCCACTTCTGACCTTATGATGGAAGGAAGGTCATTGATGAAGCAGCTGAAGATGGTTGGGCTGAGGACACGACCCTGAGGAACTCCTTCAGTGATGTCCTGAAGCTGAGGTGACTGACCTCTAACAACTGCAACCATCTTCCTTTGTGCGGGGTATGACTCCAACCAGCAGATTCAACCATTGACTCCAGTTTTGCTAGGGCTCCTTGATGCCACACTCTGTCAAATGCTGCCTTGGTGTTAAGGGCAGTCACTCTCGCCTCACCTCTGGAGTTCAGCTCTTTTGTCCATGTTTGAACCAAGGCTGTAATGAAGTCAGGACCTGAGTGGCCTTGGCGGAACCCAAACTGGGCATCAGTGAGCAGGTTATTGCTAAGCAAGTGCAACTTGAAGCACTGTTGATGATCCCTTGCATCACATTTTACTGATGACTGAGAGTATACCAATGGTGCGGTAATTGGCAAGGTTGGATTTGTCCTGCTTTGTGTGTATAGGGTGTACCTGGGCAATTTTCCACAAAGCTGGATAGATGCCAGTGTTGTAGCTGTACTGGCTAGGGGTGCAGCAAATTCTGCAGCGTAAATCTTCAGTACTATTGCCGGACTGGTGTCAGGGCCCATAGCCTTTGCATCATCCAATGCCTTCAGCTGTTTCTTGATATCGCATGGAATGAATCGAATTAGCTGAAGACTGGCATCTGTGATGCTGGGGACCTCCATTCACTCAGCACTTCTGGCTTCCAGAGAGAACATCCCAGCCCTTCCCAGAAGTCAACACCTTCTCTGGAGCAGCGAGTAGACATAAATTGCATTTGATGTAAGGTTGGAGCAGAGTGTTTGATATTCAGCCTTGATCAGATTAATTATCTTGTAAAACATCTGCTTTATCCCTTTATCATCCCTGTTTTCCTTTATCATTTTATTATTTCTTTTTGTTTACCTCGATCGTTTTCCTGCCCTTGTTGGTGGGTAGTTAGTTGTCCATACTGTTTGGCATACAAACCTTGGCATACAAACAAAGGAGGTTTATCGGAATGATACCAGGGATGAGGAATTTCAGTTATGTGCAGAGATGAGAGAAGCTGGGGTTATTCTCTTGCAGAGCAGAGAAAGTTGAGAGATTTAACAGAAATGTTCAAAAATTGTGAAGGGTTTTAGTAGAGTAAATAAGAAAGAAACTGTTTATATTGGCAGGAGGGTCAGTAACCAGAGGACACAGATTTAAGGTAATAACTAAGAGGGAAGTTTTTTTTTACAGTGAGCTGTTATGATGTGGAATGCAGTGCCTGAGAAAGGCAGTGAAAGCTGATTCAGGAGTAACTTTCAAATGGAATTAGATAAATAGTTGATGGAGAAAGATCAGGGGAGTAGGACTAATTGGACATCTCTTTCAAAAAGCCAGCACTGGCTCAATGACCAAATGGTCATCTCTTAAATTATTTTAGCAAATCAGAGAATGATTGTCAATGATGCTTATGGATCAAGAACGCCTAACAGAATCATGTGATGTGGTCTGTTCACTATTTGTTTAAGAAGGGACTTAGCCCATTTAAAAAAGGTAGATAAAATATTAGACAGAGGAAGAGGGAACGTCCTACGAAGTGATTTATATATTTTCCACTGATGGTGGAACCCACGCTTTCTAGGTTGTAGTGTTTTATAGATATGCTACCCTCCCAAAGGAATATCGGTAAACCCGTACTCCATTGGCACAGTAGTGACTTTGCCTTACTACAGCAGTAGCAGGAATGTTGTTTTGGAAAAATATACTTTATTCATAAAATATCTGTAAGAACATTAAAAAACATTTCAAAATGGCCATTACAAAAAGTGCAATCAGATTCAAGTTTCCTACATAGATCATGAGGTGCTTCAATACAATCAATGAACATTACAGGCATCTCAACCTGGTCATTTTTTACAGTGTAGCAGCAATGCTTTTTTTTTGGAAAAATATACTTTACTCATAAAATATCTGGAAGAATATTACAAAACATTTCTAAATGGCTATCACAAAAAGTGCAGTCGGATTCAACTTTTACGCATGGTTCACGAGGTGCTTCAATACAATCAATGAATATTACAATCATTTCAAAATGGTCATTACAGACAGTCAACTCCACTAACTTGCACTATCAACATACATCATGTTACACTCTGAGGTGCTTTAATATAATTATAATACAATTAGTATTCACCACATACATTCATTTTGAATTGTACAGCCTGAGGGGATCTATACCTTTCCCAGCCTCTCGATGCCCTATGGCTGAAAGGTCTTAGAGAGCGACCTTTCCCCATTGCACCTTTGTGGTGGCTGCCCCAAGCTTTAGTGTGACACTCAGCACATAGTCCTGGAGCTTGGAATGTGCCAGTCTGCAACACTCGGTCAGGGACAACTCTTGGCACTGAAAGACCAACAAGTTTTGGGCAGACCAAAGAGCGTCTTTCACCAAGTTTATGAATCTCCAGCTGCAGTTGATGTTTGTCTCGGTGTGTGTCCCTGGGAACACCCCGTAGAGCACAGAATCCTGTGTCACAGAACTGTTCAGGATGAACCTCAACAGAAACCACTGCATCTCTCTCCAGACCTTCTTTGCAAAGGCACAATCTACAAGGAGATGAACAATGGTCTCGTCCCCACCATAGCCACCTCGAGGGCAATGTGCGGAGGGGGTGAGGCTCCTGGTGTGTTGGAATGATCTGATGGGGAGGGCCTTTCTCACCACCAGCCAAGGTACATCTTGGTGCTTGTTGGAAAGTTCTGGCGATGAGACATTCTGCCAAATGACTTTGACAGTCTGCTCGGGGAACCATTCGTCAGGATCCACCCTCTCCTTTTCCCACAGGGCCTCTAAGACGTTATGTGCCGACCACTGCCTGATGGACTTGTTGTCAAAGGTGTTTCTCTACATAAATGTTTCCACGAGGGACAGGCGGCACGGCACGATCCAACTACCTGGAGCGTTCCGCGGCACCCTGGCCAGACCCATCCTTCGCAACATCGGGGACAGGTAAAACCTCAGCACATAGTGACACTTGGTGTTTGCATACCGAGGGTCTACACACAGCTTGATTCAGCCACACACAAAGGTGGCCATCAGGTTGAGGGTGATGTTGGGCATGTTTTTTCCCCCTTTATCTAGAGGTTTGTACATCTCATCCCTGCGAACACTATCCATTTTTGACCTCCAGATAAAGCGGAAGATGGCTCGGGTGATCGCCATCGTGCAGGAGTCTGGAATGGACCAGACCTGCGCCACGTACAGCAACAGCGAGAGTGCCTCACACCTGATGACCAGGTTCTTATCCGTAATGGAGAGGGAGCGTTGCTCCCATATGCCTAGTTTTCTTTCCACCATAGACACTCACTCCTTCCAGTTTCTAACGCATGCCCCGAACCCTCCGAACCATATCCCCAGCACCTTCAGACCATCAGCCCTGATGGTGAAGGGGACAAAGGATCGGTCAGCCCAGTTCCCAAAGAACATTGCCTCGCTCTTCCCACGATTTACCTTGGCTCCCGAGGCCAGTTCGAACTGGTTGCAGATGTGGATCAGTCTGCACACCGACAGTGGATCCGAGCAGAAGATGGCGACATCGTCCATGTACAGGGAGGCTTTGACCTGAGTGCCTCCACTGTCAGGGATCATCACTCCTCTTATGCCCAGGTCCTTCCTGATGGACTGAGCAAAGGGTTCTAGGACAGGGGAGAGAGGGCAGCCCTGCCTGACTCCAGATTTAATCGGAAAGCTTTCTGATCCTCACCCATTGATTGAAACCGCGCTACTGATGTTAGTGTAGAGCAGTTGGATCCAATTTCGAATTCCTTCCCCAAACCCCATTAAGGAGAGCACATCCACCATGTAGGTGTGCGATATTCTGTCAAAGGCCTTCTCCTGACCCAGGCTGATGAGGCAGGTGTCCACATCCCTGTACATAGGCAGTTGTATCCCTGAGTAGTGCAAGACTGTCAGAGATCTTCCTGCCCAGTACAGTGCAGATCTGGTCAGGTTCTGATCACCAATTCCAGAGCGGACTTGACCCAATTGGCCATGACCTTGGATGGAATCATATAGTCCACATTCAACAGTGAAATGGGTCGCCAATTTCTAATTCCCTCCCTTTCCCCCTTTCCCTTGTAAATGAGGGTGATGATGCCTTACTTCATGGATTCTGACATGCTGCCGGCCAGAAGCATATCCTTGTACACTTCTAGCAGGTCTGGCCCGATTCAGTCCCCTGGAGCCAAATACAACTCAGCTGGTAAGCCGCCGCTTCCGGGAGTTTTACTGTTCTTGAAGGACTCGAGGGCCTTAGTCAGTTCATCAGGAGTTAGCAGTTTGTCCAGGCTCTCCCGTGTACTGTCGTCTAAGTCCTCCGTGATAGAGGACAGGGAGGACTGGGAGGCTGTGCTGTCTGTGGGCTTCATGTCATACAATCCAGCATAAAAGGATTTCCTGATGCTCAATGTCAGACTGCGATGACTTTACTGAGCCATCGTCTTCAATGTTTTCTTTTTTTGAAGTTCCAAATTTTTATTAAAAAACCACACTGAAGTTAGTGTCCATTACTGCAACAGCTGATATCCCAAATGTTCATGACATTGCTAATTAGCCACTGAAGGTTAATACTGATGGCGCACACAGACTGCAGCCCTTGAAATTCCAATCAGTCCTGCTCAGCTTCCATCTCCTCCTCTCTGTTGCTTCTTCCACCCGTCGCTGTTAGTTGCTCGAATTCACCAGTCTTGGAATTCCACACGCAGCCTGCAGTCACTTTGAAGGCCACCGTCTCAACACCAAGCAGTTTCAGAAGACGTGCTTGTTCAGGGCTCAGTGAGGCACCTTCTTTACACATCATAATCAGACAATAACGTTACAACACCTTTCTTCAATGTAGTTGGAAACCCAAGCTGTCACAGTTGTGGCTCGAGAGAGTGTGAGAACTGTGTTGTCGCCTTCAATGTTTTTTTTTTGAAAAATATACTTTCTTCATAAAATATTTGGAAGAACATTACAAAACATTTCTAAATGGCCATCACAAAAAGTGCAATCGGATTCAACTTTTACACATGGATCACGAGGTGCTTCAATACAATGAGTATTACAATCATTTCAATAAGGTCATTACAGACAGTCAGATGGTGCACTGGTATTGGCGTTATCAACATACATGTTGCATTCTGAGGTGCTTCAATAATTATAGTACAATTAGTATTCAATGCATTTCTTCATTGTGAGCCGTACAGCCCGAGGGGTCTATCATAATTCTCAGCCCCTTGGTGCACTGTGGCAGAAAGATCTTAGAAAGTGACCTTTCCCCATTGCAGTGGCTGCCCCAAGCTTTAGTGCATCCCTCAGCACGTAGTCCTGGAGCTTGAAATGTGCCAGTCTGCAACACTTGGTCAGGGACAACTCCTTACACTCTTCAATGTTTTTTTTTGAAAAATATACTTTATTCATAAAATATCTGGAAGAACATTCCGAAACATTTCAAAATCACCATCACAAAAGTACAGTCAGATTCAACTTTTACACATAGATCACAAGGTGCATCAATACAATCAATGAATATTACAATCATTTCAATATGGTCAATACAGACAATGGTATTGAAGTTATCAATATACATCATGTTGCACTCTGAGGTGTTTCAACACAATTATAATACAACTAGTATTCAATGCATACATTCATTTTGAGCTGTACAACCCGAGTTCCCAGTCCCTCGGTGCCCTATGGCAGAAAAGTCTTAGATAGTGACCTTTCCCCATTGCAGCGGCTGCTCCAAGCTTTAGTGGGTCCCTCAGCATGTAGTCCTGGAGCTTGGAATGTGCAAAAGAGTTGTCCCCGACCGAGTGTTGCAGACTTTACACTCTGCGATGTTGTTGAGACACTTGGAGCCATATGCAGTGTTGACTGTTGTGTATGCCAGGCCCAGATATGCTGTAGGATCCCCGTGACAACTATTTAGTAAGTATGTCTGCAACTAAAGGGACCAGCTGCCTCCACATACAGTTGATGACTGTTCTTTAGCTTATGAGGCCAGGATATAAATAGATCCCAACTCCTTGTGCTATACTTTTGATGTCTAAATGTTCTTGTTTGTGCTCCTTGAGACTGCTCTTATTAGATAGCATTTGATTAACGCTTTCTGGTTGGATAGCTCTGTAGTGACTATTGAAGATTATTGCTTGTTGCCTTTGTTTTATAAAGAGGGAGTTGTTGCTATTTTGTGGCAGGATAGATACAGGTGTCACAATGACAGCTCAGGACACTGGGCTAATCAGCAGAAGGACCAAGGTTTCTGAAGAATTTCACAATGGGGACAATGCCCCTTTTTAGTTCCGAGGTCCACAATGTGAGTGAGCGGTACACAGCTTGATCCCTCACCGCTCCAATGTCCCTTGTAGCTGGCTATTAAGAGATGTCAGTGACAAATTAGATGTCACATTCCCCTCCTGCGTTTGGAAGGTGTCAGAGCCTCTGCTCATGTCTCTCCTCTCAACTTTGGGAGCAGAACAAGACTTGAAATTGAGGGATTGCCAGATTAGTAGCCAATGTAGGTCAGTGAGAACAGGGATGATGGTTGAATGGAACTGGTGAGAGTTAGGATACAGGCAGCAGAGTTTTCGATAAGCTCAAGTTTGTGGCGAGGACTGAAGATGAGAGGCTGACTAAGAGCTTATTAGGATAGTTAAATCTAGTGGTAGCATGGCTAGAATTTTGCAGCAGCTGAACAGAGGCAGGGTAGAGTCGGTCACTAAATGCAGAAGTGGAAGTTGGAGATCTTGGTGATGGCACAGATGTATGGTAGGAGGCTCATCTCGGGATCAAATGTGATAAGGTTGCGAAAGATCTGACTCAGCCTTAGAACTTTACATATGGTATTTACATTTCTGAGTCAAGAATCATAGAATGAAATGGCACAGTAGGAGGCCATTTGATCCATTGTCCCCATGCTGGATCTTTGAAAGAACTATCCAATTAGTCCTATTCCCCTGCTCCTTCCCCATTTAATTAGGTGATATCCTTGGTGTCCCTATGATGCTCTTTTTAAAGGAGATTTAATTTTTAAATGAAAATATGATGGTCCAGAATGCAGAGTAAATCTGCAAACTTGAAGGGAGGAGGAAAGAAATGCTTAACAATAGGCTATATATAGCTCAGGATTTACAAGCTGGAACAGGGATAAGCAGGTCCATATACAACTTAACAATTATATTTCAACTCTTTCTTGGACTCGAACTCAAGTTCTGTCGAAGGGTCATGAGGACTCGAAACGTCAACTCTTTTCTTCTCCGGCGTTGCTGCCAGACCTGCTGAGTTTTTCCAGGTAATTCTGTTTTTGTTAACAATTCTTCCTTGCTTTATATGCTTCCCCCATTCTGCTCCCTACTCCGTACACCTCAAATAGTCTGGGAGCCAATTTTAGCTCTCTCCTCATATTTTGGCACCTCATATATTTCTTACCACATCCTCTGAATCAACATCAACAATGTCAGCAGAGGTCCATTTTGACCTTTTTAGTACATGTATCGCACAGCGAATACTTTTTGCTATGTTCTCCCATTGATATCAGGAAGTAAATAATAAATATACAAACAATGTCACACTCAATCCAAGTTTTGGGATTCACTTCCATTTTACTGCTGTCATTTTGAACAGGGGATTGGTCTCGTGTTGTGGAAGGAATAACTCTTCTGCGGGTTTGAGGAAGCTGGGATGACATCTTAATTGAAAGATGGGGATAAGGAGCAATGGGATAAATTCTCCCCTGAGCGCACTCTTGGCATGGAGTTCATGCATGAGACCAGCACATTGGGTACTTGGTGCAAATCTCCCATAGTTTCTGTCATGGGTGGAATATTACCTCGTATTTACAGCACAGAAGAAGGCCATTTGGTGCAACTGGTCCATGCTTATGCTTCATACGAGCTTCCTATTGTCTCTTTCCATTCTTCTTCTTCTCGTATCCCGTCAACATGTCCCTATTTCTTTCTTCATCGTGTTTTTATCCAGCCTTCTCTTGAAATCATCTATACTTTTTAACCACAGCTTTTCCTTGTGGCAGCAAGTTCCACTTTGAGTAAAGTTTCTCCTGAATTCTGTATTGGATTTATTAGCAACAATCTTGTATGTATGGCCCCTAATTTTAGTCAGCCCCATAAGTGGAAATCTGTTCTCTATGTCTACCCAATCAACAGCATTTATAATTTTCTAGACTGCTGATCATGTCACCTTCTGCCTCCTCTTCTAGAGAAAAGAGTTCCAGCCTCTCCAGCTTTCTTGATAGCTATAACCTCTCAGTTCTGGGTATTTTTCTTTTGCGTCTTTTTCCAGAATATTTTATTTTGCAGCAGGGAAACCAGAATTGAGCACTGCATCCAACTGCAGCCTGACCAAGGTTTAATATAAGTTTAACATAATATTTTGCGGGAAGCACATGTTTGGGCGTCTGCCTCCAGTATGCCAAACTCTGCAGCCAAAACATGGGAGGCAAAAATTTTCCACAGCTTCTGCACTAACCGAGAACCATTCAGACTTGCAGTAATAGATCGCATGAGAATGCTATTCAACTGGTGGGGGTTGACCCAGCCTTGTCTATAAACCAGGCATCTACACCTACTGTAGGAACAGGAGGAGGTCCACTTAGCTCCTTGAGCCTGTTTTGCCATTCAATTAGATCATGGCTGATCTGTGTCTTAACTCCATTTACCCACCTTCATTGTATATCTTTAATGCCGTAAAAAGATCTATGTATTGATGTTGAAATTTTCATTTTAGCCCCAGTCTCAACACTTTTTTTTGGAGGAGAGAGTTCCAGATCTAAATAGCTATCGGCAGCTGGTTAATGCTTTCCTTCAACAGGAACTGTCGTGGGCTCACTGCTGCTAGAACTTGGATCAGAAGATACAAGATGTTTTATATCAGCGATTATTTTTCTGAAACCAACAGGAAAAGTTGGTTGACTCCCCCTTGACTCTTGAAGGGGCTGTAGGGCTGGTGAATCTTCCACCATTTACTGGGGAGAAAGGTTGAGAGGGCAGGAGGTGGGACTTGTGGACAAGACCAGCTTGGCATAAGGGGATATTTGAGAGGTGCTGTCGAAAGGTACAAGTTCAGAGCTGGAGTGGGGGGAAATTTCGGGGAATGTTTGATTTGGTCAGTATGGGGAAGGAAAGCAAGTGACAGAGACAGCTAGATGCAGGTTTCGATCCAGTAGCTTGTTGTCGAGGCCCAAGTATGCAGTATGTACAGTCATGATCTGATAGAACAGTGGTATAGGCTGGAAGGGCATGAATGGCCTCTAAGGAATGTTCCTGTAAGCTTTTAAAATTACAGTTAATGCATTGAAGAACAGAAGGAAAGAAATGGCAGAGGGTGGAGAGCCCATGGTTAAGAGGTTTGCCGTGTCTGCTTTTTCCCTTGTAATCTGCATTTTGTCTCGAGAATTCTCCACGATGTAGGAGTTCCGGCTCCAGGAAGAGAAGCCTTTGATTCTCTGCCTTTCAAAAGATTGTGACTTACTAAAAATATGCGATCCATTAAACTGCAGCAGGAGTGACTTATCAAAAGTGAACTTCTGGGAGATGAAAGTATTCTGCAACTGGGTCAGTAGCTGCCCTGGGCTGTCTCAAACCACATTGTCTTAGTCTTAATTGCTTCCTTGGTGATGGTAGTCTATTAATGCTGCCCTGTCCTCACCATTCGCTCCCCTGTGAATAATATTGTACATTTATTTCTAGCTTTTTTTTCACTGGTTGTGGTTTACAGTACAAAGAACTGTGTCATTTGGCAGATGAGCTCAAGGGGCTGAATGGCCTACTCTTCCTATTCTTATGTTCCTACTCTCTCAGCTCAATATTTTTATAGTGTTTTCTAACTGGGTGTAGCTGTGCATTTTCTCCTAGAGAAAAATCATTATTTTTCAAAAATACTTTTTTGTTAGAAAACTATTGGGATTGGCAAAGGAAAGACTGTTTGAGTGACAGTTAAGGATCATCCAATTAGGTCATGAGTGTTTGTTTTCTGATTTGCTGTAGAAAAGCAGGGTGAAGATTGACTTGTCAGTAGACCAGTGGGAAAGCTGGGGTGGTGGAGGACATGGTGGTTGAAGAGAGACTGTCATGTGATGAAACCTCCAGGATTGGCAATCCTCCCTCTGGTACATGGAAAGTTGCTCATGGTTGAGTACAACCTTCCATGAATACAAACCCTCACATTCTCTCAAATGCAGACACTGCTGAGGGGGCGGAGGGAGGGAATGAGTTGGTACAGAAAGAATTACTGGAGGGAAAATGCTTGGGATAACCTCATCACCAAAGGTTGTGCCACAGGTTAGCAAGGCCATAAAAATAAAAACAAGTAAACTGAGCACTAGGTTTTATTTCTAGGGGGCTAAAATTGAAAAGTAGGGAAGTTATGCTAAACCTGTATTGAACCTTGGTTAGACCACACTTGCAGTACTTGTACAGTTTGGTTGTCATGTTATAAAAAGGATATAGAGGCTCTGGGGAGGGTGCAGAGAAGATTTACAAGGATGATATCAGAAATGTGTGGGTTTACAGATCAGGAAAGGATTGACAGCCTGGGTCTCTTCTCTTGAAATAAGAAGGCTGAGGGGTGACCTAATAGAGATATTCAAAATTATGTAGGGTTCATAGGGGGGTTCTCCTTTTCTCCCTCAGACCCACCCCACACTCCAGCTCATGACACCAGATTCATCATGACGCCAGATTTGAACAGAATGACCAGAAAGACACAGTTTCTTCTGATAATTCACAATTGCTTTATTGAATCACCCACAGCCCTTTAGAGAGGGGCTGCATTCAGCAGCCACGAAATACAGTTACCCAGAACTGTATACCATCGGAGGCTAAAGCCCCATCTTGTTCCTAACCTGATACTTAAATCTTTATATCCTAACTTAATAATTACAATCACCCCTCGGTTGGTCTTCCAATGGTGTTGTAGGTCCCTCGGTGGAGTTGACCAGACTCTATTGACTTCCTTGACTGCCTGCAGAACACAATGATGTCCCATGATTTCTGTCCCTGATTTTATGGCATTTCTGCTGCTGACCTGACTGGCTCATTTCAATGTCCAGTAGTTAGCACTTTTAGTTTATTCTATGCATATTCCAGACAAATAGGATCAGCTCATGCTGGTTGAAACAATAGTCTTTCCATGGAAAATATATCCCAGACCAATATGATCAGCTTTCACATTGTTTAAACAATTCTCCTGCTGTTTTGAGCCATACAGCACCTGGCTCCAAGGTGGATGGACGTTTGAATATTAATTGTATATTCCTTGTGCCATTGTATCAGGTAATCACTCTCTTAATTGCGTTAGCCAATAGCAGGTCATGGCATTTCCCTGGTACCATTGTTCCATGATAACAATCAATGTCCAAACCCTTTTGATGAGCCACTGTTTTTTACTAGATGTCTGAATTAACCCCTTGCTGCACAGCCCTGTGCTGTTGGCTGAAGCTTGGTTTCTGTGTTGTATGTGGTAATAAACATGAGGTCAAAACATGTCTGTGGGTTTGGGTTTTATACTCCATAAATTTCCCACTTGGAGGGGATTCTGGTCCTTCAGTTTTGATAACATGGATGCAGAGAGAATATTTCCTCTTGTGCGGAACAGCATAACTAGAGGCCATCGATATAAGATAGTCATCAAGAAACCCAAAGGGAATTCAGAGAAACTTCTTTAACTAAAGAGAGGTGAGAATGTGGAACTCACTACCACAGGGAGTGGTTGAAGTGAATAGATAAGAGGTATTTAAGGGGAAGCTAGGCAAGCATTTGAGGGAGAAGTGAATAGAAGGTTATGGTGGCAGATTTAAATGAGGAAAATGGGAGGAGGCTTGATTGGAGCATAATCAACAGCATGGACTAGTTGGGCCAAATGGCCTGTTTTTGTTCTGTATATCATACGTAACCAAAGCCTTATCTCTTACCCCACAGTGCACTACAATCAGGTTAAATTAAACTTCGCAGATGCAAAATAGGCAGTTGCAGGTGCCACCTGCCTGATTTTTCCTTTGACTTTCAAAACTCTGCCCATTTTGCACCTCCAGTAAGCTGAATTTTACCCCCAATCCCTCAATACCAAATAAGAGTCTGTTGAATCCTTCTCTCACTTTCCTTCCTCTCGGAAAGAATTCCAACACAACTTTTTTTCCCCCAAATAGGGATGAGGAGAAATGTTAACTGACTGTAAATACCACCACATAACCTAGCTCTTCCTGTGACTCTGAGTTTATTGAGTGAGTAATTCTACCACACACACCACTAGGAAGGTCTCTGGCCTTGTGCTGAGTGTGCAATCCAAGGACTGCAACTGGCCTCCATGCTGCAGGCTAGGGAGGGAAAATCAGCCAGGGTTCCTGTTTCTGATGACTTGCAGAGATCCCTATGTCTTTAAACAAACTGGGAGAGGCCATGACCCAGGCCCAGGTGTGACACTCTTTGCAGTGATTCAGTTTTGTACATATGTAAAGAATGCTTTCTTGGGGACTGCAGTGTGTGGGACTGTACCTTCAGGAGAGGAGTGACAGCAAGTAAACGGATGGGAGAGGGAAAGAACACACCCTTATTTTCCAATTTCCGGAGTCTTGGGTTAGTGTGAGTTTGGAACTGCCCTTTCACTGTTATTTTTCCATTGTTGATCGATTCAGTTGCTGTTCCTTTTCCCACTTTCAATCAGAGGAATAGCTGGAGTGTGTGTGAGGGAGTCTGATCTGAACTGATTCCATTTGGGGAGTAGAACCCGGGGAACATCCATTAAGCAAGCTATCAGGCATGAAATGCTTCATGGCTCGATGAAAATTCTGGTGTCATCTGGTCAGTGAGCACATCAAATTCTTCTCTGATTTAATGCTGAGTGAATGGAGAAACTAAACCAGTATATTAAATGTCAAACTGCATCATCCTGAGGAATCGGTACAGAGAACAGTTGTTCTTTGAATCCAGCCTTGAGGGGTGCTGGGGATGAGTACAAACAGCCCTTTGAGCTTGGTTGGAAGAATTAGTCCACCAGTTAGCAGGGTTGGGTGTGTTGTTTTTTCTCAATGCAGTAGGGCCTTTGCCATCTAGACTCTGCTAAAGTCATTTGTTTTGAAAAGCTTTTTTAAGTAATCTAATTATGGTAAAAAAAATAGGCCATTTTCATAACCCAGGCAATCTTGAGCCACTTGATCTGGTGCCTGGTTAATATGACCATAATCCTGCCTCTTGCACGATCTGCTGTAACTTCATAACTCACACCAAGCCCTGATCACCATCCACCCATGTGCTCACTGACCAAGATTGGCTCCCACTTCCAGTGACACTTGTCTCTTTTTAAATTGTCATCCATGTTTATAAATCCATCCGTGGCCTCATCCCTCCCTATCTCTCTAATTTCCTCCAGACCTACAACTCTAAGATCTCTGCACTGCTTTAACTCTAATTTCTTCCACATCTCCAATTTTAATCACTCCATTATTGGTGTCTGTGCCTTCAGCTGCCTGGGCCCAAAGCTTGGGAATTCCCTGCCTAAGCCTCTCCCCACTGTGCCCTTGTCCTTTGTCTGTTAAGACATTCTTTAAAACCTATTTTTTGACCAAACATTCCTAATATCTCCTTGGGTGGCTCTGTGGCAAATTTTGCTTAAGGTGTGAAGCATTTTGGGGCATTTTACAATGTTTAAAGGAGTGTTGCTGTCTCATAGCTGGGTTGTTCTACAGGTGGTTGGCTCTGTGTTGACAACAACCATGTTTAGCCGTGATGTGAAATTGCTGCTCCATTTTGTAATTCATCAGCTGTTTGCAAATGCCAGAGTCCTGGGAGGAAAAGAGCAATGTGAAATAACTGGCTTACATTTTAATACATTTGACACTTTGAAGTGTGATATCTGCAATATGAGGGCTGTGCACTAAAGATGAAACTGGTATCGGAGTTACAATATATTAAAAATCTTGCATCTCCATGCACTCCTGTATCAAATTATTCCATTATAAGTTGCCCTGTAAACATGTCACATTGTAGTTATACGATTTCACCATTGGTGACACTTAGGCAACTCAGTTTTGCATCTTCCAGCTTAGTCTATATTACAGAGAAACTCATAGATAGAGCTTTGTATAGCTGAGGTGTAATTTCTACTCCCTTGTATTCCCATTCTCTAGATATAAAAGCCATGATTCTGTTTGATTTTTTTTTGATTATCTTCTGTATCTGTTCATGACATTTTAAAGATCCACCTTCATGAACCCCCAAGTCTCTTTGGGTTTCTGCTGTTTCTAGCTTTTCAACATTTACAATATTAGAGCTGGGCACTAAGTGGATGAACTCACACTTGCCCACATTGAAATCTGTTTTTCCTGTTCACTTCATTGATTAATATTGCTTTGTGATTTTATGCTTCCAACTACACTGTCTACAGTGCTGCCCATCTTTGTATCAATGACAAATTTAGATTTGTAGCTTTCTATCCCATCATCAAAGTCATTAATGAATAAAGCAAATAGTTGCGGCTCCAACAAAAACAAAAAATGCTGGAAAAACTCAGCAGGCCTAACAGCATCTGTGGAGAGAGAAACAGAGTTAACCGTTTTAGTCCGTATTACCCTTCTGTTTCTCTCCACAGTTGCTGCCAGACTTGCTGAGTTTTTCCAGCATTTTCTGTTTTTGTTTCAGATTTTCAGCATCTGTAGTATTTTAATTTTATCATAGTTAAGGCCCAACACTGATATCTCTGCTACTAGTCACATCCTGCCAATCAGAGCATGTGCCCATCAACCATGCTCTCTGTCCCCTGCTACTCAGCCAATTTCTTAACGATGTAAAAAAATTGCCTTCAATTCCACTTTAGCTAGCAGTCTCTTATGAGGGACTTTTGTCTTCTGAAAGTCCATATAAATAAAATCCATAGACATTTCCCTTTACACCACTTTAGTGACTTCTTTTAAAAATTCAAGCAGGTTTGCCTGGCATTATCATCTTGTCTCAAATCCATACTGGCTCTGTATGATTTTGCACTTATTCAGCCATGATGTGGGAGTTCACTGATCATTGTATCCAGAACCTCTAATCCAGTGTGGGGGTGTATTGAACAATTGATTAGTCAAAGCAGTGCAGCATGTTTTTGAGACCCAAATCAATCATTTTGCAAGCCTGGTCTTTGAACTATGCATCAATGATGCCAGATCAATGAAGGGTCCTTGATCCCCTGATAGCAGTGGGTTAAAATATGGTTCAGTATTTCAGATGAGCTAGGCACCAAGGTTAACCCTTTGCTGTGATCATTGAATGCTGGTAGGGGGTGATACCTTTTTAGGTTTGCTACTCTTGGAATGGGGAAATTTCAAATCCTGATTAAAACAGCGAGATGACGTGATACCTTTTTGGTCAATGTCCGATGACCTTTAATTGAGTGTTTGCAAATGGGCATTCTGAGAGGACTGGATTGTGATTGGTTATGATAACCCCAGGGTGGAGGAGTGTAACACTTCCAATTGCCAGATGTAAACATGAGAAATGGGCACTTGGGAACAGCGGCTTGTGTGTTTACGGAAGATATTAGAAAGTAAAATGGAAGGTGGATTAAATAGGAGGGGAGATGGTGGCATAGTGGTAATATCACTGGACTAGTAATCCAGAGGCCTCAGCTATGGCCAGGGACATGGATTCAAATCCCACCACAGCAGCTGATGAAATTTAAATTCAATTAACAAATTGAAATCTAGTCTCAGTAATGAAACTGTTGTCAATTTTTGTTTTTTAAAAAAACCCACTAAGGGAGGAAATCTGCCTTCCTTACTCAGTCTGACTTACAAGTGGCCGTGCAGACATGATGGGGCCAACTGGCCACCTCCTGTACTGTAACAATTCTGTTAAATCAAAAATTACTGGCTCTGTGTTGCCCAATCTCAGGGTTTCAAAGTTTGTTGATTGTTGAAGCCTAGAGAGAGATAGAGGTGAGTCGTTCTATGGATTTCAGGGAGAGAGCAAATGAGACGAGGAGGTGATGTGAGAAAAAAAAGCAAAAACTGCGGCTGCTGGAAATCCAAAACAAAAATACCTGGAAAAACTCAGCAGGTCTGGCGACATCTGCGGAGAGGAACACAGTTAACGTTTCGTGTCCGAATGACCCTTCTGTTGACTTCGGACTTGAAACGTTAACTGTGCTCCTCTCTGCAGATGATGTGAGAAGTCTTGCTTTCAACACAGCAAGCATTCAAGGAGTGGGAAGAGTGTGCAGGATGCCATAAGGAATTGAGCTTTGATCTATAGACTGTAGGGAAATGGGGCAGGGCAGAATTAGGAATTGCAGAGAAACACTACAGACCAAACACTACAGAATCACCTGTCTGAACAAATAGCCCTTTTCTTGCATCTGCTGGCTTTGGATGAGAATCAAAGAATAGATTTGCCACTCTCCTATTTGGCCTGGGATTTAGTGTGTTAAATTTAAATAAAAATTATTTTAAATAATTTAGCTAGCTTTTTTTAATTTGCAGAATTTAAAGTTTGACCTTAGTCATTCCAGTCACATTCACATCATCAGTTTTTGCAATGGCGCAATTGGTTGAAAATAAAAGCCCATTACATTGCAAGCTGCAATTTTTTTGCTTAATTGTTAAAAATCGTGAACTTTTAAATACTATTTCAGATGATGAGTGCATGTAAGTGAGTCACAGTACATAGGCAGTGAGAATGATAAAGTTCATTATGGCACTTGCTTTTGCAAATTAAAATAATTATTTTGCTCTAATCTTGTGAATGATATGAGCAAATTTCGCCACACTGTCTTCAAAGCCGTTGGAACAAGGACTGAGGTGCAGCATAAATGACGGTTTATAAAAATATGCTGAGTTTTCTCTTGCTCTATTTGTGTGGGCGAGCTATTATCTCTAAGGCACTGGAGTGCGGTACAGGGCGCAGCATGTCAGAGTTGGTCTCTGAAAGAATACTAAAAGCTCTACTACAGTTTTTTAAAATTTACAGCAGAAGTGAGCTGCATCAGTCCATAACTAGAGCGACTGTTCCCTTGGCTAACTGCATTTATATAGCTGCTCAGGACTTCCCTTTATAGCCAGTGAAGTACGTTTTGAAGGGTGTTGACTTATTATTAGCAATGTAACAACTTAAGAATTAGGAGGAGTAGGCCATATGGTCCCTTTTAGACATTGAATAAGATCATTATTGCATTATCATTAAGGATGACAGCACACAGCCAATTTACACATAGCAAGCTCTTACATACAGCAATGTGATGATGACCAGATCTGTTTCTTTAAGTAATGTTGGTTGCGGGGTTAAATATTTGGCCTGGACCCTGGGGAGAACTCCGATCTGCTCTTCTTTGGAAAAGTGCCATATGATTTTTCATATCTGCTGAGAGATTAAATGGAGCCTTACCTTAATGTTTCATCCAAAAGGTGAAACCATTCCCTAAGTACTGTATTGGAGTGTCAGACTTTTGTGTTCCAGTTCTTGCTCTGAGAGTCAGGCAGTGTGTGTGGCTGCTTGCGAATGCTCGTGAAACACTTGCCCGTGTGTTTAAAGAACAAAACTATTATTTGAGAAACAAGGCCTCGTGCTATATCTTTTTGGATTGGTGCTATGCTACAGAGCAAGAGACAACATTTATAAATGTGTCTTTGGTCCTGAACCATGTCCAACAGCTTTACCAGAGGGAGCAGAATGGGGGAAGCCTATAAAGCAAGGAGGAATTGTTAAACAGAGCTTCCTGAGAGTCTTTTTAAGAAGCCGGTGAAAGGACCTCTTACATGTGTTGAAGAGTGTATAGTGGCTGGAAATTATGGAAAAAATGGGGTCTGTGCTTTCTTAAGCTACTGAATTTATGATTTCAGTTTTCTGGGGTTTGGAGAAAATTTTTTTTAAACACACTTGATTTTGAGATAACTGGGATGTGCTAGTTTCCATGGTGATGGTCTATAGCAAGTAGTTGTGTTTCTTTTGTTCCTCCAAGCTCGGAGCACTATAATTATTTAATGGTGTCATGTGTCTTTAAGAAGGATTTTGACCACCAGACAGGAGGCCTAAGGTCTAGGCCATAGACGAGGCCCAGTCAACCATCCGTTGCCTAGATTTCATAGAATTCACAATTGACAAACTAATGAATCATTCCTCTGGCTGAAATAAGCCCCTTGCCTCCACCAACTCAACCAACAGGAGATGCCAATTTGTTCAGAAATTGTTTCTCCATTCAATTTTCATCTGGGATGTTTTTTACAGACATAGGACTACAGGGCCTATTATTGAGGATAATTGATCCATAAGAGTCTATCAGGGATGTACATTTTCTGCCTATAAATGCACAAAATAACCTTTTTCTGAAAACTGATGTGATCCACATATCTGCCTTTCAAGAGCTCTGATTCCCTTTGCTAATTCATACATCAAAAACCATTGATTCTGGGTGAACTCAAATGTTCACCTTTTTCCGGTTCATAACATCTCATGGAAGTCTCTGGTTGATGATGGGTTTGTTTTAAAATGGTTTGTCGAGCCGTAATTCAAGAATACAGTGGAAAGGTTGCGCTACAGGAACAGTTATCCACCCTAGTAAGTCCATATTTTGAATATCGGCCGTTGTACAGAAAGGGTGAGATAAATAAGATCGCCATTTGCATGTTGCCCACTAAATAATTGAAAGAAAACCCTACAGGAAACGCCAACCAATCTGTGAGCAACGTAAAACAGAAAACTAACACCATGCAAAATTAAGCACCCTTTTATAACCTGACACTATTACCAGTATTCCACTCTCTCCCCCAATGTTAAGATAAAAGAAACAGACCACACATGATCCTTTGCTCATCAGATGCAGTCTGACCTCTAAATGCAACCAGGAATTCACGTTTTGTGACATCCACTCTCTTCCTGGGGTGGATTTTTAAAATTTTCTCCATCCTGGCATAAAGTTGGCACTTCTGATTGGAAGTTGAAACCCTGCCCACACTTTGCAGCAATGTGAATCCTCTTGTGTCGAGCATCACTAGGTCTTCGTGAGCCTATTTGTTAACTATTTTCTTTCCTTTGTCTATTTGCCTGTGATCACCACAGGAGTCACGCCACCCCTTGCTTTATACCTGCAGCTGATTCTAAAGCCATTTCCTGAGAGTCTGGAGGCTATCTTTTTTGAGTTTGCTGTTCTAGTGTTAAGTTTTGAAATTTGGTTTGCGTGGGCAGATGAGAAGGAAGCTGTATGTTTGTGATACTATAGTAGCCCCTGTGTTTGACCAGTATTGTGTGGGTGGTGTTTAAGAATTTGATCTAAGTCTGCACGGCATCTCCTCCTGTCTAAAGCAATTCTCTTTGAAATCAAAGAGCAAATATCCAAACTTGTTTTTGTTTATATTAAGTTGTGGTTTATTGGAATTGGTCTCATCTGGTAACCACCTGAAGCCTATCCTCATGGGAAAGTTAAAGTTCATTGTGAGGCAGGAAGCTCCACTATCATGGCACCCAGTGGTTTCCCAATATTCTGTATATTGTGGGGAGGACACCAAAGTTGAGCTGATCTTGTCCTCATTGTCTGTGCAGCTCCGTTACGTATGTTGATGACGCTCAAGTTTACCGCACCTCCACCAGCCTACAAGAAGCCTCAAACTCGGCCAAAACCCTGCCAACTCCATTCTATCCTGCACGGTGTCCTATTTTCTGCCTCTACATCTGGGTGCTTGCCTCCACTGGCCCCTCAGTCTCAAATGTAGTGCATTCAAAATCTTAATCCCTGCTTACAAATCACATTATGCCTTTCCCCATACCATATCTGAGGTGTCTTCCAAGAATATAAAAACATAAGGAATAGGAGCAGGAGTAGGTCTGCAGCCTCTCAAGTCTGCTCTGTCATTCAATAAAATCATCCTTATCTTCTTCCTCAACTTTACTTTCCCGTGCTATTCCCATATCTCTAAACTCCATAGTGTCCTGTTTAGCAACTCTAACTCTGGCCTTCTCCTCTCTACTCAGCTCCAGCTTTGGGAGCCTTTAGTCATGTTACCCCAAGACTCGATCTTCCCTAAATTCCACTTGCCACCCTCACCTTCATGATTCTTTTCAAAACTTGCCTCATCCGACTAGAATATAAGAACATAGGAGCAGGAGCAGGCCACTCAGCTCATTGAACTTGCTCTGCCATTCAGTTAGATCATGGTTGGTCATCTGCCTCAGTGTCACTTTCCCACACTAGCTCCATATCCCTTGATGTCATTAGACTGCTAGAATTAGGATTATGCTCTGCTGTAATTTCATAGACATAGAAACATAAAAACTAGGAGCTGGAGTAGGCCATTCGGCCCTTCAAGCCTGCTCCACCATTCATTGTGATCATGGCTGATTATCCAACTTAATAGCCTGCTCCCCGCTTTCTCCCCATATCCTTTTGACCCCTTTCACCCCAAGAGCTATACCTAACTCCTTGAAAACACACAATGTTTTGGCCTCAACTACTTTCTGTGGTAGCGAATTCCACAGGCTCATCACTCTCCGGGTGAAGAAATTTCTCTTTATGTCTGTTCTAAATAGTCTACCCATATTCTCAGACTGTGACCCCTGGTTCTGGACTCCCCCACCATCGGGAACATCCTTCCTGCATCTACCCTGTCTAGTCCTGTTAGAGTTTTATAGGTTTCTGAGATTCCCCCACATTCTTCTGAACTCCAGCAAATATAATCCTAACCGACTCAATCTCTCCTCATGTGTCAGTCCCATCATCCCAGGAATCAGTCTGGTAACCCTTCACTGCACTCCCTCTATAGCAAGAACATCTTTCCTCAGATAAGGAGACCAAAACTGCACACTATGTTCCAGGTATTGTCTCACCAAGGCCTTGTATAATTGCAGCAAGACATCCCTGCTCCTGTACTCTAATCCTCTGGCTATGAAGGCCAACGTACCACTTGCCTTCTTTACCTCCTGCTGCACCTGCATGCTTACCTTCAGCGACTGTTGTACGAAGACACCCAGGTCTCGTTGCACATTCCCCTCTCTCAATTTATGGCCATTCAGATAATAATCTACCTTCCTGTTTTGCTACCAAAATGGATAACCTCACATTATCCACATTATACTGCATCTGCCATGCATTTTCCCACTCACACAGCTTGTCCAAATTACACCGAAATATCTCTGCATCCTCCTCACAGCTCGCCCTCCCACCCAGCTTTCTGTCATCTGCAAATTTGGAGATATTACATTTAGTTCCCTCATCTAAATCATTTAATATATATTGCAAATAGCTGGAGTCCCAGCACTGATCCCTGCGGTACCCCACTAGTCACTACCTGCCATTTGGAAAAAATCCTGTTTAGTCCTACTCGTTGTTTCCTGTCCGCCAAGCAGTTTTCTCTCCATCTCAATACTTCCCCCAATCCCATGAGCTTTAATTTTACATGCTAATCTCTTATGTGGGACTTTGTCGAAATCCTTCTGAAAGTCCAATTAAACCACATCCACTGGCTCCCCCTCATCAATTCTGCTAGTTACATCCTCGAAAAATTCCAGTAGACTTATCAAGCATGATTTCCCTTTCATAAATCCATGCTGACTCTGTCCGACTCTGCCACTGTTTTCCAAGTGCTCAGCTATTAAATCTTCTATAATGGACTCCAGAATTTTCCCCACTACCGATGTCAGGCTGACTGATCTATAATTCCCAGTTTTCTCTCTACCTCCCTTTTTAAATAGTGGGGTTACATTAGCTACCGGCCAGTCTGTAGGAACTGTTCCAGAGTCTATGGAATCTCAGAAGATGACCACCAATGCATCCAATAGTTCTAGGGCCACATCCTTTCATACAAAAAAACTACCACTTAAGTGAAACACTTGAAGGGCTGTTAGTTTAGAAAAAGATGAAGCAGAAAGATATTTGAAGATGTATCATTTGTAGTATTTATATTTATTTTATAATCAGTTTTTAGACTTTTTCCATTCTCAAACCACAATATGGTGCATGGAGCAGCCTCAGTGCTCAGCTGTGTTTGAGTAACACAGAGAACCTCAGTATGAGATCCTCGATGCAGTGTGTGTGCGCATGCACATTTGTGTAATTAGAACAAACTCTTTGGTTTCCACTTTCAGAACTAAACTTCTGTTTGTAAAACATAGATGAAATTCTTTTGCTGAAAATTTAGGAACAAGTCCTTTCCCCTCTTTCCTTTCTTTCTTTCTTTCTCTCTCTCTCTCTCTCCTATCGCAATGGAGGAAGTTACTGCAATGGGATAGGCGTGAATGCCAACGCTGGTTCTGATGTGCATTCTTGCTTCTTACAGTCAGAGGTATTTCCTTTCAAATTCATTTGCCCATGGTGGGTCAGAAGAAAGTGTCCCTCTTGACACCTAATGCGTCAGGCATGCAAACAGTTGACCAGGAAGCTCCCCGAGAGGGTTTCATTTCCTCTGCAGCAACATAGCTCAGTGCTCAATTTGGAAATTACTTCGCCAAAACAAGTGTCCCTTATTATTATCAGTAAATATGATCAATGCAACCAAATAAACAGCATGGACTTAAGAGGTTGCAGTTCTGAATTTGTTTTTAATCAATTCCCACCCCCACCAACTTTTGAAGTATTGTTGCTGTTGCAATCATTGTGTTCTCGCTTTTTGTTGTTTTAGTTGTGCGTGGCCTGTTCATTTCTATGTACAGCACCTTTTACAATTTTTATGTGTGACCACACAACCATGGTATCTCAAACACGACAACCTGCGAGCAGTTTGTGTGTTTGTTTTCTTGGTTGCAGTGTAGGCAAGACGACAGCATGTTTGCACACAAGCAAAATCCCACAAACACACTGTGATAATAGCCGGTTTATCCATGATGGTGGCCAGGAAGCTGGTGACAACTTTTTCCTGTTCTTTTTCAAAATCTTTCCCATAGAGTTGGTTGTTGTAAAATTGTTTTGTGTCTCAGTAAGAGGTTTTGAGCCCTGTGCAGTTGAACATCAACTGGTTACTGGTAACATTAAAACTAGATATATATATCCCAGACATAGCCCTATAGGTGCACTCTTCATGTCGACTTCTCTCAGACCCTCTCTCTACATGGTCTACTATCACGTGATTCTCTACATCATAATGTGGGCAGCATTGTTCCCCCAGCGCCACATTAACCCCTACTAATTGGAACATCCTTGTGGGATACTGGTGGCAACTTTCCTATTCTTTTTAAAAAAAAATCTTTGCCACAGAATTGGTCTTCACATTTCGAGCATTTTCTTTCAATTTAAAAACAAAACTCTCAACAGTTCTTCACCCCCTCCCCAAACATATTGACTCAGGTTTGGAAGAAGAAAACCTGAATTAAGATATGTCAGAGTTGGGGTTGCTGGATGGAAAGGGTTTCAACGCGTCAGAAGACCTTCACACATTCTTGACTTTTTTCTGTTCTGTGGGTTTGCTGTCGAACAGAATCTCTTGTGTCTTCTATCTATCTTTTGTGGGTTGTTTTAACCTTGGTGGGGGGGGCATGACTCCCATTTTAGCAACTAGGGCTAAAGGGTTGTAATTGCTGCTTGAGCTTCCTAGAGATGAAGAATTTAGTGGCGAGAAAGGGCAGGGTGGCGATGGAAGTACATTGAAACACAACGGAATAAAGTTTCAATCGCAGTCTAGTTTCATAGATACTAGTAAAATTATATCAGGCCAGGCAATTAAGTGCGTGACCCACAGTTTTGAACTCTTGTATATTGTTTTTCCCCTCAATATGGTTTCTGTATTGGAACAAGTGAATGGGAATTGATTAATGGAATTTGTGAACAACAGATTGTGATTGACACTAGCTGATCTGAAGCAGTGATCCAGTGTGTGCAGATAAGACCCAGGGTATAACCTCTGTGGGGAGATGGCTGAAATTTGCAAAGCATGAAGATGTGTGAGAAAAACACCCACTCAACTACAATTTAAGAACAGGTCCTTGTATCAACCTCTCCATCATGTCACAACAGGCTTCAAAACTGTTAAGCAGAATCTGCTGGACTGTTATCTTTTACAAGCTGTCAGTTCTCACTTTCCTGAGTCTTTTTTTTAAATTGTTGTAGTTCAGCAGAGTGACCACTCAACAAGCCAGCACTAAAGTGGTGTCATAAACCCCAGGAGTATGTCGGCAGATGTGGAATTACAGTCACGCAGCTCAGCACCTTCTCCTTTACTTCCCAAAGTACCTTTTGGTCCACATTGCTCTCCAACAATGTCTTCACCCACTAAACTAGCACAGGAACGTCAGTCCCCTTTGTCTCAGCCATAGCACTCTCAGTTCTGAGTCAGAAGGCTGTGGGTTCAATTAACACTCTGGAGACTTAAGCATGTTACCTCGGCTGATACTCCCAGGAGTGTTACACTGTCAGTGGCACCATCTTTCAGATGAGATGTTAAACTGAGTCTGCCCTCTGAGATCCCACTGTACTATTCGAACAAGAGCAGGGGGGGGGGGTTCTTCTTGGCCAATATTTATCCCTCAAAACCCACAAAAGAGAACATGATCAGGTCATTAAGATAAAAGCAAAATACTGCGGATATGGGAAATCTGAAATAAAAATAGGAAATGCTGGAAAAACTCAGCAGGTCTGACAGCATCTGTGGAGAGAGAAACAGTTAATGTTTTGAGTCCTTATAACTCCTCTTCAGTTCTGAAGAAGAGTCATTAGGACTCGAAACGTTAACTCTTGAGTTATTCCAGCATTTCCTGTTTTTAATGATCAGTTCATTATCACATTGTTATTTGTAAGATTTTGCTGTGTGCAAATTGGCTGCCACATTTCCTACGTTACAACAGCGACTACACTTTTTTAAAAAAAAAGCTTAATTGGCTATGAAGTGCTTTGAGACATCGTGAGGCCATGATTGATACCATAGAAATACAGATTCTTTCTTTTCCTGATTTTTAAATGCTTCTATTTTCTTTGAACATATATCAGGATTTATAGTCACAGGACAGTTGCATAAATTGATAGTGTAACTGCCATTTAAATGGCACAGGAATTTCACAACATGATCACGGTAATTGCCCTTGTTAGTAAGGGGCCGCAATTTATTGAAAAAACTTCATTTTTCACCTATTGCAGCATTTATCACTTTTCAAACATCCTTCCTCAAATGCTTGTGGCTTTGCATTCAGACGAGTAATCCTGATCCGGCATAATCTAATAATCCAGAGAATGGGAGTTCGAATCCTACCATGGCAGTTTGAGAATTTGATTTCAGTTTATTAAAAATATCTGGGACTTTAAAATAGAAAACTGGTATCAGTAAAAGTGACCTTAATACCGTCGATTTGTTATTAAAACCCAACCGAATCATTAATATCCCTTTTTTAGGGAAGGAAAGCTGGTCTGACTCCAATCCCACACCATTGCATTTGACTCTTTCATCAGCCTTCTGAAGTGGCCTAGCAAGTCACTCTTCTTCTTGCATGTAACATCTTGCAGCTTTACAAGTTCAAGTTGGACAGAGAGGTCACAACACTGTGTGTGGTGTTAGGTAGATATCTTGAATCCTGTAGACTACATCAATCCACAAAGTGGTGAACAATCTGATCCGGGTGATCATAATTGCATGCTGGACTGTCCTTGAAATTCCATTTGTGGAGGACATTTGTGATGTCCATGCATAGAGAGAGTGTGGAGCCTGCTGACTGTAGACCACTAGGGCAGGAGATGGCCACTTTCATGTAGTCAATCCTTTTTGTTTTTTTAAAACTGTCACCACTTCGAGATATGCAGCAAGTCACTCAGTTACATCAAACCAACAATCAATGGCTCAAAAAGACCCAACACAACCTTCTAAGGGGAATTGGAGATGGACAATAAATGTTCACCTTGTTAGCAATGCCCACATCATGAGAATGAAGATTTGTTACCTGCGCATTGCTGATTTATGATGGGTTTGCAAAATTTTGATCAATCACGAATCCTGATTTAATGATCCATTTGACAACCTGTGGGGCTTCAGAAGACAGAATCTGTTTTCAACATGGGCGACATTTCTGAAGTTTACAACCCATTCAGTCAAGCCTTAGATTGGCAGTGGGGTATCTGGAAAAGGAACAGTGGAATAGAGCTGGTAATAAACTTGTTGCAAATCTGAAATTGGCAGAAGCAATAAGAAACAATCCTTGCAAATTTAGGAGGAGAAGGGAGATTATCTCCAATTACAGGGAGAGTTGTCATATTTCAGAGTTATTAATGTTTTACTGAATGTTCAAGCCTGTCTGTTTCCCTCTGTTCTCCTTTTCTTCCCTACCCCACTCCAACTCCCCTTTCATTTCATTCCTTCCTTTCGTCATTTCAGATTCAATAGTAACTCACAAAAGGGAATTGGATAAATACTTGAAAAGGGGAAATTTGCAGAGCTATGGGGAAAGAGCAGGGGAGTGGGATTAATTTAAATAGTTCATTCAAAGAGTTGACACTGTCTTGATGGGCTGAATGGCCTCCTTCTTTTCCCCTTGAGCAGCGATCAAACCTGGGACCTTGATGTCTTGAATATCTGTTTTTTGAATATTTCTGTTTCACACCACACCGTGAACTTCCCCAAGTGAAACATCAACAATCAAGAGCCTTTGGCAAACACTTCTCTTTTTTTGTAAGATTCCCTAGGCAGGAAGGATGTTGAAATATATATTTCTAAAGAGAATCCATGTGATTAGCACGATGCAGCTGGTTCCCTACCTGCTAGCAAGACTTTTTACAGCTGGCTGTATTTACTGAAACACCAGAGAAATTGGAGTCATTTCCACCTCCATTCTGGCATTTTTCTGGATCTTTTAGTATCCCAGAAATGACAAATTCCCAACAGTTTCAATTTATTTCCTCTGGCTCTCAAAAGCAGTTGATTGTGTGGACAGATTAGATGCAGAGGAAAGCAAATCTTCCTCACTGGATGGGGGGAGGGGTGAAGACAAACTAGAACTTGCAGTTATTTTGAGCAGATGTTTTTTCCCCAATGGAACATTTCAACACTTTTGCCACAAGCTTGCAATATATTTCTAGTAAAACAGTGTGGGACCCCAGAGATTGTCTTTTTGTCTTTGATTTTTTCTTAAATGGATCTGATTGGTACTACGTAGACTTCTCCTAACCATTTGGCTGGAGGAAAGGCCTTAGATACTGTGTAACATTCCTCCTCCATTTATTATTGAGTTTGAAGACTTAGCCACAGCGTTACTGACTTGAGTTTGGCCTTTAGCATAGAAAAAGGGGGAGGTCATTCAGCCCCTCAGACCTGCTTGAGATGCAATTAGATCGTGACTGATTTGTGCCGTGACTCCATCTCTCCACCTTGATTTCTTAACCCTCAACTCCTGACCAGATAATTCTGAATTTCAGTTTTAAAATTTTCAGTTGACCCCCTAGGTTCAACCGTTTTCTGAAGAGAGAGAGAGAGAGAGAGAGAGGGTTCTGGGTTCCCACTATCCTGTGTGTGAATAAGTGCTCCCTGCCATCACCCCTGAATGGCCTGGCTGTCATTTTACAGCTGTCTCCTTGTTCTGAACTCACCCACCAGAGGAACTAGTTTCTCTCAATCATTTTAAATGCCTCAATGAGATCATCCTTTAATCTTCTAAAAGCAAGAGACTACAAGTCTAGTCAATGCAACCTGTCGTCTTAATTTAACCCGATTAGTCCCAGTATCATTTAAGCTCCACATAGAGTTTTCTTATGAAGTAAATTTGCTGTCCTCCTTGAGTTTGTTTGTTTGTTTATGACTTTTTTAGGTTTCACTTTACCCAAACTACCAAGCCCCCCCCCCGAGCCCCCTCTTGCAGAGGCAGGCGAAGCCACAAGTGTCCACCACCTCATCCCCTCCCCAGCAAGATCATTACAATGGGTAGGGTAAAGTAGGAATATAATTTTAAATTCAGCCAAAGAATGGTCAGAGGGGATAAATTTAAATGAGTGAGAAATTGTTTTAATACTGGAAAGAATTTCTTGGCAAAGAAGATTTCTCAGGTGGGCTTGAAAGAGACCTGACTTTGGAAAACAAAGTTAGATGTGCCTGAGAGCATTGGGCTACTGGAGCAAGAACATTGGCTGAATGACCTAATTTTGCCCTTGAACCTCCTCCATGATCCTGAGTAACTTTCCGTCAGCGTAGGAAGCTCAGTTGACATGCTGTGTACCAAACCTATCTGATCAGGTTGTCCTTAATACTGTAACAGAGTGAATAACAAGTCATACAGACTCAACGTTAGCTCTGTTTTTCTCTCCACAGATGCTGGTTAGACCTGCTGAGTTTTTTTCCAGCATTTTCTGTTTTTGTTTCAGATTTCCAGCATCTGCAATATTTTGCTTTAATCTTAGTGAATAACAAGTGCTGGGGTGAGTTTTCACATGTTGGCCAGTAGCTACCAAGTAGGCAGGATTATTTGTCAACTGAATGTAAAAATGGGAACTGCAGGTTGGGCAGTAAGAGGCCAGCGAAATATGTTACTATTACTAATTCCGATCACAAGGAATCAATGAGTTAGATAAAGGAGATCCGTGTAAATGTACATATCGGAAAAATATTGAGGATGGTTACATTTTTAACCCACATGGTTCAGTGGGCACTACTCTCACTCTGAATCAGTAGGTGTGGGTTCAAGCTTCACTCGAGGCTTGATAACCATAATTCGGGCTGACACACCCAGTGCAGTACTGAAGGAGGCTGCACTGTCAGTAGTGCCATCTTTCAAATGGAATATTAAGTCCAGGCCCTGTATACACCATTGGAAAGATGCAAAAGATGCCATTGTCCAAGAAAAGCGGGGAGTTTTCCCTTTTGTCCTGGTCAATATTTATTCCTCAAGGAACATCACTGAAAGAACACATTGGGCATCTTGTTGAGGCATCAGGAGGTCTTAAGAGACCTGCACTCCCTCTTTTTCCGGAAGGCCTTCCGAAGCACAAGCCAATCAGGCAGTGGCAGACCTTTCCCCTGAAATCAAGCCCCTTGGGGGTGGAAGTCCCACCTAGTGAGAGCTGCCGGCCAATCGGAGGTAGGCAGCTCTTGCACTCAATAGGGCCACTGGGGAGGCAGTGGCTGCTGCCGGTAGGACATCCCACCCACAGTCCCAGGATTGTGGAGGACCCAGGCTACAGGTAAGTATTGTGGGGCAGGGAGAAAGTTTTATGAAGTAGGGGTTGCAGGGAGAGGGGGCAGGGGGTTCAGAAGGAAGGCTAAGGGACTGCGCTCAGCAGGTTCCCCCCCCCCACCTTCATTTCCCAATGTCCAGACCCTCGATTGGACCCCATCCCCAACGCCCCCCCACTTTGAGGTGACGCTTATTCATGCTGCATGGTGAGAGGCCCATCCGCTGCTGGGTTATTAACAATAATGGCAAGGTGATGGCCTTTAGATGGTCATTAATTGACCACTTAAGGGCCTCAATTGGCAAGGGAACAGGAAGGTCGACCATGGGCCTTCCCACCCAGAACTTAATTCTGGTGGAGTGAGGAGACAGCGGAGTTCAGGTACACCACCAGCCCGCCTAAGCAAGTGCCCTTCCTGCCTCCAAGCTTGCCACCAGCGAGATGCTGTCCATTACCTGGTCATTTATCACATTGTTGTTTGTGGGAGCTTCTTGTGCTTAACTGGCAGCTGAGTTTCCTACATTACAGCAGTGACTACACTGGCTGTCAAGTGCTTTAGGGCATCCTGAGCTTGTGAAAGGAGCTTTATAAGGAGTTTTTAATTTTGCTTCTTTTTAATGAGAACATTAAAAATCCAGAGTGACTAAAAGTCATTCAGCCCATAAATCTCACCCCATCCAGAACTGTGTACAGTTATTCTGCACTTCCACATCATGTCCTTCCTTCACTTAAAAGGCCACCCATTTCCTTCTCATCAGTTTCCACACCCTCCCCCACCCCTCTCCCAATGGAGGGTTATTTCTGGCTCCGGGTTTGTATTAGGAAGCGCTGGGAAAAGCTGTTGAATTGGTGTCAACTTACAAGTGGAATTTCCTAGTCATCAGCTATCAAGGTTGAAGGGACATTTTGCCATTTTAATCACTGAACTGAGCACACCCGAGTACAGCGGACTAAGGGTCTTCTTACAGCATGGGATTAGATACAGAGTAAAGCTCCATCTACACCGTATCCAACCCCGTGCTGTGCCTGTCCTGGGAGTGTTTGATGGGGACAGAGTAAAGCTCCCTCTGCACCGGTGCTTTCCAAACCTTTTCCCAGTGTGACTCCATTTTAATGCCTCAGACTTGGTCAGACTCCAAAATGAAAATGTTGTATGAGAGTTGTTGAGCTTCAGTGGCTCAGCGGGCGTGGGGTGCCAGAATAAGACAAGAGGTTGGTAACCTTCACTGTTTAATTATTAATATGCACAGTAACTTTAAACCTACAAGAATCATGTGTTGTTAAATTGTTAAAATGTTTTGTGAAAATTTTCTCTTACTTGCCAAGTCAACTTCAAGCCATAAAAAAATTCAGATGTGTTCACGGCAGACACTGAGGCTGCCTGTGTGAAACTTGTTCGCTCCCCTCCCAGTGGACTATGAGCCAGAAAAAAAAAGTGGGTGCGTATATCAAGAGGCCTTGGAGCCAGTCTAAGGACTTCCCAACAGAGTCTCTGCTTCACAGCTGCCATTATGGCCTGGGAGCTTGCAACCCCAAAATCTCCTCCCACAATCCCAGTGAGGGTTTTGACTCTCCACACTGTCCCCATCAGACAATCCCAGGACAAGTACAGCACGGGGTTAGATACAGAGTAAAGCTCCCTCTACACTGTCCCCATTAAACACACCCAGGACAGGTACAGCACGGGGTTAGATACAGAGTAAAGCTCCCTCTACACTGTCCCCATTAAACACACCCAGGACAGGTACAGCACGGGGTTAGATATAGAGTAAAGCTCCCTCTACACCATCCCCATATAGTGTGTGGTTTTCAGACAGAGAGAGACACACACAGAAAGACTTAGAGGGAGACACACAGAAATGCAGTGTACAGAGAGCTTTAATCTGTATCTAACCCCGTGCTGTACCTGCCCAGGGAATGTTTGATGGGGCCAGTGTAGAGGGAGCTTTACTCTGTATCTAACCCTGTGTTGTACCTGTCTGGGAGTGTTTGATGGGGACAGTGTGGAGGAAGCTTTACTCTATTTACAAAAACCATATGTATTTATGAAGATCAGCATGCTGGTTTTGGTCCCGGAGACCCAAGCACAGACTTCAGTAACCACAGCTTGTTTTTGCTGCCTGTATTTGACCTTCAGAGCACGTTGATCTTGAACCCACCAGCCTGCTGCCTGCACTGTGGTGCTCGCAACCCACTTCCACCTCCAGAGATTTTTCATTTAATTAACATATCCAGATATTTTTGGTTGGAATATTTTCATGTGGCACATAATAAGTGCAGCAAATCAGTTCCCCGTATTTTTTCTCTCTCTCGCACGCTCTCCCCTACCGTTCTCTCTATCTGTCCCCCTTCTAATTTCTTTCTCGTGCTCCCTCTTTCTCTTTTTTCTTTCTCCCCCCCTTTTTTTTTCTCTCTCCCTTTCTCTTTTTTCTCTTCCCCCCTTCTCTTTCTTTCTCTCTCCCTTCCTCCTTTGTTTTCTCTCTCTCTCCCCTTCTCTTTTCTCTCTCTCTCTCCCCCTTTCTCTCTCTCCCCCTTTCTCTCTCTCCCCCTTTCTCTCTCTCCCCCTTTCTCTCTCTCCCCCTTTCTCTCTCTCCCCCTTTCTCTCTCTCTCCCCCTTTCTCTCTCTCTCTCCCCCTTTTCTCTCTCTCTCCCCCTTTTCTCTCTCTCTCCCCCTTTTCTCTCTCTCCCCCTTTTCTCTCTCTCCCCCTTTTCTCTCTCTCTCTCCCTTTTCTCTCTCTCTCCCCCTTTTCTCTCTCTCTCTCCCCCTTTTCTCTCTTTCCCCCTTTTCTCTCTCTCTCCCCCTTCTCTTTTCTCTCTCTCTCTCTCTCCCCCATTCTCTTTTCTTTCTCTCTCTCTCCTGCTTCTCTTTTCTCTCCCCTCCCCCTCCTTCTCACTTCATTGATTGTGAAGCTCTTTATGATGTTTTGAAGTTGTAAAAGGCGTTAAAAATGCACGTCTTTCCTTCTCAGGTGATCAAAGAAAGGATGTATATCTACTATGATCAGCAGACAGCACAGCTTGTTTGAGGAATAAGACTTTCTTGGGATATTTGCTGTCAAATATTCCAAAAATCCACTTGAATTTTTTTGGAAGAACCTTTCCTGAGGAAATTATCTGGCTTGGGGTTGACAGCAGATTGCCTAACCTTTAAGCAGATGGAGGGGATGATGAACAAAGCTTTGGTCCATGCTGCATGTTAGTACCTCTCCTCACTCTGATGGAGAGCTGTGGGATCTGTATTATATTTAGCATTGCAAAGCCAGACTTTAAAATTCCACTTGGGTCAATACACAGTTGGTCTGCGCTATGCGTCATTGGGGGGTCTGTGTGTGACTAATTCTGGAGGGGCAGCTTTGCTCAAAGTTTCTAGATTTTAATTCGGTTTCTGACCTCAGTCAGTTTTTGACCTTGACATTTTATCATGAAAGTGGATCAGCACAAATTGCTGAAGATTTGCTCCTCTTGCCGACTTGCTAATTAACAACACTGTTGATCCCCTGTTAATCAGTATTGAGAGGGCGAGGTGGATACTAATTAAGGCAGAATGCACTCCTTCAATTTGTACACCCCTGACTTCCTTCACTCTACTATTGGTGACTGTGGGGCTTGGTCTAAATAGCCAAGTGGTTATGGTACTGGGTTTGTAACCCCAAGATCAAGAGTTCAAATCTCACAATGGCAAACTATGAAACAATGTAACTTCATCTGAAACAGATGGAAACGGATTTGTACTCGAAAGAGTTACAAGTTAGCTGGTAAAGATCTCCCTCGCTGACTTGAAAGAGTTACTATTGGTGACTGTTTCTTCAGTCCTACACTCTGGTATTCCCCCCTTTAAACCTCTCTGACTCTTTCTCCTTTTAATAGGCTCCTTAAAACCTACTACTTTGACCAAGCTTTTGGTCATTTGTCTGAATATCTCTTTTTGTGGTCAGTTCTTTTTTTGTCATTTGAATGCCCCATGAAGCACATTGGGGTGTTTTGCTATAATAAAGGTGTCATACATATGTTGTGGTTCTTAATGTGCTTCCAAAAAACCTCAGATTTTGGGTTGAAATCACTCACTTGCTGCATCCTCTCCCAATCTCTATACACGTTTATGACCTTAATGTTTATCTAGCTTTCTGGTGCTGAGCCACATTTCATTCGCTATCAGTTTCCACCACAGTTTCTGAAGCTGCTGAGCTGGGCACAGGGTGAGATTAGACGTCTGGTGACTTGGGCGGAAAGTAGTAATCATCTTTATCAATAACTACTTTCTAGAAGGTTCCACTCTGATTTGACACATGCAAGTCAAGACCCCGACACAGGCTGAATTGACCTTTTGCTTGAAGAGGATGAATGTACTTTTTTCTAATTGCTATTTTCTACAGTGATTTTGATCTGTCATTTTTCCATCTGACTCTGAGACCCACAGTGTCACAATGGCGCTTTGAGCCCTGGCGAACTCATGGACTGAAGTCATGTTCTCACCGCCACCCCACGTGCCTGTATCTTCCTGGCAGTTTCCATGACTATTTCCTACAATGATATTTTGGTTTCTTTTTTCCACCAATGCTCTCACCTCTAACTCTGACCTCTTGTACATCTTCCAACTTCCTTCGCCCCTACAGTTGGTGTTGTGCCTTCAGCTGTCTAGACCCTAAGCTCTGGAATTCCCTCCCCAAAACACTCTTGAGTTGTAATCGTCCCAGATTTGTACACAGTGCAGTAGTGGGGGGGGAAATGCCGCAATGGTAGACTTTCACGCTGTATCGTCCCATTCTCGTCTTATTAATTAAGCAGCCACAGGAAACGCGCTGCCTCGCTGGTGGGTGACCTCCAATTTGCCTGCCACGCCATTACCTCGCCACTTCCTCATGCAGGGCACCAGATTTAAATTGCAGCTGTGCACATACTTCTCAATGCTTGAAGCCCAGGAGGGCACCGGTGAAAATATGGCCCCAAAAGCCAAGAAGAGAGCAGCCCCCGATTCAGTGATGCATTCCTGGGACCACCTGCTGGACACCGTGGGGGCCCACTGCGATGTCCTCTACCCTCACTCTGACTGCAGGTGGCCCATTAGTCTCACCGTTCCAGCTTGGGAGGTGGTCAGTGATAATGCTGCACATGAGATCGACCACCCAGTGCAGAAAATGGATGATCAATCTCATCCTGCTGTCAGGATAAGGCAACCATCTTATCACTCCAAACTCACATGCTCAAGGCCATCACACATTCAATGGCATCTGGAGGGTAGAGAGGAACTTCAAAATTACAATCACTAAATAAGCGGTACTGCGCAAACTGATGGGACTTTGGGCTGACAAGTCTCCAGGTCCAGATGGACTTCATCCTAGAGTCTTAAAAGAGGTAGATCCATTGGTGTTAATTTTCCAAAATTCCCTAGATTCTGGAAAGGTTCCATCAGACTGGAAAGTAGCAAATATAATCCCTCTATTCAAGAATGGAGGGAAGCAGAAAACAAGAAACTATAGGCCAGTTAGCTTGACGTCTGTTGTGGGGAAGATGTTAGAGTCGATCATTAAAGAGATTATAGCTGCGCACTTAGAAAAATGCGAGGTAATCGGGAAGAGTCAGCATGGTTTTATGAAAGGGAAATCATGTTTAACTAATTTATTAGAATTCTTTTGAAGGAGTAATCTGTGCGGTGGTTAGAGCCTGTAGACGTGCTGTACTTGGATTTCCAGAAGGCATTTGATAAGGTGCCACATCAAAGCTCATTGCAGAAAATAAAAGCTCCTGGTGTATAGGGTAACATCTTTTAACCTGGATAGTAGATTGGCTGGCAGAAAATAGATTATGCATAAATGGGCCTTTGTCTGATTGACAGGATGTGATAAGTGGAGTCCTGCAAGGGCCTGTGCTGGGGCCTCAACTTCTTACGATTACATCAATGACCTAGCTGAGGGGAGCGAAGGCATGGGAGCTAAATTTGCAGATGACAGAAAGATAGGTAGGAAAGTATGTTGTGAAGAAGGCTTGAAGAGTTTGCAGAATGTTATAGATAGGTTGAGTGAGTGGGCAAAAATCTGGCAGATGGAGTATAATGTGGGAAAATGTGAAGCTGTTCACTTTGGCAGGAAGAATAAAAAAAAAGAGTATTACTTAAATTGAGAACGACTGCAGAATTCCAAGGTGCAGAGGGATCTAGGTTTCTTTATGCATGAGTCACAAAAGGTTAGTGTGCAGGTACAGCATGTGGGTTCTGCTCCTATTTTGTATGTTCATATCTCACTCGCTGCCAGCTCAAGAGACATTGCTACTCGCTCTCTGACACACAGCCTCACATCATCATCTGACCTCATCTGCTCTGGAGACTGCCTCCTCAGTCCTCACCATCTTGAGGCCACATACATAATGCAATATGTGCCTCCACACATCCTGCGATTTCGCACCCCCCCCCACCCCGCCCCTTCCCCAGTACAGGCCTCACCCCGCAGCCTCTTCTCCCCCATCCCCAAGCAAGTCCTAGCCCTGCAGCTATTGAAAAGCCAACCCTGACTTATAGCTGGTCTGGTAGGTAGTGACTTGCCTGTGAGCTCCCACCCCTGCCCCTCTTTAAAAGTGATGTGGTGCTGCCTGTGAAGCCTGGCGCAGATGACTGAGTGCTGCCCGAAGCAAGATCGGCAAACAAACCTCAAAGTCCTAAGCAAAGTGCAGTCGCCAGGTGCAGGTCACTATGTACAGTTGTGAAACATGTCAGCGTGATGATCCAGCGAGGGGAGGGGTATGATTCCGGCAAGCAAGACTTATGATCAGATGCTAAAATATTGAAATTAGGTTCCTGACGTGCAGCGCCAGGAAACGCTGTCCACCATTGATGGGTGGAGCGGACGATCGCAAACTGATTTCACGACGGCGAGAAACCAATTTTTAGTCATCTCACCATATTGTGCCCCTCCCCTGCCCCTGCCTGTCATGATGCCCAGCGCCAGTGGGGCCGTAAAGTCCTCTTTCCTCCTTTTAAGACGCTCCTTAAAACCTACCTCTTTGACCAAACTTTTGTTAACCTGTCCTAATATTTCCTTATGGGGCCTAGTGTCAAATTTTGTTAATTCTCCTGTGCAGTGCCTTGGGATGCATTAAGTACATCGTTGGCACTATATGAATGCAAGTTTATTATTTGTCCTATGATGATGCCTATTTGTCAATTCTCTATTTTATCCCCCGTGAAGTGATTCCGTGGTCAGGTGTTTCCAGTTGGAATGACACCCTACAGGAAATGTATTCTGGAAAGCATGTGCTGAGCACATGTGCTTTCTCACTCCATGTTCCTGTGAGCAGCACTCACCGCTGGAAGTGGCAGATCACAGACAACTCTGCATTTATGTAGCACCCTTCACAGCCTCAAGATGGTCCGAATTCTTTACAGCCAATTAAATACTTGTGAAGTGTAGTCCCTGTTGTAATATAGGACCCTTCCCTGCCATTAAAAGCACTATGCCGAATATAGATCTTTACAATGGAGTTTAAATTATCCATGTTCCAATTACTTCCTATCTTCTAACACCACTTCATCTAAAGACTACACTTAGTTTTGACTTAGTATGTGAAATGCTGTTAGGAGTTGGGCTAATGATTGTTAGCAACTCCCCTGTGGCATTTCTCGTGATAGGTTAGAGAATGCAGAAGAGCATTAGGCAACGTCAAATCAATTTGTTGTTCTGTCAGGGCAACATGTATATTTTTAAGAGGGCAAAGTCTGATTGCTGTCTACTCGACACTGGGTGAGTTCATACAGGGGGTCAATTAAGAGGCAGCAGATAATCTGGAATTGAGTTCGGTTGTTTGCTTTATTTTGAGAAATACAAGAGTATGAACCAGATACACCAGTTTTTCATTATGGGTTATTATAAATTCATATTTAAATATTTTATTCCTTCTCTGGATTTGAGAGTTGCTGGCTAGGTCAATATTCAGTGACTCTCCCTAATTGCCCTTGAGAAGGTGGTGGTGAACTGCCGCCTTGAACCACAACAGCCCATGTGGTGTAGGTACACCTACAGTGCTGTTAGGGAGGGAATTCTGGGGGTTTGACCCATATATTCGCCACAATTGTGAAATCAATATAGAAGAGGAATTGAGCATCTCTCCATAGTAACACTGCAACCATGAATTGAAAAAGTTTTTTGAAAAACTGCATTTTTACACCTGTTTCTTCTTAAGGATTTGTGATAAGGAAATCCAGAGTGAGATTTCTATCCACCTCTCAATCCTGTGTCACTTCTGAATGGCCCACTCTTAGCTCACTTTCCTTGCATCTATAATCTTAATTACATTAACTATGGATTGAAAATTGTGGTGGTTTTAAGTTTCAATTAAAGTGATGGAAATGTGTACTTGATATATTTCTGGTAAAGATGTAAGAGTTGTTCATTATTGTTGCAAAGTGATATTGATGCATTTACCAGAATCTTCTGTACGATGCAAGTTACCAGGTTATTTGAATCTTTTCCAAAATAAATACTAAGCAGAAAGTTTGGGCTTCAAGTTGTGCATTTGATATCATCATATTAGAAATTTGCACTTTCTGTGACCAGCATCAAATGCTCTCGGGGCAGGTGCAGCATAGGTTTGTTATGACACAGCAATTGGTAAAGGTTGAGTTGTTTAAATCCCAGAGGGAAACTTGGAATAACTGTCATAGCCTATATTTTCAAATGGTATGTTTGAGATGCAGCTCTGAATTCAGGAATAAGACCACTGAGCCTCAAAAGGTATTTTTTATATATAAAACTAATTAAACATTTATTAATTTAACAACAAATTAAACACATGCATACATCTACAAATTACTGTCATAATAACAAATCCCCAAATTAATCACTCCCAGCTAAGTCTTCACCAAGGCAACAATAACCCATAGGCTTTTACCAGACAACGGGCAAAGCACATTTGACCTTATGAATTCAAAATGAGGTTTAGTTCCTTTGCAGACACAGTTGTAGGGCTTACAGGCTGGTTAGACCTTAAATGCCTCTGACTTATAAACGGAAAGGAGTTTGTGTGTGTGTGTACCTAGCTTTTAATAGAAACATAGAACATAGCAGGAGTAGGCCATTTGGCCCTTCAAGCCTGCTCCGCCATTCATTATGATCATGGCTGATCATCCAACTCAATAGCCTGCTCCAGATTTCTCCTCATATCTTTTGATCCCTTTTGCCCCAAGAGTTATATCTTTCCTTGAAAATATACAATGTTTTGGCCTCAACTACTTTCTGTGGTAGTGAATTCCACAGGCTCACCGCACTCTGGGTGAAGAAATTTCTCCTCATCTTAGTCCTAAATAGTCTACACTGTATCCTCAGACTGTGACCCCTGGTTCTGGACTCCCCCAGCATCGAGAACATCCTTCCTGCATCTACCCTGTCTAGTCCTGTTAAAATGTCATAGGCTTCTATGAGATCCCCCCCCATATTCTTCTAAACTCCAATGAATATAATCCTAACCGACTCAGTCTCTCCTCATATGTCAGTTTGAATGTTAATTCATATGAATGTGAGTTTTCCATGGTATCCTAGGACTTTAACATCACATCTTCTAACAATAATATTTTTATCCTACTAACTTTATCAGTAATGTAAATACATTGCTTGGCATCTCCCAGCTAGGTGCAGGATTTTACTCCCATTCTTGAATGCTTTATTGAAAAAATGCAAATTTACACATTGTCTTCTATCCTCCTCACTGTTCACCCAATTAGCATCTCAAATTACTGTACATTAAAGCACCCAGACTAGCTGTCTTTAATCCAATTAAGACGTATACAGTTAAACACATAGACACAGACTCTACTACAATTCAATTTTAAAAATAATTTCCAATAACATTATAGACATTGTACCTAACCTTGTCATAAAGAGATATTAGAGTCGAGCTCTCAGCTGATCCCCACCCTAATAAATCTCCTTAGCCACAACCTAAGTGGCTAGAGAAGTGTTTCCTGTTGCTGCGAAGCAACATTTTCCACCCCAGATATCTTTACAAGCTGGCTATTGGCACGGTCACGCTGTAGGTTCAGATTTGACACTGCTTGAGAGTTGCAGAGCTGGCCATGTTGTGAATATACTGCCGATCTGCGTCAGTCTCCAGTCAGAAATCATCAAGCTCCCTTCACCAATGTACAAAATAAATTGAAGAAGTAATAGGGCAAATCGCTTCTACCCCAGTGTTACAAATTCAGTTTTAACGGTTTTTAGTGGTGCCTGTGAGCTCTCTGAAGTTTATTTGATGCTGGGCGCGGTAATATGGAAGCTGTTTGGGTGCAGGCTGTATGAGGCTGAACAGTGAGAAATGAAAATGTCACTGCTGATATGATAAAACTCGTACTATTTGCAGCACAATCATAGACATCACCTTTCTGTTGACGGTTACTGTTCTGCTGTCAGTCAAGAGAAAATGCTCTTGTTGTGGAGGCAGCGTGGAGGGAGCTTTACTCTGCATCTAATCCATTGCTGTCTCTGCCCTGAGTGTGTTTGATGGGTTAGTATAGAGTTAGTATAGTATAGAGTTACTCTATCCTTCACAGCATAGGTTGATACAATGTCACCCCACTCATTAGGAGTTTGCTGGGGTAGAGCTCACTCCTCGTGAGTCACTGGTGCATTTTCATCCTTCACTGTCCAAACTCTCTGCTTCACCAAACAGTAATTATGCATTCAAATAATGAGGTGACTAACATGATGGTATCAGTTTCTCATATTCATGTTACAGTCTGCCTATCCTGTTTGGAGCTGTTTTATCCCCCTGATTTCTTTCTGATAACTCTGACTGAATCATAGAAATTTACGGTACGGAAGGAGGCTATTCAGCCCATCGTGTCTGAAAGAGTTATCCAGCCTAATCCCATTTTCCATCTCTTGGTCCATAGCCCTGTAGTTCATGGCAGTTCAAATGCATGAACGAGTGTTTTATAAATGTAATGAGGGTTTTTGCCTCTACCACCCTTTTTCAAACAATTTGTTCCAGACCCCTGCCAGCCTGTGGATGAAAAAATCTCTCCTCAACTCCCCCCTTATCCTTCTGCCAATTACTTTAACTCTGTTCTCTTTGGTTATTGACCTCTCTTCTAAGGAAGGTAGGTGCTTTCAATCCACTCTATCCAGGCCCCTCAATTTTATACACTTCAATTAAATAACCCCTCAGCCTCCTCTGTTCCAAAGGAAACAACTCCAGCCTACCCAATCTTTCCTCGTAGCTAAAATTCTCCAGTCCAGGCAACATCCTTTTAAGTCTCTCTTTACCCTCTCGCGTGCAATCACAACTTTCCTATAATGCAGTGACCAGGACTGCATGCAGTACTCCAGCTGTGGCCTAACTAGTGTTTTATACAGTTCTAGCACAACCTCAGAGCTCTCATATTCTATGCCTCAGCTAATAAAGGAAAGTATTCTGTTTGTCTTCGTATAGATTTTAACCCTTTTCATCTCTTTTTTTAAAAATAGTCCATTCCCAGATTAATAAAAATTAATGAGCTTCTATGTATGGGACCTTTGCATCTTTTAATGGTGACTTGCTCATTGCTCTCTCCCCTTGTTTGAATTAATCATTATAAATAAGCATTTAATGCAGTCCCATGATATGATGGAAGGCAGCTTCTTATTTGAATGCCTCATAAGTTTTTTGCTCAGATCTCACCTTAGGGATGGAAACTTGGTGCTGTCATTCTCGAGAGTTTACAGCTTTGCTCAGTCCCAATAAACCTACCTGATCCGAGTGCATTTTCTCTCCCTCACCTACATGTGTGAATCCTCAACTCCCTCCTTCCTCAGGTGTCCCCTCTTCTGTATTGGCTTAGTGTTATGGTAGTATTAACAACCCAGAGGTTGAGAGTTCAAATCCTATCGTGGAAAGTTGTGAACTGAATAAATCTGTTAATTTTTTTATTCTTTCATGGGATGTGGACGTCGCTGGCAAGGCCAGCATTTATTGCCCATCCCTAATTGCCCTTGAACTGAGGGGCTTCATAGGCCATTTCAGGGGGCAGCTAGGAGTCAACCATATTACTCTGGATCTGGAATCATATGTAGGCCAGACCAGGTAAGGATGACCGATTTCATTCCCTAATGGACATTTCCAAGCCAGTACCAGGAGATGACCCTCTCTCATGGTTATATATTCAAAAGATCGTTTGTCCTTCCTCCTCTCCCTGTTGTTCTTTAGAGTGACCACTTGATCAATTTACCCTTGTAAGTGCTTCAGTAATTCCATTTGCCCTTGCTATTCTGTTGCCACTTGCCATGTCACCACCACTTGCCAATTCATGTCTTTGGGCACCATTATCTGATCCCCAGAGATTCCTCCCATGAGAAACAAACTTCGTAGAATCTCGGATGCTGCCTTTGCACCTTTTGTATTTTGCGCAGCCCAAACAGAGTTTGAGGAAATGTCATCTTTCTGCCTGGGTGTGTGATCTACCCTGCCATGGTGGGCCGCTTCAACTCTCCCTCGCACTCTGACCTTCCTACTCTACACTTGCACTCCTGCTCTAAGGTCAGTGCAAGTTTCAGTGCCTCCCATCTCTATCTCCTTCCTTGGTACAGAAACCAAAAGATTGCAGCTCAGGAGCTGAGTTTGGTTCCTTCAGGCCTTGGCTGTCTTGCCCATCTCCTCCCTCCAAAAATTCCTTCCCTCCCACCACCACCACCCCTATCTCCCCACCTATGTTCTCCTATCCATGTTCCCCCCCACCCCTTAAGTGACACATAGACAAAGGGGGATTAATTTGTTATTCAGCTTGGTTGCTTTGTTGTTTTGCTCTGTGTAAAATGGATGCCGCTCTTACTCACACACACATCAACATAAGAAATGGGAGGGGGGCAAGCAATTCAGCCCTTTGAGCCTGCTCTGCCATTATCCATGGCTGATTTTCCAACTTAGCTCCACATTCCTGTTTTATTCCCATATCCCTTAACTCTCTTAGCGTCCAAACATCAGTCGATTTCAATCATGACCATCAGCGACTGAGCATCCACAATCCTTGGATGGAAAATTCCAAGGATCCTCAACCCTCCAAATGAAGAAATTTCTCCTCATCTCAGTCTCTTATTCTGAGACTGTGACCCCTTCATCCAGGGGAAACAACATCTTGGCAACTGTCTTGTCCTTTTAAGAAGTTTAGGTGTCAAACAATAAAATTGTTCTGTGAAGTGTTGTAGATATGATGTGAGAAGTCTGATAATGTGCTTCATAAATGCAAGGCTTTTAATTTATTATTTTCCTTTTGACTTCATGAAACTGTTTTGTACACCTTTTGTACACCTTTCAGTACCTGACTGAAATGGTTTTTGTATCCAACACTTTATCTCTTTTTTACAGCTGTTTCTTTTCTCTTAAGTGTTTGTAGGTTATTAATCCCATTGACTAACATATCTTTGTGACGGTAATTGATCTGATACTTGACTTTTTTGAAATGTTGTTCTTCCTTCCCCTCACCTTGTTTTGTTCAATCCTATTAAGCAGCTCATTTCTCTTTCAGTTCTGCTGAAGGAATGACATCTGAATGTGTTAATCGCTCTCTCTCTCTCTTTCCCCAGATGCCTGTATTTCCATCATTTTCTGTTTCTATTTCAGGTTATGTTTATACTTTTACTACACAGGACATGGCTGTTTATCATTTTGAAAGGGTTTCTTGTCTGGAATGTTAACCATTCTCATTAAAGGGTTAAATCATGAGAATTTATTGTGTGGACTTGGCTTTATGGAAGATTTGAGGGGTAATTGGGTTGAGCTGTTTTAAATGTTCAAAAGATTTGACAGTTTCTTTGTATCTACCCTATTTCTTCTGTTGGTGGAATGAAGAACGAGGGGACATCATCTTAAAATTAGAGCTAGACTATTTAGGAGAGAAATCTAGAAGCACTACTTCTACAATTGGGGATGGGCAGCAAACTCTAGCCTAGCCAGTGATGCTCACATCCTGTCATAGGAAAAAAGCACAAAAGATTAGAATTCTTTCCTCCAAAAGACTGAAGATGCTGGGGGCCACTTGGAGCTTTCAAAATGAAGCTTAACAGATTTTTGTTGGGTAATGGTATATTTGTGGAGCTGAGGTACAGAGGTCAGTCACAATCTAGTTGAATGGGGCTTAATGGCCTTCCTATGCTCCCTTTCTTCAGATTCCACCCTGATGTGATTTGCAACATTATTGGTTTTTCTATAATATAGACTAGAGTTGTGTATTGAGTGTGATTAAAAAGCTGCTGTAATGCCCAAATGATGTAGGATTTCTTCCTTAAAATGCCTCCCTCCGATCACTAGTCACAATTCAATCCAGATCACTTTATGCCTGATCTGCACGTTACGCTTTATGTTTATGTAAAGCCAGAAGTGTTTTCTATCCATGTGATAGACATTGTATAACTGACCAATACTTGAGGCTGTCTGTTTATACCAAATGATGGGCAGACACTTCATCGGAAACTGGATGGCTACTTGTTCCAAACTCTTGAAAAGGGAGGGTCTTCAGTTTTGATTAGACTTACTCTCAATTACACGATATTTTTTCCAAGTGGTTTACAAGTTGTGAGGTGATAGAGGTAGAGAATGGAACACATTCTCACACTGTCAGTATCAAGCATTTCCAAGTCTATTTGTGTTGCACGTTTGGGTGCAGAGTTAAGTTCCGTCATCTCTGCTGCAGTAGGGTTTCAACTCTTTCTTGGACTCGAACTCAAGTTCTGTCGAAGGGTCGTGAGGACTCGAAACGTCAACTCTTTTCTTCTCCGCTGATGCTGCCAGACCTGCTGAGTTCTTCCAGGTAATTCTGTTTCTGTTTCACAAATTCTGGATCTATTCCTGGAGGTTTCATAGCATGACTCCTGCCCCCGTGCTCCTGCTATTGGTTGCCTGACATGACCATACTATAGGTGCACCAATATCAGCCATTCTGATTGATGATTCTTGATTGCCATTGAAAGAGCTTTCCACAAACCCGTCACCCACCATGCCCAATATTTTTATAGCTAATAAACCACTAATGTATTTTTCACCCAGATTTGCTCACAGTGGTGCCCTGGAAATTCATCTTTGATCCCTGGAGGATTGGGAACCCTATATGGCAACTATATTCCCCAGTTTTATCCGGTGAAGAGCACCCACAATTGAATAAATACACATTTTCTGAAGCTCTAACCTTTGAGTGAGACTGGTCATTTTGTGCCTGAACTTGATTTGACACAGACTCCAGTCAACAGAGAGGCTTAAACCTCTCTTCACTAATTTAATGTTGCTGAGAATATGTTGAGTTATTTGCTGACTTGGTCCTTGTATCTAAAACAGGAAAATATATGGTGATATCTCTCTTCAGGTTTCTGATCTCACAGCACAAGTAGAGTATGGGGAACAAAAAGAAGGCCCTTGCATATCTACAGGGGGCTGAGGTACAAATCATATCCAGTATTGACAGGGACTTCTCCCTGTTGAGAGATTACCTGACCCCCTCCCCCACCACTCCATTTCCCATCTTTCTTCCTCTGTAGAGCAATCCAGTCAGTCATGTCTCGTGCTCTATCTCCATAGCATGGACTCGATGGGCTAAATGGCCTCCTCCTGTGTCATTATGGCTCTATGGCTTGAATTTCACGCTCCCACGTCAGTTGGTTTTATAGGTTGTGGGGGGCGAAGGGAATGTGAAATAGGATGAGTGGGCTTCCCACTGAGTTGCCCTGACCCTCTCAGCAAATTTATGCTGGGATGGATGAGGCCTCGGATGGGCTGCCCGCCCTTGCCCACTATCCACACCCCCAGGTCTTCTTTACCCTCCCAGCCCTGAGACCCCTAGTCCAAGGACTTAGGCTCTGTCATCTTCATGAAGCTTCTTTTCTGTCCGCTGCAGCTTCTATCGCTGCAGCGACTAGAGAGCTGCCAGCCAATCAGATTGACTAGCAGCTCTAAGGCAGGACTTCCTCCCGAGTGAGGGGTGGAAGTCCCACCTGCAGCCAATTAATGCTCATTCGAGTGTGAAATGTCTGCGGGGGAGGACATCCCCGCTGACTCCTTGGATCATGGGATGGGAAAACTTGCCATCCAAAATATCCTGGCCTATGACTCTCTACCTCTTATCCCACTGACTGGTAGATATTGGGATGGAGTTTTGTGACTACTAGCAACCTTCTGGAACCTTGCAAGAGTAGTCATTCTCCAGCGAGTATTGGCAGGGATTCAACCAGAGTAGGTTCCACGGTTGAGTTCAGCAATCATTTGAATCAATAGCCACGTGAGTACACTTGCCAGCAGAGAGCACTGGATGCTGACTTTAATCATTCCATCATTGGCAGATGTGACTTCAGTTGCCTGGCCCCTATACTCTGGAATTCTTCTCCTAAATCTCTTTCTGCCTCTGTCTCTTCTTTTAAGTCACCACTTAAAACCAACCTCACTGACCAAGCTTTTGGCCACCTGTCCTGATATCTCCTCCTGTGGTTCCTCCTCCTCCTTCAGGCACCATGTTCTAAGAGGTTGTTGGTGACCATGGACTTCCATTGGATTGGCCCATGATTATATTTGGAAAAGTGTTACAGTGGTCTGCCAATGACTTCCGCAGCAATGCTAACCAGGAAACTCTCCTCTTTACCACCTGCCATCAGGTGTATTAGAAGGATTTTACAGGCTGATAATCAACTTATTTGGCCATGTTTTGCATGCACCTTGCTTGGCCATCAAATCTTGAAGTGGCACTTGAACCTGGAGCTTCTGGCCCAGAGATAGGGACACTACCCACTTTGCTACAAGATCTCCTTAACCTTTCTTTGGTTAGATGTCATTTTATTTGATAATGTCCCAAGGTGCCTCACAGGAGTATTTTGTTGATGGTACTATAAAAATACAAATTATCAGTTAGAAACCAGCATTTTGACTTTTATTTTTGATCCCCTTTTCCCTCTCCGTTAACCCAGCAGCAATGAGTTCAATGGCAGTTCCCTAACCATTCCATCCTTGGCTGAATTAGGCTAACTTGGCACAAGCTTGGAACCAACACTGGGCTTGTCTGGCCTGTCTAGTTTGGTCCAATACTGGATGAAACCATTACTGACTCGGGCTGCAGGGAATTTTGGTTGGGATGTTAAGATGCCTCACTGTTCATTTGTTAACATTACTGCAAAATTTGACCTAATATTTTATGCGCTGTCGCTCACTTATCTATGGAGCTCAGTGGGCCCATGCACCTTGTCAATGTGGTTGTGATTCCTCAACAGGACTGAGATAACCAATTATATTACCTACCACAATTGGTTTCAACTGTTCCGAGGGAAAAGAAAAATCGGTGACATTCCTGCTTCTGATTTACTGTCCACATGAATTGAGGGATGCATTTAAAGGGAAACTAGATAAATAAATGAGGGAGAAAGGAATATAAGGATATGTTGATAGTAAGGTGGGTGGAAGCTTGTGTGGGGTGCAGAGAAGTTGGGTTGAATGGCCAGTTAGGCCACTATACACTGTAAGGAACATATCCTTTTTTCTTTGGACTGTGGATTAAAATGACAATGGCTACAGTTTGGAGGACATGTCCACTGGAACCGTGGAGGGATATATACAATGTTGCTGTCCTGGAACAGAGTGTGCCATGAAAGACAGCATGGTGCTGAGGAGGAGTCTGGTCTAATGGGGAACTATCTGGCAACAACGTTTTAATTAGCTCCTGACCAGGTGACCAGGGTTTGTGTGAGAGCAGTGCAGCAGAATAGCTCCTAGGCTGAAAGGAAATGTGCCTGAAACCTCTTTCTCCTGCGTGTGTAAGATTCCAGTAATTCACAATAACAGCTAGCTGGCTTTTTCTCCTCATATTTCTATAACCTGCTCTCTCTGAAAACTCCTGTCAATAGGCAAAGGGGAGAATCACTGTTAGAAACGTTAAAAGGCAAGTGCTCAACCAGTGAACTAAATACTGAAAGTGCTGGAAAACCATCTTGCGTTACCAACAAAGAACTGAAAGGAACTTGGAAGACATCGATCAAAATCAACCCATCGAACCCTGTAGTCTGGAATTGGTGCTATTGAACTGTTTTATCCCACCCTTAAAATCCATGTTTTTGTGCCTTGTATGTGTGTGTATAAGGATTTAAGAAGGGGTAGAATTTAGATTATAGAGTTAGAAGTTAGCAGTTCATATTTCTTTCTTTTGCCACTGGTTAATGAGAGTTTGTTCAATAAACTGTTATTTACTTATTAAGTTACAAACCTGGTCCCATATTCTGTTAACCTAAATTAAACAGTTAGGTAGAACTGGGACAATCTGGTGGTTTGGTCACACTTTTCACATTGCGGCTCAGGGATCATTGGGGCTGATATTACAGCGGAGTATCCCCAGTGGGTCGTGACAACACTCTCTCCTTCTATGTAATGACTCAAAGTAGCTACCAGATGAAGGTGGATTGAACATAGATGCCTTTCTTCCTTTTCCCCTCCTCCCCAAGGTTCAGCAACTAATTGATGCTCACAGCCTCTGCTCACACCTGAACTTTATCCATGTCCTTCATCAATAAAAAGAAAAGGAAGATTCATCGTTCCAGGTGTGGACCCTGCCTGAGAACCTGAAGGGTTAGGCTGCCTTTTCTTTGTAGAGGTGCTGAAGGACCAATTGTGCATTTCTAGCATTCTTGGTTCTTCCTTCAGCTTCCTTTTTACATATCCCATGAATGAATAAAAAAATGTGGGCATTGCTGGCTAAGCCAGCACTTCTTGCCCATCCCTAGTTGCCCTTGTGAAGCTGGTGGTGAGCTGCCTTCTTGAACCGCTGCAGTCCATGTGGTGTAGATACACCCAAAGTGCTGTTAGGAAGTGAGTTTCAGGATTTTGACCCAGCGACAGTGAAGGAATGGCGATATATTTCCAAGTCAGGATGGTGAGTGGCTTGGAGGGGAACTTGCAGGCGGTGGTGTTCCCATCTATCTGCTGCCCTTGTCCTTCTAGTTGGCCGCGGTTGTGGGTTTGGAAGGTGCTGTCTAAGGAGACTTGGTGAATTCCTGCAGTGCATCTTGTAGATGGTACATGCTGCTGCTACTGTGTGTTGGTGGTGGAGGGAGTGAATGTTTGTGGAAGGGGTGCCAGTCAAGCGGGCTGCTTTGTCTTGCATGGTGTCGAGCTACCTGAGTGTTGTTGAAGATGCACTCATCTAGGCAAGTGGAGAATATTCCATCATGCCCCTGACTTGTAGATGGTGGACAGGCTTTGGGAGTCAGGAGGTGAGTTACTTGCCAATTACTTGGATAAGGCACCAGAGAACAGGGAGGACTAAGTAAATTGCTCCCTAGGGATGAGAATTGGGATGGTAATGGGATGGATAGATCCTCTCTCTCATGGTGCAAACTTTGTTCGTGTACTGGAGGGACAGTCTGGGACAATGGAGGCAATGTTAAATTTACATTGCACTTTGGCTAGACCACACTTTGGGGTACAGTTCTGGACTCCATATTACTAAAAGGATATTGAAACATTTAGAGAGAGTGGATAGGGCTTGCCAAGACCAGAAGTGATAGGATGCAACTATCAGGTAAGATTGATCAGGCTGGGGCTCTTGTCCTTGGAATAGAGGAGGCCTTTAAAATGACGAAAGAGTAAAGAAACAGTTTCCACTTGTGAGCGGAAACAAGTGAACATAAATAAAGTTACTATTGGATCAAATTAAAAATTTATGTGGAGAATGGTGAGAGGAATTTGCTGGCACGTGGAGTGGCTGAAGCAGGGATTATCAGTGCATTTATGGGGACACTTAACCTGATGTATAAATGAGGGAGAAGAGAATAGAGGGAAACGGAGGGTGGTGGTGGTGAGATGGGGACGAAGTCATTGGAATTCTGGGAATGCGATCAATAGCAGCATAGATCAGTTGGATCGAATGGCCTGTTTCTGTGCTGTATATTCTATGTAATTTTTAGAGAGATGGTTATTTTTACATTCTCCAATCAAACAGTACAGCCAATGATACTTTCCTTGTATCTGTCTCTTCTTTCACCTGGAATGACGCTAATCACAGTTTGTTTTCTCCACCTTGAGCAGTTTTCCTAGCCTATGTTTGTGGTCTCAGATTGCGAGGATAAATCTTAATTCAGCAGTGCAAAAATTTTAAGATTGGCTGTTTTTTTTCCCCCCCAGTATTGAAAAGCACAATCGCGTTTTACAAAGAGAGGGGGAGGGAAAATCTAATCAATCCTGGTGGGAGAGTTAGACAAAAGCAGACGAAAAGGTTAGCTGCTAAAGACAAGGGCTGATAGGGCTGCCAACTCTCCAGAATTATCCTGGAGTCTCCAGGAATTGAAGGTTCATCTCCTACATACTGCTGTCAACAGCCCAGGAGAAAAAACTTTGAGGATTTTTTTCTTTAAAAAAAATTGCCTTTTTGTTATAAGATATTGACAGTGGGTTTGGGTGGTGCTGAGGTGCTGGGCGGGAGGATAAATTTGAGATGGTGGGGTGGTTGGATGTGAAGCTCGCATGATGGAACCTCTAAGAATATGTCCAAGCAGAGTTGGCAACCCTAGGCTAAAGGGCTAGGAGAGGAGAGAGGGGTGCAGGAATATGGTCAGATTACTAGGAGGTAAGCTTGATCTCTGAAAAAGATGGACTTTTGCTAAATGATTTTCCCCCATTCCGAAATATTTGGAATTATCCTTAGGGGTAGCAAGCTGATGGGAAGGGATTTTTGTCTTCAGTTTTATTTTTTTGTTAAGGTGCTGGTTCTGACAGATGGTTATTTTGTCAATTCTTTTTACTCATCAGTAATCCACCAGTTCATGGTCACAAGCCAATAACTGAAGCAGTGAAGAGGATCCGGTCGCTGATTAAGGCTTGTGCTGTTAACCCTGAAATTGCTGGATGCTACTCGGATCAGAAAGCAGCTTTGAGTTTGAGTTTAAGATTGACATTCATACCAACAGAAAGAGGCCCTTTAGCTCTCTGAGCTTGTTCCAGCATCAAATTACAGTGGATCATGGCTGATCTGATTCTTAACTCCAACTGCCTGCCTTGGTTGTAACCCTTCATTTTCCTAACCAACTAAAAACCTAGCAGTTTTAAATGTTTCAAATGACACCAACCTCAGCAACCTGTTGGGGGGAGAGAGAGTTCCTGACTTCCACCAGCCTTTTTGTGACATCGCCCCTGAATGGCCTACTTCTAATTTTGATGTTTGGCCCCTTGTTCCGGACTGCCTTACCAGAGGGAATAGTTTTCCTCTGTTTATTGTCTGAACTCCTTTTTAGTCATCTTAAATAACTCAATTAGATCACCCTTTTAATCTTCTTTATTCAGCCCCACTACTTCCATCTTCATTTCTTCCTATTTCCTGGCTGCCTCCCCATTCTTCAAACATTACCACACTCTAATTCTGGCTCTGGGAGCTTTGCAAGGCCAAAGCAGGTTCACGTATTCTCTCTTGCTGTGCACAGGAACCTCCCATTCCATCTGTTCAAGATCTCTGGCAGATGGCCCAGGTGAAGTCAGAAATTGTCACTGTGGGTGGTCAAAGGGAAGAGGACCGTGACCTTCTTTTTGCCAGTCAGTATGACAGAGGAGTCACTGCCCAAATGATCAATGTGCGGGGGAGTTGGTGCATTTGGCGCTTAATCCCACCCAATTAAACATTAACTAATTTTATCGGAAGTGAAGCAGAATCTGACTTAACTGTTTCGAACCTAAAGACCCAGAGAGTCAAGCTCTCTCTAGAAACATCACTCACTAATAGAATCGCATTAACCATGTCCACTCAGGCTGGCATTTAATGCAAATGAGTCCGTATCCGAGACCTATGAGGAGGATTTTAAGATGATTTCTTACCCTCCCATCCTCAACTCCCATTAAGACATTGCATTTCAAATGTTGTGCTTATGATGTCCAGAATGGTGTTTACTGGGATTAGATCACTTTGTGTATTTTTGTACTGGGTGGCAAGGCTCTCAGACAAGGCAGCAAGTTGTTTGGATGTAGGGGAGAGCTCTCTCAACACTGCTCTAACATTTTTGGTTCTCCCTGAACTTGGACATATAACCTACCCCACAGTATGTAGAATTTCCTTCTCTGTTTCATCTCTAGGTTGGAAGTAAGTGTTTGGATAAATGCCTTTGTACACTGGCTTGTCATACTAATGTGACCTCTGATATCATTTTATGTAAACAAAGGTTTTGGGCAGTAGCCATTTTACATACCACATGGAATAGTAAGTGTGCCTGTTTGCTGACTTAAGCGTTTTACGTAAATTTAGGGATAAAAGTCAACTTCGGTGGGAGTGCAAAACAGGAGCAGGGAACCAATAGCCTGTTACAGACCCCTCCTAATTTTACAGGATATTTAACCAATAGAAAGAAAACCTGGCTGACCTGTGTAGCAGTGATATGCCCTCCCATTCCTCAAGCAAACTGCTTGTGAGTCAAATATCATTCCAACCTACACCAAATTTAACATTAAAGGTTCTGCAAATTCTGCAAAATTATTTTTTGAGGAACTAATTACAATTGAATGAAACTAAATTTAGATGCAGCTTGGAGCATCTTTGTTCTTGCCTTGTGCAGTTGGCATAAATTCTTTGTGCATTATCGACTATAACACCCCCCCACCCCCGACCTTGGGTTCGACTGTTATGTTTACTTTTTGCTTAACGGCTTGACATTTGGACAAGGAAATAGAGTTAAAGAGATGGTGGCATCTGGTATTTTATCAATGGGTATCATCGGAAAGATTTGACTTTCAAATTAATGTATGTGAAATGAATGCGGGGGAAATGTTACAAACTAATATCTACAGAGAAATAATGAGCAAAAGATTGAATCCTGAACCGTTTTGGGTTGTATTTCGGCTTATACTTTCATCTGTACGTAAAGTTGAGTGTATAAACTGTCAATGGTTTGTAATATTTTAAGACATTCTGTTGGTAATACATTTCACCATATCTCTCAAACTTCTTGAAGCAATTAACAGTCAATCAGTTGCCTTAAGCTCAAGTGACAATTTGTGGGAGATCTAAACTGTTCTTTCTCTCTGTCCTCAAAACATTCCTTAGAACCTACCCCATTTGAAGAGGTGAACAGAATCTTGGTCAGCGTATCTCCTGTGGCTCAGTGTCTACTTTTATCTGGTTATGCCGCTCTGAAAGAGCATTGGGACCTTTGACAATGTTAAAAGTGCAGTTTAATTTGTTGTAGTAGAGAAATGCAGCAACCATTGTGTGCAAACGGTAATGGGACGGAGGCCAGTTAATCTAATTTTTTTTTTGTTCTTTGTTGAAGTTAGAGTGTTGATCGGAAAAAATATTTTGTAAAATATATTCCTGTGTCTCTCTTTGGCTAGTAATTGATGCAGTTTGGGAGTCCCAGAAAGTGGTTGTTATGGTTTAATATAACGAGGAAGTGGTCTCGAGTTTCTAACAAGTTCTTCCTGCCACTTGTCAGAAAATGTCTCAATTCAGTGGGACACAGAATAACCACAGTCCCTCTGGTGGGGGCAAATGAAGAGATGTCAATGCTTCCTTGAATAGAATAAACTTTGAACAGCTGATGACGACCAGGTCAAAGTCTGACAGCTATCTCTTATATTCCACATTCGTGTTTATCATATAAAAACAAAAAAACTGCGGATGCTGGAAATCCAAAACAAAAACAGAATTACCTGGAAAAACTCAGCAGGTCTGGCAGCATCGGCGGAGAAGAAAAGAGTAAATTTTTCTTCTCCGCCGATGCTGCCAGACCTGCTGAGTTTTTCCAGGTAATTCTGTTTTTGTTCCGTGTTTATCATAATGTTTAAGACTACCGAAGAGATGAGAAACTGACCATTTTTCTCATCAAGGTCATGGTCACCTTTTGATAAGTGTGTGATTCTTCTAACTCGGTAAAATTTGGACTATCCACCCACACTCCTTTCAGAATCTACAACCAGTATTCTTTCCTTTCCTTCACCTCCCAATTTTTCATTCACACTCCTTGGTTTAGGTGTCAGTGCTTGATGCTGATTAGTACAATCGCTGTAAGGGTATTGGTGTAATTATAGGGGAATTGAAGAACATGATAAATCATATATGTATCAGAAGGAAGCCATTCAGTTCATTGAACCTGTACTGATCCATTTCTGTTATGTCCTGCTTGTACCCTGTATCCATTTAAGTGTTACGTAGAAATAAGAGGTGGCCATTTGGTCCCTCTAGAAGCTAGCCTGTTCTGCCATTCAATGAGACCATGGCTGATCTGCAATATGCCTAACTCCATATAACTATCTTTGCTCCACAATCCTTAATGTCCTTGGTTAACAAAAATCTATGAATCTCAGTTTTAAAACTAATTATTACTCTAGGATCAATTGCTGTTGCAGAATACAGTTCCAATCATTCACTAAGTTTTGTGTGCAGATGTGTTTTCTAGTGAAAACAGAGTTAATGTTTCAAGCCCAATATTCTTCAGTTCAAAGAAAAGTCACATTGGACTCAAAACATTAACCCTGCTTCTCTCTCCAAAGATGCTGCCAGACCTGCTGAGTTTTTCCAGCACTTGGTTTTTAATTCAGGTTTCCAGCATCTGCAGTATTTTGCTGTTATCCTAGTTTGCTTAATCTCACCTTGTAACTTAATACTTGGAGTCCAGGTATCATTCTGGTAAACCCACGCTGCACTCCCTCCAGGGTATGCTTCCCAGAACCGAACACAGCACTTCAGGTAAAAACAAAAAACCGTGGATGCTGGAAATCCAAAACAAAAACAGAATTACCTGGAAAAACTTCTTTTCTTCTTCGCCGATGCTGCCAGACCTGCTGAGTTTTTCCAGGTAATTCTGTTTTTGTACAGCACTTCAGGTGTTGACTGACCACGGTTAAAGCTTCCTCTTAAATGTTATAACTGGTTTGAGTTCACTGGGCACATGGATATAATATTGTATTGTTTAATAATCCTTTGAATGAAAATATTCTTTCAAACTCCTCCTTTCTATATTCAACACTAATTCTAAGTTGGTCGCAATGGATGTGATAAAACCATCTGCTCCAGTTAATCAGGGGAGGGGAGAGGAAATATCTAATTGTGATGCTCCTAGTTTAGAGTGTGGGCAGGCATGATCTTTCCTGTCCATTATTTTAATATAGAATCTCTCAGACCAGGAAAGGGTTTGGACTGTTGCTGAATTTGATTATTTGGAACCTTTAGCAGTAGAAGGGAGGGGACTACAATTAGACTCAGTGCTGGTGGGCTAGAGAATAAGGGGAGGGGAGAAATATCAACCAGGGCTATTGCTTCTAATGACCATCAGTAGTGAGCCCTGGTGAAAGCTGAGCCCTGGTGAATGCTGCAAGTGTTATAACTGTCCGAGGACAGGTTGGGAAGCATTTGAGATGCACTCTACAAATGCCTATTCTGCTGTTGAGTTAGTGTCTGGTCTCTGACACCAAGAATGGTCACCTGGCTGAGGGAGTGCTGAATCAGAGGTCCATGGAACTGTACACTAACATACGAATTTAGTGGAGAGCACAAAATTGGCAGAAACAGTCTCTCTTTTTCCAACTTGTTATTGCATAACAAAATGCCAGCCCTTCGCCCACATTAACATTATTAGGTGGGGGGGAACCTCCTGTGGCATTGCTGCATGTGTCAGAGGTTAAAATAGATTAGCTACTCCACCTGGTGACTCTGGCATATAACTGCATCCATCACCCTAACTTGTTTGTATAAGTGATTTGGAAAGTTTCGAAATAACACCTTTCACAGCTCCAAGATGTTCCCAAGTACCTTTCAGAAGTATTCTTTGGCTGTAGTATAGGTCACTGTTGCAATGAAGGAAAGTGCAGCAGGCAATTTCCACACAGCAAGATCCCACAGATGGCAATGAGATAAATAACCAGATAATGGACATTTGTGCTACATGTTGAGGGATGAATATTGGCAAGGACACTGGGGAGAACTCCAACGCTCCTCTTGGAAAAGATCCTAGGCCATTATTTCAGTCCATCTGAGAGGACAGACGGGGTCTCAGTTTATTGTCTTGCCTGAAAGGTAGTGCTGCACTCCCTCAGCACTGCACCTGGAATATCAGCCTAGGCTAAACTCTCTGGAATGGGGCTCGAATCCACAATCTTCTCACTCCATGACAAGCGTGTACTACTCACTGAGTCTCAAACTCAGCACATGATGCATCTACACAATGCAGCCATCAGCAAAACTCCAAGTGACGCTTCAGCATTAAATGTGGCTGCCAAGGAATGGCACATTTTAGCCTCACTATGTGGAATAGATTTGAGCTGTGGAATGAGTTGAGAGGTCAATTATAGTGCAGCTGTCTCAAACCACCTAATTTCCTCAGATACAGTTTTTAGTTTTGTCTAGTTCCTTTTTATTCCTCTTTCCTGGCTGCTGACTCTTACACTTTAACAGGGAAATAGCATTTTCGAGGGCAGGGGAGGATGTCGTCTCTGTTGAATGTGACAAAAAAAACCCAATGAGTTCATTTTAAATTAATGTTTTGATTATTTTACAATATATACAGTGAAACTTTGTTTTGTGGGGCAGATTTCTTTGGGGCTGCATTTGATGCTATTCTTCGTGACTAGAAAGGAAGTACCCTTGTCCCACAAACCCACATTACTAAGTAGGGTTGGGGAAGGAGTTGAGATTACCTGAGTTTTGCGCTTTTTAAAAACAATTGAACAATTGATTTATGGAGGAGAGATGGTGGTAATGTCACTAGACTAGTAGTCCAGAGGCCAAGGCTATGCCCAGGGACTTGGGTTCACATCCCACCACAGTAGGTGATGGAATTTTAATTGAATTAATAAAAATGGAATTGAAAGCTAGTTTCAGTAATGAAACTAACAGGATTTTACAACAAATCAATCAGGTTTAGGGGAGAAAATCTGCCATCCTTGCATGGTCTGGCCTATATGTGATTGACTCTTAACTTTCCTCTGAAGTGGCTTAGCAAACCACTCAGTTCAAAGGCAATTAGGAATGGGCAACAAATGTTGGCCTTGTTAGTGACATCCACATCCCAAGAACAAATCAAGAAAAAATACATTTGCTACTTGGGAACAATTCCTGCTGGCCCTGTACCAATTTACTAACGTTTCTGTTGTTTCCTCAAATGCGCAGCAACAACATGTTAATATAGCTTCTTTTAATGTAGTAAAGTATCCCAAGGCACTTTGAAGACAAAAATTGACAGAAGGAAGTAAGGAGATATTAGGACAGGCTATCAAAAGCTTTGTCAAAAAGTGTCTTAAAGAAGGGAGAGAGTAGATAGGACTAGGAAGGGATTTACACAGCCTGGGGCCTAGGCTGCTGAGACCACAGCCAACAATGGTAGAGTGAAAGAAATGGAGAATGCAAAAGTGTCCGAGGAAGCCGTTCAGTGTGTTACAGCATGACTTCCTGGACACGTACACAGTAAGTTTACCATGTACTGACTCTGTCTCACCCCGACTTAGGGGAACTGACAAGCAAGATGTGTTTGTGAGGTTGCATGCTGCTGGTATATGTATATTTCACACCTACTGTGTAATTGGTTTCACTGACAAGTTACGGCAAGAGTATAAACTTTCAGCAGTTCTTTGGAGTTCCAATGTGAACTGTGTTTCTCAGTTTTTTGATAAATGTTGTGAGAGTGAGGAGTGGCTACATTACTGGGAGGACGTAAGGCAAGATTGGTTTCTCAGTGGGAGGCATGAGGAGGCAATGACCCCTATCAAAATTAACAAACTTGTTTTTAAAGCAAACTATTTTGGGTTTAATCTCTGATCACCAAGAAAAGCTTCAAACTGCTCTTCATTTGTTATAAGTACACAAAGAGAAAGAAGTTGCATTTCTATAGCACTTTTCATAAACTCAAGGCATCCCAAAGCACTTTACAGCCAATGTAGTCACTGTTGTAATGTAAGAAATGTGGCAGCCAATTCGAGCATAGCAAGCTCACACAAACGGCAAAGTGATGAAAGAACAGATAATCTGAACTATGTTTTAGATGTTGGTTGGGGGATAAGCGTGGTAAGGAAATTGGATAAATTCCTACTCTTCTTTAAATAGTACTGGGGGGGTCTTTTTATGTGTACCTGAGAGGGAAGACGGGGTCTCAGTTTAACGTCTCATGTGAAAAGTGACATCTCCCAACACTGCAGCTACTCCCTTGCATCTCCCAACACTGCAGCTACTCCCTTGCATCTCCCAACACTGCAGCTACTCCCTTGCATCTCCCAACACTGCAGCTACTCCCTTGCATCTCCCAACACTGCTGCTACTCCCTTGCATCTCCCAACACTGCTGCTACTCCCTTGCATCTCCCAACACTGCTGCTACTCCCTTGCATCTCCCAACACTGCTGCTACTCCCTTGCATCTCCCAACACTGCAGCTACTCCCTTGCATCTGACTCAGAGGTGAGAGTGCTGGCCACTGAGCCACAGCTTACAGCTGGAGCAGATGGAGTAGCTTGAAGAAGAGCCGAGGATTACAGCCTTTCTCCGCGTGCTTCTAGAAACCAAAATTGATACAGTTTTCTTTGAAACGTAGATGAGAATTCTCCCAGGGGGTAAAGCTGCAGGTTGGTATGGTCCTGAGTCAAAGCAACTAGAAAGGCCCAAGTCCAATTCTGAATGCTCACTGACTTGGGAATGGAAAAGTCAGCCACAGCTTTGTGCATGTCCCTTTGAACATCATTTTGTTCATCAAGGAATATGAAGAAGGCGAAGCAGAGGTAGAAGATCAACCATGATCTTATTGAATGGCGGAGCAGGCTCAGAGGGCTGTATGGTCTACTTATGTTCTTCTGTAAATGTAAAGTGGCCAACAGCCAATCAGAAACAGTAATGTGGAGCCATGGAAATACTTGGGCAAGTGGCTTTTTTAAAAATATATGTTTGTCACCATGCCAAGCTCACTGGCTGATCATATGTTTGTGGTTTGGATCTTGATGGTGAATGTCAGGAAGATGAAGTTCATGCACTAGTATGTTCAATTCTGGGCACAGAATTTTAGGAAAAGTGCCAAGGCTTTGGAGAGGATGCAGAGGAGATTTACTAGAATGGTACCAGGGATGAGGGAATCCAATGTGGAGAAACTGAAATTGTCCTCCTGAGACCAAAAAGGACCCAGGAGTGATTTAATGAAGGTGTTCAAAGCCGTGACAGGTTTTAAGGAGTAAATAAGGCAAAACTATTTCCAGTGGCAGAAGAGTCGGTAACCAGGGGACATTGATTTAAGGTAATTGGTAAAAGAACGAGAGGGCAGATGCAGAGAAACTTTTACACAGTGAGTTTGTTGTGATCTGGGATGCACTAACTTTCAGAATGGAATTGGTTAAATACTTGAAGCGGAGCAATTTGTAGGGGAGTAAGACTAATTGGATAGCTTGACCAAATAGTAGGCACAGACATGATGGGCTAAATGGCCTCTTTCTGTGCTGTATCACTCTATCATTCCTTAAACGTTGCTGAGCCACTGGGAATTCTTGAATGACATTATTTGAACAATGAGTTACTATATTGTAATATAGTTAATCTTTTCTTGTTTAATGTTTTATGCTTTTGTTAGAAGTTCATTAGCTGACTGCGGTGACTCTGTTCAGTAGCCCCTCTTCACATTTCTAAACAAACAAATAAAAGTTAGGATCTATCAAGCTGGGTTCCACCCCAGGATCAGGCTTGTCCAGTGGTAACCTCAGTTGTGGATCATAACAAAACAAATTAGAACCCCCCAGTAAATATTAACACACTCAGAGAGACTCCCCTGTAAATATGAAACACTGTTAGAATTTGCTGACCAAAGGAAATGCAGCAGCCAATTTGCACAGCAAGATCCCATAAACAGCAATAAACTAATGACCAAATCAACTTTTTTTTTAAGTGATGTAGTTAAGAGGGAAATAATGACCAGGACACTAGGGAGAACTCTCCTGCTCTTTTGCCAATACATGGGTCAGTGGATGATGATTTGGACTGAGAGCTCTGGCAGATGCTTCTTATACTTTTCATTGCCACTGGGGATCACTTCAAATTGGAATCTTGATCTCTGTGTTTGGAATTTGAATCCAAAATTGGAATTTCAACAAGCCTAATAAAATAACAGCTTCAGTCACAGTTTTATGTGAAGGTGGGAGTTTGGGATTTTTATCTGGATTATGTCTTGGACCACAGTGATTCCTCACTTCCCCATCCCCACTCTGACACTGACACTGTGTGTTTGGGTGTGAATGGGGTTTTGTTTATACTCTGTCTATCCTGAGGGTGTTAACTCCTGTAGGTTGTGGTCTCATGGACACTGACAATCCGGATGTCCTATACAGAGTATTCTTCCTGTATGAATCTTGAATTAAACTCACGATGGAATCATCAAAGGAGGGATTAGTGCATTGCTCAACAAGCCTGTGGGCATGCTCTAAAGCAAGAATCATTGACTAGAGAACCATGTGAACTGTTTTTAGTTGTTACTGGGTTGGAATCAGGAAATAAGAGTCCTGGCTAACTTCCCCTTCTCCCAACTCAAGGCTTTGGGACCAATTATCATGCCGTCACTGCTGCCCAGCTATAATATCTAATTCAGCACAAACTGGCAATCAAACCCAGGACAACACACACTTTTATGTCCGAGCTTCAGAAACTAAAACCACCCCAATTTTGTTGGACCAATTTGTAAATTTGCTCCTCTAGTGTGGAAAATTCCTTGTTTGGTTTCCAATCTTATTGTGCTCTCCAGTGATTCCTATAAAATACACCCACACTAACAAGGATGGAATCTGGTTTACCTGCGATACTCCCAGGGTTAGCTAGTTGGATATCACTCAATGTTTGTTCTCCGATGAAGTTTGGGGATTTAGTGTTATGGGGCCCATGGAATTATAGCCCATTATGTGTCAACAGAGGGAAATGGGAAAAAGATTAAGAAAGCAGAGAACAAAGAGAAGCCACTTGCCCTGCCAGATCAATCTTTCCATTAGACCAAGAACTATCGGCTCCAACATGGGATCTCACCTTGCACTTCACCTCCTGAGGGAAAGTTATGTATAAATCTCCCATGAATGTATTGTACTGTTCACATCAATGAAAGTTGATATTTCAATAGGATAACATACAGTTTTACAGCACAGAAACATCATCCCTATCCAGCTAGTCTTGCAGTATTGGCTCCATATAGACCTCTTCCCATCCGGCTTCATCTCAACCTATCAGCATAAACTTATTTTCCTTTCTCCCCCATGTTTCTGTGCTTCTCCTCAGCAATAGTAATAGTGATCTGTCTAAGGGCAGATACTCTGATCATTTCTCCACATTTTGTGGTCTTGCACTCTCCTCTTCAATTGCTTGTAGGAGCCTCTCATTTCAACTTTAATGAGCAATATGACTAGGGAAAAGAGGTGGTTTCCCATTGCCTTCCCCGTGCACTCAAAGGAAATACAAATTCTCTTCTGGAAGAATCCTCCGCCTGTAAGTAGCTGTTGTCCCTCGAGGTTTTGGCTCTTCCACCATCACCATCGAAAATCCGTTGGCTCTGCTGTTGGCCAAGGCTCATAACTTTGAGCATTGGAACCTTACCTAGGCCTGAGGCAACTCGCTAAAGAGCAGGGATCCACCTCCTGAGGTTTCACATGACCCAGCTACCAAGTGCCTTAGAGGTATCTATACTATTCACCTGAACTACTTTATGTGGTAGCTAGTTTCACATTGTAATCACTCCTGAATCCTTTATTAATATTTTCCTCTATCCTCCTTGATGCGTTAAGAAAAGGTGCTTATTTCTCTGTTTCAGAATGTGTCCCACCTTTCTTTTCCCAAGTTAAATCGTGCTTGTCACTATTTGAAGATGGGCTGGGTGTTCCATTCAGGTTTCCTGGCTAACATTCCTTATGCAATCAACCCAACAGAGAAAAGCCCAATCAACGGCCATTCATCTTATCTGTGAGATCTTGCTGTGTGTAAAATGGCTGTCAAGCTTGCCCACATAGCAGCTGTCTCTGCTGTCCAGAATAATTCATCATCTGTGAAGCATCTTGGAATATTCTGAGATGGGATAAGGCTGTATATAAATTCAGAAGTTTCTCTTTTGAAAACCCATCAGGTATCTTCTGTGCTCTTCCATCAGGAAGTGTGTTGTCTCCTTGGCCAAAGCTCTGTCTCTTAACTGGCGCCTGATGTGGATCAATGTGACGCACTCACCAATGTGGAGCTTAATGGACTGTTTATGAGCAGTGTAATAATAAATGAGGTCAATGCATGCTAATATCATAAGTAGGGAAAAGAAAAATTCTGACTTGATGGGACAGCAATTGAATCCATTACTTGTGACCTTGCCCTCACCTCCTTTGGAGACCTTTTCAGTTTTTGTTGGTGGATTTCCAAGGCTGTTGTTAACCCTTTAAGTGACTTCTCTCTTTTTCCACTTTCAACTATTGCATTTTCTTTTTCCCTTCCTGTGAAACATCACATTTTTCGGTGTTCAGTGTTTGCAAACTTCTGAGAATCCTACTCATGCATACATTTTTGCTGTCACTAATAGTTGTCATTGGTAGCTAGGTAGTATCGTTGACTGGGTAGATTATCTGTTCTCACAGCCTCCCCATTTCTGGGCAGCTGATGAGCTTATTTGATGGGTCATCTGTTTCTCACCTCCAGTGTCAGACACCTCCCTGTCTCTGTTTGTTTCCAACTCTCACTCATGCTCGCCATGTGAGACCATGACAATTCACTCTGATCCCTTCTTCAAAAACGTGCACCAGCTTTGGGTTACCAGTTTACAATTAAGCAAAGGAATCCTGGGCTATTACCCCACCCTTTGTGAGTCTGCAGGCACTGCGGAAGGTCTAAGATCAGCTTATTCATTACAACTGGCGATCAAGTCCTGGTCTGTGTGGCTTTACAGAATAAGTCAGTAGAAACATTTAGTAATTTTTTGTTTCTTTTTTAAAAAGGTGCAAGGAAGCTATGAAGCAGAATTGTGACATGGTTGGAAACAGATTTCTATAGTATATGAGGTGCAGAGATAGACAACTTTGTATGGCTGGGGAAGCAGGTTTAGTTTAATGGTGAGGTTAACAATCCATTGAACAGATTCAACTGATGAAGTGTGACTGGTTGTGATGCCACCAGGAATGGATCTCCTTGGGGCAGGAGTTTAGTCTATGAGCGATAGTCTGACTTGGACGGCCACAGCCATAATCTGAGCTGTTCCTCATGTTCCTCTTGTGGAGCGAGTGGCCACATCTTCCCTTGCCTGTCCTCTGGTTGAGGGTTGTTCACAGTTTCCACGGAAGGTTGAAACCTGGGGCTTCACCACTTGGACCAGTGACCAGGTTGTGGTCGGTGATGTTTGCAGACAACCAGAAGGTGTCCATTGAGAGGTGGGGCTGTCATCAGTTAGGGTGTGGGAGTGTGTTCCAGTAGGGGCTATGGATTTCAGATGAGTGTGTGGGTTTTATTGTGACGGTCACGTTAGTGTTCTCTTTAAAGCTGGCAACTGAAAAACTAGCTCAACATTGAAGTGTGTTTTAAACCGGTAACACAATCCCAACAAAACATTTCACAAATACCTCTGACTCTGACACCACAACTTCCTGTCTTAAAAAACCACACTGTTTCCTTCCTTGCTTCCAAGGGTCTTATTTAAACGATGGGGAATTTTTATTTTCCAGAAACAAAATACGCAACTACAGGCCCCACCCAGCAGGACTTAAATAACTGGAAAGTACTCATGGAAAGATGAAAAATTAAACTGTTAACCTCCAGTTGCTGCTCTATAACCAGAGAAGTTGGGATGAGTGGGTGGCTGTGGGGCACTGTTAGGCACTGTTATGAGACTTGTTCATTCTATTGGCAGCAGTACAATTGGACAAAAAACTGAGATATTCAGACAAGACACCAAAAACTTAGCCGAAGAGGTAGGTTTTAAGGTGAACTTAAGGAGATAGAGGCGAATAGGTTTAGGGAGGGAATGCAAGAGTTTTGGACCCAGGCAGCTGAAGGCACAGTCACCAATGGTGGAGCGATTAAAAACTGTAGATGCTCATGAGGGCAAAATTGAAGTGCAGAGACCTGAGGGGTGTAGGTACTGGAGGAAATTACATCAGGAGGAATGAGGCCAATGGAGGGGCTTAAGCAAAAGGATAAGAATTTTAAAGTTAAAGCTTTCGAGACCAAAAATCAATGTAGGTCACAAGTAACAGCTGAATGGGACTTGGTTCGAGTTAGATTATAAGGAGCAATGTTACACAGTCGGTGTTCTTGTAATATAATGAGGCCTGACTGTGGGTCTTGGTCTTTCTATTACCTGTAATGTGACAGGCTGATTGAATTGGATATTATGATTGCTCTGATTGCTAACGGCTTGACTGATCTATGCAAATTTTCCCAAAGTCGAGCCCTTCAATCATTATCATCTCTGTAGCATCTAGTGTCAGAGGTGGATGTTACAAGATAGAGACTTCACCATGAACATCCTGCAGCCTCCATTCTGCTCTACTTGTGTTTTTTTTTTTATAAAACAGATTTTTCCTCAGATGTATAAATGGAAAATACTCCGAATGCTGATAATCTGAAATAAAAACACAAAATTCTGGAAATACTCAGTGGGTCAGGCAGTATCTGTGGAGAGAAACCGAGTTAACATTTCATCAGAACTGAAGAAAAGTTAGAGATGTCTAACATATCAAGCTAAAATGTTAATTATGTTACTCTCACCACTGATGCTGCCTGACCACCCCAAATATTCCAGCATCTTCTGTTTATTTCTTTCTGGCTTCTCAGCCTTTGTTCTGTTGGGCACACTCTTTCCTTGGAACCCAAAGGTTGTGGACCCAAGTCTCTCACAAGAAGCCCAATCATCTATTCCAGGTTGACATTCCCAGTGCACAACTGAGGGCGGGCAGCTCTGTTGGCGATGCTAACTTTTGAATGAGATTTTGAACTTGGGTGGGTTTAAAGATCCCTTGGCACAATTTTGAAGAAGGGCAGCAAAATTCTTCCTGGTGCCCCAGCCGATATTTATCCCTCCAACCACCAACACTCAAAAACAGATGGATCTGCTCATTACCGTGTTCCTGTTTGTGGAATCTTGCTGTGTACAAATTCGCTTTTTTGTTTCCTACATTAGAAAAGTGACTACTTGAAATTCATTGGCAGTAAAATGTTTTGAGATGTCTTGAGGTCCTGATAGGTGCGAAAGAAATGCAAATTTCTTCTAATCTGCAGCTGCTTGTTCCCTGCTACATGAGCAGCTTTGTTCGCTAGGGGTATGATGTGGGTGAAGATAGGGAATGGAAAGCATTGTGCTTGTCAGTAGTGTGTGTGATGTGGTTTGATAATAAGAAAGACACCAGGATAATTAAACTGTATTTGATGTATCCCCCAGCACAATGCACTACCCAGCGGAGTGAGAGGCGACGCATTTAAGTAGAGGGTAGAATAAAGTACCATTGACAAAATCGATGGGAGACAATGGGAGAAAGCTGGGATGTGTTTAGTTTGCTCCCAACTGAAATTTTAGTTCTGAATTGAGTGATGCGTTTGATCCGTGTGTCAACCTGGGTCACTGAAGTTTAAGGGTAAGGTTAGGTGGGTTGAAGTTACTTTCTTCCTGCTTGTAACAAGACATAGTGTCCCAGCACTGTCTGTGTCTGTGTCTGTGTGTGTAAGTAACTGGAATATTCTGTTTGCTGCAGGATGTCCTGTCACAATACTGGTTAGCTGAGGAATATAACCAGAGTTTGGTAACCATTTCCTTCTCTCCAGGTGGACTTCAAGGTGCCGGTAACAAATTGCAGCACTAAATTATGGACTGAAGAGATCGAGAGAGTCTGTCTAGCACCCAGCGTGTTAACAATTCTTCTTTCATCTTTTTCTTCCAGACTAAAGGCGTTAGCATCCACGGGCGGGAAGAGTGTCCAGGCAGCTTGTGATTGGTTGGTATGAGATTAATATCTACAAATGCAGTTAATGATTTTCTCTTACAGCTTAAATTTGCACGGTGATCTGATGTTAATCATTTTTTATAGTTTATTAATTTCTAGAGGAGATTGATACCAATTGAACTCTTATTGAAAACCTAAATTTAATGTGAACCTTTTGGTTCATTTGATTTCCTGTCACGTGTTCCAAGCAAAGGGTCTTGCAATAGGAGGAAAGATGTCACTGTGTGATTCTTAACCATCACACAACACGTATAGCATCGAGAATGAGTTGCTCGAGTATTTAAAGAAAAAAAGGGTTTCAGACGATTATGGAATTAGATCATTTGGATATTGAGGGCGGAATTTTCCACTCCCACCAGCAATGGGAATCCTGGCATGCAGCGGAACAAGATTTGGTGTGAGTCAAAAAATCCGTTTCCCCACAGCGGCAAATTAGTTTGGAATCTTGTTCTCCTGACTTTCATGGTGGCTTAAAGCCGGGCCGAGTGTCCGCGGAGCTATGTCGGGAACCCCGCTTGCATCTCATTGAATGCTCATTAAAAGGCCAACAGACTGGAATCTTGTTCCCTCTCCAAATTAAGCGGCCCACCAGCGGGAATTTAGAATGTTCGCTTTCGCTACTGTACCTAAGTGGCATGCCCCCTGGCGAGGTTGATTTCTTCCCAGACTCTGAGGTCGATAGATGCTGCTTTTGCCTCCCTTTCACATCATTGCTGAGAGATATCGGCTGCCTGTAGCACTAGCTACTCCGAGGCTGGGCACTGGATGGTGAGACCAAGGCAGAGTGGGAGGGGTGGGGTGGGGTGGGGTGGTGTCCAGGAGCAGAATGGCTGTCTGGGTGCTGTTTGAATATGTCACCAGGATGTTGGGGCCTATGGGTTGGCATTGGGGCTGGCAACTTCCACCCTGCCCTGCCCTGCCACACCACGAGATTCAATGTGCTCCTTGCAGATGCATAATTAATGAGCTGAAAAGCACAAAATCTCATGTGTTCAGCACCCCCCTCCCCCATCCTCCAGTGGAAGTCACTCCAACTTCCGCTCCTGCCACTGGGATTTTGTCTCCAGAACGGAGACTATTTCCTTTGGTGGGGAAATCTAGAACCAGACAACATGACCTCAAAATTAGAACCAGGAAACCAGGACATTCAAGAGAAATCAGGAAGAACTTTTTCCACATGAGGGTAATGTGGAGAAATCTGGAATTCTCTTCTACCCCCCCCCCCCCCCCCCCCCCCCAACACCCCCCCAGTGGACTGTAGATGTTGGTGCACATTTGCAGTTGAGCAGGGGAATCTGCTGTGTAATACACAGATGTAAGAAAGTGCCAAGAATTCTTGGTGACTACCTCTACAATGTTACAAGGTTTAATTAGTTTCATAGAATCATAGAATGATACAGTGCAGAAGGTGGCCAATTGACCTAGCAATCATATGCTGACTGAGTAGAGCTATCCAATTAGTTTTTCTGTAAACGGTGAGAGACCGGGCTCCTGTTTCATTTCTTAAACAAAAAATAGGGAGTCACAGCTCGATATTGTGGTTACAGCAACACTGATGCAACATACCAAATGTAACTGAACTCGAGAAACCAACCCAAAATGATGAGACCTGAGCTGGGAATAGTATCAACCCACTTCCTGTGGGATGTGTGTTTACAGCACAGAACAAGTCGCAGTTTGGTGCTAAATTTACTTGAGAGAACATCAGAAAGCTGGTGTGGGCAATAGGGAATGTCTGGTGTAGAAGGATGCTCTCTCATGGGGTTGAAGTTTTTTATTATTCGTTCATGTGGTGTGAGCATCGCCAGGTGGGCCAGCATTTATTGCTCATCCCTAATTGCCCTTGAGAAAGGGGTGGTGAGCTGCCTCCTTGAACTGCTGCAGTCCATGTGGTGTAGGTACACCCACACTGCTGTTAGGGAGGGAGTTCCAGGATTTTGACCCTGCAACAGTGAAGGAACAGTCGATATATTTCCAAGAGACTTGGAGGGGAGCTTCCATGTGGTGGTGTTCCCTTGTCCTTCTAGACGGTAGTGGTAGTGAGTTTAGAAGGTGCTGCCTAAGGAGCCTTGGTGAGTTTCTGCAGTGCATCTTGTAGATGGTACACACTGCTGCTACTGTGCGTCGGTGGTGGAGGGAGTGAATGTTTGTGCGTGTGGTGCCAATCAAGCAGACTGCTTTGTCCTGGATGGTGTCAAGCTTCTTGAGTGTTGTGGAAGTTTCTCTCATCCAGGCAAGTGCCGAGTATTCCATCACACTCCTGACTTGTGTCTTGTTAATGGTGGACAGGCTTTGGGGAGTCAGGAGGTGGGTTACTTGCTGCAGGATTCCAAGACTCTGACCTGCTCTTGTAGCCACAGTTTTTATATGGCTTTTCCAGTTCAGTTTTTGGTCAATGGTAACCACAGGATGTTGATAGCTAAGAGGTATTGGCGAGGTTATTGTAGGAGACCAGGAGACCTTTTATTCTGTAGCACTCCATACTATATCTAACCTGGCACATTGTTTATTTAAATGGTGCTTATCAAGGTTAGTGATGTTGTCAATTACTGCAGATTAGGGACGGGTTTATGTTGGAAACTTTTGCCCACTACACCGAGACTGTTTAAAGTTACTTCACATAGGACAAGCAACACTGACTTTAGACACAGGTCCCAGAGACGAAAGGTCGGAGTTTATTTCACTGCCACATCCAGTTCCCACCCTGAGAACACTTGATGGTGCCATGCAGGAGGAGTTTGAAACTGCAGCTAACTCATGCTGTATCAGAACAGGGTTGGCTCCAAATGAGATATCAATGTTCATCCCCAGTGTAGGCATCAACTTGACAAGGTCTAAGGAAACTTATTCTTTCTTTGCCACCTTTTTAAACAAGCCCTATAATAAAGTCCGTACTGAAAAGAAAATTGCATCCCCTCCAACAACTATTAAAGACCCTTTCATTCTTTAGATTCATCAACTCTTCTTAGGGTATTCAAGGGGGAGGTGGTGGCACGGTGGCATTTCCTGGTAACACAGAGACACAGGGTAATCCACTGGTGACCCGACTTCAAATCCCACCACGGCAGTTGATGGAATTTGAATTTAGTAAAAATCTGGAATTAAAAGTCTAATGATGACCATGAAACCTTTGTCGATTGTTGTAAAAACCCATCTGGTTCTCTAGATGGTGTCATTAGGACACTAATGTCCTTTAGGGAAGGAAATCTGCAGTCCTCACCTGGTCTGGCCTATGTGTGGCTCCAGACCCACAGCAATATGGTCAATCCTTAAATGCTTCTGAAATAGCCAAGCAAAGCACTCAGTTGTATCAATCCGTTAAAAAGTTAATAAAAAGGAATGAAACCGGACGAACCAATTGGTATTAATCTAGGCACCGGAAACGACAACGGCAAACCCAGTCCTGTCAACCTTGCAAAGCCCTCCTTACTACAGCTGGGGGCTTGTGCCAAAAGTGGAAAAGCTGTCTCACAGACTAGTCAAGCAACAGCCTGTCATAGTCATTCTCACAGAATCATACCTTACAGATAATGTCCCAGACATCACTATTCCTGAGTATGTCCTGTCCCACCAGCCACCCAGAGGTGGTATTCAGATAGGAGGGAGTTGCCCTGGGAATCCTCAACATTGACTCTGGCCCCCATGAAATCTCATAGCATCAGGTCAATCGTGGGCAAGGAAACCTCCTGCTGTTTACCAAGTAGTGCCAGCCCTCAGTTGATGAATCAGTGCTCCTCCATGTTGAACACCACTTGGAGGAGGCACTGAAGGTGGCAAGGACACAGAATGTACTCTGGGTGGGGGCTTAAATATCTCGGTAGCACTACCACAGACCGAGGTGGCCAAGCCCTAAAGGACATAGCCGCTAGACTGCGGCAGGTGGTGAGAGAGCCAACAAGAGGGAAAAACATACCTGACCTCATGCTCACCAAACTGCCTGCTGCAAATGCATCTGTCCATGGCAGTATCGGTAAAAGTGACCACTGCAGAGTCATTGTGGAGATGAAGTCCCTTCTTCAAATCGAGGATACCCTCCAACATGTTGTGTGGCACTACCACTGTGCTAAATAGGATAGATTTCGAACAGATCAAGCAACTCGAGACTGGGCATCCATGAGCTGTGGGCCATAAACAGTAACAATTGTACTCGTCCACAATCTGTAACCTCATGGCCTGGCATATCCCCCACTCTACCATTACCACCAAGCCAGGGGGTCAGCTCTGGTTCAATGAAGAGTTCAGGAGGGCATGCCAGGAGCAGCACCAGGCATACCTAAAAATGAGGTGTCAACCTGATGAAACTATAACACAGGACTACTTGCATGCCAAGCATCATAAGCAACAAGTGACGGACAGAGCTAAGTGATCCCGCAACCAATGGATCAGACCTAATCTCTGCAGCTCTGCCACATCAAGTCATGAATGATGATGGACAGTTTAAAAAAAAAAAACTCACTGGAGGAGGAGGCTCCACAAATATCCCCATCCTCAACGATGGAGGAGCCCAGCACATCAGTGCAAAAGATAAGGCTGAAGCATTTGCAATAATCTTCAGCCAAAAGTGCCAAGTGGATGATCCATCTCGATGACCTCCGGATGTCCCCAGCATCACAGATGTCAGTCTTCAGCCAATTCGATTCACTCCACGTGATATCAAGAAATAACTGAAGGCACTGGATACTGCAAAGGCTATGGGGCCTGACCAAGTTCCGGCAATAATACTGGAGACTTATGCTCCAGAACTTGCCGTGCCCCTAGCCAAGCTGTTCCAGTGCAGCTACAACATAGGCATCTACCTGGCTATGTGGAAAATTGCCCAGGTGTGACCTGTACACAAAAAGCAGGACAAATCCAACCCAGCCGATTACCATCAGTCTACTCGCCATCATCATTAAGGTGATGGATATCACCAACAGTGCTATTAAGCAGCACTTGCTCAGCAATAACCTGCTCACTGACACTAAGTTTGGGTTCCAGCAGGCTAACTCAGCTCCTGACCTCATTACAGCTTTGGTTCAAACATGGACAAAAGAGCTGAACTCCAGAGGTGAGGTGATAGTGACTGCCCTTGACATCAAGGCATCATTTGACCGAGTGTGGCATCAAGGAGCCCTAGCAAAACTGGAGTCAATGGGGATCAGGGGGAAAACTCTCCACTGGTTGGAGTCATACCCAGCACAAAGGAAGATGGTTGTGATTGTTGGAGATCAATCATCTCAGTTCCAGGACATCACTGCAGGAGTTCCTCGGGGTAGTGTCCTAGGCCCAACCATCTTCAGCTGCTTCATCAACCTTCCTTCCATCATAACGTCAGAAGTGGGGATGTTGGCTGATGATTGCACAATGTACAGCACTGTTTGCGACGACTCAGATACTGAAGCAGACCATGTCCAAATGCAGCAAGACTTGGATAATATCCAGGTTTGGTCTGACAAATGGCAAGTAATATGCGCGTCTCATAAGTGCTAAATGACCATCTTCAACGAGAGAATTTAACCACTGCCCCTTGATCTTCAATGACATTACCATCACTGAATCCCACACTATCAACATCCTGGGGTTACCATTGACCAGAGACTGAACTGGACTAGCCATATAAATACTGTGGCTACAAAAGCAGTTCAGAGGCTAGGAACCCTGTGGTGAGTAACTCACCTCCTGACTCCCCAAAGCCTGTCCACCATCTACAAGGCACAAGTCAGGAGTGTGATGGAATACTCTCCACTTGATTGCATGAATGCAGCTCCAACAGGACTCAAGAAGCCTGGTCCCATCCAGGGCAAAGCAGCCCACCTCATTGGCACTCCATCTGCAAGCATACACTTCCTCTACCACCAATGAACAGCGGCAGCAATGTGTACCATCTAAAAGATGCACTGCAGAGACTCACCAAGGCTCCTCGGGCAGCACTCTTCAAACCCACGACCACTACATCTAGATAGGCAAGAGCAGCAGAAACCTGCAAGTTCCCCTCCAAGCCACTCACCATCCTGACTTGGAAATATATCGCCATTCCTTCACTGTCGCTGGGTCAGAATCCTGGAACTCCCTCCCTAACAGCACTCTGGGTGTACCTCCAGCGGTTCAAGAAGGCAGCTCACCACCACCTTCTCAAGGGCAATTAGGGATGGGCAATAAAAGCTGGCCCAGCCAGCGAAGCCCACATCCCATAAATGAGTAAAAATATATATGCAAAGGCTAATGGGCTAGGGCTGCTCAACAATGTAACCCTTACTGACCCTATTGGATCCTAGTCACTTTTGCAGCTTTAAGGAAGAGTAACTCTCAACCCTAGGAGCAGCCTTGGCAGCCAATCTGCTCCAGTGTGATGAGCGCCTTTGCACCCTGTTGTGATGTGGGAGTTTGTTTGCACTCGGGATCTCTCATAAGCTGAAGAAGGAGCATTCTGTTGATCCTGTTAAACACCAAGGCAGCTCCCTCACTCCTGTCTGTATCATGCGATTCATTAAGGGAGTTTCCCTGTTCTTATACTTCGGAATACTTTCTCTGAGGTGGAGGCCAGCTGAGGCTAAAGAGTGCCACCTATTTACCATGCACACCCGTCAGCTGCAAATACCCTCATTGGATGTCAACTCAATACTCAGAACCAGTGCTTCTCCGTCTGCAGAGACGCCTGAACCTCACCTTCCTGAGCCAGAGATGAGTAACTGCTATCTTCCTAAGGCATTGTGTTCTGGAATTCCCTTACTGAGCCTCTCTACCACTCTCTCCTCCTTTTTAAGATGCTCCTTAAAACTGATTTTAAAGGTGCCTCAAAATACAAATTATTGTGAGGTAGTAGTTACCCCGCCTGGTATCAGTCCACAATGGAATGTCAACCCAGTATTGAGCCCCATGTTTTATTTTCCATTTTAAGGAGGAGTATTTAGTACAGAGATATCCATACACTAACACCCAGTGTTGCTCAGATCCCGAAAAAGTTGGATTGTGGGCAACAGGCCCTCTAAAGGATAGAAATTTTCTAAAATTGAATGAGAAGGTTAAATTCTCCTGTTAATCCTGTCAACATGAGAAACCTGGGCTATGGAGGGAGATGGCAAAAAAAAATCAAAAATCAAAATTGAAGGAAGGAGAGGAGAAGCCGAGAATTTCTGGTACTATTGCATAATGATTGGTAAGCAGTTTCAGGCATAACCCTTGCTGACACCACTATCGATTTGAAGCATGTAGCAGCACTAACCAGGCCAGCCCTGCAGTACTCCGGGGATCCCTTAACCGTCTACAATTGCTGCATCTCTACTGACAGGATGTGGCTGGTGTGGTTAGCCCCTGTGTGTGTTCCTCTCTAAGGATGCAGGTGCTATATTAAAGAGAATGAAACAGCGCAGTATTAATGCAGAGGAATTAAAAAAAAACAAAATCTCTTCTTTGTCCTGCATGTGCCAAATCTCTTTGTTATCTGGCCCTTGCAAGGTTTAAGTTAATGAATTGGTGTAAAAGTTTTATATAATGACCTGGATTCTTAGAATTATACACCGACTCTCACCTTCAACCTCTGTTTATGAGAATTTCATTCAAATGCCTACACAAACTGATCCCAGCTGAGAGCCTGTGCAAAAAAATCAATGAATCGAACTTGAAACTGTTTGAGGCTACCACCTCAACCTTGTCTTTGTGTGGAACATTGAAACACTATTGTTGTACTGATCTTAAAGCAGACAGAAACTGTGGGAGCTGTATGTGAGAATGAGATATATGCACCCTTCCTAGATTTCCTTTATCCCCAACAATTTTCTACTCTTCCCTTTAAAAACTCCTGATTGTTCCTTGGCTATGATTCCATGGGAGTCAGACACCTTTTCACCTCTTGTCAATTCTTTTGGATGAACCAAGAGTATCACCACATTCTTTGGATCCGAAACAGGCGGCATCACATCCGATCCCAAACCCAATCTTGCCTGATTTCCATTTTTCAGATAAGACTATAGGCAGGAGGAGGAAACCCCAGGTGATTTCTCTTCCCTAGCGCGTAGGGATTGAACCAACCTTGATACTTCCCCACCCTCCGCCACCAATCACCATCCCTCCCAAACTCCCCCACCCCTCCTGCTGGCCTCCAATTTCTGCTTCAGTTTGATCAGCACAGACCAGGCTTTGCATGAAATTGGGAATGCAGCTGAGGGTTGCATGTGAGAGTTTCTCCATGAGAATACCCTCTGCTGCACAGTTTGACTCTCCAAAGCTTTCATTTGTCAAGCATGAGTTACATTCTCTTCAAAGAGAAAACCAAAGACCTGTGGCTCCCTTGCAGATGACCATGGCAAGAAGTATTTATAAAATGCTCCCCACCAGGCGCTCATTCCTGAAGTGTACCAGCTGTTTTTTTCCCTCTGGCAATCCAAAAGCTACAGGTTGTTTTTGTGTGCAAGCCAAGATTAATTCATTTTCTCTAACTTTCCATGACCACACTGCTAGTGAACCCATTGAACAATGGAATTGGTCAACAGTGACCTGCCTTGCTTGGTCTATTGACCTATTCCCATTCCAAAAAAATTCAGACTTTCAGAAATTCTGATACAATCTACAATTACAATCCCATGAAATGTGTGAAATATTCTGGATTGTCATCAAAATCTAACTGGCTCATTAAGACTCTTGAGGAAAGGGGACCCTGCTATCCTGATGCGGTTTGGTTGACACTTGATTCCAGCTCACACTATATGTTCCGAACTCTTGATATGCCTCAGGACAACCAGGGATACGGCCCATAATCCCAAGAATAAACTGAGGGACAGCAAAGAACCAGGAGGAGGCCATGTAGCCTGTTTGAGCCTGTCCAGCCATTTAATTAGATCACAGCTAATTTATATCCATCTACCTGTCTTGGTTCCATTCTTAATACCCAACAAAAATTGTATCAATCTCAATTTTGAAATTTTCCGCAGGCCCCCAGCCTCAAAAGCTTTTTGAGGAGGCTTGTTCCAGCTATCCACTACCCAGGACACAGAGCAGATTGGGAAGGTGCGCGTAGAGGTGAACAACCTCCTCTGATTCATCACCATCCTGGTTTTCTTTGGCCAAGGACAGGCCAAATGGCCTCCTCTTTCCTGTAATGATTCTATGATTCCCGGAAATCTGAATGCAGTTCTGCCATTGAGTGATGCTCCTGTAGAGAACACCAACACGCAGTTGATCATCTCCTGTTGCATACACTGGAGCAGGAGTACATGCAGAGACAGACCATTTGCTGGATTGATCGATTGCTTCCTGAAATCCCCAGTGCCTGTATAAGAACAACAATCAGGAAGTTTGTTCCTCCACACTGCCTCCCCCACCCTGCACTGAGCTAATGGTTTTGATTCCTTTCCGTTCTATTACAACAATTGATTTTGGTGGGTGGATGGGGGTTGAGAGTGGACAGAATGGCTTTGCATTGATTTTTGTTTCTCTCTGTGCATATCTGAGTGCTTGAAAGGAGTGCCACCTCTTGAGTCAGGAAATTCACTTCAATCTTTTCTTTTCCATTCCCTCCTTTGTGTCAGGCTGCTTTCACATGTGGATGACCCCTTCCTGGACGATCCTCTTCCTCGGGAATATGTTCTTTACCTGCGCCCCACTGGACCTTTGGCCAATAAGCTCTTTGAGTACTGGCATCAATCTCGACAAGTGTGCGGCAAAAACAAGGCTCACAACATCTTCCCTCATATCACCCTTTGCCAGTTCTTCATGGTGAGTGATCTGGAACTTCAGAAACTGTTCCTGGGGAACATTGCGTGTTAAATTTAAAGCATAGAATCAAACAGCTCAGAAAGAGTTCATCGTGTCTCTGCTGGAAGGGGTCGTGTGACAGGGAGGGGGAAGCTAGTTTTATTTTTTATCTCCTTCACTCTTGTCTCATGTTGGGGTACAGACTTCCTTGGGTGCCAGCTGCCCTATGATGTCATGAGTGTGTGCTCCTTCTTTGTGGGGATCAGCAGGTTATTTGGAATCACGCTTGGGGATAATGTGTTACATCCACATATACTCACTCAGAGCTGTCAGCAGATATGTATCAGGGTAGGATAGTGCATCTATGAACAGATTTTTGCAGGCCAAGGGCATTGAGGGATATGGAGCCAAGACGAGTGGATAGAGTCACATGATTTTGTTGAACGGTGGAAAAAGCTCAAACGGCTGAATGGCCCCCTATTTCTGTCTAAGTAATTTCCTGGCTGATTTTTGCAAACCACCGCCCCCACTCTCCCCAACCCATTCCTCTCAAGTCCAGGAACATGGAGGCTGGTTGTAACACCTACATTGCTTGACTAGGGTATTTAAGCACAGCCTAGGCACTGACCCATAATCTACTGGCCTCTTGGACTCAGTAGCAGAGAGCAGTGCTGGTATCCATGGCACCATTGGGAACACTTTCTCTTATTAATGAAGCTAAAATGTAATAATTGATTAAAAAAAAACAAATATCTCTCGGGAGAGATGTGTCGCTGGATTCTGGAGAGGTATATGACTGGATTCTGTAGCAGTGGGTTTGGTATGTCACTGAGTTTTGTAGCAGCACAGGGATGGAGAGAGGGTGGGTATTTGGTGCTGGGTGCCCAGGATCCAATGGCCAAGTGAGACTGACCCTGGTTGGTGTTGTTCCTGTTTCAGTGCGAGGACAGTAAAGTGGAAGGTCTCTGTGAAGCCTTGCAGAACACAGTGAGCCGGTGGAAAGAGACCTTCCCTCTTCCCCTTCCCCTGGAGCTGTACACTTCGTCAAACTTTATCGGCCTTTTTGTGGAGGAACAGAGCGCAGAAATTATCAAGAAATTTGCTGCAGATTTTGCATCAGAAGCTACAAGTAAAGCAGGTGGGAAATCTGATATTGGTGCACATTAAGCGTTGTGTTACCAAGGGCGATGATTATGACCTGAGGTGAATTTGAATTGGAGTGGGATACAAAACAGGCAGAATCACTGGCTTTCGCTCAGCAGGCTGCATTCTCACCTCGGAGTCAGAGGGTCGTGGGTTCAAGTAAGGTTGGGCAACAAATGCTGGCCATGTCAATGACCATCACACCCCATGAGCAAATTAAAAAATGCCCCACTCCAGAGACTTGACCCCAGAAGGCCAGGCTGACATTTCCCAGTCCAGTACTGAGGTGGATGGAAACTATCCAAAGATACTATTTTGAAGGAGAGCAGGGGAGTCGTCCCTGGTTTCCAGGCCTAAATATATCCCTTGATCGACATCATTCAGAACAGACTTCCATTCGAGTGCTGAAACACCTGAGTCCCAGGGAAAACATTGCTTGACTGACAACTCGGGCTCTCTGATTTCTGCCGTCAGTTGCACAATGTTTATTTACACATTGATGATGTTTCAAGTGCTTGCAGTTTCAGCTATTGAAACTTTAAAGGGTCTGGATGATTGACACTTTTTATTCCCTGTAGTTTTCGAAAGTTATCCATTTTTTTTTTAAAGCTTTAAAGATGTTTTGGCACATCCTACCCCATTGTCACTATAGGGTTTGTTGCTTCTATACACCACATAGTGGGCGAATGGGCATGGAAATGCCATAGCTTGGCATGGGGGAGCATGAGAGGTTAGAGGTGGTGGGTGGGGGGTCATACCTTGGCATGAGGACCTTTTTGAACTTGCCTTTTCAAAGGTCCCCGCATGCAGACTATTGTTCATGACTCCTCTTGAGGCGCAGTGAACCAGAACTTGATGAAAACCTGGCCCAACTCCATGAAAATTGTGGAGGACTACGACCTGCCTATCCCTGCAAAGGAGCCAGCAAGATCAGGAGCGCAGGGAATGGGCTTCTGACCTGAACCAGCTCACATGTGTTAAAGAATCTGTTGAGAATTGGGAACCCCGGGAATGGAGTCAGGAATCCCAGAATCGGGTCCCGGTTGCCATTTTTAAAGGGTTTCTGAGTCATCCCAGCTTGGTGAAAATCCAAGCCTGTGTGAGCCCTCCCCTCCAACCTCTCCCTCCTCTCATACGTGACCTGCTTAGTGCATCTATGGATAGATTGTTGCTAGCTAAAGGCATTGAGGATGGAGCCAAGATGAGTGGACAGAGTTACAATATAGGTCAGCCGTGATCTCATTGAATGTCAGAATAAGCCTCCTCTTCCTGTCTAAATAATCTGCTGTTGGCTCAACTGTTAGTGAACATTCTCTTTGCTCCCTGTTCTTTATTCCTTTTGTCGCTTTTTCTCCCTCTCGCAGACGTCCGAGTGGAACCCCACAAGAAGCAGCTCCATGTCACGCTTGCATATCATTTCCAGCCCAGTCACCAGACTGCATTGGAGAAACTGGCTCGTGGCGTAGACCTAAATTTGGGCTGTGATTGGGTGGCTGCTGTTTATTCTCGTGATATCCGATTTGCTAACCATGAGGTAAATAATCTCACACAGGGAGAGGCAAGTGTAGGCAAGTGTGGGTTATATTCCTTCTGTATAGAACATTTAAGGGGTGATCTAATTAAGGTGTTGAAAATGATTAAATGATTCAATGGGGTGAATAGCAAGAAACTGTTTGCTGTGACAGGGGAGTCCAGAACATAGAGGTCTAACCTTAAAATTAGAGCTAGGTTCAGGGTGATGTCAGGAAGCACTTCCTCACGCAAGGGGTAATGGCTGGAGCTTCCTCTCCCCACAGCCCCACCCCCCAAAAAAAACTTTTGAGGCTGGGAGGTCAATTTAAAGAATGAGATTGATTGATTGATGGATTTTTGTTATGTGAGAGTATTAAGGGTTACAGAGTAAACGTGACTTGATGAGGTTAGGATACAGATCAGCCATGATCAAATTAAATTATGGAACGAGTAGAATGGTTCCTCCTGTTCCTATGCTCCTCCCAATATGTAAATACATGGGCCATGTTTAATTAGCTTGTCTCACAGAGCCTGAGGGGGTTACTGCGGCACAGTCACCCCAGTGCCTGCTCCACCTTCAGTAAATGGACTCCATCCTTTAGTACACCAATCAAGCCAACATGTTATTTTTGAATAATAGTAGCAGTAATAGTAATCTGAAGTTTGTTGTCAAGTGATCTGTCTGTGAAGAGTTCTGAAATGTCACCACAGGCTCCAAAAATTGTCCGGCATGTCTATTAACATCAACGTGCCAATGAGTTGGAGTCATAGAGGGACTTAGTGAACAGAGTCTATTTAAAAAGAGTCTCCATGAACGATAGCAACGTTTCCTGAGAAAAGTAGGATTATTTCACTGGCAATAATGCTGTCAGTGGAGGATGGTCTCCAGGTGTAATTGACATGGGAGTCACCGAGTCATCTCATCTCCCTTCTGACCAAGAATTATGGCATTACTGTCGGCAACTAGTGTTGTGCATTTGATATCCACCTTTTAGGGGAGGAAGATGTTGATTGGTCTTGGATATGCTCTGGATAAATGTAAACAACATTTTTAAAATTTTATTTTTGTGGGTGGGTTCTCTGTAGCTGGCTGGTTTGACCTGCAACATCACAACATGTTTTGAGTCCATTTCCCCTGTGCTCTGTTTGTTAGACTCTGCGAGTGATGTACCCATACACACCCCAGAATGACGATGAGTTGGAATTGGTGCAAGGCGATTATATATTTATGTCTCCACTTGAACAAAGCAGCACCAGCGAGGGCTGGATCTATGGCACCTCCCTGGCAACGGGCTGCTCAGGGCTGCTTCCAGAGAATTACATAGCCAAAGCAGATGAATGTGATACATGGGTCTTCCATGGGTAAGTGATGCTTTGCTGACTGTGTAGCAATGAATAGTGACCGTGTGACATCACCATCGTCGGGGCAGCAAGAGGAGAATCAAAGCCCAAAGTCACCTTCTACAAAGAGCAATTTCGGTGGAGACCTCTGAAAAACCTAATGCCAGCTTCAGGGGAAACTGGAAAAGCAATGCCTTAAAATTATAGATTCAAAGGGTAATTTGAAACTAAATATTCCAGTTGGCTTTGGTTTGGAAGCAACTTTTACACCGTGCCCGATTTTACCCCACATAAGATCAGTATACAACTAAATTGCGTCTTAGGGTTTAAGTTAATATTAACTCTTAGTTTTCACTAACAAGATTCAAATTATCCAGTAATTTGATATAAGTAGGAAAGTAACAAAGCAAATTAGAATCAACAACGACCACCACTTATATTTATGTAATGCCTTTAACATGCTTGGGGCCTAGGCAACTAAAGGCACAGCCACCTATGGTGGAAAGATTGAAATTGGGAATGTGCAAGAGGCCAGAATTAGAGAGGTGCAGATATGTTTGTGGTGATGGGACTGGAGGAGGTTACAGAGATAGAGAGGGGTGAGCCTAGGAGGAATTTGAAAACAAGGAAGATAATTTTTAAAATGAGGTGTTGCTTGACTGGAGCCAATGCAGGTCAATGAGCACAGGGATGATACTGGAACAGGACTTGCTGCATGTTAAGAAACTGGCAGCAGAATTTTGGATGACCTCAAGTTTATGGAGGTTAGAATGTGGGAGACCAGCCAGGGATGTGTCGAAATAGTGTTGTCTATAGGTAACTAAGGTTTCAGCAGAAGATGAGCTGAGATGGGCGAAGTCTGGTGATGTTACTGAAACTGGTGCTTGTTTAAAAAAAAATTGAATTCATCAGATAACATGGCATTAGCAAATTTGAATTAGGAGCTGGGAGATTTGAGTTTATTTTGACTGGTTGGGCTCTTTATTTATTAAACAATACTTCTTCTTCCTTTGTTAGGCCTCACTGGGAGAATCTCCCAGAGTCCTGGCTCAGCTAACCTCACTGAAACAGATTATCTGGTCATAATCTCATTGCTGTTTGTGGGAGCTTGCTGTGTACAAATTGGCTGCTGAATTTCCTACATTACAACAGTGACTACACTTCAAAAGTACTTAATTGCTAGTAAAGCACTTGGAATATCCTAAGGCCCTGAAAGGGGCTATAGAAATGCAAACCTTTACAACATGGTGAGAATTGATGATATTTTTGGAGTCTTAATGGTTGAGGGGAATGTTCTCTTGATAGAAAAGGGCAGAAGACTCCAGGACCTTCTGTACAAAGTCCTTTCCCAATTAATTGAATGTGCTTTCCAAACATTGGAACTCTTTACCCTAGAGAGCTGTGGATGCTCAGTTGTTGAGTATTTCCAAGATGGGGTTCAATTGACTTTTGAGTACTGTGGGATTGAGGGATATCAGCATAGTGTTGGAAAGTGGAGTTGAAGTAGGAGATCAGCCATGATCATATTTGAGTGAAGGAGGAGGCTTGAGGGGCCATCGGGCCTGTTCCTACTCTCAATGTTCTTAATGGCTTCATCAGTAACTTGTTAGTAGTTACACATTGGTAACGTGTGTTATTGTGCTTGGAGAGATGCTTCATCTTTGTGCTCTAATTTACCTGTATGAAGATTCTTGTTATCTCCCACGTTTTGTTTGCTCAGATCTAATTCGTTTCTAGCTGCGACCGCCTCCGCTGGCGCCAGCCTATGTGATGGGCCTTTCCGGAGGAGATGCCAGGAGGAGCAGGGGCCGGGTGAGGCTCTGTCATTGCCGTCCAGCGTCATCTGTCAACCGGTGGCGGTAAGCTGCATCCTAAGGAGCTAGTATGACATTGACAGGAGAGACCCAGTGCTAAACCTGAGCAGCAGTCACACACAGTCTGTCTTTGAACAAATTGAGTTTGAAGGAAGGAAATTAGCCCTGATAAAGGGGACCGGTGAATCATTGAATGATACATCACAGAAGGAAGCCATTCAGCCCATCTTTCCTGCCCTAAAGAGCTACCAAATTAATCTCATTCCATTGCCTTTTCCCCATAGACATGCAAAATTTTCCCTTCAAGTCTTTATCCAATTCCCTTTTGAAAGTTACTATTGAATCTGTTTCCACTGCCCCTTCAGGCTGCACATTCCGGATGCTTAACATCTGCCATACAGAAAATGTGAAATCTATTATTAAGGAGGGCACTTAGCAAATCTCAATGCAAATCAGGCAGAATCAACATGGTTTTGTGAAAGGGAAATAGTGTTTGACTAATTTATTAGAGTTCTTTGAGGAAGTAACAAGCAATGTGGATAAAGGGGAACCTGTGGATGTAGTGTACTTAGATTTCCAGAAGACATTTGACAAACTGCCAAATCAAAGCCTACTACCCAAACTAAGAGCTCATGGTCTTGGTGGTAACATATTAGCATAGATGGAGGACTGGTTAGCTAACAAGAAACAGAGTTGGCGTAAATGGGTCATTTTCAGGTTGGCAAGATGTAACGAGTGGAGTGTCACAGATAGTGCTGGGCCCTCAACTATTTACAATTTATATTAATGACTTGGATAACAGGATCAAAGATATGCTTGCTAAATTTGCTGATGACACAAAGATAGGAAAGTAATTTATGAAGAGGACATAAGGAGCCTGAAAAGGGATATAGATGGGTTAAGTGAGTGGGCAAAAATTTGGCATGGTATAATGTGGGAAAATGTGAACTTGTCTATGTTGGTAGGAAGAATAAAAAAAGCAGCATATTATTTAAATGGGGAGAGATTGCTGAACTCTTGAGGTACAGAGGGATCTGGGTGTCCTGGTACATGAATCACAAAAAGTCAGTATTCAGGTGCAGCAAGTGATCAGGGAGGCAAATGGAATGTTGGTGTTTGCAAGGGGAATGGAACATAAAAATAAGGATGGTTTGCCATATCTCAAGTACTGTGGACACTTTTGAACTCCTTAGGACGTAACTGTATTAGAAGCAGTTCAGGGAAGGCTCTCTTGATTGATGCCTGGGATGAGGGGTTTGTCCTATGAGGAAAGGTTGAACAGGTTGGGCCTGGAGCTTAGAAGGGTGAGAGGTGATCTTATTAATCCTGAGGAGACTTGACAGGGTGGGTGCTGAAAGAATGTTTCCCCTTATGGGAGAGACTAGAACTAGGGGTACACAGTTTAAAAATAAGGGGTCTCCCATTTAAGACAGCGATGAGGAGAATTTTTTTTTCCTTCGAGTTTCATGAGCCTGTGGAACTCCCATCCCTAGAGACTGGTGGAGGCTGGGTCATTGAATATTTTTAAGGCTGCTTTAGATAGATTCTTGATTGACAAGGGGTCAAAGGATATGGGAGGTAGGAAGGAAAGTGGAGTGAGGCCACAATCGGATCAGCCATGATGTTGTTGAATAGCGGAGCGGGTGTGAGGGGACAAATAGCTTACTCCTATTCCTAATTTGCATGGTCAAATATTTGTATGTGCCGAGTTTTTAAAACAAAAACTATCCTTATCTCATCTCTGCTTTTTCCAATTACCATAAATCTCTGGTTATTGACTGTTATGCCACTGACAACAGTTTCTCTTTAATTACTCAATCAAAACCCTTAACAATTTTGAACACTTCTGTCAAATCTCTCCTTAACCTCCTCTGCTCTGAGGAGAACAATCCCAGCTTCTCCAGTCTCTCGATTTGACTTGAGTTTCCTCATCCCTGCTACCGTTCTGATGAATCTCTTCAGGTCCTTCCTAACTGTGGTGTCAAACCAAACCGGAATCCAACCTTAACATTATTAGGAAGAATTGGGCCAATGTATGGATTTTCAATCTCTAGGGGGTCCAATTCTTTAATATCAACTGTGCACTGTGTGCCACCTGCTGGAAAAACGGAGCAACACAAGGTGGCCCAAAATTCTTTCCTCCTCAGAACATCATAATGTTTCCATGGGGAACTGGTGTGTGCATATGTTGACACACTCCTGGGGAAATCCAAAGACAGCAGGCAAGAGAACAATGCTGCTATCATGATAAACTTTAAAACAAACATCAGCAAAAAGCAGCAGATAAACAAACAATCAATGTTTCAATCCCTCAAACATGGTCAGATTCCCCTGCCTGACCCTCTCCCACACCCCCGCAGCCCCCTACCCCGCAACCAGCCGCCCACCCAAAGTTGGGGGGGGGGGTGCAGAGGCCGGAGCATGTTCAGGTGCCCATTGGAATTCTCACTGTCAATGTCTTTGGGACCAGATGCAAAGTTACTGCACCCATTCCTGTGTCTAGGCTTGCTGTCCATTTTGAATTTTTACCCTTTCTAGCAAAAGCTGCGTCACATATCAAGTGATGTTACCTGTATCTACTTTAGTCAGAAAGCATCATGGTATGAGGAGCTAGTGGTGCAAATGCTGAAGAATTCCATAAATTATTCCACTCAGTGTCCGCTGGGGAATTGCATTTGGATCAAACTAGAATATAGGGCAGAGTGTGGAGGCCAAACTTTTATATTTTAATTCCATCTGTGACAGCTTTAACTGGGTCAATCCACAAGTAGATCATTGAAATATGTTGGCGTGGAAGGGGACCCAGATAAAAAATCAGGTTATTTCCTGCAGCAAAGAAGAGGGTCAGAAAAGCTATTTCTCCCTGTTTTTTTTTTTGAATTGCTGGTCGTCCTGAACTGTCAGTGAGAAATGGTCATGTGTTCTGTGTTTTGCCACAGATGGTATCCCAGAACTCCCGGTCCGGTCCGCAGAAGCGGGACCTGTACGTTTGCCGACATGGGGAGAGGATGGATGTGGTCTTTGGAAAACACTGGCTTACTCAGTGCTTCGATGCAAAAGGTTCGTTCCTGTCCCTATCCCTGTCCCTGTCCCTGTGTGATGGCAGCACTGACTGTCGAACCCGCTCATTCCCCAAGCTGCCTGTTTTCACCACTTCTTTTGGCTTGAGTGCTGAGGGAGTGCCGCACTGTTGGAAATGCTGTCTTTTGGCTGAGATATCAAACAGAGTCCTGTCCTGCCCTTCAGGTGGACATAAAAGATCCCATGGCACTATCCGAAGAAGTGCAGGGCAGTTTTCCCTGGTGTCCTGGCCAATATTTACACTTTAACTAACATCACTAAAATAGATGATCTGGTCATTATCACGTTGCTGCTGTGGGGGCTTGCTGTGCATAAATGTTCCTGTATTCCAACTGTGACTATACTTAAAAAGTACTTCATTCGTTGTTCAAGCACTTTGGGACACCTGAGGTTGTGAAATGCAAGATATAGAAATGCAAGATTTCCTTCTTTTCCTGGGAAACAGTTCCACAGGTGATAGGTGACTTCCTGCGTCTTGCCCAAGTGGAAATTCTTCATGCTGGACTGAGTAATCGGGCAGGTTATTCGGTCATTGCAAGATTCCTGCTAATCCCAATCCGGTGTCTACCTTGCAGCCATGCACGTTTTCTGGTGGGTGACTTTGGTTCGTGATCAGGAGTGAGCACATTGGCTGATTTTCTTGCTTTCCTCTGATGCTGGGACCTGGGTTAGGTTTTCATTTTAGCCTCAATGTCACTTCAGATTGAAGCCCACTGCAGGGGTGGGGTCGGGCTGCAATCTGATCAAGCTGACCGATCAATTGATTTATACAACCCTCCAAGACCTCTGCACTCGCTGCATCCCGATTTTCATCCCTCCACTATTGGCATGTTTCTTCAGCTTCCTAGTCTCTGGAATTCCCTTCTTAAACCTCTCTACCTTTCTGTCTCTCATTCCTCCTTTTAGGACGCTCCTTAAAATCTACCTCTGACCAAGCTTTTGGTCACCAGACCTAATATTTCCTTCTTGGAGTTGGTGTCAAATTTTGTTTGATAACCCTCCTGTGAAGCACATTAGGGCTTTTTAATTATGTGAAAGGCGCTATATAAATGCAAGTTACCTCTCCTGTGGTTGCCATGGTGCAAATGATTGGAAATGCGCCAGGTGACATCACCTGCATTGGTGCAGCAAGACAACAGATATCGAGGCCGTGCACAAGTGCTAGCGGTTCCCAGAAGTTACTGTGGTACGTTGTTGACGTGTGTTTGCATTGTATTGAAAGGCTGGAGAACTCTGAGAGATAATGGCCATTTGATATTTAGCTTGGAGTTCTTAACGAATTTTATTAGGTCTCACCCCGCTCCTTCCTTGAAGGCAACAGGCAGCATTTTGCGCTGCTTGTTCTTTGCTTTCGTTAAGCACCGATTGTCACTTGCTGAAGATTCTGACTTGCTGCTGTCAGCTTATGACAAACAAAACCCTAAGCTCCCCTCAGAATTACAAACGTGCTAATTCTGATTGCCGTTTTGCTGCAGGGTTTTGTTCTCAGCCCCTGTTTAAAGAGTTAATCTGCTGACATTTACTTTTTGAAATAGGTAATTACATAAGGTCCAATTTGAACATGCCACCAATTCTGCCTCAGAGAAGCGGGGGATACAGGGACTATGAGAAAGACGCTCCCATCACAGTGTTTGGCTGCGCACAGGCTAGGCTTGTTGGTGAGTTAATCCTGTCAACACCTTTGATCCATGTTTAACGTGATAATGTTGTTTGTGTAATAGATTGCTCCTGCCCCCTATTCATCTTAGGTCTTCTGTGCTACATTATCTCCTTGCTGGGCCCAGCATAGAAGATAGCATACTCCTAGATCACTGGAAATGTTGTTCTGTGCACTTCATTATACTTACCATCAATGAGGTTGTGTTACAAAGGGAAGGATGCTATGCTTCAGTTGCATTGAGCCTTATTCTGATCCTATTCAGTTTTGGGCACCGCACTGGGGGTATGTTGGCTTTGGAGTGAAAAAAAATTCTCCTCAACTCCCTTCTAATTGTTCTGCCAATTACTTTAAACCTATGTCTCCTGATTATCGATGTCTATCTAAGAAAAATAATTCCTTCATAATCATTCTACCCAGGCCCCTCATAATTTTACACACCACAATTATATCTCCCATTACGCTTCCCTGTTCCAAAGAAAACAACTCCAGCCTTACCTAATCTTCCTCCATGAATGGATAACAAACTAATCTTTATAATCGATTTTCAATCAAGGAAGTTGCAATGACTTTAAACATTAGGAAAACAGGACTTCATCCCCTCCTCACTCTCAGGACAACTGAACTATGGGAACAGGAGGGAAAGACCCTCCTGGGTCTTTTATAACTGTTCTCTTGTCAGTGAGCCAGATGCTGGGAGCTCATGAAAAATATACGATTTTAATTGATACAAAAAATTTAACAGGTTCAAAGAAAGACGGTCAGGTTGGAAGTCAGATACGTTGACCAGGATTTTTGGGATGGTGCGGTATGCCTTCCTGCTATCTGAGGAGTCAGAGGAGAATGAAACCCAGCTGATGACGCCTGCCCCACAGCCACTTAATTCAATGGCTGGAGGCGGGACTTCTGCCTCTCACTCAGGAGGAGGTCCTGCCTCTGAGAGCTGTCAGCCAGTCAGATTGGCTGGCAGTTCTCTAGTACCTGCAACGCCAAAAGCTGCAGTAGACGGGCCTAAGTCCCAAGAGTCCAGGACTGGTTGGGTTTTGGGAGTCTTGGGGTGGGGAGGTGAGGCCCAGGTGGTTTGCAGAAGGGACTGGGGTAATGTTAGAGAGGCCAGGGGGTAGGGAGGACCTGTAGGGGCTAGTCCTTTTGGCATGGGGGTGAAAGGGAGGGGACCTGATGTTAAAAGGAGGCTGCTGATGGAGGCAATTTGAAAGATTCTATTCAATTCGTCCGAAATCCCTGCTCTTTCCCAACAGCCCTGTTTTTTTACCCTTTTCACATATTTATCCAATTGTCTTTTTGAAAGTTAGTATTGATTCTGCTTCCATCACCCTTCTCAGGCAGCACATTCCAAATCACAACTCGCTGTGTGATATTATTTCTCCCTAACTACTCTATTAAAAACCACTCATGGTTTTATAAACCTCTATTAAATCTCCCCTTAACCTTCTCTGCTCGTAGGAGAACAATCCCAGCATTTCCAGTCTCTTCACATTAACTGAGGTCCCTCATCCCTGGCTTCATTCTGGTAAATCTCCTCTGCACCCTTTCAAAGACCTTGGCATCCTTCCTGAAGTCTGGTACCCAGAATTGGACACAATACTCCAGCTGCAGCCTAATCAGTACTTCATGAATTATTTTGAATAACTTCTTTACTTTTGTACTCTGTGCTGCTGTTTGTAAAGCCAAGTGTCTGTTTTTTTTTAACTGCCTTCTTAATGTGTTCTGCCACCTTCAAAGATTTGTGTACCTACATTTCCAGGTCTCTTGGTTCCTGTGCCACCTTTAAAATTGTACCATTTAATTTATATTGTCTTTTAGTTTTAAATGCAAACTTGACTTAACTATCTGGACTTTAAATGCCAGACTTATGGTGCTTAGTCACTGCTGTGTAGCCCAAGCTGCAGGTTGGTCACCTGTGCCCTCAGTCATTATCTGAGCAACCAAAAGCACAGAGCAACAATAAACAGCCCTGCTATGGTGCAACAAAAGGTTGGCTAACTCAGTATAGACCTGGCTAGCAAAATGGGGACCTTGCAGTTCTGAATGATTCAGTTTCACAACAGCACTTACATCCAAGCTATTGGGGAAGCTCTCCTTCAATCCACTCTACTACAGAGCAGTGGTGAGGTTGAAGAGATCCAGGAGAAGGCTTTAATGCAGTTGCGCTTCGATGAATCTGACTGCCGTGTGTGTTTTACTTGCAGGAGAGGCTCTGCTTGAGAGTAAATCAGTCATTGATTATGTGTACTGTTCACCCTCACTACGCTGTGTGCAAACGGCATTCAACATACTGAAAGGTAATGAAACATCTGTCAATGTTTACAAAACCCTTCCTAGGCACTCTCTGCCCAATCTCTGCAACTTTATCATAGTTCCATGCCCCTCTTTTTACTGTTTGCTCTTCTGCATTAGGACTTTGTCTTCACCTGCCTGCCTTTCCACTCTTTCACCATGACTGAGTCTTTAGCCTTAATGTCTCTGAATCTAACTCTTGAGTTTTCTTCCCAGACCCCTTGGCTTTGTTGCATTTCTTTGCCTTCCCACCCTCTGACACCATGACAGGTCTGCTCAAAGTCTATCCCTTTGACCACAGGCCTCTTGAGTACAGGAAATCTTACCCCAGGGAAAGTCGGTGTGTGTGTGTGTAGCTGTACCCCAGGGAGAGTCAGCAGCTTCAGAAGTGACACTGATAAAGTTTTAAGGGGCAGGCCCATGGTTTATGTGCTACTGATTTGGAGATGCTCCTTTTGTTGAATGAGTTATTGGGGATGTCACCTCTGTTTTTCCACAAGCATGGCCTGAGCTCTCCATTGGTTGTCATTTTGATTCTCTACCCCTCGCCCACCTCATGCTTCTACACTGTTCTAATAAAGCTTGATGAACAACACCTCATCTTTCTTTGTCACGTGCCATTGTACCTCCAATTTGTTCACAGGACTTCAGCAGGAAAATCATATAAAAGTTCGGGTGGAGCCTGGGCTGTTTGAGTGGACTAAGTGGGTCTCTGGGAATACCTTGCCGGCCTGGATGTCAACAGAGGAGCTTGCAGCAGCAAACCTGGGGACTGACACATCCTACAGGTAGGAGTTGGCACAGAAAGTGCTTATCAAATGGCAGCATTCGAATGAGGCTTTTCCCCTTTGGATAGGTCAAACCATTTGGTCTTTCGTGGGAAGTATTTAGTTGAGAACTAAATTAGTATGTCCTTAGAGCCATAGAATGTTACAGCACAGGGGGAGATAATTTGATCCATGGTGTCTGCTGCTTGTTGAGGTGTCGAGAATGTGAACTATCAGTGGGAGGTACTTGAGATCAAGGTTCCTAATCTGGGGTTGGCATTGTACATAATCAGTATTAAGTCACTGACTATCAGGAAAGATTGAGATGAGGAGAAATTTCTTCACTCGGAGGATTGTGAATCTTCCAAGTTCTTTACCCACTAAAGGCTTTGGACGCTCAGTCATCGAGTATATTCTAACTGGTGTTTTATATATTGCAGACCTCATTTTCCGGCGAGCAAACTAGGGATTTCAGAATCCTATGAGACGTACATTAGCAGGAGTTGCCAGGTGATGAGGGATATCCTGGCTGAATGTAAAGTCAAAGGTAATGGCAAGACTCATTGTGTAAGGAAACTACAGTATTTTCATTTGCTATTTGGAAGGGAATGATGGAGAATTACTTCAACAACACAATGAGTGTGACAGACCCATCAGGGTTTGGGATAAAGTTTGGAACAAAATAATAATGTGAGAGAGAAAGACTTGCATTTTCATGCAGCAACTTTCACAACCTTTTGACTAGCATCCACCATCATTAAAACCAGGGCCATTAGGCACCTTGGGTGAACAATAGGCCTTGAGACACACACGCCCACGCCCCCACAATTAAGACAATTACATTTCAAAAATGAATATTGTGCATTAGTATGAATAAAAACTCTGCATTTATAATAGATTTTATATGATAATGAAGAATATTATGACACTGTGTACATTCTTCTTGTTCTACACTGTTTATAGGATATGTACCCGAAGAAGTGCATGTTATAATGTGTAATGTGATCACATGATGTAATACTATATGTTCCTGCAACAGTTGCTAGATGATTTTATGTGCAATTTACACAATCCATAACCATTAAGATAGAGTGGGCGAGTTTAATGTGTTCCTTGATATTATTTACTGATTTGCAGTTTTGGATTAGTCATGGTGGTGTGCATATTTGTAAAACTGTCGTGTAAACAAAATGAGAAATATGATATGACATTTTGGGGAAGACTGCAACATAAATACTGGGAAATCTATATGTATGTCAGCAGGATATGGATGTATATCAGTAGATCTATATGTATGTCAGCAGGATATGGATGTATATCAGTAGATCTAGACCTTTCATCCCCACTGCTGAAGCCTGATTTTTCACTTATTTAGTTTCATGAATAGTTCATTCAGTTTTTTTTATCCGCCTCTCAAATTTTGTTGCTCTAGGTAACTACCTAGTTTGCACCAGCCTTTGAATGGTGGAGCAGGCTCAGGAGATCACTCCTGCTCCTATTTCTTAAATTTATTATGCGATGCTCCTGACATACTTTGGCTCCTGCCAAGGAAGCCCCGTTTTCAGTTGCGAACACATTGGGTGGGGAGATCTGCTCGTTACCACATTCCTGTTTGTGGGAGCTTGCTGTGCGCAAGTGGTTTCTGGGTTTCCTATGTTACAACAGCAGTTACTCATTTCATTGCCTGTAAAAACAACTTGGGATGTCCTGAGGTTGTGAAAGGCACTAGATAAATGCAAGTTATCTTCACGGTGCTGGATTGTGAATTGGGATGACTGTGGCTTTGCTTTTACTTTCAGGTAACAGTGTTCTGATTGTAGCACACGCCTCCTCCCTTGAGGCTTGCACTCGGCAGCTCCAGGGTCTTTCCGCGCGCAATTCTAAGGACTTTGTTCAGGTGGTTCGAAAGGTCAGTGTGTTGTGTGTGCTCCTTTGTTCACTCTGAACTCTTAAACTTTGTTATTAAACATATATACTAAAGGGGGCTGATGCTAACTGGGAGTGAGTGTTGGTGGGGTGGGGAAGGTGGGCTGCCTGAAGTTTTCTGGTCCGAGGTTGTGCTTGTTTTAACTGTCAGGTCTTGTTTTTGTTCCAGTTGCCAACTGTTCACCTGAGACAGGTGGAAAGAGGCAGCTGGCCAATTTTGGGCAGGTCAAAAGCATAAGACCTGATGGTAGCCCACCTAAACCTAGGGTAAATGTTGGAGCAGGACATTTTAATTCTATTTCATGGTTTAGAAGGGGGAACCTGGGCAACAGTGATCCAGCCTTAATAGTAACTACATTATAGGAAAGGAAATTTTGAACAGAATCAACTTCATGCAAAGTGATAAATGGCTGGAATTATTTGGCATGTGGCATTTCACAGGCAACATTTGGAAAGGGGAAGGGATGGTTTCAAACCACAGCTGACTGTGGTAAACATCATTGACTTGCATGTAATAAAAGTGCACAATCATCTTAAAGTTTAATCAAAAATCTACAAATCACAGGCCAGTTCCCACCATTAAGTTTGCTGTTGTCACTTCTGTTCCAGATGGTTTGATACAATTTCTTACCAATTTGTGAAATGTGAAGTGATGCAAGTCTGAATGAAGAATGAGAAGATACAATATAAACTCATGGGACAGTTTTACAGCAGGTGCAGGAACAGACAGAAGCAGAGGAGAGATGAGTGTTTCTAATGCAGAGTGATTATGACCTAGGATACTCTGCCTGAAAGGGTGGTGGAAGTGAATTCAATGGCAGTTTTCAAAGGTGAGGTGGTGGTGATGAGCTGCTGCCTTGAACCGCTGCAGTCCGTGTGGTGTAGGTACACCCACAGTGCTGTTAGGGAGGGAGTTCCAGGACTTTGACCCAGCGACAGTGAAGGAACAGCAATATATTTCCAAGTCAGGATGGTGAGTGATTCGGAGGGGAACTTCCAGGTGGTGGTGTTCCCACCTATCTGCTGCCCTTGTCCTTCTAGATGGTAGTGGTCATGGGTTTGGAAGGTGCTGTCGAAGGAGCCTCGGTGAATTCCTGCAGTGCATCTTGTAAATGGTACACATTGCTGCTACTGTGCATTGGTGGTAGAAAGAGTGAGTGTTTGTGGATGTGGTGCCAATCAAGCGGACTGCTTTGTCCTGGATGGTGTCAACCTTCTTGAGTATTTTGGGAGCTGCACTCATCCAAGCAAGTGGGGAGTATTCCATACCACTCCTGACTTGTGCCTTGTAGATGGTGGACAGGCTTTGTGGAGTCAGGAGGTGAGTCACTCATCTCTGACCTGCTTTTGTAGCCACAGTATTTATATGGCTATCTCAGTTCAGTTTCTGATCAATGGTAACCCCCAGGATGTGGATAGTGGGGGATTCAGTGATGATAACGCCGTTGAACGTCAAGGGATGATGGTCGGATTGGATGGTTGGACTCATATACATGAAAAGAAAATTTTTGTAAGGTCATGGGAAGAGAACAGAAAAATTGGATAGTTCATTCAAAGAGCTGGCACAGGCACAATGGGCCAAAGTGTTGTATGATTCTATTAACAAGATATAAATGTTAAACTTGCTGCTTTAGGAATAAGAAGTCGGCTAAAACTTTTTCACCCAAAGTGAAATAAAATTTTAAACATAGGATTGGAAGTATTGCTAAAAAAAGAGACATATTGAAGCTTTTTGTCTTCACTCATCAGGTCACTCCGCAAGAATACCAATACTAGGGAAAATCAACAATTTATATTGTAAGAGAAGAGAGTGCTGGCTGGTTGGCAAGTGGACTCTGGTAGAGGCATTACCATGGAGAATGCTCCAATTGATGGTGACTGACAAGCATTGTTTGTAAGTTAAACCAGGCAGCTTGACCCTGATTGGTCAAGGCATTGCCCTGAGGAATGAGTCAGCGAATGGCTGTCACTGATTTTGTTTAGTTGAAACAGCTGCAATGTGTGCCTGTGTTCTTTCTGCCTGCAAAGAACAGGGCCCTATGTACTAATATATGCAGCTTCCAGTACAGACAGAACATGTACACACATTGTGCCTATTTCAGCTAAACAAAATAAGTGACAGCCATTCACTGCCTCATTCCTCTGGGCAATACCATGACTAATCAGGGTCAAGATGCCTGGTTTAAATTTCAAACAATGCTTGGCAGTTAGTCACCATCAATTTCTGCATTCTTCATGGCAACGCCTCTATCAATCAGAGTCCACTTGCCAACCAGTCAGCACTCTCTTCTCATCCAATACAAATTGTTGTTTTCCCCTTATATTGGTATTTTTGTGAAGTGTCCTGATGAATGCAAGATGAAAAGTTTTGTCTTTTTTTTCAGCAATACTCAATTTTGGTACTACCAAATGACTATTTAGAATTGGAAGTGATCAGGAAGATGCATTCAATCAGTAGAGATAGGTTTAAGAAGTGTGTTTCTAGAGAAGAGTTATGGTATGAAGGTGAGTTTCAGATTATTGAGTTGTTGGGACAAATAGCTCTTGGTGCAGAGGAATTGGATAGCTCTATCAAAGGGCCTGTATGATGGACTGAATGGCCTCCTCCCTGTGCTGCATAATTCTAAGATTCATGTTTTTTGTTCCCTTCCCACAGATCCCGTATTTAGGATTCTGCGCCTGTGAAGAGTTAGAAGACGCGGGTATATGGCAACTGGTAGATCCTCCCATCCTACCCCTCACCCATGGCCCCAATCACAGTTTTAGCTGGAGAGACATCTTATACCAAGACTGAAAAAAAAGGAAAAGAAGCCCATCCATCACTGGAAGATAGAGCCATTAATAGCATGTGCTTCCATTTACTATTTCATCTCCTTTCCACATACTCTGTACGAGCAGGTTCATTCCACTGCCACGCTCGGTATATTGTGTGATTCAGCAACCAACTGGTGCCCTGTAGCTTTAATTATTTGACTATCTTATATGCCTGTACAATACTTTGTTTTGACAGGACTGTTTATTTTTCATCTGATTGTCTGAAGTAGATTATGAATGATTTATGTTATTACAGGGCCAAATATATTTAGGTCAGGACAAGATAAAGTTCTGAGGCCTGGTTTGAATGGAACTTGAGTGAATTTCAGAGAATCTAAATGTAGTTGAGGGACCTTGTGGTTGCTGTAGGTCTACGATATATTTTTGAAAAGTACGTGACACAGTTTCGCTAGGACCTGTGGTGTACTGGAGCAATAACTGGAGCATGGGATTCTATATAATGTGCTTCATAAGCAAAGATGGATGACTTGAAATTTTTTTTGGAGCAAAGCTAACTAGGATTCCTGCTCTATTTAAATGGAATAATGGGACTTTGCTTATCTCAGATTCTTGGGACAGTCAAGTGATATTATTTTTTCCTTCCCTGTTCTATTTAACTGAAGCCAAATAACAAAATGAATTTTAAATTAAAGCCAAAGGAATGGCTCATGAGGTATTGCTGAAATGAAGTCCGTGATCAGATATTTAAATATATTAAAATACACTGAACTTCGATCCTTCGTTACCAGAGTAATTGAGAAGAGGCCCTATTTATTGCATGTATTGTTAGAGGGATCTACTTTAGGTGATTATCCCGAAAACACAATTATATGAAATCTAGTCAGGGATATGGATACATAGCCTGGCAATACAGAATTCTTAATTCTGAACTCCAAGCAGGGAGGCTGCCAAGGGACTGTGGCTACAATACTGATAGCCCTGATTCTCCAATCGGTGCTCTGTGCAAGTAGGAGTCCATGCTGGGAGTATGGGATCGTGGAATCTTATGAGTTCGCATATTAGGGGTGGGGTATAACTGAGGGAAACCTTGAACATGATGCAGTATCTGTTTCTCTTCATAGTCAGTCCCTAATTCCACTATTTAAATGTAGGCTTGATCCTTCCCCGTCCATTAAGCAGTGGCCTTTATTGTGAACATGTTCACTTTTCTTGCACTAATCCTCACAGTGTAATTTAAGACAGGAATGTCATAGATGTGAGCCTTATAATGAGGGTGTGTTGAATCAGCTGAGTGCTATTTAAATGTGGTTCCTCTCTACCTGAAGCAAACTGGAGAGAGAACTATTTATTTCCTCTATATTTTGTTTTCTTATTTTTCCTTGGATAAGCTTTTAGAACAGAAAGTTCACATTTTCAAAATCTAAGTCTTCTCTAAAATCTACATGCTATATCCAGAAATTCTTTCCATGTTTTGGTAAAATAGCCAAAGTTAGTTTGTGCTAGGACTAATTTGAAGTTTCTCCGCTGTATTTATCCATTTTCTGTGTTCCATGGGACACTTCGAAACCAATGAGGTATTTTAATGGAAGGTCAACCTTTTCTGACCAATCTCGATTTCTAATGAACAGCTTTTTTTTTCTCAGGACAGAGATCTTCAGCCTGATATGTTTCTCACCAGAAAGGGTTTTCAATCTCCAGCACATTATCACCTGGGGAAAGAGTGAAAATCACAACACTCGTGGTTCCAATTTCAAATACTGCCTGAACCCTCACCTAGAAGGTTGTTCTCTGCAGTGCTACTCAAGAAACCCAAAGGTTAAAAATAGAAAATCTAATTTTTTTGTTTGTTTTGTGGATGTGGGTGAGATGGAGATAAACCTGTCATCTCTTTAAAATTTCCAGTCAGCCTTTTTGACTTCAGTCCAAAACTGGATGTTAAATTGTTGAGATTTTTGACTGTAATGTAAGTGTTTTCATTCATCACAAAGTCTTCTGGTGTTTAGAGTCTGCAGGCCATACCCATTTCAGCAGTAAGAAGAATATTTGCCCACTATTTTTACCAGAACTATGCCCTGGTAGTTCCTTCACATCACATTCTGTTAGGGGATAGTCAAATCAAAAACAAGACTTTACTGAATCTTCTGTATTATGTGTTTGTGGATAGCAATCAGGAGCAGGATCCCTAACCAACTTCACACTTTCAATGGCCAAGGGCAATGAGGCCAGTTCTAGCCACCCATCTTCACTGTTGCCCAGTTCACATTAGATATCTTAGAATGGGTCCAAGGATCCAACGTGGGACTTCTGTAGTATATGTGGAACAGCAACTTACTGTACAAATTTGCCTAACTATTGAAAGAGAAACATTTGGAATTTCTGAAGTTAATTGTTTCATATTGTGCATGTCCCCTCCCTCTGCCAGCCCACCCCCTCGGTCCCCATCCCTTTTCCTTTCACACACACACACACACACACACACACACACGGACGCACGCACAGTAACTCATTAATTTTAAGCAGACGGGATTTACTGAAAGAATGAAAATTGCAAGCTGATTCAGACTGAAGGGCATTATAATCATGTAAGGGTGTACACACTGGGCCCATCTCCCAAAAAGCCGCGTGCCACCTGAGCAAGAAGAAAGGATCACTCAATATTCACAGACCATGGTGCCAAACACTCCATGCCACAGATTCTTTTACCTTTCTTCATTCAAATTATGCCTAGGTGGTTCCTTTTACAGCACCTGCTGTGATAGAATTATTTTTAAAGATGTATTATTTTAAACACATGCTGTGTTTTCAGCTGCTTAGGCCCTCAGCCTTGAAATTCCCTCCTGAACCTTTTTCCTCCTTTTTTATGATCGTTAAAACCTCCCTCTTTGACCAAGCTTTTGGCCATCAGTCCTCATACCTCCTTATGTGGCTCAGTGTCAAACTAAAGCTAAAGGCACGATATAAATGCAAGTTGTTGAAAGAAATTTCAGTTGCATTACATTAATGTCAGAAGTTTAATAATGACTGTGCTGCCCTCACTGTGAATGTTCTATCTCTTTAAAGGACAATCTGGACTTTCCTAGGTTTATAAACAGTGCTACACATATTGATGTCTTTGCATCACCAATAAAGTCCATCCAGATTTTTTTAAAAAATGGATTAACTTTCCCTTTTTAATCGCATGGCTATATCCAAATGACAAAATGATGGGCATGTGAATGCGGGCTGTTTCTGGGACTCAGTAATTTAGCCTTTTCCAAAATTTCCTTCCAGAATCTTGGCACCATTTTGTGTGTAATTCTTTTCCTATCTCTGACGAGATGCCTGCAGAAATGAAGATGGAGAAGAAGATTTATGTGTGCTGTGTAGAAAATGATAAATAGACTCCTTATAAACTAGTTTATGATACTTTTGTACGCAATGCATAGCAAAATCCTCTGTATTTGGGGGCATTTATAACCTAACCCGCCCATGGGGAATCTGACTAGATTGGGTGCATTGCTGGTTTTGTATCCTGACTAATTTACTGCAAATTGAAGATAACAGTAAGCAATATTGGACAGGGTATAGAAACAGTGATGCACCCAATCCTATGTGTTTCCACCTGACAAGGTAGTAAAATGCCTGTGTTCCAACATCATTCTTTTTCCAATCCAACCAGCTTCCAAGGGGGCGAGGATTTCTTCATTGTGAAGGCTGTCATCAATTAGGGCGGGATTTTCCGGCCCCACCCACTGCAGGGATCATCATGCCCCTCCAAAAGTCAATGGGCTTTTGGCTGGTCTCCCACATTTGCCGCGGTGGGACCGAAAATCCCGGCCTAGGTGAAGTGACATTGGTCAGTATGTTGGATGCCTCATTGAAATGAACGTGTGGAAAGCATAGCCATTTCCAATTTGAAAACCTCTGTGGAGTCATCAAATTTCTAGTTCAGTACTGTAGTGTTCATTTAGGTTATACCACTGTACTAAATCAAGTTGATCTGATTAAAAGGAAATCATGCAGTTTTAGTGAATCACAGAGGACTTGACTGTTCCTTGAGTGTTCACCTGTGCAGCCCAGTTTGACTGTTTTTAACCTCACAAAGGTTTTGCCTTCACCTAATAGTTATATGCTTATTTTGTTTCTATCTGCATGATTTCATAGCTTTTTGTGCTTTTTAATTATTTATATTTATTCAACTCTTTGTCGGCATGTTCTAAACGATGAACTGATATGCAAGTTCATTTCTTTCAGCACATTTGTGATAACTTGCTTCTGCTGCTTACAGCAAGATTGGTCCGTCTGCTGAATTTTCAAAAGCCCTGAGGAAATCGGTGCACACTACAGGCCCAATAGAGCCCAGTAATGCAATGCAATGATAAATGGGGAGAGGGGTGCTCGTGGATGATTCTTGAACTCAGCTCAAAAGCTGGTATTAGCTCAGGAATTGGTGGGATTCTGTTTGTCACTGTTTCTTGTTGCATTTTTTTCTGTTGCCATCTGCTGAAGAACAAATGGAGCATCCAATATTGCACAATGATTCATTGTACAAACACAGCCAAGTGCAGTCAAATAAATATTTCTTCCTTTATGATCTAGAGATGGGTATTAGTTACCCAGATTCATCTAAAGGAAGAGCTAAAACACAGAAAGATGTCTATTGTTTTATGAAAAGATTCTGAGGGAGGAGTGAAATTCAATTTGGATGTGGATACAAAATGAACAATACTGCATCTCCTGCCAGTTATGCTACTGGTTTGCTGTTAAGTTCTATTTGGGCATGTAACTGATGGTAGATGTGATGCCACCAATTTTGCATCCTCACCCAAGTTGAGTTTCACCCCGAGTTTTCTATAAGAGTTGAGAAAGGGATTCTTCTTATAATTAGTTTGGTGTTGAGCATTACAAAATATTGGCAATTGGAGGCATGCTTCTGTGGGAGTGAGAATTAACTGAGGGGCATGATATTCCAGAAAATGCATGGACCATTGGCTGTGGGCAATTAGTTTTATATAATTGAACCTGGCCTCTTAACCAGCAGTCTCAAGGAAGTTCTTGCTGGTTGGAATCATATGAAGTTTAGGCATCCTAGTTTCCAGCTTACAAACCCATGCCATGTTTTCTTGCCAACTCCTCTCCAATTTGTGACATCTCTGAAGTAAAATCATATCTTTCAGGAATCTTTAACTTTGATATTGGCTGTGGTCTTTAATTTTTAACAGTTGCTTGGAACTGCCTATTGAGTTTGTTGTTGTTGTACCATTTATATTGTAATCAAGGCTACCAAACTCCTTAATTCCCTCAGTCTTCCCTTCTTCAGGTCTTTAAAGCCCAAACTTAGGTTCAACTAACCACAGCTTCCTGATTTTCTTACTCTTCTTTCCTCTTTGACATTTGGTGTTCCCCTCCACTAAGGGCCTTTTGGTTTTTATTTAACTAAATATTTCACGGCACAAAATTGATCTCCTGTTAATTCTGTGGAGCATCTCTTTATTCTGCCTATAACTAGAAACTGAAATGTACCTTTTTTAAAACAGATTAAATAGTAGCTGATGTTAGGCTCACTCGAGTATCGTGGCATCTTTTTACATTCTTGTGGGGATATGCCATTAGTCTGCTCTCCTTTTGTGCAGCTTTTGTGCCCTAGCTTTTCCCACACTATTTTACACTTTTTTTTCAATTCCTCTCCATTCGCTTAAACTCCCTCCCTTGTTGCACTCTATAGAGCATTGAGGTTTGTGTATCTACCATCCACGTGACTGTGGTCACCAGCACTGCTGCTGTCTGCAATATAGGCGTGTATTATTATTTTGTACTTTTGCTGAGCCCTACAATGAAGTAACAAAACTCCCAGCCCATGAGGCTGGAAGTTTTGAGTGCCATGCAACCATGTGCCTCAAATCAGTAACCATGACACCTTAAAGGGGGCTCCTTAAAAAGCATGTCAGCAGGATTTTTCTGATATTAATACATTCTGCCGAAAACTCTGTCTCGAATGACTGGAGCTTGGTCTTGTGAAACAGAAACACCTGACTATCCAATTCAAACTTAGCGGAGTAATTGGCAGTTATACCCACTTAACTAAACATCTTTATTTCTGAAATGATCTCATTCAAGGTGAGCTCCATTCCCTCCTTTTACCAGCCTTACTTTGTTTTGAAAATAGTATAAGTTGAAGGCCAGTCAAACACCTCACTTATTCCCAACCAAGTGCCAAGGGTTAACTTGGCTTTGCCTGTCACTCAAATCTGCCTTTCCTTGGAACAATGAATCTTGGTGCCATGTAGCAGCAGGACATAGGAATCACTTGTTGAAATGCAATCCCATCTATGACGCTAAGACCTACCAGTTCTTGTAAAATGACATTGGCTACAGCCTAATGAGGTCTCACCAACCTGTCCTCTTGTTGGTTATAAAGAGAACAAGTAAAAAAAAATGTTTGCACCTTTTTGTAAAATAAAATTTCAAAAGCTTGTCTTATTTTGGATTAGCTGAGCCTTGTTTTGGAAATGGGTCCCCCTGTTGAGGAGCTTAATTCTTGAGTTGAAACTTTATTGGCTGCTCCAGTGCAGCAATCCAGGCCAACTCGCATCTTAAGTTTGTTCAAAGAATGAGAAATTGAATAAACTGGAGCCAAGGAAACAAATTAAAATTAGCTTAAAAGTAAATTTGAAACCTTATAAAGTAAGCATTTCCAGCACAAATGTGTTCAGTTACATCATTCAAACATTAGGCTGTGTTCTGTCTTTAATAATATAAACCCTACACTATATATTTTCCATATTTGTTTTCTATCAAAATTGTGAGTCTTGATAGTGAGTTGACGCTGGTTGTGTCTTGGTCCTTGTGTTCCTACTTTCTCCTGTTTGTAGACAATAAGCAGACTATAAAAAAATTAAGGAAGAATATATTAAATTAAATATACACTCTATTAAAAAGCCTGGCGCTTTTGTGATTATACGGCTGGGGGGGAGCTAGTTTTTGGCATGTCATTGAGTAGTGATTTGTTTGCAACTCTTAACAGGCAGACCTCAATTCAAATGTCAAGTCTCTTGTTCTTCAAACAAATGCTTTATGTATTTAAATTATTGTTCCATTTTTATGTATTCAAAAGTGTGTTCTCAAGAATGTGCAATTTTTTGTTACAAATGACTGCCTCGACAATTATTTACTGCTTCCTACTGTGTAAATTATGTTGCCAAATAAATGTTTTATTAGCATTAAATATCACTATTTATTCTGAGTATATTTTCAGGTCTTTTCAATTGCTTACTTGGTTTTGTGAGTGTGTAATTATTATGATTCACTGCTCCTTTAAGGAATTAATAAATGGGGAGAAACTCTGGCTGTGTGGTCACTGGAATTTCATAAAATATAATGGCGGTGGTCAGAAAATTTCACACTGACCATTTGAAAAGCACCCAGCAAGGGGAGTTATCAATTCTTTCCTTCCAAACATGAGTTGTGCATGGAGAGGTGTGTGTGAGCTGGTCAACGTTAGAATGAACAACTGCTGGGAACACATTTATTGTTGATGATAGTGGTGATGGGGGTAATTTTAAGGTGGTAAATTAAAAGCTGTAGACAGGATGTGTTCATACAACATTTAAAATGCTTCAACTTGTGTGAAATCTTTTCTATAGATAATTGCAATACATTCAGCCTTGTGACAATACTGATCATATGTATTGCTGTTAGTTCTTGACTCTTTCTCCCCCCCTCCCTGCCCCCATTAAGGATTATACTAAGAAAGAAAGACTTGAAGTGCACAACCTCCAGAGATCCCAAGTGGCAATCGAACTAGGCACCAAAGTACTTTTGAAGTATGGTCAGAGTTGTGATGTAGGAAAAGATCGGTAGCAAGGTCCCACAAACATCAATGAGCTAAATTGCAAGATAATAAGATAATTGGATAACTGAAGATGAAAAAAAAAATGCAGGGCTATGGGAGGCAGAGTAGTGGGACTAGGTGAGGTGCTCTTGCAGAGACACTGCACAGAAACAATGGGCTGAATGGTCTCCTCTGCTATAACCATTCTAGGGGGTATTTGATCATTTAGTCATCTTGATAAGAGATAAATGTTGATCAAAGACACTGGGAAGAATGCCGCTGCTCTCCTCAAATAATGCCAAGGAATTTTTTACATCCACCTTAGAAAGCAGATGGGGCCTAGGTTTAATCTCTCACCTAAAGATCAACATTTTCAACTGAACACCTCTCCCTCGGTACTTTTAATAGATCATGTGACCAAGTCTGTGAAGTGGGATTTAACCCCCTAGTCAGAATGTCATTAGGTCCCTCTCAGATACTTGGCATCAATGAATCTCCACTGATGACTTGGTGGGCCTGGTACAGCATACCTGGTACAACAGGAGCCCTGGTCTGATATTGGCCAAGGTAATGGTGGGACATTATAATAGCCCCTTTGTCAGGGAGGGGAAAACATCAAGCAGGGAGGGGGTTCCCAGTCATCAGTCACGTTTGTTGAAAAGTACGTTTCTATGGACGTTGAATGGGGAGAGAATTGGGTTTAGCTATGGCTGCCCTTCTGTCACGCCCCCCCCCCCCCACCAAAAACCTCAAGGGTAGAATATGGCAATCCATGAATTATAAAGGTTGATAATATTACTTTTCAAGACCCATATTAGTATTTTACGTTAATCTGGTGCTTTGTAAGCTGACAGCCTCGCTGATAGCTTGTCTCCTTGTGTTTGACCGGTGGAGGGAGCCTCTTCTTCCCGCTCCCCAACCCCCATGCGCGCTGCGGCGGCTCGATTCAATCGAGAGCGAGATTCGGGCGCGTCCTCGCGCATCCAACAGTCACGGCGCCGGGGAGCAAAGACTGGTTGGAGGCAAATCTTCTCTCCAGAAATGTCTCAAACTAATTTTTAAAAATGTGGAAATAATTACTGGACGACGTTAAAAAAGTAATATTCATGTTTTCTGTCATGCCTAATCTCATTACTTAAGTAGTGCAACAATATATTTACATTTTTTTTACAATAACTTGTTTTAATTATCCTAAAATTAGATTATTGACTTTTTAAAAGTTTAATTCTTTGTGATATCTCCTCCATTTTTAAAAAGAGGTTGGAAATTTTGTGTGTGTTTCTTGTGTAAATATTGCCAAGGTTCACCTACATCTGCTTTTTAAAAAGAATCGCCTGGTAATTCTATGGCAGGATTTGGAGGTGGTGGGTTTACAGTGGGTTTTGTTAATGCAGTGGTTATGCTACAGGACTAATAACCAAGAAGCTTGGACAAGTAATCCAGCAGGCGTTCAAGCGCATCATGACAGTTTGAGAATTCAAATTTAGTTTTAATAAAGTTATATCCATGAAAGTGGCCAATGGATTGTCTTAAAAATCTAACTGGTTCATTGGTTTGTAACATTAAAGGGCTAATGCCTTCCTTTAGGAAGAAAACTTGCTTTCCGTGCCTGGTCTGGCTTATGTATGACTCCAGCCCCACACCTATGTGACTTTTTTGTTTGTTTTTATTCGTTCATGGGAAGTGAACGCTTATTGCCCTTCAGAATTGTCCTTCAGAAGGTGTTGTTGAGCTGCCTTCTCGAACTACTGCAGTCTGTGTTATTGACTCTTAACTGCCCTCTGAAGTAACCTGGCAAAAGTCGATCAGTTGGTAATAAGTGCTGGCAATGGCCAGCAATGCCTGAATCCCAAGAATAAATTGAGATAAATCTTTATGAAACTTAATTTCACAATAATTTAAACTACTTTTTTCAGAAAGACAACCTGGGTAGCTCAGGTGTGTGTGAAAAATCGGATTAGGTTTGGCTATGATGTTTCCTCCCAAGTGAGAATAGCCTCACCCATTCACTGACCAAGCTCATTCATCGAGAATGGTCACCTGGATGAGATGTTGGAGAACTGCAGGAGTTTATGGAACCTGTACCCCAGTCAACATCTTTAGGAGAGGGAAGAAATCACTATAAATGACTAAAAGAGACCACATATGTTTAAATTTGGAATGTTTTGGTGAGACCAGTGCACTCTCAAATTATTGTCAACTGTACAAAGTTTTTTTTAAATTCATTTATAGGTTGTGGGCATCGCTGGCTAGGCCAGCATTTATTGACAATCCCTAAATGCCCATGAGACGATGGTAGTGAGCTGCCTTCTTGAATTGCTGCAGGATAGCTGGGAAATTCCTTGTTTCTTAGATGTAAACCTTCAAAAGAATCTATCCTCAACCCCTCTGGCTTGCAGACTATCACGCCATCTCTAACCTCCCTTTCCTCTCCAAGATCCACACTCCTCTCTCTTGAAACTGCCTATTTTGAATCCCTCCATGCAATTTTTCAAACTTCCCATGTTACTAAAATGGCTCTATCCAATGACATTCACTGTGACTGCTGTAGCTGTGATGCAATATTATTCTTGCACTCTCTAAAGGCTTTTTACGCTGTCAACCACATCGTTCTCCTACACTCCTCCCCTCCATTGTCCACCTCAGTTGGACTGCTTCCGGTTGGTTCCACTCCTACATATACAATTGTAGTGAGTGCATTTGCACCAGTGGTTTCTCTTCTGACTCAGTAGTATCCTAATTATACATCATTAACCCTTCCTCTTCCTCATCTATGTACTGTTAGCAAAATCAACTGTAGGAAACAGGGTTCCTCTTATATGCTAATGACCACTCTCTTGGGCTAAACCAGACCTTTTCCAACCTTGGGTTTTTTAAATCAACCCTGACTGGAGCTTCTGACTATCCTCTCCATTACAAAAGCAACCTACCTTCACCTCTACAAAATCACTCATCTCTGCCCATTCTCAGCCCATCTGCTAGTTTCCTCCAGGCTCATCTATTCCAATGTACTTTTCTCCAATCATTCATCTTCCAGCCTGTATAAACTTCATTTCATCCAAAAGTCTGCTGTCAGAACCTAATCTGCACAAGTCCCACTTACCCATCACCTCTAACCTCATTGTTCTACGTTGGTTCCTGGATGCTCAATGTCTCTAATTTAAAATTCCTTATTCTCAACTTTTCCTAGCTCCGTAATCCCTTCCAGCCCTACAAATCCCTGTTCTTAATACCTCCATTCCTCCGCACCAGCCTCTTGTACATTTCCCCTTCCTCCATCCTACCATTACAGACTCTGCCTTCACCTGTTTAAACCCTCTGCATTTCCATCTCTTCACCCCTCATTCCTCTCCATTCACTTCTTGGACTTTAACAGCCTCTTTGATATCAATCACTGACTAAGCTTTTTGGCCACTCCAGCATTTTTTGTTAACTTACACCTCTGTTAAGAGTTTTGAGATTTTTCTATATTAAGGTGCTGTATTAATTCAAGTTACTATTACTAAATAGAGAATAGTAGGTGAGTAGAAGTAGGGAACATTAGAATCAGTATACTGACGCATGTTGACAAAGTTTTGGTTTTGTGTCTCTTTCATTCCACAGTCAACTGAGAATTGGTCAACTTTGATTTTTTTCCAGCCATGGTTAATGAAGGCACACTGGTTTCAATGGCTCATAGAACTTGTACCATGGTCTTTGCACTGCTGTTATTTCTAGGTATGTCTTGGGCATATCTGGCAGGATTCCAGCTCCTCTTAAATGGTTATAAACTCATTTCACTTGTGGTATATGGCTCCCTGATCATTGTCCATCTCTTCCTTCAAACAGTCTTTGCCCTGTTCGAGAGCAGCATGACAGAAAATAATGTTTTGCATTGCAGTAGCACCAATTCGGTAGCCATAATCATACCTGCTTATCAGGAAGACCCTTTATATCTGGCACAATGTCTTAACTCTGTGAAGAACATTGAGTATCCAAGTCACAAGCTGAGAATTATCATGGTCATTGATGGGAACTCCAAAGAAGACCAATACATGATGGATATGTTCAAAGAGGTTTTCTGCAATGAAGATATTGGGACATATGTGTGGAAGGGCAACTATCATTCAAGAAATTTTAATAGAATTATTCAGAATAAAGAGGATAACAACAAACAACCACACAAAGACCCTGTCAATCTGTTTTATGGGGAGGCATGTATTGGAAATCCAGAGAGATTAGAAGTGGAGTCATTAATCAGGACCAAACGTTGTGTTTGCATCATGCAGAAACGGGGAGGAAAGAGAGAAGTAATGTACACAGCCTTCAAAGCTATCGGGGACTCTGTGGATTACATACAGGTATGATCAATACAACAAGTCCTATGTCTCTAATTTAGCCTTTACACTGGGTGTGAATCTACTTCTGCATAAATTCCTCTTGTTTTAACACTCTGAAACTAAAAATTGAGCCAAGTTTCTGAGTTTTCATCTGACCTACCATATGATTCACTGTTCCTTCTTTTCAATTCCTGATCACCTCCAGTGGTTGAGAATTTATGATCTCAACTTCCCCAGCGAGCTCTGAGGCATAGTTCTTTTAATGTAATCTCAGGATGTAAGCATCACTGGTAAGGCTGACATGTTTCCCCCATCCCTGGTTGTCTTGAGAAAATGGGGTGAGCTGCCTTCTTGAGCTGCAATGGCAGACTGATGGAACTGAGCAGCTAGGCCATTTCAAAGTGCATTTAACAATCAACCATGTTGGTGTAGGGCAGAGTCCTCTGGATTACTAGTGCAATAACATAAGATCCACACTAGTGTGCCTCTGTTGGCCCAAATGAAAGTACCAGCTGCAGTCATACAAAGGGACAACCCATTCTTGTTTTAGCTGAGCTACCAAGAAGGAGGTATTATATGCAAGATTTGCAGAGGCTCTCCACATAATGATAGTGAGTTGGCCTGAACTGTTCTGGTGCACCCTCTAGTGATGAGTTCCACAATTACAACAAATCACAGGCCTTTTTGGAAACAAGGCAAGAAAGGAAAAATGTAGAAAATTAGTGCTAGGAGCATAATTATTTTTAAAGTAAATAAGGTCCTGATCCTAGGTGGCCCTATAGTTTCCCAAGTTATTGATGCATATTTTATTTATACAATTAACACATACATTTGTGCAACTGTCTCAGTCTGAGAAGGCAGAAAGTTACAAGCCTAAAGTTACAGTTTTGACGAAAAGCAACTTTACCCAACATAAAAATTCCGGGTGTAGGATTTGAGCCTTTTATTTACTTTTTTGTTTGTTCACAAGACCTTGGTCTGATGCTTTTCCTCCTTTTGAGGGATATTTTCTAATTGAAGAATGTTGTACAAATGTGTTGAGAGTTCAGACAAACTTTGCTGGTCAGAAAATATTATAAATGTGAATCATTGACTCACATTCAGATATGGTTCCACAGACCGTCTTCTGATACCTCACCCAAGCATCAGTTTCTATTTCCCAGCCTATTAAAAAGTGAGTAATAGTAAACTATATTGTATTGGCCTTAGAGTAAGTGCAGTGCAATTCTCGAGAATGATACCTGGACTAAAAGGGTTAAATTATAAAGATAGGTTACATAAATTAGGCTTGTATTCCCTTGAGTAAGGAAAGTAAGATCTGAATGATTAAGCTGAATCAATAATTTGATAAGATAAATAGTGATAAACAATTTCATTTGGTGGGGAGCCCAGAACTAGGTGATATAATCTTAAAATTAGACCTAGTGCATTCAGGGGTGAAGGCAGGGAGCACGTATTCACACAAAAGCTGTTGAAGCTCGGTGGTCAATTGAAAATTTAAAAAATGAGATTGGTCGATTTTTGTTGGGTAATATTATTCAATGTTACGGAAACTTAGGGCCGGATTTTCTGGTCCTGCCAGCAATGGGATTAGTTGTGGGCGGGATGGCAAAATTTGGAGAGCAGCCAAAGTCAATTGAAAATCCTAGCCCAAGATGGGGGTTAAGATACAAATCAGTCCTGATTTAAATGAATGACAAAACAGCCTCGAGGGGCTGAATGGTCTACTCTTGTTCGCATTTGAATGGGAGTAGGAGGGAGATTCAAGCAAACTGGTTCTATTCTATCTGACTCTTTAACACGCTTTTCAGTTGGGCATCAGGAGGAGGAACTGTGATTGATTTTAACCCCTCTTTAGCCCAGGGGTATTCCCAGCAGCAGTCGTGGGCTGGAAGCACTGAAATGTGTGCAGGCAGCTGGACTTTAAATATGCCGCCCGGCGTGCTGAAGTTGCAGGTTATGACGTGGCAGGCGAATGAGATCCCGCCCGCCATGGAAACAGCGTGTTTCCCACGAATGCATACATAATACGGCGGGTTTGGGACGACGTGATGTTTTACCCGCCTCTAATGTTGTCTGGCTAACTCAGCACAGACTAGGCAGCTCACCATCGCTTTCTCAAGGGTAATAAATGCTGGCTGCTCACATCCCATAAATAATCTTTTAAAAAAGGATATTGATTACGACGATAAATAATGACATACCAAAACAACACTTGGCTTCTTCATTCTTGTGCTAACATATCTTTTCCAGACATCACATGGGGGAAAAAATAATTCAGCAGCTATCATGGATCTTACAGTGCTAACAAACCCAACTTCTTTGCAAGAGCATTCAGTATCACAGCCTACACTTAACACTGCTAATGTGCAGTAGTTTCTAGCTCCATAGTTCTTATAAATCAATGCGTCACTTTCTTTGTCACTTTCCATTTCAGTCAGTAGTGATCTGCCGATCTGCTTGTTTCTCCATGTCTTGTAGTCTTGTTTTCCTTTTTATCAGATTCAAAATGTCAGCAGGAAGTTCAACATTTACTTCACCTCCACCTTTGTTTTGCTGTGTTTTCATCCTTGTCATTAGCATGCAAATTTGAATGAAAAGAGATAAAAAGTTAGTCATAACTTCAAATTAAATTGGCCTAGGTTGTAATTGCATAGAGAAAGAATTTGCATTTTTATTGCATTTGATCACAACCTCAGGATGCCTGAAAGCAGTTTACAACAAGTGGATTACATTTGAAGTGCAGTCACTGTTATTATTCAGGCAACAGCAACTAAAATATGTGCAACAAGATCCTAAAAACAGCAAATGAATAAACAGCCAAATGATCTATTTTTGGTGGTGAGGCTTGAAGAAGAAATTTTGACTAGGACACTGGGAGATCTCTTGCACTTCTCTATGTAAATATAGCATTTCTTACAAGCACCCAAACAGGTTGACAGAGCCTTGATTTAAATGCAAATTCATATGAAAGATGGCAATTCTGATAGTGCAGCAGTCCTTGGTAGAATGCAATGGGATAATTTTAGTTGAAGATAGTAAAGTAGATCAGTAGCAAATCGCTTTAGCATGCTACGCCTAGGAATGCTAGATACAGGCTTGTGCGTGCCAGCCACTATACTTTAAGTTGCTTATCTTGGCTATGAAGATTTGTGGGAGCCACAAAACAGACTGGGTGGAATCATCCCAGATTTGCACTGAGTGTGGTAGCAGACTGGTAAAATGACGTTTTACTCGCCAGCCGCGATGGCGGGTAAAACATCACGTCGTCCCAAACCCGCCGTATTATGTATGCATTCGTGGGAAACACGCTGTTTCCATGGCGGGCGGGATCTCATTCGCCTGCCACGCCATAACCTGCAACTTCAGGACACCGGGCGGCATATTTAAAGTCCAGCTGCCTGCACACATTTCAGTGCTTCCAGCCCACGACTGCTGCTGGGAAAATGTCCCCATAAAAGGCAAAAAGACTGCAGCTCCCCAGGTTCAGCAACTTGTCACTGGAATGTCTTCTGATGCCGTGGAGGCCTGCTGCAATGTCCTCTATCCCGGCTCTGGCCACAGGATGGGCAGTGGCATAACCTTGGGAGGTGGTGGCTGCTGTGGTCAGCGCCAACACCCTTCAAAAGAGAACAGTCACCCAGTGCCGCAAGAGGATGAATGATGATCTCCATTCCACCAGCGTAAGTCACTCTTCTCATCATTATCAACTCATACTCACAAACCCATCACACATTCACAGGGATCTCAGTCACTGCCAGTTCAAGGGACATCACCATTCATGCTCTTATACACACCATCCATGGGACCACTCACAACCCATGCCAGGCATACTTATCATCTGGCCTGGCAGGTATCCTCCTTACACTCTCTCCATCTCTATTCATGCAGGTCAAGCTGGCACACAACAACAGAGAGGTCACAGACTGGTGGAGGAATGCCTGAAATCAAGGTCTTCATGGACTTTGAAAACAGAGCCATCGAGCTGGCCGGTGACGATCTGGAGCAGTCCTTTCTTTGCTGATGGTGAGGTCAGTGGTGCTCTACCAAGTGACGGTCCAGCAGTGCAACATCCATCAGACAACCATGCTGTGAGTGATATGTGCTGTTTCACAGGCCACTGTCATGCACTAATTATCTTCCCTTGCCCAGGCACACCTGGGAAACAGTCGATGGAGTCCACGACCCAGGGCCTCCAATCAAGCCCCGAAGAAACTGCTGAAGAGGAATCTGAAGGCACCCTCCTTGAAGTCCCGTCATAGCGCTCACCCACACCCTCCACCAGTGCAGAGACACACATCTCGGAGGGACCTAGCTTTAGAATAGCCTCGCAATCACAATCTGGTGAGTGTCTGATCCACAGCAGGCTATGGCAGGGACTTACCAGGTATCTGGCACTCGAGGACTGCTGGAGGCCAGAAATGTGCTGAATCTGAGTCAGATGATGAGCCTCTGGACTCGGTCATCTTACAGATGTTGGAGCTGCAAAGGCAAGCTCAGGAATATCAGGAAGGAATGTCCACTGCGCTCCTCAGATTGCAAGGCACGATGGAGGAATCCGTCCACCTTTAAGCTGAGGTGATAGTACCGGCATTGCAATGCACTGAGGTCAACAGTGGTAGGATGGCGGCCACTATGGAGACCTTGGCTCAGGATGTTGCTCCTGCACTGCTGCCATAGTTGGCCTCTAACAGTGTGTACATGAGAGGGATGCAGGGCAGCTTGATCCCACTCCAGCTACCCCTTCTCCTCAAGGAATCAGCCTGGGACCTTGGGCACCCATAGGGAGGAGGATCAGCAGGTGTGCCCGCATCCCCGCCCCCATCCCCGGGGCCATCCATGCAGGTGACTCCAGGAGTGTCCGGTCCATCCAAATCCCCTCTTCCTGTGACCTCAGCAGCTCCAGCTCCACAGGCCAAGGATGGTGCCACTACCACACAGCAGGACCCCGAAAGCAGGCAGGGGCCCTCCAGGCATTGGGCCTCCAGAGGACACCCCCCAAAGTCATCACAGTCAGCAGGCTGCCTCCATCTCCGGTGTGGATGTCGTGGGTACACCAAGACGTAACAACATGTTTAGGAAAGTTAGGAAGATGTAACTCTTTCGAGTTAAAACCAATAAAACCAACTTAACAAAATTGGGATAAATCAGGCACAGCCCCTAATTCAGGTCAGCTGTAAAACCAAAAACAAAGTTTAAAGGAGTTAAGAAGATGTAACTCTTTCGAGTACAAACCCGTTTCCATCTGTTTCAGATGAAGTTACATTGTTTCATAGTTTGCCATTGTGAGATTTGAACTCTTGATCTTGGGGTTACAAACCCAGTACCATGACCACTTGGCTATTTAGTTGCACAGCCTGGGCATGGGCGTTAATCACTTGTACATACTGTTCACTATTGTCAATAAACTCCCAAGAATGTTTCCCTGCCTATGGCTCCTTGTTCTGATGAGCAGTGTTTGTGTCACTCAGACGTGCAACCTTTCTGTACAGGATAAAGGCAGGTGTCTTAGTCCAGGGCCTCTTCACTATGTTTGTGCAGTCTTCAGATCAAAGTGATGGTCTGGCCTCACACTCCCTCAACATATTACTGATGATTGTACTTCGATGGTGCTTGTCATTGCTGCTAGAATGTAGTGGGCACACGCCACAGAGTTCTGTCATTCTCTCTGAGTGCTCTCAGCACCTTTAAGGTGGGTCTGGCCCCCATCTCTTTAGCATCTGTGATCAGTGATGTATGGTCACTGCATGTCGTTGTCATCCTCCTGCAATCAAGTGACTATTAGGGCCTCCACTGCGTCTCCATGACAGGAGCATTAGCACAGGGGGTATGCGCCCTGCCATAAGCCAGACTGGAGTCAAATGTTCACAGATACAATGTGAAGATTTATGGGGTCTCCTCATTGCGTGTCGTCATCATCTTCCACAAATCTAGCAGCTATGAGGGCCTTCTAAGTGCTCCTGCCTCGTCTGGCAAGGGCCTTATCCCTGTCATTGCAGCTTTTGAGGACCTCCTCAGCCTCATCCAAGGAGATCTCCAGCTCCTCCATCTCCTCCTCAGCCAGCTCCTCGCCCCATTGCTACGCCAGGGTATAAAGGGCGCAGCAGGCAACAATGATGCGTGACACCCCCTGTGGACTATATTGCAGGGCTTCGCCAGACTGGTCCAGGCACCGGAGCCTCATTTTCAGCATCCCGATGGACTGCTCCACCAAGTTGCGAGTTGCAGCATGAGTCTTGTTGTACCTTCGCTCTGCTTCAGTCTGAGGCTGCTGCCTGGGTGTCATCAGCAACATCCTCTGTAGGTAGCCCCTGTCCCGGAGGAGCCATCTCTGTACCTCTGTGGACCCTGGAATACATCAGGGACCTGTGACCAACTGAGAATATAGGAGTCATGCACACTCCCTGGAAACCGTGAGCAGACCTACAGGATGCGTTTCAGGTGGTCACGCACCAGCTGCACATTCAGTGAATGGAAGCCCAGACTCCATGATCCTGATGTACTCCTCCAGCAAGATGAAAGAGAGAGACACGTGGGTTAGCATGGGTGTACTAAGAACCTGTCCTGGTTAAGTGTGAAGGTCCCATAACACATCATGGAGAGTGCTGGCCACTACATGGATGGCCAGAGATTAGTGCGCTGCATGGCTATCTGAAACCCCACCCAACTCCGCCCGATTCCATCTGGCGGCAGCTTTGCCCATTGGACTACATGCTGTGCTCTCAGCTCAGGCACAGGTATTCTCCTAACCCACACTGCAAGGCAGCACTGTTAGCTTTAACCATGGGGGACAATGGTCCAAACCAGGATGATGACATTGCAAGGGGCTGTGAGCACCTCCATCAGGGACTGCTCCATGGCCAGCTTTAGCAAGGAGATTGTACAACATGCACAGTTGTCCAACTGTTCTGCAGCCCACTAAATGCTCATTACTTCGCAGTCTGTGCCCGAGGGGTGAAAAGCTCTGGAGCACTTGGAGACATTTTGATGCCTCTGTGTTCCTTGAGTGGGCAGATAAGCTAGAAGCCCAACTCCAGTCATATCAATGGCTGCGCCTGAACTGACTCAGCTGCAGAGGAATGGTCATTTTATGCAAGGTGACCCTAATGCACGGCTGCTTCCTTCGACCACCCTAACCCACCACCCCACCCCCTGCCCCGAATGCTGTGTGCCACATTCAACCGCAGGGCAGCTCTAGTGCCCACATCCCCCAGTCACCTCAAATGCAGGGCTGCCCTTGTCCACGCTCCCCCCTAAGTCACCGCAACCACAGGGCTATCCTTGCCCCCTCCTACACCCCAACTCACCTGAACTGCAGGTCTGACCTTGCCCCTTCCCCCAGTCACCTCAACCAAAGGGCTGCCCTTACCCCACCCCCAAGTCCCTCAAACACAGGACTGCCCTTGCCCCACCCGACCCCTCTCCCTTGAAGTCCAACAAGCAACCCGCCAGTGGTGGGCTGAGCGGACAATCGCAAATTGGTTTCATGCTGTCGTGAACCGATCATGCCATATTGTCCACTCACGCCACTGAAACGCCCGACACTGGAGGGCACGGAAAATCCTGGCCACTGTTTCTTCGATGTAATCTTGTTATGCCAGTGTTGTCTCTCCATACAGAATGTAGATAATTTCTTGACTGAAATCAATTGTCACAACAGGAACAGGGTCTAGCTGGAATTTTCCGGCTCCTCCCTCTGGTGGAACTTCTGGTCCTGCTGAAGTGAACGGAATTTTGAATAGCCTGCCACATCCGCTATGATGGGACCCACCATGAAATATAGAAACTTAAAAACTAGGAGCAGTAGTAGGCCATTCAGCTCTTCGAGCCTACCTCACCATTCAATCTGATCATGGCTGATCCTCTATCTCAATGCCATATTCCCACTTTCTCTCCATACCCCTCAATGCCCCTAATATCCAAAAATTTATCAATTTCTTTCTTGAATATACTCAGTGACCCAGCCTCCACAACATTCTGTGAGAGAGAATTCCACAGGTTGACCACCCTCTGAGTGAAGAAATATTTCCTTATCTCAGTCCTAAATGGCCTGCCCCGCATCCTGAGACTGTGGCCTCTGATTCTAGACTCCCCAACCAGGGGAAACATCCTCTCTGCATCCAGTCTGTCCAGCCCTGTTAGAATTTTATACGTTTCAATCAGATCCCCTCTCATTCTTCTAAACTCTAGTGAATACAGGCCCAGTGAAACCAATCTCTCCTCATACGACAGTCCTGCCATGCCCAGTATTAGCCTAGTGAACCTCCGCTGCACTCCCTCTATGGCACGTATATCCTTCCTTAGATAAGGAGACCAAAACTGTGCACAATACTCCAGGTGTGGTCTCACCAAGGCCCTGTATAACTGCAGTAAGACATCTCTACTTCTGAACTCAAATCCTCTTGCAATGAAGACCAACATACCATTTGCCTTCCTAATTGCTTGCTGCACCTGCCTATTTACTTTCTTTGACTCGTGTATGAGGACACCCAGATCCCTTTGTACATCCACATTTCTCAATGTATCACCACTTAAATAATACTCTGCCTTTTTGTTTTTCACACCGAAGCATATAACTTCACATTTATCCACCATATACTGCATCTACCATGTGTTTGCCCACACACACAACTTGTCTGAATCGTCCTGAAACCTCCTTGCATCCTCCTCATGGCGCACAACCCCACCCAGTTTTGTGTTGTCAGCAAATTCGCAAATATTGCATTTGGTTCCCTCATCCAAGTCATTTATGTATATCGTGAATAGCTGGGGCTCAAGCACTGATCCCTGCGGTACACCACGAGTCACCGCCTGCCACCCAGAAAAAAGACCAATTTATTCCCACTCTGCTGTTTCCGGTCTGTCAACCAATTCTCAATCCATGCCAGTATATTACCCCCAATCTCATGTGCTTTAATTTTGCCCACTAGCCTCTTACGTGGGACCTTATCAAAAGCCTTCTTGAAATCAAAATACAACACATCCACTCCCTTATCTATTCTACTAGTTGCATCCTCAAAACAATCCAGCAGAGTAGTTAAGCATGATTTCCCTTTCATAAACCCATGCTGCCTTTGTCTAATATTGTTAATGCTTTCCAAGTGTTCTGTTACCACATTTTTTAATATAGACTCTAGCATTTTACCCAGTACTGATGTTAGGCTAACTACTCTAAAAAAGTTCTCTGTTTTTTCTCTCCCTCCTTTTTTTAAATAGTGGGGTTACATTTGCCACCCTCCAATCTGTAGGAACTGCTCCAGAGTCTATAGAATTTTGGAAGGTGACCACCAATGCATCTAAAATTTCCAGGGCCACTTCCTTTAGTACTCTGGGGTGTAGATTATCAGGCCTTGGGGATTTTTCAGCCTTTAACCCCAATAATTTCTCTAGTACCATATTTTTTTTACTAAAACTGATTTTCTTCAATTCCTCCCTCTCACTAGACCCTTGGTACCCTAACATTTCTGGGAAATTATTTCTGTCCTCTTTTGTGAAGACAGACCAAAATATGTGTTCAATTCTTTCGCCATTTCTTTGTTCCCGTTATAATTAACCCCCGGTTCTGACTGTATGTGACCTACATTTGTCTTCGCTAACATATTTATAGAAGCTTTTACAGTCAGTTTTTATGTTCCTTTCAAATTTACTCTCATACTCCATTTTCCACTTCTTGATCAATTCTTTTGTCCACTTTTGCTGAATTTTAAACTGCTCCCTATCCTCAGGCTTACTGTTTTTTTCTGGCAATTTTATATGCCTCCTCTTTGGATCTAATACTATCCATGCTGGGACTAGAAACTCTGCTAGCCACATAATCATTCTCCATGTTCCAACAAGAAGTGTGCCTTCTTTGGGTTTCAAGGTTGTCAATACCAGCTGCAACAATGCTTTGCCATCACAAGTCTTTTGTACTTGTTTCTTCTGAATTCTCTGTTGGTATTTTGCAGTTTCAGCATTGTAATAAGAATATCGTTAAAGTGTGCTTGTTGACCATTGTCACTACCTGCACTTTGCACAGTTTATTGCAGGAAATGCATTTTGTCAGCCTTATTTTATTTATTTACATTCCATTTGCTCTAAAAACATAAGATATAGGAGCAGGAGTAGACCATATAACCCCCTTGAGATGCTCCGCTACTCTTTTATTTTAATTCAGTCTTGGGATACGGGTATCGCTGGTGAGGTCAGCATTTATTGCCCATCCCTTGAGAAAGTGGTGGTAGTAAAACACTTTCTTGAGCTGCTGCAGTCTGTATGATGTTGGTACTCCCACAGTGCTGTTAGGAAGGGAGTTCCAGAATTTTGACCCAGCAAGTCTAGTTTTATTGTTGGGGTTGTATTGTGAGAACTAGCACACAGTATTTTAAATGATGAACAATACAGCATTCAACACCTTACTTGGTCCTTTCATTCTTCACATCTGGAATGCCTTTTTGGTTCGTGATCACATAATCTATCAATTACTGATGCTTAGAATATTGATGTATCCAGATCAATCCATGTATCTGAAAACAATCTTTACAATAATGCTAAAGTTGGACATATAGGTACATCAGGAATAGCCCAATATTATTGGCCTGGCCAGTTTTCGTGGAAGGTTGCTGACTATTGTCCAGATATAGGTAGATGAATGGTTAACGTAATATAGGAAAAAATTTATGAGCCATGGCATCCTGGCCTGCTAGCAAAACATATTGGGCACTCTGGCAACATAATTTTCTGATGATTCATTATGTTTAGAAGATCATGAAAAACATGAAATACAGATATTCTCTGCCAGCAGATAATGATCCCTGCCAGCTGAGTGAACTTCTAAAATGACCTCTTATTTATCTTTATCAATAGATTATTTAACTTTAGCCATGAATTGCATATCTTTATCAATTGATTGTGGAACTGTCTGTATTTTAGGTCTGTGATTCGGATACAAAGCTTGACTCACAAGCAACTATGGAACTGGTTAAAGTTTTAGATTCAAAGGAAAACTATGGAGCAGTTGGAGGGGAAGTGCGAGTACTCAATGTCACCGACTCGTTTGTTAGCTTCATTAGCAGCCTGCGTTACTGGATCACATTCAATATAGAACGAGCCTGCCAGTCTTACTTTGACTGTGTGTCCTGTATTAGTGGACCTTTAGGTAAGGCATGTGAACAAATCAGGATCTTATTGGAGGATGTCATGATCCCAGATAGTTTAAAATAAAACCCTTTTTTAGATCTCCCTGGTACAGATGCAATCCTGCAGAGTAGGTCTAAACTGTGGAGCTTACCTTTTAGTCACCTAGGACAAAGAAAAATTATCCAGGATGCATCAAGGCTGAACAAGAGTCAAAGAGAAGATAAGTCACATAGCAATGATGTCAAGTTTGGGTTTTAAAAGTCAGCCATTTGTAGTACAAAGGAAAGACTGAGAGATGTGATGCATTTGACAGCATTAAATCCTGGGAATGAGTGAGTTAGAATAGGAGACAGTGTGATGAGTCTTGATTTCAATACATTGAAAGCGCAGGGAGAAGAACGCATATTGGAGCTTAGGAAGAACAAGAGAGAAAAGTTCAGATGGGGAACTGTCCAATGAAGTATTGGTAAATTACCAGAGACAAGAGGCAGATGTGTTGTCAGGCTTCTGTGAGTATTGTTTGGCTTTGCTATCATGTCTGACTTCCTCAATAGCTCAGCTGATTAACCTTACTTCTAACTTCCTCAAATTTAACTTCTATCCCTGGTATGAGAACCATTCATCAAAACATACTGAACTGTTAGATCAGACTCGGATCCATGATCTGTTTTTAATTCTAACAATGACTTTCTGTTTCAGGGATGTACAGGAATAACTTGCTCCAGCAGTTACTAGAACCCTGGTACAATCAGAGATTCCTGGGAATCCGGTGCACATTTGGGGACGATCGTCACTTGACCAATAGGGTGCTTAGTCTGGGCTATTCCACCAAGTAAGAGATTAATCTATTTTCTGCTCAGTTTTGAATTTAAAAAATTGCGTTGTAGCTGACAAGATAAACCCAGGCTTGTTATTTCTGCTTAAATGGATGAGGATTTCTTAGACAGTGTGATGGAAAAGTCTGGGAAGTTGGTTGAATGATTGTGTGTGTGATTATGTCAGGCTGTTGTTTGACTAGTCTGGTGCAAGTCTCCTGATTTTAGTGAAGAGGACTTTGCAGGATCAATTTGGTTGGGTGTGCTGTTGTCATGTTCAGCGCCTAGGTCAATTCTGGGTGATCCATCTAGTTATATTCTTATTGTGTCATGTAGCAGTTTGATAGAACTAATTACTTTACTTGGCTAATTCACAAGGTAGTTAAAAGTTATGGACAGGAAGACAATTATTTTGTTTTTTATTCATTCATGAGGTGTGGATATTGTTGGCTAGGCCAGCATTTCTTGCCCATCCCTAATTGCCCTCAAGAAAGTGGTGGTGAACTGCCTTCTTGAACTGCTGCAGTCCAAATAGTATAGGGAGGGAGTGCTGTTAGGAAGGGAGTCCCAGGATTTTGTCCCAGCAACAATGAAGGAATGGTGATATATTTCCAAGTCAGGATGGTCTGTGGCTTGAAGGGAAACTTCCAGGTGGTGGTGTTTCCATGCATCTGCTGCCCTTGTCCTTCTAGATTGTAGTGGCGGTGGGTTTGGAAAGTGTGGTCTAAGGAGTCTTGGTGGGCTCCTGCAGTGCATCTTGTAGATGGTACACACTACTGCCACTGTGCGTCTATGGTGGAGGGCGTGAATGTTTGTGGATAGGGGGCCAATCAAGCGGGCTGCTTTGTCCTGGATGGTATCGAGCTTCTTGAGTGTTGTTGGAGCTGCACTCGTCCAGACAAATGGAGAGCATTCCATCACACTCCTAACTTGTGTCTTATAGATGGTGGACAGGCATGAGGTCAGGAGCTGAGTGGTCTTGGCAGAACCCAAACTGAACGTCAGTGTGCAGGTTATTGCTAAGCAAGTGCCAGTTGATAGCACTGTTGATGACCCCTTCCATCACTTTGCTGATGATCGAGAGTAGACTGATTTGGGGGGGTGGGGGGGGTGGGGGGCGTGTAATTGGCCAGTCCAGATTTATCCTGCTTTTTGTGTACAGGACATACGTGAACAATTTTCCACATTACCAGGTAGGTGCCAGTGTTGTAGTTGTACTGGACCAGCTTGGCTAGGGGTGTGGCAGATTCTATAGCACAAGTCTTCAGTACTATTGCCGGAATATTGTCAGGGCTTTGCAGTATCCAGTGCCTTCAGCTGTTTCTTGATATCACATGGAGTGAATCTGTGATGCTAGGGATCTCCAGAGAAGGCAGAAATGGATCATCTGGATGACGATTGTTGCAAATGCACTGATGCGCTGGGCTCCCCCATCTTGCAGGATGGGGATATTTTGGAATCTCCCTCTCCAGTGAGTTGTTTAATTGTCCACCACCATTTACGATTGCATGTGTCTGGACAGCAGAGCTTAGACTTGATCTGTTAGTTGACGGATCGCTTGTCTTTGTCTATTGCATGCTGCTTTCGCCGTTTGGCATACAAGTGTCCTGAGTTGTATCTTCACCAGGTTGACACCTGATTTTTGGGTATGCCTGGTGCTGCTCCTGGCATGCCCTCCTGCACTCTTCATTGAGCCAGGGTTGGTCCCCTGACTTGATGGTAATGGTAGAGCAGGTGATAAAAACAAAAAAAAAAACAAAAAAAACTGCGAATGCTGGAAATCCAAAACAAAAACAGAATTACCTGGAAAAACCCAGCAGGTCTGGCAGCATCGGCGGAGAAGAAAAGAGTTGACGTTTCGAGTCCTCATGACCCTTCGACAGAACTTGAGTGAATCCAAGAAAGGGGTGAAATATAAGCTGGTTTAAGGTGTGTGGGTGAGGGGTGTTTGGGTGGGGGGAGAGAAGTGGAGGGGGTTGGTGTGGTTGTACGGACAAACAATCAGTGATAGAAGCAGATCATGAAAAGATGTCACAGACAACAGAACAAAAGAACACATAGGTGTTAAAGTTGGTGATATTATCTAAACGAATATGTTAATTAAGAATGGATGGTAGGGCACTCAAGGTATAGCTCTAGTGGGGGTGGGGGGAGCATAAAAGATTTAAAAATATTTTAAAATAATGGAAATAGGTGGGAAAAGAAAAATCTATACAATTTATTGGAAAAAACAAAAAGAAGGGGGAAGAAACAGAAAGGGGGTGGGGATGGAGGAGGGAGCTTAAGACCTAAAGTTGTTGAATTCAGTATTCAGTCCGGAAGGCGGTAAAGTGCCTAGTTGGAAGATGAGGTGTTGTTCCTCCAGTTTGCGTTGGGCTTCACTGGAACAATGCAGCAAGCCAAGGACAGACATGTGGGCAAGAGAGCAGGGTGGAGTGTTAAAATGGCAAGCGACAGGGAGGTTTGGATCATTCTTGCGGACAGACCGCAGGTGTTCTGCAAAGCGGTTGCCCAGTTTACGTTTGGTTTCTCCAATGTAGAGGAGAGCAGGTGATATGTTGGGCCTTGAGGTTACAGATTGAGGTTGAGTACAATTCTGCTGCTGATGGTTTGCAGATTGCCCAATCTTGAGTTGCTAGATCTGTTTGAAATCTATCCCATTTAGCATGGTGGTAGTGCCACACAGCACAATGGAGGGTATTCTCAATGTGAGGACAGGACATTGTCTCCACAAGGACTGTGCAGACCTACTGATACCGTCATGGACAGATGCATCTGCAGGAGGCAGATTGGTGAGGATGAGGTCAAGTATATTTTTCCCTCACTACCTGCTGCAGACCCAGTTTAGCAGCTTTGTCCTTTAGGTCTCGGCTAGCTCGGTCAGTAATGGTGCTACTGAGCCACTCTTGGTGATGGATATTGAAGTCCCTACCCAGAGTACATTCTGCACTCTTTCCACCCTGTGTTTCCTCCAAGTGATGTTCAACATAAAGGAGTATTGATTCATCAGCTGAAGTGGGGTGCGGACTGTATGTGGTAATCAGCAGGAGGTTTCCTTGCCCATGTTTGACCTGATGCCATGAGACTTAATGGGGTCTGGAGTCAATGTTGAGGACTCCCAGGGCAACTCCCTCTGACTGTATACCACTGTGCTGCCACTTTTACTGCTGATGGGACAGTGATGGTGGTGTCTGGGACATTATCTGTAAGTTATGATTCCGTGAGCATGACTTTGTCAGGCTGTTGCTTGACTAGTGGGACAACTCTCTCAATTTTGGCACAAGCCCCCAGATGTTAGTAAGGAGGACTTTGCAGGGTCGACAGGACTGAATTTGCCGTTGTTTCTGGTGCCTAAGTCTGTCTGGTTTCATTCCTTTGTAGCAGTTTGATACAACTGAGTGGCTTGCTAGGCCATTTCAGAGGGCATTTAAGAGTCAACCACATGGCTGTGAGTGACATGCCGGCCAGGTCAGGTAAGGACAGCAGATTTCCTTCCCTAAAGGCATTTATTGGCACCAGAGGGCTTTTACGACAATGGTTTCATGGTCATCATTAGACTTTTAATTCCAGATTTTTATTGATTGAATTCAAATTACACCATCTGCCATGGTGGGATTCGAACCCAAGTTCCCGGAACATTACCCTGGATTTCTAATCTAGTGAGAATAACACTATGCCACCATTTGCCTTAAAATGATAAGATGGCTGAAAAGGCTGGCAGAGATGGGGCTGCAATGCCAAGTCATCCCAGTGTCTGTGATCAGCTTGGCTTTAATTGGTTGATAATATTGAATGTGTGTTAAATTTGACTGTTTTAAAATGAAAGTCAAATACAGAAATAAGGAAAGTTAATTAATGAAAACTCGTTTGTTTCATCCAGGTATACACACAAGGCTTGGTGCTACACAGAAACTCCAGCTCAATATCTGCGCTGGCTTAATCAACAAATACGTTGGACCAAGTCATCCTTCATTGAGTGGTTCTACAGTTCTCTCTGGTGGCATAAGCAAAGTCTGTGGATTACGTATGAGTCTGTAGTTATGGGGATTTTGCCAGTATTCATTATTGTCACAGTTGTCAAGGTATTCTACCACGAGTCTCTCTGGGACATTCTCTGGGTGCTCCTCTGCTTCCATGCCTTTGCACTGCTCAAAGCATTCAATGCCGTTTGCCTGAATGGGAGTCTGGTGATGATATTAGTATCTCTGCATCCTGTCATCTACCTGAGTGGGCTGCTGCCAATCAAATGTTTTTCTCTTATTACCATTAACAATAGCAGCTGGGGAACATCTGGACGCAAAGAGAGAGTCAAGAACTACATCCCATTGCTTCCGCTCTTGGTGTGGGGGATCATCCTTCTTGTCGGTTTAATCGAGACTATATTCACGGAGACTGAAAGATCTTGGATCCACGCTGAACAACCATCATATAAAAACTGTGTGCTCTATGGTTCACTGGCCTTGTTTTTATACTGGGCATGGATGGTTGCAATTTACCATTTTTGGTCATGGCAACGGCGTAGAAGGAACACTGCAATGTACCGCGTTGAAGCTTAGATAGATTTTGTGTAAATCACTTCACATTACTGAAAAAATTGAGGAATAACCAGCACCTTGAAGCATAAATTTAGAAATTTTGCTTTTTATTCCTTTTCTCTGCAGTCCCTCCTGGGCCATTCACCTTTTATAGTCAGAACAGTGGTACTGATACGATCTCCCAGCTCTCTGCCAGCTTAATCTGTGATAGCCAGTGCCACAGAGCTTTATATTTTTGGAACACTTTCATCAGTAGTGGGTAAATGCACCACTTATGGTGATGATCCAAACAGACAGTGAAGATTGTCCTTTCGTGGTGACAGTATAGGGCACTATAACTAGCCTTAGTGTCTTTATACTAACAAGTGGATAAAGTAGCAAGAGCTCCCCCCTCCTGTTTGCTGTCCAGTGACCCCTACTGGAATGTATGACATTAGGTGAAAATAGGCCTTAGTTCAGCTGTGATACCCATTGTGCCCAAAATAACCTGCTGACACTCATTGTTAGGCATCATACTGGGAGACTGGCCACTTCTCATTGATCCATACTCCACATTAACCAACATATATAGGAGAGGAAGAATGATTTTCTTTAATTCAGGAAGTTGTCACAGAGTGTAAATGTGACTTTGGGTAGTATTATTTTGTAAAAGGGCAGTGTACACAATGTGATGGTCCTGAAATATATCCTGTACATTATGCATTAAGATTAAAAGAGCTAGTATAAGCAATAATTAAACACAAGAGTGCCTATAAAAACGTGCTACAGACTGACATTTTACTTTTAACACCAGGAGTGTCCAAACTGCAGCCTGAGAGTCACATGTGGCCCCAAGTTTTTGCATACCAGCCCACGAAGCTCCGACAGTTGCACTTCTGTTTCTTATTTGATGATTTTCCCTGGTCGAATTTTATGGGCCTAGAGTTTGAAAAAAAAAAGTAATTTTTCTTGCTGTTACCTCATGGTGTATAAATTCTGACTCACAATACAAAAATCTAACTGTATCAGCAAATTAATGTAATATGGATTTCAACTTTATACGTTGTTGCTGAGGCTTCATGGTGGACGCCTATATGGTCCATGAAGTCACTGTTATACATTATGAGAACCAATCACTGGGCTTGCTCTTACAGATAAACTTTAAAAGTAAAACATTTCACATTGGTATTGCCAATGAGAGGCCAAAATTAGGCAGATGTTGAGCTTCATCCATTCGACAGTGTAAATGTAGATTAAACCCTATACAATAATGTTGTTTTCATATGTTAGCCATGAGTGGTTTGTTTATGACTCCTGTCATGTGCTCCAGAAATTCTACCCACTAACACACAGGAGACAATTCCAGCAGTGATAGTGAAAGGGGAACCAGCATTTATTGGCCTGAGAACAGCCTGGGAGCTGTCTCTCTTCCACATTGCTGTACCTGCACTTGTCCCTTCATCTCAGTTCATCATTTGCAAATAAATCTTAGACAAGTATATGAATCATATTAATGCATTACATTGGCTCCAAAAGTGCTGCTTATTTCCTGTACAAACAAACACCCTTGAAGAGAGATGCTTCACAAATGAGAATTACTAATTAAGGGGCAAGCTGAAGTAACAAAGGTGGTTACGTAAAAACCAGATGGTTGCAGTACACATTTTTTTCCACATGAGAGCACCACCACCTCTGTAATGCTGAATGGAATTTATTTGTGCCACACTGTGGCATCACCTAAGTATGGCATGAATTTCAACACCATAGCCCTAATGAAAAAGGTACCTCTACGCATTGCTGTGTCTGCCATTAGCGATAACTAATGTTACCATTAGTGTGGCAAATGTTACCACACACCCTGTAGCAGTTTTGTTAGAAAACAATTTTCCTGAAAAATTGATTGTGGAGTATACCTCATTTGATCAAGATATAGATGAGATATCTTGATAAGGAAGATTTTTGGAACTCTCAATTTCACTAGAAATTGTCCAGCCATGAAATTCAAGTGTTTAGCTGATCCTGCGATTCATTGTGACAGGCTCATGCAGATATATATCAGGCAGTCAGGAGGAAAACAGCAGTGTCAGAGTTTTGGTGAGGTATGTAGGGTACATAAGATATAGTAGTGCAATGGGTAGGATGTTGGATTAGGAACCCAAGGGTTATAATTTGACATCCAGCTATACCAGAGATGAAAGTTAAATCAATAAATCTGGTAATTTGTGGGTAGCTACCAAAAAAAAGCCTTGAAAGTTGATGATCTGTCAATAGAAACCCAACTAGTTCAGGAAAGGAGCCTGCGACCACATGTAATTCCTTCCAATACTATAGATTAACTTTAAACATCACTCTAAAGCCTGGACAAAAACAGAATTACCCGGAAAAACTCAGCAGGTCTGGCAGCATCGGTGGAGAAGAAAAGAGTTGACGTTTCGAGTCCTCATGACCCTTCGACAGAACTTGAGTTCGAGTCCAAGAAAGAGTTGAAATATAAGCTGGTTTAAGGTGTGTGTGTGGGGGGCGGAGAGAGAGAGAGAGAGAGAGAGAGAAGTGGAGGGGATTGGTGTGGTTGTAGGGACAAACAAGCAGTGATAGAAGCAGATCATCAAAAGATGTCACAGACAATAGAACAAAAGAACACATAGGTGTTAAAGTTAAAGTTGGTGATATTATCTAAATGAATGTGCTAATTAAGAATGGATGGTAGGGCACTCAAGGTATAGCTCTAGTGGGGGTGGGGAGAGCATAATTAGCACATTAATTAGCACATTCGTTTAGATAATATCACCAACTTTAACTTTAATACCTATGTGTTCTTTTGTTCTATTGTCTGTGACATCTTTTGATGATCTGCTTCTATCACTGCTTGCTTGTCCCTACAACCACACCAACCCCCTCCACTTCTCTCTCTCTCTTCCTCTCCACCCCCCACACACACACCTTAAACCAGCTTATATTTCAACTCTTTCTTGGACTCGAACTCAAGTTCTGTTGAAGGGTCATGAGGACTCGAAACGTCAACTCTTTTCTTCTCCGCCGATGCTGCCAGACCTGCTGAGTTTTTCCAGGTAATTCTGTTTTTGTTTTTGTTTTGGATTTCCAGCATCCGCAGTTTTTTTGTTTTTAACTCTAAAGCCTGGATTCATCTAGATACTGTAATGGGGAAATGTAAGAATGGCATAAGAGATCAAATAGACTTAAGTTCCTTCCTCATTCAAAACAAACTTGTGATCTCCCCTCATCCCAGCTTTGTTCAGCCCCATGTCCAGTGCTGGATATAGAAAAAGGTGGCCACCCTAAGTGAACTTCAGCTGCTGCACAAACGACAGAGAGCAAATCAAGTAAAATATAACTTCTTGGCAGCAGTTTATGCGAAAGCAGAAGCATCATTCCATTTGTAAGCCATATCCCTGACCACACTTTCAGCATCTAGTGAAGATAGCCAGAAATAAATGTATTCAGGTGAAGTGGGGGTAGGGGGAGAAATAATTGAACATAAGCACAGAATTAATACAGTACTCCTTTTTAAGCAATTCCCTTTGGTTCATTTTCTATGATTCTTTGATTTTATATTATTATTTACATTTAAGTAGCAAGTTCTATGGCACTTTTGGAAGCAAAAGTAGAGTTAGTTGGAATAGGAGTTTCTCTGCAGAATGGGTATAATGCTAGACAAAACAAGTGGCAGGAGAGTGTAATTACAATGTGACAGGTTTGCTTAGATAGTTTCATTGGGCAGAATTTTGCCGTCGGCAAGCCAGGGGCAGGGCCCACTTGCCGACATGTAAAATGATGTGGGATGACATCGGATGGAACCCCCGACATCATCCCGCCCCATTTAAATTTTCAGGAAGGCAGGGGCGCAGCAAAATCAGCTGTACGCCTGCCAACCTGTCAATGGCCAATTGAGGCCATTGAAGGATCATTTAAACAATTAAAAGACCTGCCCGTCCAACCTTAAGGTTGGTGGGTAGACCAGAAGCCCCGGCGGCAAATAGAAAAAACATGAAACCTCATCCACCGGCGGGATGAGGTTTCATGCAGGGTTCTAAATAGCTTAATAAAGTTTTATTGTAATTTATGAACATGTCCCATCTTGTGACATTTTCACATGAGGGGGGACATGTTAGGGAATTTTTTTTTCTATTTTTAATCTTTTTAAAAGTGTAAGCGATCTCCCTGAGGCAGCACTTAGCCTCAGGAAGATGTGCGCTCTTTCGTGCGCATGCACGAAAGAACGCACTCTTGCTTTCGGGGAATCCACCCCCCCCGCCCCCCCCCCCGCCCCCGTACAGGGAGCGCATAGTGCTTCCCGCCAGACGTCACACTGGGTGGGCCTTAATTGGCCCGCTCATGTAAGATGGCAGCGTGGCTCACTTCTCCGGCGGGAATTGGATCCCCGCCCGCCGGAGATTGGGTTGGGCCTGCCCGCCCAACAGGCAGAAAATTCTGTCCATTATATATGTGGATGCAGAAATTTATTTTGGAAAAGTTGACATTAAAATGTGACAACAGAAAATGAGGCACTGCAGTCAGGAATTATGTGCAAATGTAAAATTTGAAACTTACCCAGCATCAATAGCAGGGATAATGCTAGGATCTATTATTCAGAATGTGGTAAGAGGGAATTTAGAATATCACAATATGATTGAGGAGAGTCAAGACAGAATTATAAAAGAAAAATCGCGTTTGACAAACTGTTAGAATTTTTTAAGCTTGTAATTAGCAAGGTAGATAAGAGGGAAACCAGTGACTAGTGTATTTGGGTTTTCAAAAAGCATTTGATAAGGTGTCATGTAAGAAGTTATTACACAGAATAGGACTGATGTGTTTGGGGGTAATATATTAGCATGGATTGGTTAATAGACAGAAAACAGAGAGTAGGAATAAACGAGTTGTTTTTGGGTTGGCAAAGTGTAACTACTGCTGGGATCAGATTTGGGGCCACAACTATTTACAATCTATATCAATAACTTGAAAGAGGAGAATGAGTGTAATGTACCCAAGTTTGCTGACGATACAAAGTTGGGTGGGAAGGTTAACTGTGAGGAGGATGCAAATAGGCTGCAAAGGAATAAAGATAGATTAAGTTAGTGTGCAAGAATTTAGACTGAATATAATATGGAAAAATGCAAAGTTATCCACCTTGGCAGGAAAAATAGAAAGAATAATTTTTTAAATGGTGAACGCTTGGGAAATATTTGTATTCAGAGGGACCTGGGTGTCTTTTTACACACATTATAGCAAGTTAACACGCAGATACAGAAGTTAGGAAGGCTAGTGGTATGTTGGTCTTTATTACAAAAAAATTGGAATGCAAAAATAAAGACATCTTACTACAATCAAAGCTTTGGTGAGACCACAGCTGGAGTACTGGGTACAGATTTGGTCTCTACCAAAGGATGGATATACTAGCCTTGGAAGGAGTGCAATGAAGTTCGTAAGACTGATTCCTGGGATGAGCGGATTGTCCTAAGGGAGACATTGAGTTAATTGGGCCTATATTACCTAGAATTTGGAAGATTGAAAATTGTCTAAGTGAAACATATAAAATTTTTAAAGAGCTTGACAGGGTTCATGCCGGATTGATGATTCCCGTGACTGGGAATCTCAGAATAAAGGATTGGCCATTTGTGACTGAGATGAGGAGAAATTTCTTCAAAAGGTTGAGTCTTTGGAATTCTCTAAATGAGAACTCTGTGGATGCTCAGTCATTCAGCACATTCAAGATGAGATCAATGGATATTTGGATACTAAGACGATTATGGGATATGGGGATAACACAGGAAGGGAGCTGGGGTGGGGGGGGGGTTACCTTAGAACCTCAGGCATGATCTTGGTGATTGGTGGTGCAGGCCCAAAGAGCTGAATGGCCTACTCCAGCTCCTATTTATGTTCTTGTACAAATGTAGAACAAGGAATCATTGGTGGAAAATTACAGCACGTAAAGAAGACCACTTTCATAGGCTGAGTGGCAAAGGCTCTGTTTTTAATTACATTGTATGGATTACACTGCTGTCCCTCTTCATGTAAAGATGCCCTAAATGTATTTTTTAGTTGAAAACATCAGGCCTGTGCCCATAGCAGGATACTTAAAAATAATTAAGTTAAAAAGTGAGATTAAGTAGGAGTCATGGTGAGGTGACACCAAATACAAGTTTTTAATGTCATTAACTTGTGAAAGGAGGAATCAAACAGGCAAGGAGCCACAGAGTTTTGAGAATGAATGATTGAAATAAGAATCAGTGCAATAAATCTAGGCTTCAACTCAGTTGACAGGTCTTTCATGGGAGACATGATATTCGATTTATCATGTTTAGAATCAAATTCAAGGGTAAAGTCAGATAGCAGAACTATTACATTTTTTCCTCACTCCAAGTAACAGAATGTTTTATCTGCTTGACTGATCTTGGAGCATAAAAGAAACCCAGTTTCAAGTTCAAAAATTTAAAAATTCAGAAAGGTACTCCATTATCTTGCATTGATCCTGAGGAGGAAATTTGTGCAATTATTTATGACACCAAAATGGCTTCCTCAAACACCAGACTGCTTACATTTCTGATGCATGGAGATTGAATTGTTAGCCTCAGTAACGTTGTCAAAGGGAGTGCTATTAAACTGCCACACAATCAAAAACAAAATACAGTAAAAGACTGCACACCTAACAACAAATCTCTGACGGTCCCTGTGGTTTTTGTTTCAAACCGCTGGTAATATGCAATGTGGTAGCAGACTTACTTCATTAAGTATGATGTTCAAATTCCATTGTCTCACTCGTAATACCATTAGAGGGTGGGTTTATGATATCGCTACAAAATTGGGCTCACAGCCTCTGGGCTATGATGGGATAAAAACAATCAGAACTCCCACTCTGGATTGCTATCAAATGATTCCTGCTCAAAAAGTGAGTGTAAACATCAGAGGGGTACATGCTCAGCTATGGCTGTAATACTCTTTGAATATTGTTGATACCATGCGACTGATTTTTGTATCTATAACACCCTTTAAATTGACATATAGGATGTCACATTCCATGATGCTAGGTCTTTCTCCAACATCATGCTGCAAATTTTTCAGAAAGTAGACAATGAGCGGTGCCTGTTGTTTGTTAGTTGCCCTTGCCCATTTAATCATCATGATATTTTACATGGCAAGTTGCTGAAAATGCAAGATGGAAATGGCACACAGGGATCTGAGAAAACAGGGTAAAAAACAGTGCATCTCTGTAGCCAATAAAATTGAAGGATTGTGAGATTAACAGAGCAAGGTCAGGGAGGAAGTGTAAGTTAGAATGGCGAATTCATTTGCAAATCGGGTACAAAACGAGAAATAAAGAGGGAAAGAAAAATGGATTCAGAGAGAGAGAAAGGGGGTCAGAAAGAAAAAAGTAAAAATAACATCTTTTAATTTTAGAGTTGACGTTTCGAGTCCTCATGACCCTTCGACAGAACTTGCGTTCGAGTCCAAGAAAGAGTTGAAATATAAGCTGGTTTAAGGTGTGTGTGTGGGGGGCGGAGAGATAGAGAGACAAAGAGGTGGAGGGGGGGGGTGTGGTTGTAGGGACAAACAAGCAGTGATAGAAGCAGATCATCAAAAGATGTCTACGACAATAGTACAATAGAACACATAGGTGTTAAAATTAAAGTTGGTGATATTATCTAAACGAATGTGCTAATTAAGAATGGATGGTAGGGCACTCAAGGTATAGCTCTAGTGGGTTTTTTTTTATATAATGGAAATAGGTGGGAAAAGGAAAATCTTTATAACTTATTGGAAAAAAAAGGGAAGGGGGAAACAGAAAGGGGGTGGGGATGGGGGAGGGAGCTTACGACCTAAAGTTGTTGAATTCAATATTCAGTCCGGAAGGCTGTAAAGTCCCTAGTCGGAAGATGAGGTGTTGTTCCTCCAGTTTGCGTTGGGCTTCACTGGAACAATGCAGCAAGCCAAGGACAGACATGTGGGCAAGAGAGCAGGGTGGAGTGTTGAAATGGCAAGCGACAGGGAGGTTTGGGTCATTCTTGCGGACAGACCGCAGGTGTTCTGCAAAGCGGTCGCCCAGTTTACGTTTGGTCTCTCCAATGTAGAGGAGACCACATTGGGAGCAACGAATGCAGTAGACTAAGTTGGGGGAAATGCAAGTGAAATGCTGCTTCACTTGAAAGGAGTGTTTGGGTCCTTGGACGGTGAGGAGAGAGGAAGTGAAGGGGCAGGTGTTGCATCTTTTGCGTGGGCATGGGGTGGTGCCTTAGGAGGGGGTTGAGGAGTAGGGGGTGATGGAGGAGTGGACCAGGGTGTCCCGGAGGGAGCGATCCCTACGGAATGCCGATAAGGGGGGTGAAGGGAAGATGTGTTTGGTGGTGGCATCATGCTGGAGTTGGTGGAAATGGCGGAGGATGATCCTTTGAATGCGGAGGCTGGTGGGGTGATAAGTGAGGACAAGGGGGACCCTATCATGTTTCTGGGAGGGAGGAGAAGGCGTGAGAGCGGATGCGCAGGAGATGGGCCGGACACGGTTGAGGGCCCTGTCAACGACCGTGGGTGGAAAACCTCGGTTAAGGAAGAAGGAGGACATGTCAGAGGAACTGTTTTTGAATGTAGCATCATCGGAACAGATGCGACGGAGGCGAAGGAACTGAGAAAATGGGATGGAGTCCTTACAGGAAGCGGGGTGTGAGGAGCTGTAGTCGAGATAGCTGTGGGAGTCGGTGGGTTTGTAATGGATATTGGTGGACAGTCTATCACCAGAGATTGAGACAGAGAGGTCAAGGAAGGGAAGGGAAGTGTCAGAGATGGACCACGTGAAAATGATGGAGGGGGTGGAGATTGGAAGCAAAATTAATAAATTTTTCCAAGTCCTGACGAGAGCATGAAGCGGCACCGAAGTAATCATCGATGTACCGGAGAAAGAGTTGTGGAAGGGGGCCGGAGTAGGACTGCAACAAGGAATGTTCCACATACCCCATAAAGAGACAGGCATAGCTGGGGCCTATGCGGGTACCCATAGCCACACCTTTTATTTGGAGGAAGTGAGAGGAGTTGAAGGAGAAATTGTTCAGTGTGAGAACAAGTTCAGCCAGACGGAGGAGAGTAGTGGTGGATGGGGATTGTTCGGGCCTCTGTTCGAGGAAGAAGCTAAGGGCCCTCAGACCATCCTGGTGGGGGATGGAGGTGTAGAGGGATTGGACGTCCATGGTGAAGAGGAAGCGGTTGGGGCCAGGGAACTGGAAATTGTTGATGTGACGTAAGGTGTCAGAGGAATCACGGATTTTCACGTGGTCCATCTCTGACACTTCCCTTCCCTTCCTTGACCTCTCTGTCTCAATCTCTGGTGATAGACTGTCCACCAATATCCATTACAAACCCACCGACTCCCACAGCTATCTCGACTACAGCTCCTCACACCCCGCTTCCTGTAAGGACTCCATCCCATTTTCTCAGTTCCTTCGCCTCCGTCGCATCTGTTCCGATGATGCTACATTCAAAAACAGTTCCTCTGACATGTCCTCCTTCTTCCTTAACCGAGGTTTTCCACCCACGGTCGTTGACAGGGCCCTCAACCGTGTCCGGCCCATCTCCTGCGCATCCGCTCTCACGCCTTCTCCTCCCTCCCAGAAACATGATAGGGTCCCCCTTGTCCTCACTTATCACCCCACCAGCCTTCGCATTCAAAGGATCATCCTCCGCCATTTCCGCCAACTCCAGCATGATGCCACCACCAAACACATCTTCCCTTCACCCCCCTTATCGGCATTCCGTAGGGATCGCTCCCTCCGGGACACCCTGGTCCACTCCTCCATCACCCCCTACTCCTCAACCCCCTCCTATGGCACCACCCCATGCCCACGCAAAAGATGCAACACCTGCCCCTTCACTTCCTCTCTCCTCACCGTCCAAGGACCCAAACACTCCTTTCAAGTGAAGCAGCATTTCACTTGCATTTCCCCCAACTTAGTCTACTGCATTCGTTGCTCCCAATGTGGTCTCCTCTACATTGGAGAGACCAAACGTAAACTGGGCGACCGCTTTGCAGAACACCTGCGGTCTGTCCGCAAGAATGACCCAAACCTCCCTGTCGCTTGCCATTTCAACACTCCACCCTGCTCTCTTGCCCACATGTCTGTCCTTGGCTTGCTGCATTGTTCCAGTGAAGCCCAACGCAAACTGGAGGAACAACACCTCATCTTCCGACTAGGGACTTTACAGCCTTCCGGACTGAATATTGAATTCAACAACTTTAGGTCGTAAGCTCCCTCCCCCATCCCCACCCCCTTTCTGTTTCCCCCTTCCCTTTTTTTTCCAATAAGTTATAAAGATTTTCCTTTTCCCACCTATTTCCATTATATAAAAAAAAACCCACTAGAGCTATACCTTGAGTGCCCTACCATCCATTCTTAATTAGCACATTCGTTTAGATAATATCACCAACTTTAATTTTAACACCTATGTGTTCTATTGTACTATTGTCGTTGACATCTTTTGATGATCTGCTTCTATCACTGCTTGTTTGTCCCTACAACCACACCCCCCCCCTCCACCTCTTTGTCTCTCTATCTCTCCGCCCCCCACACACACACCTTAAACCAGCTTATATTTCAACTCTTTCTTGGACTCGAACGCAAGTTCTGTCGAAGGGTCATGAGGACTCGAAACGTCAACTCTTTTCTTCTCCGCCGATGCTGCCAGACCTGCTGAGTTTTTCCAGGTAATTCTGTTTTTGTTTTGGATTTCCAGCATCCGCAGTTTTTTTGTTTTTATCTTTTAATTTTACCTCATTAAAAATCTCCAATAATTAAAACTGAAAGAATGAGACTCCACACTTGTAATTGCCCATTCTAGGTGTCAAGAAAGGTCAATTTCTCACTATCCCATTGTTAGAAGGGTACATAAACTTGAAATGGCTTGACATAGCTTTCTGTGGTGAGTTCACTTTGTATCCACCATGGAAGCACAGGAACTTCACACCACTCAATGCATTTGAATTGGGAACCAGACAGCAAGTACTGTTTTTGCAAAGCTAATGGCACAGTAGCACATCTCCCATAGCGATTTTTTGATTCTGTGATTACTCATGCACCTGCTCTTGCTTGAATTTGCTGTGGCATTTGTGCATTAAAAACCGCAAGTGCTATTAGCCTCAGTTAGTTCCACAGTAATTTTTTGGTCCAGATAATGGCCATCTGGGGTTGCATAGCACTGGCCTACATTCAGGAGGTTTAAACTGTCTATTAAAAATATTAAACACCCAGCAATTAGGACTTAACAGGACCATGCCACAATATTTCATGTTTTTAAACAAAACAACTGTATATTAAGAGAAACTGAACAAATCAAGCACCACCAACTTAACACTCTAGCTCGTAAAGACTTATGCCATAAACTGTTCTTCTTTTTGCATTCCCCCCTGCCACCCTCCCCCAAAGAGTTCCCTCACCTTACGAAATTTTGAATGCTCATTCACTTTTCCTGGAACCTACCCAAAGATACATAACAACCCTCTGGAATTATCTTTAATTCTCCTCAGTGTTCCAGCTATCCTGTGAGGTGAAATTCTATGTGTGTCCTTCGAATAGTTTTTTGGCTATGCAACTTACCACCTTTTCTTTACGGATCTCACAACTGTGGATGCCTCAGTTCCTTGTTCCGCTTGCTGGCAGATACCCAATTGCATTCCCCCAGCTTTCCAAATTAACCCTGCTGACTGCTTTCTGCCACAAGGCTTCATGAGGATTGTTGTAGGGTTTTGGTTACAGTTCGGTAGGTTTGAAGAAGTCTTCGTAGGTTAACTGTAAGACTTCATTGACTCTTAGCACAATTTATAAATATACAGTAAAAGGTACAAGTTGGGAGCTGTCTCCATGCTTGTTGGTACACATGGCTCTGTATAACACTAGACTGATCCTGGATGCGGGTCATGTGTTCTCTTACAATTCTCTGTGCATGGTACTGTACTCAGTCCCACATTAACCCTTTATGTGCCTAACTACAAGGACCACTATAGATTTCTTCCACTAGCTGTGAGCTAGAGTAAATCTTCCAGCTGCTTTTCTATCATGAAATCCAAACGGAGATAGAGTTCCAACCATATTCCACATGGTGAATGATGAAGTTGGTATTTTCTCTGCTTGAAGTGCAGGCCTAACTGGCTAATATTTATTTTCTTTGACTCTTTCAACTCAGTGAATCCAGCTTACAAAAGGTGAAATCTGCAACTTCCTCTGTTGTTCCCTAAACTGAACTGCTTGCAGTTTTTTTTCTGCCAGCAAATACACACAGATAAACGAAACAAAGGAACCTTCTAACCACCACTCCACCCTGAAACACTATCTCTATGACAACATGGTATGCTTTGGGATGGTTCAAAAGAAATGTAAACAAATTATTTTATCTTTAAAACAACCCTTTGATTCTGTAACCAATATGAATAATTTATCTTGCTAATAGAGGCTTAGGATCCTTTCCCCAGACTCCCTGGTTCCATTACAAGCTTAGGGATGGATCATTCATTGTTCGAGTTTTTTCACTGTCACCTCTGACCTTGCAAGACAAAAACAGGCTACCTTTTAAGTGTAATAAACCGAGGCTTGTTTGAGTTTCATTTACATCAGTTTTTACCAGTTTCTCAACCTGTTGCCCCCATTTTTATACAGTTAAAACTTTAATTCCTAAAACTAAAAATTATATTTTAAAACAAATGAATTGTGAACTAGATTTTCATAACAATGCAAATTGTCTGACCCACAAAATTTAGGGAGTGCATGGAGTTTGCACATGCGCAGAATGCAATTGGGTGCATTGGCAAGAAACACTCCGCAAAATTTAATATGGGTCAAGATGATTGTTCAGAGGCATAAATGTATGTTGGATCAGACAAAAAATAAAGTTTTTTCAATGTGACCGGAAAATATCGCAGACAAACACAAACAGCAAGATTATGAATATGTTGGACGAAGGGTCATCTGGAATTCAGTCAAGGTGATCCCTCAGCTTGTACAGTTCTCCCGTGTAAATTTAATGTTGTGCCAAGCAGGCCTGGATAGAGTGGACGTGGGGAAGATGTTTCCATTAGTAGGAGAGACTAGGACCTGAGGGCACAGCCTCAGAGTAAAGGGAAGACCTTTTAGAATAGAGATGAGGACAAACTTCTTTAGCCAGAGAGTGGTGAATCTATGGAATTCATTGCCACAGAAGGCTGTGGAGGCCAGGTCATTGAGTGTATTTAAGACTGAGATAGATAGGTTCTTGACTGGTAAGGGGATCAAAGGTTACGGGGAAAAGGCGGGAGAATGGGGTTGAGAAACTTATCAGCCATGATTGAATGGCGGAGCAGACTCAATGGGCCAAATGGCCTAATTTCTGCTCCAATGTCTTATGGTTTTATGGTCTTCCAAAAGTGCAGAACTGTAATTACATCCCTTCTTGGTACCGATATATGTCTGCAAAACTGGTGGGGAATCAGTGAATATAAAATAGAGGCTGGATAAACTCAGCAGGTCTGACAGCATCGGCGGAGAAGAAAAGAGTTGATGTTTCGAGTCCTCATGACTAAGAAACTGGCACTGCCTGGGTTCTTGACTTCCTACTCTCTATTGTTCTTTTGCTAGTACATGCCCTTGCAGAATACTTTTGTTTTGTAAGGGGAATGAACCATAAAACAAGATTAATCAATATACATGAGAATCACCATCTCCAATGTCATCTCCAATAGCCTCTATTTTATAAAAACAAAAAACTGCGGATGCTGGAAATCCAAAACAAAAACAGAATTACCTGGAAAAACTCAGCAGGACTGGCAGCATCGGCAGAGAAGAAAACAGTTGACGTTTCGAGTCCTCATGACCCTTCAACAGAACTGAATGAATATTAGGAGAGGGGTGAATTATAAGCTGGTTTAAGGTGGGGGGGGAGGATGGTAGGGGGAGAGAAGTGGGGGCGGGGTTGCTGTGGTTGTAGGGACAAGCAAGCAGTGATAGGAGCAGATAATCAAAAGATATCACAGACAAAAGAACAAAAGAACACAGGTGTTGAAGGTGGTGATATTATCTAAACGAATGTGCTAATTAAGAGTGGATGGTAGGGCATTCAAGGTACAGCTCTAGTGAGGGTGGGGTGGAAAGACTAGCAGGACATAAAAGATTTAAAAATAATGGAAATAGGTGGGAAAAGAAAAATCTATATAAATTATTGGAAAAAACAAAAGGAAGGGGGAAGAAATGGAAAGGGGGTGGGGATGGAGGAGGGAGTTCAAGACCTAAAGTTGTTGAATTCAATATTCAGTCCGGAAGGCTGTAAAGTGCCTAGTCGGAAGATGAAGTGCTGTTCCTCCAGTTTGCGTTGGGCTTCACTGGAACAATGCAGCAAGCCAAGGACAGACATGTGGGCAAGAGAGCAGGGTGGAGTGTTAAAATGGCAAGCGACAGGGAGGTTTGGGTCATTCTTGCGGACAGACCGCAGGTGTTCCGCAAAGTGGTCGCCCAGTTTACGGTTGGTCTCTCCAATGTAGAGGAGACCACATTGGGAGCAACAAATGCAGTAGACTAAGTTGGGGGAAATGCAAGTGACATGCTGCTTCACTTGAAAGGAGTGTTTGGGCCCTTGGACGGTGAGGAGAGAGGAAGTGAAGGGGCAGGTGTTGCATCCTTTGCATGGGCACGGGGAGGTGCCAAAGGTGGGGGTTGAGGAATAGGGGGTGATGGAGGAGTGGACCAGGGTGTCCTGGAGGGAACGATCCCTATGGAATGCCACCAGGGGCGTGAAGGGAAGATGTGTTTGGTGGTGGCATCATGCTGGAGTTGGTGGAAATGGCGGAGGATGATCCTTTGAATGCGGAGGCTGGTGGGGTGATAAGTGAGGATAAGGGGGACCCTATCATGTTTCTGGGAGGGAGGAGAAGGCGTAAGAGCGGATGCGCGGGAGATGGGCCAGACACGGGAGAAGGCCCTGTTAACGACCATGGGTGGAAAACCTCGGTTAAGGAAGAAGGAGGACATGTCAGAGGAACTGTTTTTGAAGGTAGCATCATCAGAACAGATGCGACGGAGGCGAAGGAACTGAGAGAATGAGATGGAATCCTTTCAGGAAGCGGGGTGTGAGGAGCTGTAGTTGAGGTAGCTGTGGGAGTCGGTAGGCTTGTAATGGATATTGGTGGACAGTCTATGTCTCAATCTCTGTTGAATGGATATTGGTGGACAGTCTATCACCAGAGAGTCTTAATTGGAGATGACATTGGAGATGGTGATTCTCATGTATACTGATTAATCTTGTTTTATGGTTCATTCCCCTTACAAAACAAAAGTATTCTGCAAGGGCATGTACTAGCAAAAGAACAATGACATAGAGAGTAGGAAGTCAAGAACCCAGGCAGTGCCAGTTTCTTAGTAAAGTAGATTTTTGATGCAATCTTTGGAACTAAACCCTTACCATGGTCATAGAAGGACAATTGAAGGCCATGTTTCACCAAAATAGGTTACATTGACTCTGAATCTTATAAAATGATACACAGAGTTGATAAGTTTCTCTTAGGAGAATCAAGTATTCTTATCCAGATTGCAATGCCATGATCAAGGCTCCATCCTTGAATAGCTTGGCAACACTCGCTGACTACATTCACACCTGAAGAATGGTTACTTGAGCAATGTACTGGAGGAGGATGATTGGGACCTGCAAAACTGTACCTGAACAAGACACGGTGCCTCAAGAGAAAGGGAAGAAAAATATGTAATTGCTGTGCATAATATCAAAAGAATTAAATTAAAAAATGTAGGTCATTAAGGCACAGAAGGAAACTGGCTCATCAAGCATTGGTGAAAATGAGATCTTACATATGGTCAAAATTTTAATGTGATGTACAGAGCTGGCCTACTCCTGCTCCTAATTCATATGTTTGTACTATGATTAAGTTAGGAATCAATGTAAAACAAATGCATATTGTTGAAATGAGCATGGGGTTAGAAGAGAACTGCCTAAACAGATTAACCTCTCTCACACTTACGGAAATGCTGCTCTGTAGCAGCTACAAAGTTGTGTGCACCCTTCATCCCTTTGAGTTCTGTTCCACTGTCCAATTGAGAACCAAAGTTTGACTGGAAGAATGATTAAAAAATAGATTCTGTACATCTTGACTTGGTTGCAATTAACAGTGGGATACGCTTCAAAGCTAAAATGTAAAGTATGACACTTTGTGTTAATTAATAAATCCGGATGTCTTTACCTACATGAATACAACATTGAAAACTATTGCCCCAAAAGGGACAGCTTTTGCTGAAGTATGATTACTACTTTAAGTCCAGGAGTACAATTCTAATAAATTTTTCTAACAAATTGACTTAGGTCCAATATAAATGCAATAATCACACAGGATAGGTAGAGTACTTAACCACAGGAAAAAGTCACAAATAGAATGTCTCCTAATGGAGCAGCCCCATCTGTTGCAGTGTGGACTTTTTAATTAGTGTCAGCACATGTCAATAAAATGAACAGCAACCTGGGACCAGAAGCATTCTTTCTTAATGCTAGCACCACCCTGTTTATTACTCTGTGAAGTAGATTCAATGGCTTCATTGAAAACGTGCAGCTCAGTACTTGCAGTTGTGTACATAGGGATTACATTGAGCAAACTGGGCAAAAGGCATAGGACGAGCCCATTAACAGAGCAGTCTAAAACATGATAATCTAGCTTGAAATATAGAAAGAACTCCATTTTATATAAACTCCTTTTTCAGAATATCCCAAAGCGCACCAGTCAAATTCATAATTTCTAAGATGTAGTCACATGTTATTATGTAGGTAAAACAGGAGGTAATCAGTGCACTGCAAGGTTCCGCAAATAGCAATGAGCTAAATGACCAGTTAATCTTTTCAGTTGTCTTGGCTGAGGGATAAACGTTCGCCAGCTCATCAGAAGAACACTACTACTCTTTTTAAACACAGGAACTTTTACCTGAACAAGCAATTTAAATTTAATGCTTTATCTAAAAGACAGTACTTTGGATAACACACGATCTGAAATAATAGCCTAGATTATGTGCTCAAGTCTTGTAGTGTGACTTGAATCCATAGCATTCTGAATAAATGGCTGATTAATGAAAGGAGCTCAGAAATAGACCATGGACTGGAGAAAGAATTTGAGGGTGGGGTAGAAATTGGACAACCTGGATCAGAGGAGTAGTGAAGGAAAAGTGAAAAAATGTATATCAGTACCCGAAATTTAGGTTTTGAACAGGCATTTTAAGTCTCTCTTGACCAGAAATGCAATGAAAGCATATTACTGCATTCAACTCCCTTTAAAAACATTGCTGTTGCCTACCAAGGGTTGGAAACAACTCTGCAGTAGAGATTTAAGAGCACCTAAAATAGAACTAGAGACAAAAACAAGCTGATTTAATTGCAGAGTTGCACAACAATGAAACCAACAAGCTGGATCACATTTTTGCAACCAGTTGTATGGCTGTTAATTATTTGATTATTCATATAAACATCAAATCACCCTGACCTTTGCCTTTATGAAAAAGAATGAATACAACTAAGAGAATGGAATGACATATTATAATACAATTGAATTTATACAAAAAAAGTAATGATGTATTTCCCCATTCCTTACCTGAAGGTACTGGCTTCAATTCCCAGATACTCAGGCCTGGATTTTCATCCTCCAGGCAGATAGGGGCATCGAGAAAATTCCCTCTTGGTCCACCTGCTTCAGGAGAAGTGCCTGCTAAGGCAGGACCTTCATTGCTGGGGGCCAGGTGCAAGCTGGAGTTGGGACAGCCAGCCCGGAAAGAAGTACAAAGGCAGCCACAGGGGCTACTATGTGTGGAGACAGGTTGTTTAAAAAGCCCGCTTCAGTGCCGTGGGGCTTTGTACCAGTGAAAAAAACACAGAAAGACCCTCACCACTCATACAACCTTCACCCTTCAAACATCCCCATGCCCCATCCATGCCAGCTCATGCTCCCCATCCACATCCTCCAGCTCCCTATGCCAAGCTCTGACCTTTTACCCACCCCTATGTCTCCTCATGTTCCCCCACCAAGCTCTAGCACTTCCATGCCCACTGATCCATTGTACACTGTCTACAACCAATGAACACCACAGTGTAAAATGGGGTGTCTAAAAAAAAACTCTGAAAAAATATAATCCATAAATCCTTGAAATTTCAAAAACCACACGCTTGGCTGAGAGTCCAGACAGCTAATAGAATAACAGGACACCTGACATCAGGAAACATTGTTTCATTGACAGCTCAGGGTCTCTGATTTCTGTGGTTAATTTCATAATGTTTGTTGACATAAGTAAGTGGTTTCAAGTGTTTGTGGTTTGTGGATTTTGTAACTTCAAATGGCCTGGATGACTGAGACTTTTATTAGCTTATCCAGACTTTTTTCATAGGGGAAAGTGATAAAAGGCTTACATTTTATCAGAGCTTTTTTTTTATCCATCCCATTTTACACAGTGGTATTTATTAGTTGTAGAAAATACATTGGGTCAATGGGCATGGAAGTGCCAGGGCTTGGCATAGGGGTCCTGAGGGGACATGGGTGGGTGGAAGGACAGAGCCTGGCATGGGGATATGATGGGACATAGGGGGTGGGCGGAAAGGCAGAATTTGATATAGGGGGCATGAGAGGGACCTTTTGAACTTACCTTTTGAAAGTCCCCTCCTGCACACTAGGGTTTACAACCTCTCTAAGGGGCTGTGAACCAGACTTTTTAAAAACCTGGTCTGACTCCATGAAAATTGCAGAGGAGTAGGAGATAACTATTTCCACAATGAAGCCAGCCAGGTGGGTAGTGCCAGAAGCAAGCTTCTGCCAGGAAGCAGCCCATATCCTTCTATGGCATTCCCAAAAAACACACAGCCTGGGAATGCCATAAACTCGGGAATCATGGAATGGGGACCCGCCTGCCATTTTTAAAGGGCTCCCGAGCCAACCCGAGGCCCAAGTGACCATTCTTCATACAGAGGTGGAGCACATCACAATGGAATGGAGAGCACAATCCTGCTCTCATTTGACACCTACATGTGCACCTTTCTTGCAGTAACTAAGTAAAATAACAGTCAAGAGCAGGAACTCCAAGTTGATATTCTATATTAGCTCAGATCAGTTCTGTGCTCCATCTTCTGACATAATTTATCAGCTAAGGCAGCAGCACATGGGGGATGGAACTTGGGAGCATTTGAATGGCTCAGAAATACACCAAATGGCATATTTAACTGTTATGTCATCAAGGAAATGAAAGTTAAATCTTCCCACAGCATTATCTTGTATTGAAAAGCTTATCATCTTTTTTCTCTTGGTCACTGTAGGTCAAACATTGCAAGTTTGACTCATTCCCCTCCAACTATATTGTATAATGCTGCGCACATCTATGCTTGACAAGAGATATGGTGGCTCATATCTACTGCACTCTGTGGGAGGGTCACCATTGCACTCAATTATTTTGTCTGTGGGTCATTCCACGGATCCACAGAGGACTTATGTGGCATCTCTCAGTCCTCAACATATAAATGTATCAAGGAGATGACTGATGCCCTCTACATTAAGGTTCATCATTATGTGAAATTCACACTGGATGAAGCTAGCCAGGCTGCTAGATTCCTGGGTTTCGGAGCAATCTCTGGCTTCCCTAGAGTACAGGGTGTGATCGATTGCACATATGCTGCTTTGAGAGCTCCATGGCAGCAGCTCCTGATGTTCAGTAACAGGAAAGGGTTCTGCTCCCTAAACGTTCAGCTGGTGTGCGACCATCAGAAGCACATCATGCATGGTACTCTGGGAGTCCCAATGACTCATACATCCTGAAGCACTCCCACGTGCCTCAGATAGTCGAAGGGTCACAGCACTTGGCGATAAGGAGTACCCGCTGAAATGATGGCACATGACAACAGTGCGTTGTCCTCAAAGTGCCGCGGAGGAGAGATAAACGTAGCACATAGTTGGACAAGATCTATCATAGGGCAGACCATTGGCATCCTGAAGATGTGCTGCTGATGCTTGGACTGGTCAGGTGGGGCTCTGAAGTACTCTTCACAGAGGGTGTCCCGCATAATCATGGTGTGTTACACCCAGCACAACTTGGCACTTCAAAGGGGAAGAAAGCTGAGAACTCCTCAGATGATGAAGAACTGGAAGGGCAGGAACCTGACAAGCAAGGATACGCAAGCGCATTTCTCCTGTCTCTTAGTGGCATGACTGTGATCTGAAAGGCCTCTACAACCACTAACATTGAGAGCAAGGTCAGCATTGGGCCTTGGACCTTCAACCCTCGTATTTCATCAGGCCCTAATCTTTGGAAAGGTCAGCAACACCAAAGCTGTATTTAGCTGCTCTGGGGAGTGAAAGGCAACAAACCAGCACAAAGCCTGTGTCAAGTGGACTTGATGCAGTCGTGGCCTCCTGAATGAGACACTTCTTGCTGCCACAGAGATGTGCACATGGTTGGAGAGACCATTCTGGATGCAGGTCTTGTGCTTTGCCATTAACTATGAAGACAGCAATTAGATGATGAAACAACATGAGTGGTAATCCTGCAATGTAATTGAGCATGTATGACTCCAAGGTGTCTTTTAATGAATATCACTTCCAAATGCAATTTGCAGTCACTTTCAATAAAGAGGTTGACACATTTCCCTGATGTTAGACTAGGGGCAAGTAACTAAGTCAGCTAGACATCACATGAATGTGAGACTCCCAAAGGGAGGTGATCATGGAGTGGGAGTTTGGGTCATCCTCACAATAAGAGGTCACATAGGTGCATATGCATGATGCATTTAAATGACGAGGCCATTGTCATGAACAGCCAATACATTTACAAAAGTGCACGATATACACGGTGAATGAACACCCATGACCCAAAAGTGATATCAAGGTTTTGTAATCTTTTGAACCCTACCAGTCTTGGTGCATCCCCGACATCTGCAGCAGAGGTGGAGGAACTCTGCTGACTGCTATGCCTTGTTGTATTTGATTACTTTGGCTGGAGTCCTCTGGAGCCTAGAGGCTTGGAAGGCCCCGGCCTGCTTTGGGTCTCCTGCTGTGATGCAGGAGCACCCTCCTCGTCCTGTGCAACTGGAGGTGATGGAGTCATAGGCAGAGGGGATTGGGATAGGCTGAACACAGCAAGGTCACCTGGGTGGATGGTCTTGGTGTATCCAGCTGCTGGTTCTCCTCCCTGTGGGTAACGGAGGGCCCCTGCCTGACTCATTGAGAAGGGGCACCTAGAGGAAGGTTGAGCTGCCCCGCTCCCCTCTTGCCTAGCCACTGATGGATCCCACCAACGCCTATAACTATTGAGTGCAAATCCAACAGGATCTGCTGGACCAAGGTCTCCAAGATGACAGTTAGCCTTCCCGTGGAGACCTTAAGGCGTTTGCACGTCGGAGCCATGACATCAGAGCATGGATAGACTCCTCCATCCTTCGCTCTAGTCCATTGACTGCCCCTCGGAACTCTGCCTGATGTACCACCACCTGTCTTTGCATCTCCAGCATCCTAGCAACAGCGACTTCCAGAGGCTCATCATCTGATTCAAACTGGGTGGGTGCCTGTTCTCCAGCAGTCCTCTGAGTGCCAGAAGCCTAGCTTGGGTGCTGGGGCTTCAGTTGGCTGTACTAGTATGTCTGGACCTGCTACTGCCTGTAAGAAAGAGAAGATAATTTAGTTCAGGAGCAGACTGAATACAATAGTGCATGCCACTCACTGTGAATGTCAGAATGTGATCAACTTATGGCTGACTCATCCGTACTGACTTGCTGGGAGAGGCAAATTTCACTTTCCCCACAGGAGTGATCGTGGTCCTCACCCGCCAGCATGCGGCATCCTCCTCAAACCTGGAGAGATCCTGGAGGTCCTCAGTCAATCCTCCAGACTGGGATCTCTCCATCTTGTTGTGAGCAAGCTTGGCGTGTATGAAGACAAAAGGATGGAACGTGATGACAAGGAATGGAGCAGAGGTTGGGAGGCATGCACGTCTGCTGTGTGTGCTAAGCCCTCCGTATTAGGGGCTGAGGATGGTGTTTGTGCAAGATGATAGATGAGATGCTGGTGAATAGGCTTTCAATGCTGAAATGCCTCCCGCTAATATTTTGTGAGCTCCTGAGCTGATTAACACTCTGAATGCATAATGCCATTATGAGAGTGTATGTCTGGAGTGACCTGAATGCTGTGACTTACCCTAGTGGTGCGGATGAGATCATTCATCTTCTTCCTGCACTGGATGGCGTTTCTCGGGCGGGTGTCGGCGGAGCTGAGCTCCCTTGCAGCCACCTCCCAGGCTGGCGAGGTGAGGTTGGTGGACCTCCTGGAACAATCCTTCGGGTAGAGGACATACCATCGCTGGGCACACATCATGAATAAGAGCCTCAAGGAATTCATTGCTGAACCTTGGCGCTGCTTTATCTTTCCTTGGAGCCTTCTCCGCCTTGGTCGTCCACACAGATGGGCTGCAGAGAGTAATGTGTGTGTTCAGCTGGTGTTTATAATTGGCACCAGGACCTTCAACCCTATTAGATTATCACAGGGTTGACAAATCATTGGCTGCCCTGCCATGTGATTTGGAGAGGTGTTCACTGATCCATAATTAATGAGCTTCCAAGAGTAAGATTAGGCACGATTTCTCAAGCCGCCGAGTAGCAGGAAACTCACTGCTAATTCTGCCTACCACCACACTTAATCTCCAGAATGGAAAATTCTGCCCTTCATCTAAGGTGATTCCTCCAGGCCCCTTGGGGGTTGGTTCAGAATGACATTGACTAAGATTGCAAGTCTAGGAGAAGGTTGCCATTGCCAGCTTGGTTTGCTGGTCACAAATGTGGGCCAGGCACACATGAGATGAACAGCAAAGTCTTTTTCTCAAACTTTAACTATCGGATCATCATTTCATTTTTTTATCTTTAAATGTTTTATGTCATGCTTTCTTTGTGTCAAATCTTTGATTTCATATTGGAACTGTGAATTAGTTCTGCAAATGAGGCTCATGCTGTTAGATTATGCACAAGAGCTGTAGAATCAAACTCTCAAAATTTATGTTTATAGATTTTTTCTGTCTCCCAAGAATTATTCACTGGACAAGCTGAAGGACTGATAAGCTCCTAATTTATAGAAGGTTGAACAGGATTTTGGGGCCTCCCATTTTTCTTCCCTCTTTCAAAGATTTGACCTGTTATTCACCTCCTCCTAAGAACATGATGGGGACTGGGACTTTGTTGTGTGGAAAATCGGTCCTTGGGCAATAAAGCAAAATGAGTGAAAGCAAATTAGCAACCCTGAAGTTAATGGAAAAGAAGATTGGCCAAAACATGCATCTGATTCACTCTTGCTCAAGACCAATTTCACCTGATGTGTACTTCGCTTTTATGAAGCAATGCACTGTATTGGCTATTCCTTTAAAGTCAAGTTTTATTTGTCTATGGCCATGTGATGGTTATACTAATAGACTATCAACCCAGACAACATGGATGGGATGTTCTGACCCCGCCCACTGCTGGGATCATCTGGTCTTGCAGAATGTCAGTGGACTTTTGGCTGGGCTGCCGAATCTCCCGCAGCCAATCCCACCTCGATGAGGCCAGAAAATCCCAGCCCGTGGCGGCATGTCTCCCCCTGGCAAATGCCGTGAGCCATTTAAATCTCCATTCAGTTCAGCTGGACCATAATATCCCACTGGCTGGGAGGGGCCGTAAAATCCTGGCCCATGTGTTCAAATCCCATTATGGCAAGCTGTGAAGTTAAATTTAATAAATCTGGTAATTTGTGGGCTAGCAGCAAAAAAAAAATCAACAAAAGCTGTTGGTTGCTATCAAAAACCCACCTAATTCACTGATGTCCTATATGTGACTCTGGGCCATATTACGTGGCTGACTGTTTACACCCTCTGGTTTAGTCTTGAAAGTCACTCAGTTCTCTGAGCAACTACAGGTGGGCAAGAACTGTGGCTTTGCCACTATTAACCACGTATTGAGAACAGATTTTTAAAAATCATCTCTACTTTAGAAAATAATCCCTAAAAGATCCTTTGTGGGAATCGGGAAACTGGGCATTGAAAATTTCTGTGCAAGTAAGAAATATACAAGATGCAGCTTGATTAGGCAATTGCAAACATAAAAAAACCTGCAAACATCAGTGTTTTTGCTACACAACCATTTGCTTCATGATGAGAAAAGCAATAATGCAGTAAATAATCCAAAGTAATGGTGGAACTTCAGGTGCAATTGTTAGTTTATTAGTAAAACATCTGTTTTCTTTAGTAAAACCAGCTGAGTGTTTGTAAGGAACACCATCTTTGCAGCACCTTACTAGCTGTTGTAACAGTCTCATAGGCAATTAGGGATGGGCAGTAAATGCTGGCCTAGTGACATCCCATGAACAAATAAATTAAAAAAACACACTTTCAAACTCTTCCTTCCTCTGCTCAAGGTTCATTATGGAGTACAGCTCAATTATTTCACCAAGTGCCTATTGTTCACTTCAATCACTGGGGCAGCATAGCCCTACATTATCCTGCCACACCTACATCCAGGCATATGCACTTTCCACCTAGAGCCACTGAACACTAATCAGCAGTTGAAACACCTGCTGATTTGCCCCGGCTCAAGTAGCTGAGGCAAATTGTACCATTCCAATTACTAACTCCACTGAGATCAGTTAACTCAGCAGAAAAACCCAGGAAATACTGGCTCATGCTGTCTTTATCAACTGAACCATCGTGGAAGCCTTTTAATAGATATTTGGATTCAAATTGTATTTATCCATATTTACGAACAAATAAAATAAAATCTGACTAAATTTAGAACCGTTGCTCACCAATTAAATATAGAAGTAGATAGGTATCACAGCAACCCAGCAGAGGAGAGAAGCTGTTCTCAGTTTGAATTGGCTGACGTGGGACAAGAGCTGCACCTGTTACTCTTATGCCCCAAACACCACAATCTCCAGGAGCAGATGCTCTCAGCGTTCCTGTTGAAAATAAATCATCAACATGGGAATTAGCCTGTAATTATAAATTTCCACAACATTGAACAAAATACTTTTTTGTTTTATTCCTTTGTTTCCCCAAGGATTTTTAAAACAATATTATCCTGTATTATAAAAAAAGCTATAAAGATACTGAACAAGATTAACTATTAGTAAATATAACAATACAACATTTGTTTAGTGACTACACTAGGAAAAAAAGGCCTGGCATTTTATAGTGCCATGTAATTCTCGTAATGTCTCAAACTGCTTTATAAGTAAAGAATTACTTTAAAGTCCAGTTTGTTATATTGGCAAGATTGGATAATGGAAATCTGCAACTTCATTGTGGGGCCCTGAATGCTGGGCCAATTGATAATTTCACAAATTAATTTACTGGATTTTAGTTAGATAAGGATATCAAGGGATAGGGGGAAAAGGCAGGTAAACGGAATACAGGCCAGCCATGTACCCAAAAATGGCAGCCCTTTGAATGCAGCAAGATCCAACAAATGGCAGAGATGAATGACCAATCAACCTGATTTTGGTCGTGTTGCTGAGGCAAGCATGATAGCCAGGCCATGTGATCTTTAACTTCCCCCTGCACCGCCAGATCAGGCAGACAGGGCTTTGAGTTTATGTTGATACAAACATATTGGTTGACTTACCTCAACTCTCTGTCTCTCACCCTATTCAACTTTGGTGGCATCCTGCACTGTGGGCCTTGGAATTCCTTTGGGGTTTCTTCATTAAAAATAGCTTCCCCAGCTGGGATGCATCATAAGTAATTCAGTTTACTTGTATCAACACATTGCAGTGTAGCAATATTTTTTATTATTCATGGGCCGTGATGATACTGGCAAGGCAGCATTTATTGGCAATTTCTAGTTACAATGAGGACATTAAGAGTCAACCATGTAGGTGGGAATGGAATCACATGCAGAGATCACAGGTTGCCTCTCCCTGAGGGATGTCAGTGATAATCTGACAGCTTTCATGGTTAATTGTTTTGCTGCCAGCCAAAAAATTACTTAACTTATCACATTCAATTTGGCAACTTTCCATGGTCCTCTCCACAAGACATCTTTGACAGCAGGTCTGCAGTCCCTTAAAGTTGCCATAAATGTGGACTACTGAAATTTATGATCTTACTGGCCTTACATATCGTTCAAGTTAAGGATAAACTAAAGTAGTTGCTGTCCTGTTTATATTGGACAATATGTCTTCATCAGGTATGGTGAGTGTAGTGGTTATGGTACTGGATTTGCAATCTAGAGTTTATGAGTTCAGAATTAATGGCCAGTTGTGTTTTAGTTGGTAACACACTCACCTCTAAATCCCAATGTTCTGGGTTCAAATCCCACTCTGCAATCTAGTGCAGTACTGAAGAAGTGTTACACTGTTGGAGGTGCTATCTTTTGGATGAAATGCTAACTGAGTCTTTATCTGCCTGTATGGGTGGATGTCAATTCTAAAAGATCCCATGGTAGTATTTCGAACAGCAGAAGGGGAGTTATCCCTGGTGTCCTGCCCAATTTTTATTGCAGTCCATGTCCGAATGCAACAAGACCTGCACAATATTCAGGCTTAGGCTGACAAGTGGCAAGCAATGACCATCTCCAGCAAGGGAGAATCTAACTGTCGTCCCTTGACATTCAATGACATTGCAATTGCTGAATCCCCCCTATCAACATCCTGGGGGTTACCATTGACCAGAAACTGAACTGGACTAGCCAGATAAATACTGTGGCTACAAGAGCAGGTCAGAGGCTAATAATCCTGCAGCAAGTAACTCACCTCCTGACTCCCCAAAGCCTGTCCACCATCTACAAGGCACAAGTCAGGAGTGTGATGGAATATTCTCCACTTGCCTGGATGAGTGCAGCTCCTACAACACTCAAGAAGCTTGATACCATCCAGGACAAAACAGCATACTTGATTGACACCCTATCCACAAACATTCACTGCTGACACACAATAGCAACAGTGTGTACCATCTACAAGATGCACTGCAGGAACTCACAAAGGCTCCTTAGATAGCACCTTCCAAACCCACGACCACTCCCACCTACAAGGACAAGGACAGCAGATGCACGGGAACACCACCACCTGGAATTTCCCCTCTAAGCCACTCACCATCCTGACTTGGAAATATGTCAACATTCCTTCAATATCATTGGGTCAAAATCCTGGAACTCCCTCCCTAACAGCACTGTGGGTGTACCTACGCCACATGGACTGCAGCAGTTCAAGAAGGCAGCTCACCACCACCTTCTCAAGGGATGGGATGGGATGGGAAATAAATGTTGGCCTAGCCAGCGGTACCCAAGTTAAAAAAAATTCGTTAATGGTTTCTCATCCTATGAATAAATTAGAAAGAAAAATCCCTTAATCAAATCACAGAAACAGACTATCTAGTCATTTTCACACTGATGTTCATGTGAGCTTGCTGTGCACAAATTGGCTGACCTGTTTCCTACATTACAACAGTGATTACATTTTAAAAAAAAACTTCATTGACTGTAAAGTGCTTGAGATGACTGATGGTTGTGCTATATAAAAGTGCTATGTCCAAGTGCTATATATAGAAAAATGCCAAGGTCTTCTATAAGCGTATAAATAATAAAAAGATGGTAAAAGAAAGAGTAGGGCCCATCAGGGATTAAAAAAAGGGGACTTGCACATGGAGGCAGGTGAAATAGTGGATGTATTAAACAAGTACTTTGCATCTGTCTTTACAAAAGAAGACGGTGCTACTCAGGGTGAGGTACGAGAGGAGGTGACTGGTACATTAGAAAACTTTACAATTGAGAAGGAGGAGGTGTTAGAAAGGCTATCTTTACTTAAAATTGATAAGGTACCAAGATTGGATGAAATGCATCCAACGCTACTGACGGAAGTGAGAGTGAAAATTGCAGGGGCACGAGTGATAATCTTCCAGTCTTCCTTAACACAGGGAGGTACCAGAGGACTGGAGAATTGTGAATGTTACATTCTTGTTCTAAAAGGGGTGCAAGGGTAAAGCCCGCAACTACAAGCCAGTTAGTCTGACTTCAGTGGTAAGGAAGCTTCTGGAAACTATAGTTCGGGATAAAATCAATAGTCACTTAGACAAGTGGAAGATAATTAAGGAAAGCTGGCATGGATTCATTAATCATGTTTAACTAACTTGCTGGAGTTTTTTTGCGAAGGTAATAGAGAAGACTGAGTAGGGAAGTGCTGCTGATGTGGTGTATATGGATTTTTAAAAGGCATTTGATGCAGTGCCATACAACAGACTTGTGAGCAAAATTCTAGCTCATGGAATAAAAGGGAAAGTAGGCACTTGGATAACAAATTGGCAGAGTGACAGGAAACAGAGAGTAATAATAAATGAAAACAGAATTACCTGGAAAAACTCAGCAGGTCTGGCAGTATCGGCGGAGCCGATGCTGTCAGACCTGCTGAGTTTTTCCAGGTAATTCTGTTTTTGTTTTGGATTTCCAGCATCCGCAGTTTTTTTGTTTTTATCTCTAGTAATAATAAATGGTTGTTTTTTAGATTGAAGGAAGGTTTGTATTGGAGTTCCCCAGGGGCCAGTGTTGGGACCCTTGCTCTTCCTGATATATATTAATGACCTAGACTGTGGTGTTTAGGGCATGATTTCAAAATTTGCATATGATATGAAGATTGGAAATGTTGTTAACTGTGATGATTCAAAAGGACATAGACATGTTGGTGGATTGGGCAGAAAAGTCGGAGATGAAGTTCAATTTAGAGAAGTGTTAAGTGATTCATTTTGGCAGGAAGAATATGGAGAGAGTATAAAATAAAGGGAGAACTCTAAAGAAAGTGCAGGAATAGAGGGACCTCGGTGTATACGTACATAGGTCATTGAAGATGGCAGGGCAGGTTGAGAGAGCAGTTAATAAAGCATATAGTATCTTAGGCTTAATTAATAGGGTATTGAGTACAAGAGTAAGGAGATCATGTTAAACTTGTATAAGACACTAGTTAGGTCTCATCTGGAGTACTGCGTCCATTTCTGGGCACCATACTTGAGGGAGGATGTTGAAGGCATTGTAGAGAGTATAGAGGAGATTCACAAGAATGATTCCTGGGATGAAGAACTGTAGCTATGGGGATAGATTGAAGAGGTTGGGACTGTTTTCTTTGGAGAAAAGAAGGCTGAGAGGTGACTTCCTACAGGTGTTCAAGATTCTGAGGGGTATGGACAGGTTAAATAGTGAGAAACTGTTCTCACCAAAGTGAGCATCAAGAACTAGAGGGGCACAGATTCAAAATAATTGACAAAATGAGTAAAAACAATCTGAGGAGAAATGTTTTCACCCAGAGGGTGGTTGGAGTCTGGAATGAACTTCTTGAGAGGTATTTAAAAGGAAACCTTTTCATTCATGGGATGTAGGTAGCACTGGCTAGGTCAGCATTTATTGTCTATCCTTAACTGTTGTTTAAGAGTCATGAAAGGACATGAGTGAACCAGATGGATTTTTATGACAATCTACACTGGTTTCATGGTCATCATCAGACTTTTAATGAATTCAAATTTCAACATCTGCCATGATGGGATTTGAACCCAGGTCCCCAGAGCATTGCCCTAGGTCTGAGGGATACTAGTCCAGTGACAATACCACTATGCCACTCCCTTCACCATGGATTGCTATCTGAAAAGAATGTGCAAGGTTACAGAGATAGTGCAGGGGAGCTCTTTCAGAGAATTAGTGCAGACTCAATGGGCCAAATGGCCTCCTTCTGCATTGCAAAGATTCTGTGATAATTGCAAGTTCTTTTTTTAGTTGCAAAATTAATAAATAATTAATCTGGCAATATGTGGACTAAACCCTGAAAAAAAAACATGCATCTTACAAGGTTGTTATAAATATCTGACTGACCACCCTTACTTAGTCTGACCCAGTTGTGGCTCCAGACCAACACTATAGGTTTAAATTAACCTAGCCTGAGAAAACAGTGCAGGTGATGAGTTAAGATGCTGGGGAGCAGGGGGAGGTGGAGTTCATGCTGGATTACTTCCTCTCTACCACCATTTTAACTTACCTGAATTCATTGAAAGTAGGCTTCTTGCTTCTCACCTTACAAGTAAGATCAGACCTGTGGGTCTGTCTGGCTCAGCACTTACAGGCAATGTTATCTCCAGGTTTTTCTGATCCAATTATTGAAATTTAGGGGCTTCTGATTTAAACAGTTTAAACAAGACATATGAATGCTTTGTGTTCCATCCTTCTGTATTTCAATTTATGGAAGAGCCTGTTAGTGTATTTCTTAGCAACTATTGTTTTTCATTCATCTTTCTTTGTGGGATAAGCAAGCATTGGAGCAAGGAACAATAACACAAGAAATAGGAGCAGGAGTAGACCATACAGTCTGTCGAGCCTGCTCTGCCATTTAATACGATCATGGCTGATTTCGGGCTTCAACTCCATTTTCCCAACCCCACCCCCCACTTATCATTAAACTCCCCGAGAGGCCAAAAATCTGTCTATCCCAGCCATAAATATATTCAATGATGGAACATCCACAACCGTCTGGGATAGAGAATTCCAAAGATTCACAATCTTTTAAGTGAAGAAATTTCTCATCTCAGTCTTAAAGTCTCAGTGCCTTATCCTTATCCTGAGACTGTGCCCCTATGTTTTAGATTCTCTGACCAATGGAAACAACCTTGCAGCATCCATGCTATCAAGTCCCTTCAGAATTTTGTGGGTTTCAATGAGATCGCCTCTCATTCTTCTAAGCTCCAGAGAATATAAGCTCAATTTCTTCATCCTCTTATCATAGGACAAACCCCCTCATTCCAGGAACCAATTTAGTAAACTTTCACTGTACTGCCTCTAATGCAGGTATATCTTTTCTTAAAAATGCTCAGAGTACTGTAGATGCAGTCTCACCAAAACCCTGTATAACTGTAGCAAGACTTCTTTATTCTTGTATTCCTTGCAATAAAGGCCCACATGTCATTTGCTTTCCTAATTGAATAGGAATACTGATTTAAATGCAGAAATTGGAATTGCCTTGCAAAGATGCCAGCAAAGGGTCAGGCCACACCTGGAGTACTGCAACCAGGTCTGGGAACTACACCTTAGGAAGGATATGTTGACCTCAGAGGGAGTGCAGCATAGATTTACCAGAATCATAACTGGACTCCAAGGGCTAAATTCTGAGGAGATTACATTAACAAGACCATAAGACCATAAGACATAGGAGCAGAAATTAGGCCATTCGGCCCATCGAGCCTGCTCTGCCATTCAATCATGGCTGATAAGTTTCTCAACCCCATTCTCCCGCCTTCTTCCCATAACCTTTGAAGGGTTCTAATCCATAGAAATCTGAAGATTATGGGACCATAGACTCATAGAGTTATACAGCACAGAAGCAGGCCCTTTGGCCCATCGTGTTCACTCTGGCCATCAAGCCCCTATCTATTCTAATCCCATTTTCCAGCACTTGGCCCATTGCCCTGTATGCTTTGGTGTTTCAAGTGCTTATCTAAATACTTCTTAAATGTTGTGAGGGTTCCTGCCTCTATCATCCCCTCAGGCGGTGTGTTCCAGATTCCAACCACCGTCTGGGTGAAAATGTTTTTCCTCAGAGTGATTTGATCAAAGTTTTCAAGATATTAAGGGGAACAGGTAGGGCAGATAGAGATAAACTATTTCCAGTGGTTTGGGGAGTCCAGGACCCAGGGGCAGCAGAGCCAGATCTTTCAGGAATGACATGAGGAAACACTTCTACACACAAAGGGGTGGTAGAAGTTTGGAACTCTCGTTCACAGATGTCAATTGATTCTGGATAAGTTACGCAAAGCTGTTCAGGGATGTGGAGTTAGCAAGATCAGCCATGATCTAACCAAATGGACACAAGGGGCCGAATGGCCGATTCCTGCGCTACGCCTTATTCCAACTGGTGAGATAAATCAGTGGTAACTGAAACAAGGAATAAAGCTGGAGACATACAGCACATTCACCCTCAGAGTTACTCCCTCAGACGACGGTGCATATGAGGGAGGCGGACAATCCTGGACGGATGATTGACAGCTAACACCCCTCCTCCAACTTCCACCCACCCCCACAGACTGTCAGCACCCGGTGGCGGGGAGCTGATCCATTGATTGACAGCCGAAACCCCGCCCTCGCTCCGCACCCTCCACACTGACTGGCTGACTGACAAGCAATTCCCCGCCCCGTCCCGACCTGCCCACCCACTCCCCGCCTCGCGCCACCTCCGACTGTTGGTGCCAGGAGCGCCCGATTGATTCACAGCTGATTTTTCGCCCACTCCCCGCCCCCTGCCCCCCTCCCGCTGATTGGCTAGCTGACGTAATTTGCCCACCCGCCTCCCCGCCGCCCCTCCGACCATTGCTGGAGTTCCGGGGTGGAGGGGTGGAGGGGTGGGGGGGGGGGGGGGAACTGATTGATGGACAGCTGATTGATTGACAGGCGACCGGGTGATTGATTGACAGCTGACTGTCCCAGCCTCCCCATTCTTCCCCGCGCACGCGCGCCTGCAGTTTGCCAGACCTGCCTTAAGGCTCCAATCCATCCGAGCTCCCGCGCCCCCCCCACCCGTGGCCAGCGTCAGGGCATTTAAAGGGGCGGGGACAGGGAGAGAAATAAATCCGCCGTCAAGAAAAAAAAAATCCACCAGTGAACACAACCGGCGCTTAAGATGGCGGGTGGCGGCGGTGGCGCTGTCAGAGTCCGGTGGGGTTTAGCCCTCCTGCAGCTTATCCTGGCCACCGGCGCGGCTCGGCGGCCGTACTTCGGCTCACAGACGCTGCGCTTTGGCGGGGGAGCGGCGGCCAGCGATCCTCAGGAGCGGGGGTTTTCCACGGTGGTGGCGGCGGCGGGTGGCTTCAGCGAGCGAGGTGCGGGGACGGTGAGCCAGCTCCAGAACCATCACCGCCGGTGGCGCAGGAGCTTAGACAGAAAGGAGCAGCTGCAGGTCTTTGGACAGGTACAGGAGCTGAACAACAAGCGAAACAAAAAAAATAAAACACCAAATATCCACATGCCATCAACTGCCTAAAGATTTTCACTCCTTTTTCAGAGAAAATATACTGCAATTTTCCCGCAAACGTAATGCTAATTGCATTAAATGTTTAACTTGTTTACATGCGGAAGTTACCGGCAGTCTCTAAAGTAGTTGTTTAAAGACAAATGTAATTGCTGCTTGTTTTTTTTAACTATTCCATTTATGGCTAAAGCCCCATTTATATAAAAAAATCGCTAACTCTCTTCAGTCTAAACTAATTCTGTTTACCAAATGATCACTCCGTGGTTATCTCACCCGTTACGATAACCTTTACCTGTACAAACATTGGGAGCTAAACACTATGTTAAAGATAACAAAGGGGATATTCTAAGCACAGAAAATGCCCGTGCATGGTGTTTTTCTTTTCCCAGGTGACATTGATGTATTTATGCAGATATACCTGGATTCCTTTTTTAAAGAAGGGCGAGTGGTGTCATTTCTGGGTTTTGATTCAAAAATGAGAGAAGTGCCCTCCTTTTATTTAAAAAAAATAAACAACTTGTTTTTTTGAAGCACAGGCTGGGTGGGCTGAATGGCCTGTTTCTATCCTGTAGATTTTTTTTAATGCAACTCCTATGGCTGGGTATACTTTCAGTGGATTAGTAAAAAAAAATCACAATTGAAGATCCCTGTTTTCATGTTTTGCTTTGGGTTGATTGTGCGATCAAATATATTGAGTGCTCTGAGGAAAACAAACAATGAAGTTTTTTTCAAGTTGTTGCAGAAAAGTTTTTTTAAATGTTGAGGTTCGTCATTTCCTGATGTAGTTGATTAATTTCCTAGTACGCAACATATTTCAACATTTCCACTTTTGGATGGCTATAATGCAGTATAGTTCCCAGTATGTACAGTGGTTTCAGTTTGGAACGTCATTTTGAGAGAGAGAGGGCTGTGTAGAGTAATCCACATCATTTGTCTGGCTGTTGTATTAAATTCACATTTCTTAGGAATCATTCTTAAGATGTGTTTTTAAAAAAAAATTGAAGAATGCTATTTTACATTTTTAATCAAACTCTCTAAAGGCCCCTGAATGCAAATTTGAAGTTGTAGAACTCCATTTTTTAAATTCTTGAAGATGAATAGGTTTACCTGATCGGAATGCTCCCAGAAACCACCTTTATGAACTTCAGCTGTGTATCACAGCCTGAGGCAGTGATAGTGGCAGAAATCCACGTAACATTTAAAAAGTACATGGATATATGCACTGGAAGAGCTGTAATCTGCAGGGCTTGGATAGCTACTTGTCAGCTGGTGCAGACATAATGCATTGAATGGTCTCCTTCCGTGTTGTTAATGTCCATGATTTTGTAATTTGCTTTCTATAGTACTTGCAGGAAAAAATAAGTTAAACTTCCATTTATTAGATACTGGACTTTAGAAACCAAGAAGTGACTTATGTATAGCACAGTATTAAACTTCCCTGTGATCATTATTTTAGTGGTACAATATTCTTGAATAATTTGTTTAATAGCAGCCCTTTAACCCCACTCTCTTCTGCCCTAACCCTTGTGCTGACGGAGATTTTTTTTACTCGTGTTGCTGTGGGCTGAGAGTCTTGTCACCTGATCATGAGTGAATTTCATTTTCATCAGCACTAAATTTGAAGTGCTGGTGTCAAAGTAATTTTAAAATCTGAAATAAATACAGGGGAAAGGGATCGCATAGCTGTTTCTGATAATTTAATTTTATTAAATGCTTACATGTATGTGGTGAGCTTCCTCTGAACATTAGGGAAAGTGCATAATTTTGTTTGTGGTCTATTTAAATATAAACTATAGGGGTTAAGGATTATTTGATTATTTTGATCTATTAAAATAAACAACTCCTCTTTTAACAAGGGAATGCTCTTGGGTTTAAAACTGTATTTAACAAACAATTTTGGTGAAATAATCCTACAGCAATTTACAGAACCATTTTCAACCAAAGTGACCTCACCCTCTGATTTTTAAACTCTTCTTCGAGCTCTAAATGCTTGTCCACACCCTCTGTGATACTAAGTCAGATCTAATGTTTGTTATCTTCTTACTGGCTGAGACCAACATTCGTCTCTGGTGGTGGCAGAGCTTTCAAACATACTCTGCAGTTCTGGCCCTGAACTTTATCTTGCTGTGTCTCTTCTCTTTTGCAAGGCTCCTGAAACTTATCTATTTGATCATCAACTGTAATCCCCACTTCTTTCCCTGCAACTGTGAAATGCTTTGGAACATTTTGCTAGGTTAAAGATGCTACATAATTACAAATTAATATTACAAGTCAGGATTACTGTGATGCTACACAAATGCAAGTGGGTATTCCCTTGAGCTTTGACCTGATTCTGAAATGGTGATCCTGATAATGTTGAACAACATCTGAGCTTGAAGCAACTGAATCTTTAGTAAACCCTTTTTAAAGTTTTGCTCTTTGCCTGTGAGCTTCTAAATTCTAAATGTCTTGCTGCCATGACAATAGTGGAAAGTAGTTCAATTTGCTGAACTGCCCTCAGTTGTAGCTCCTATGATGAGCCAAAAATGACTGGTAATTTTAACTTAAGCTGCCTTGCGGGAAGCTGATAGAATTGGGATTGAGGCCTGTTTTACACCAGGACCATTTTGATTCTCCATTGACTAGGTTTGTAATAATGTGAAAAGATGGAACTATTTTACACTAATTTTCTTAATGCACTATCCAGTGCAAACAACACCTTCCTATTTTAATATTAGCTGATGTTTCCAATACTTTATTGAACTGGTGAATTTGTCAAAATATGTTAATTCTCATTTTGGAAATGTAGCAATTGATGTAGTAAAATTCCTTTTTTGATTTGGTTTCAAATTTTATTTTTCATTCCATAAAGCAATTACACTTTTTTAAAAAAAAATCTATTCAAAGCTAAATGAAGACAGCCTGGTAATTGTAATAGTGAAGATATCCTCTATCCATAAGAATTTTGATCTGGGTCTGAATATTTATGGCTATACATTTTGATGTCGTGTATCATATAGTAAACACACAAAATTGCATATAAGTACAAGTTATTATGTAAGACCTCTTCTGAGGAAGGAAGAGATGTGAGTCACCCTCAAGAGTTAGAAGAGCTTGACCACATGCTTGGTTGGGGATGAGTTTTTGAGGAAAGCTTTTAAAGGTAGACGAAAACACAGCAGTCAAGGGAGGGAGCTCTAGAGATTGGGACCAGGATAATTGAAGGCACTGCTACCAATGATGAATTGTAAGGGGAAAGGAGAGAGGAACAATATGAAAAGGGCCAGAGGATGAAGGAGGCACAGGAGAAATTAAGATAGGGTGAGGCTGTTGAGAAATTAGTAACAAGGAGTACTTCAAATTCTATGTTGTTTCGGACAAGGGTGCCGTTATAAATTGGTGAGGAGGCGTTGATGAGCAAGTGGGATGTAGTGTAGATTGGGATATGGGTTGCAGAATTTGGATGTTCAGAGAGACTGGTGTTGATCTATGTACTCTTGATAGTAATGTCATTCACAGTTGGAGCTGGGTAAGGGATGAAGGGAAGGGAAAGATTTCCTAGGTTGATCTTGCATCCCAGCCTAATCTTGGCTGGGATGCAAGGCGTGTTCTGTTCTATGATAGAATGCATTGTCATTGGGACAAGAATTAAAATCCATTTTAGCCAATCTTGTACAATGCACCCCTAGTTGGTCCTCAAGGGGGAATGCTATAGATGGCAACCATCAATGTGATTTATTTTATTCTGTCCTTGCCAACTGACATCAGTCTAAAAGAAGTGAAAGTAGAAAACTAGTAACTTTTTTTTAAAAAAGTGTTTTAGTTTGTTTGCAATCATGATATGGTTGAACTGTGAAGAAAACTTTTGCCATGGCATTAAAGGAAAAACTGGGGAAATATTAATCCATGCTGTTAAAAATTAATTGCTAGTTTGTTGTTGAGTGAAGCCAGATTAGTTGGCTGACTGACTTTAAAGTTGGAATTTTAATAAATTGTCAGAGGAAGAAAAAGACTGGAACCATTGGAAGTATCACTAAAAAAATGCACAGGACTGGAAAATCCCACATTTCGTTCTTGGTTTTTTTTCTGCATGAATTGATCTGAACAGGGGTAGCATTTGGAGCATTGTAATTTTGAGGGCCTCTGAATTGCAAGGGATAAAATTGAACTAAGTTCCCTTTCTTAATCTTATCCAATAACTCCCCTTGCTGAAAAATCATCTCTATTTTTGGCTGATAGATGAGAACAGCATCCAGCTGAGCTCTGATGCCCTCAGTAACCTGCTGGCACTCGCTGTTTAGCTGCCAGGCAAGAAGAGTACTGCAGGGCTTCTGGAACCTAGGGAGCAAGACTGAGAGTCAGCAGCTTTAGAAGATGAGGAGAGAAAATTATTAGGTGGGAAAACACAAACTGCAGATCAAAAATTATAATTTTTAAAAACTTATTTCTGTTTTCCTTCCAAATGTCTTGGAGTAAATATTTAGAAGCAGTATTTTCGCTTTAAGTCATAATAAACAGAAAGGTAGAAATCAGGATGGGACATTCAGTTGGTCTAGTTTTACTTAGTTCTGTATTCCGAACCTTGCCAAGCTGCTTATCTTTCTCATGTCTTTGTACCAAGCCTTTTGTTCTGTGAATTGCAGATCTGTCTAGTGCTGCAAGAACAAGACTAAGCCCAAATGAAATTTTTTTTAATTAATCCAGTACTCTTAGCTGAATGTTCAGGTCTGATGAAAGCGGCTTACATTATAACCACTCAAATTTAACTGCTCCTTCAGAATTGTAACAAACATATGTATTCCTGCTGCCTTTAAAGGAGTGGTGGAAGGGGATGGATGGAGTGGAAGGGGAATGGTGGGTTTAGGACAGGGGAAAGTGGCAGCAGGAGCCTGATGTGGGAGAGGCTGCGTATTTGGAGGGGGAAAGTTGGTGGGCTAGGCCACACAGGTGGACAGGCAGGGGTAGCCGTGCAGACGGAAGTGGGGAATGGCATAGATGGGAGGAGAATGTTGGAAGGGTGTAGTGGGGGCAGAGCATCTGAAGGGGTGCAGTCACAGTCAGGAGTGCGTGTGGCACAGACCAATGGGAGCAGAATGGTGTGGAGGGCGGGTGGGGAACAGCATGGGAGGCTGGGGATGGCATGAGTGGTGGGCTAGGAAGCCTTGGAAGGTGGAAAATGAAGATGGCATGGAGGGGTTTGGAAAGTGGATGGCAATGGGTGGGGTGGAGATGATGGATGGGAGAGGGATGAAAGGAGCAGGGTGGGTATGGCATGAGAGGGGCTGCATTGGAAGGATGGGATGGTGATTTAAAGAATTAAGTTGCTCATTTCACTAAATATTTTGTGGGTTGTTGCCAGTAAGGAATAGCTAATTGTGAAGTAGATAAATGAGGTGTAGGTGGATGAGATTGTTCCGGTAGTTCCATCTGAGGCCATTCAAGGATGCAAGCAGGATATTTTGTTTAGACCTTGATCACAGAACTAGAAGATCCAGATTAAAAACTGAAGTCTTCATATATGACCAGAAGAAATTGTTCTGTTCAGTTGTGGGTGTAGAGTCTCAGCAAAAACAGCCATTTTTTTTCCCATATACCCTATAAAGGCACAATAAATCCTATGCTGTTAGGACCCAGAAATGCCATCTGTAATAAACAAATGGCCAGGCTTCAATAATTACAGTGTGGGAATCTGGCATTCTACTTAATTACCTTTTGAAGATCATGGAATATTTATGCAGAATTTTCCTTTAGGGAAATTAAAGCTGCCTGCTTTGCATCGATGCTAATGTTCCAGTGTAAATCTGAAATTGGGAACCAATTCTGGAAAGAGAAATCTTGCATTTGGATTAGTGCCACATGGTTTGATACTAAACAGTTAATCAATGTAGGAAGAACTCTGTTTGCTTCTTTTGAACCTTGGAAACATGTTTAACCTATCTGCAGTTAGACTAAACTTAGAATAATGTGGCCTGCGCAGACCACTGTCATGGTCCACAGGATTAAAGTTGTAGCCTGGCACTATAAACAAGATAATGTCTGGTTGAAACTATAGCTAAGGATCTTGATTAATACCTTTTTAAAAAAAGTTACATTACCAAGGTAAATTTGCTAGATCGGCTAAAGTGAGCAGCCTTTTTAAAAAAAATTGTTTGCTAGGAGCTGATGGCTTTTGCATCCCATCAGGTGCATTGTGAAAGCATCTAAATGCATCCTAAGTGTGTGAAGTTGAGTGTAGAATTTTGTGCAAGGTAGAAATTTGTTGGGCTGAATAATGCTTTCCTTTCTTTGTGCATTTTTGTACATGAACAGGGATTACTTATAACAAGCTTGACCTGTGTTCAGTAACTGAGACCTATGCTTGGAATACCAATTTTGCAAGTTTTAACTTTGATGGTTTAGAAATATCTGATAGGTTTGTGCTCACCTTCTGTTGAATTTTAAGTAATACATATTTTACAATCGCAGCTCCCTTGCTGTATAGCTGCAGTTTGATCTGAGAATCCTGAACTTCAGCACCCAATAATTTTTTTATTTGATTTAATTATTCGTGGATGTAGGCATCACTCATGGTTAGATTTTGTTGCCCATTCCTAATTGCTACAACTGAGTGGCTTGTTAGGGCAGTAAAGAATCAACAATATTGTTGTGCATCTGGAGTCAGATATAGGCCAGACCAGGTAAGGATGGCAGATTTCCTCCCCAAAAGAACATTTTAGTGAATAAATTAATGATATTGTCATTACTGAGATTGGCTTTCAATTCTAGATTTTAATTGAATTTAAATTCCACCAGCTACCATAGTGATATTTGAACCCATGACCCCAGAGCATTAGCCTGGGCCTCTGGATTACTAGTCCAGTGACATTACCACCATGCCACCATCTCCCCAAGTTGATGCATTTCCAAGTTAGGATGGTATTTGCTTCAAAATAAGTATTTACAATTTTAAAACACATTCTAAAGCTCTTGCAGTCTGTTGTACATGCAGCAAAATTGCCAAATGGGAAGATGCTAAGAGAGAAGTTGTTTGATTTTCTGCTTGAGAGGGGTGAATGTCTTTCTGTAGCTCTGAAGGTGACTGACGCTGACTTTAAAATTGCAGTTGAAAGCAGTGAGGTTTACTGTTTATTGTACAGGGCTATTCAGAAATATATTAATTTCAATGATCCTGTGAAATTGACATTTTTACTTTTAGATTAATATATTTTATTAATCTACAAGGATTTTGACCCAGCAACAGTGAAGGAACGGCGATATATTTCCAAGTCAGGATGTGTGTAGCTTGGTGAGGAACTTTGAGGTGGTGGTGTTCCCATGTGCCTGTTGCCTTTGTCCTTCTAGATGGTAGCCATCATGGGTTTGGAAGATGCTGACTGAGGAGCCTTGTGAATTCCTGCAATGCATCTTGTAGATGGTACATGCTGCCACTGCATTAGTGGTGCAGGCAGTGAATGTTTGTGGATGGGGTGCCAATCAAGCAGGCTGCTTTGTCTTGGATGGTCTCAAGCTTTTTGAGTGTTGTTGGAGCTGTGTAAAAATATAGTTTAAATGTATTTTTCATGGAGGCTGTTAAAATGAAACAGACTGTCCCAGGAAGGTAGGATAGATATATGTTTCCAAATTCAGCAGAGAATTGGAATATAGGAGCAGGAGTAGGTCATTCAGCCCATCAAGCCTGCTCTGCCATTCAATGTGATCATAGCTGATTGTCCACTTCAATGCCTTTTTCCCCCATTTCCCTTTTATGTTATTGGCATTTAGAAATATGTCAATCTCTACTTTAAACACACTCAGTGACTGAGCTTCCACAGTCCTAAGTGGCTTCCACCTTTTATTTTGAAATTGCCTCCTAGTTCTAACACTCCAACCAGGGGAAACATCTTGAAGGAATTGTCTATTCCTTTTAAGTATGTTGTAGGTTTCAATGAAATCACTTCACATTCTTTGAAACTCTAGAGAATACAGGTTCAGTTTCCCCAACCCTATTTCTTAGGACAGCCCTGCCATTTGGGGAACAAGTCTGCTGAGCCTTCGTTGCACTTCCTCCCATGGCAATAATATCTTTCCCAACGTAAGGGGACCTGAACTGCACACAATACTCCAGGTGTGGTCTAACCAATGTTCTATACAACTGCAGCAACTTGTGCTCAAACTCTCTTATGATAAAAGCTAACATATCTTTAGCCTTCCTGATTGCCTGCTGCATCTACATGTTAGCTTTCAGTGACTTATTGTTGAGGACACCCAGATCCTCTTCTACACCTACACTTTCTAATCTCTTACATTTAAGAAATACTCTGAGCATCTGTTCCTCCTACCAAAGTAGATAACCTCTCATTTTTCCACACTATATTCCATCTGCCATGTTCTTTCCCACTCACTAAGTCTGCCCAAATCTTCTTGAAGCTGCTCTGCATCTTTCTCACATCACACATTCTTAGCTAGTTTTTTTTTGTCATCTGTGGATTTAGAAATAGTACATTTGGCCCCCGCACACAAATTATTGATATATATTGTGAACAGCTGGGACCTGAATACTGATCTCTGTGGTACCCCACTAGTCACAGCCTACCAGCACAAGAATTACCTGTTTATTCTGACTCTGTTTTCTGTCTGTTAACCAATCTTTAATCCATGCCAGTATATTATCTCCTATCCCATGTACTTTAATTTTGCTAACCAACCTCCTGTATATCAAAAGCCTTCTGAAAAATTGTAATATATTACACCCATCAATGCCACTTTATCAATTCTGTTAGTAACATCTTCAAAAACTCCAACAGGTTCATTAAACATGATTTTCCATTAGGCATAGTCAACATAGATTTATTAATCATTTCATTATTATCCAAGTGTCCATTTATCACATCCTTTTATAATAGAATCTAGCATTTTCCCTACTCCTGATGGAAGGCTAATAGGTCTGTAGTTCCTTGTTGTCTTCCCCCTCCCTTCTTAAATAGTGGAGTGACATTTGCTACCTTCCAATTTGCAGGAACCATTCCAGAATTTATAGAATTTTGGGAGATGATCATCAATGTATCAGTTGTCTCCATAACTACCACTTTCTGGGTTGTAGGCCATCAGGTCTTGGGGACTTATCAAACTTTAGTCCCATTAATTTCTCCAATACAACCTTCTTACTTATACAAATTTCCTTCAATTCCTCATTCTCCCTAGTCCCTTGGATCTCTCTAATTCTGGGAGATTTTTTGTATCTTCCTCTGAAGATGGATGCAAAAAGTAATCATTTGGCTTGTCTGTCATTTCTCTATTCCCCATTTTAATTCTGCTGGCTCTGCATGTATTGGGCCCACATTTGTCTTAACCAAACATTTCCTTTTTACATACCTCTGGAAGCATTTACAGTTCATTTTTGTTTTTTGCTAGTTTATATTCATTATCTGCTCTCTCCTCCTTTATCGCTTTCTTGGTCTTTACTGTATTCTAAACCCTCCCAATCCTCGGGTTTGCTACTATTTGTGGCAACTTTATAGGCATATTCTTTTTAACCCCAGAAGAATCCTTAACTAACTTTGTTAGCCACAGTTGGCTGACTTTTCTTTTTAGCTTTTTGTGCCTTTTTAAAGGAATAAATAATTGCTGTAAACAGCAATAATTCTTTAAAGACTGTCCATAGAATATGTATGGTCACGCTTTTAGATGTATTTTCCCAATCCACCTCAGCCAATTTGTCCCATATACTTTCATAATCTCCTTTGTTCAAACTTAGCACCTTGGCTTCCGAGTGAACTATCTCACTTTCAAACATAATGTAAAATTTCTATCATATTATGGTCACTCACCCCTAAAGGTTCTTTTACAACAAGATTATTAATTAGCCCTTTTTAATTACATAATACAAGGTCTATGATAGCATGTTCTCTAGTCATTCCTCAACATACTGCTCTAGAAAACCCATCCCTAACACACTCCACAAAGTTATCTTCCACAGCATTAATACTCATTAGATTTCCTCAGGAGAGTGCATCCAGAGCCAATTCAGTGGCACCATTGGTGGCTCAATGCACAGGAGGGGAGGAAGAAGAGTGGGAGTTCAATAGTGATTGCAATATATGCAGATTGAAGTCCCCCATGATTTCTGTATTACCCATGCCAATGCTTCTCTAATATCCTCATTAATACCATGCCCCACACTACCACTATTGTTTGGTGACCCATAAACAATTCCTACCAATCTATGCTGTTTCTTAGCTCAACCCACATTTTGTTCTTCCGATCTGAGATCCTCCCTTACTAATGTACTGATCCATCCCTTATTATCAGTGCAACACCACCACCTTTTTCTTGTCCTAGTGCATGAATCACAAAAGGCTAGTGTGCAGATACAGCAAGTAATTTGGAAAGCTGATTTTAATATCATGTATTGTGAGGGGAATTGATTACAAAAGCAGGGAGGTTATGCTTCAGTTATACAGGACACTGGTGAGACCACATCTGGAGTATTGTATGCAGTACTTGTCTCCTTATTTAAGGAAGGATGTAAATGCATTGGAAGCAGTTCAGAGGTTTACTAGACTAATACCAGGAATGGTTGGGTTGTCTTGTGAGGAAAGATTGGACAATTAAGGCTTGTAGCCATTGGAATTTAGAAGAGCAAGAGGTGACTTGATTGAAACCTTTAAGATCCTGAGGGGTCTTGACAGGGTGGCTGTGGAGAGGATGTTTCCTCTTGTGGGAGAATCTAGAACTAGGAGTCACTGTTTAAAAATAAGGGGTCACTCATTTAAGTCAGATGAGGAGAGATATTTTCTGAGGGTAGTGAGTCTTTGGAACTCCCTTCCTCAAAAGGCAATGGAAGCAGAGTCTTTGAATATTTTTAAGGCAGAGCTAGGTAAATTCTTGATTTAACAAGGTGGTGAAAGGTTATTGGGGGTAGGTGAGAATGTGGGGTTGAGGTTACATTCAGATTGACCATGATCTTATTGAATGGCAGAGCAGGCTTGAGGGGCTGAGTGGCCCACTCCTCCTAATTCATATGTCGATGTGTATGTTTGCTTGTCCTTCCTAAATGTTGAATATTCTTGAATTTTTAGGTCCCACTCTTGGTCACCCTGCAGCCTTGTTTCCCTAATGGCAGATAGATCATACCATTTACCTCTTTGTGCTTTTCAAATAATCGATCGCATTGACAATGCTGCGCGCATTCGGGTAGAGTGCCCTTAACTTAGGATGCGGAATAATGTCATAAAGACTAAGTTCAAATGACGCTTGCCTTGTTTTGCCTGCTTTCTAATTTCACTTGCCTCTTTTCTACTTCCAGTTATCAGCTTGACGTCTTACAATTTGAGCTACCCCTCAGGTTCTCAAATTCTCTGACAAGCTAGTTTTAAACCCTCCCCAACAGCACTAGCAAATCTCACTGAGGATATTGGGCCCGGTCCTGTCAAGGTGTAACCTGTCCAGCTCGTACAGGTCCCAACTGCCCTGTAACCGGTCCCAATGCCTCAGAAATCTGATGCCCTCCCTCCTACTCCATTTCTGCATCCACATGTTGAACTGTTTAGTTTTCTTCTCCTTATGCTTACCAGCATGTGGCACTGGGAGTAATCCTGAGATTACTGCACTTGAGGTCCTGGTTTTTAATTTCCTTCCTAAATCCCTAAAATCTGCTTTCAGGACCTTATCCCTCTTCCTATCTACCCTGGCACCAAAGGTGCAACACACCACCCTGGAGTAACGTTCACTGCCGCAGAAATGCCTGTCTGACCCCGACTATAGAATCCCCTATCACTATTGATCTCCCGTTCTTCCTCCCTCCTTTGTAGCTGAGCCACCCATGCTGCCACAGCCTTGGGTTTGGTTGCGCTCCGCTGAGGGAGTGCCCACACCACTATCCAAAATGGAAAACTGATTAGCAAGCAAGAAGGACTCAGGACTCCTGCACTGCCTACTTGGATCTCTTAGACCCACCCATTCCCTCTCTGCCTGTATACTCTTAACCTGCGGTGTGACCACCTCCCTAAAATGCTGCCTACATAGTTCTCTGCCTCATGGGTACACAACAGTGACTCCAGCTGCTGCTCCAGTTCTGAAACCTGGAGATCAAGCCAATGACACTTCCTGCAGATGTTTTGGTCTAGGACATGTGTCCGTGACTTCCCACATACTGCAAGATGCACATTCCACTTGGCTGAACTGACCTGCTATATTGTAATTTTTAAAACTATTTATTACAGCTAGTAATTACAATTGGTTAAATGTTTGGCAGAGAACAAAGTTGTGGTGTAGGAAATGGGTGTAATTTATGGTCTGTTAAACCTTGAGAGGACAGACTGGCTCCAATGATCTCAACTCATTCTGTATTTTATAAGGAATGTAGTAGCCTAAGTTCCTGGCTTATGAACATGCATTCTAAAGTAGGCATTGTGATCACTTTTTGGCCTTCCTGAGAAATATTCTCCTGCACCTGTTATTTCTCTTGGCTATTTGGCTGTGATAGGGACTTCAGACACAACAAGCATCCCATCTTTCTTGGCAGCATATATTCATACCTATATCTTTTTAATACTATTTATTTCTATTCTCTTTTCTGCAAAAAAGAAATTCAAGTGAAGACCAATCCAATGGCATAAATGTTCAATAGGCCAGAGGAGGCAAGTGAAAAAGCATTAAACAAAGACATCTAGTTCTGCTTATTTCACTGAGCCGCCATTGACAGAATTTGTAATATAATGTCTAAAGTGGCAGTAAAGCTGTGCTTGGTGCTGTCAGGTCATTTGCATGTCATAAAAAAAACTCCATTATGGCACAAGGTTAATCCATTTGTAAGCTGCAAGAAGATAACTTCCTGGCTCTTAATTGTCTGTGGATGGGGTAGGGGTAATTTAACTACCACCAGCTTCTCGGTGAATAGTGCAAGGAACTGGTAAACCATTTTTGAAATCTTTAATCAAATACTGCAATTAATTCTAGATTGAACTAGATTTGAAAAAAAAATTGTAACTTTTTTTTTTTGATCAGCTTTTTCTGTGCAGGTTTCCCCCCTCTGCCCTCCACCCCAAACACCCAAACCTCTCATTCTGAAGGTAGTGACTTGTATGGAGTTCTCACAGCATGTGTTCATATGGGCACCAGCAATTTTCCTGGACTTTGATCGAGGGACTATTTTTAAAATATATGATAGCAAACAATGTAACTGGAGGGTATCGAGCTTGATCCCAATCCTCCCTTTGAGCACCTTCCTTCCAGCAGAAGATGACTACCTGGGGATCAAGAGTGATCTGATGATGCCACTTTCCAAATCAGTTCCTCTGTCATGTCTTCCTTAACCGAGGTTTTCCACCCATGGTGGTTGACAGGGCCCTCAACCGTGTCCGGCCGCGCATCTGCCCTCACACCTTCCTCTCCCTCCCAGATAGGGAGGGAGATAGGGTCCCCCTTGTCCTCACTTATCACCCCACCGCGTTCAAAGGATCATCCTCTGCCATTTCCATCAACTCCTACGTGATGTCACCACCAAACACAACTTCCCTTCACCCCTCAAGCGGCATTCCGCAGGGATCGTTCCCTCCGGGACACCCTGGTTCACTCCTCCATCATCCACGGCACCTTCCCATGCAACCGCAGAAGGTGCAACACCTGGCCCTTTACTCTCCCGCCCCCCCCCTTCACCGTCCAAGGGCCCAAACACTCCTTTCAAGTGAGGCAGCACTTCACTTGCACTTCCCTCAATTTAGTCTACTGCATTCGCTGCTCCCAATGCAGTCATCTCTACGTTGGAGAGACCAAACGCAGACTGGGTGACCGCTTTGCGGAACACCTTCAGTCTGTCCGCAAGCATGACCCAGACTGCCCTGTTGCTTGCCATTTCAACACACCACCCTGCTCTCATGCCCACATGTCCGCTCTTGTTCCAGTGAAGCTCAATGCAAACTGGAGGAACAGCACCTCAATTTCCCACTAGCACTTTACAGCCTTCCAGACTTAATCTTGAGTTCAACAAATTTCACATCATGAACTCTCTCCTCCATCCCCACCCCCTTTTCGATCCCCCTTTTTTCCAATAATTTATAATTTAAAAAAAAAATTATTTTCTCACCTATTTTTAAGTTTATTTCGATCTATTGTTTTATCTCCAGCTTTTAGCCCATTTTGACCCCCCCCCACCCCACCCCCAATAGGACCATCTGCCACTAGCTTGTCCTGCTTGCTACCCTTAATGTCCCCATTAGCACATTCCTCAGATAATATCACCACTGTCAACACCCCTTTGTCCTTTTGTCTATGACATCTTTGGCAGTCTCTTCTTTGCCTTCACCTATCACTGGGCCCCTGTCGAGCTCTACCTGTCCCACCCCCCTCTACCAGCTTATATTTCACCCCATTTTTCTATTTCCTTCGTTCTGATAAAGGGTCATATGGACTCGAAACGTGAACTGTATTCCTATCTGCAGATGCTGTCAGACCTGCTGAGTTTTTCTGGGTATTTTTGTTTTTGATCAAGAATGAAAGCCTTGGTTAGGTTTTTGTAAATTTACCCTGTTTAGTGACTAAGGTACAGACTTTCCTGGTGTGCAGGGCTTAGTTGCACATCAGATGATGTCATTTGAAAATTAATTACCTTATTGGTGGAATTTGCTTTGAGGGACAGTTGAGTCTGACTGAGGGAGAGCTAACTTGTCGTGTGCAGTAGAGTTAATTGGTGCCTTTGGAAAATCTTGCTAATGTAGTTCTAAAACTTCTTTGCCTCCTTCAAATTAAACAAACATCTGTTTTTTTCAATGTGATATTGTCCTTCTGTTTTCTTTCCTTCAAAACTGCTGCCTAGCCAGCTACAAAATTTATATGCATGGCTAACAGAGTATAGTGACATTCTTTGAAATGTTGCATGTTTTATAAATGTTTGGAATGGTGAATCATTTATGGCACAGAAGGAGACCATTCAGCCCATCAGGCTCTCTGGGGAGCAACCCAGTCAGTGCCACTCCCCACTTGATTCCTGCAGCCCTGCAAGTTTATTTCCTTCAAATGCCCATCCAATTTCCCTTTTTTTGAAATCATTGTTCCCGCTTCCACCTCCCTCGTCAGCAGAGAGTTCAGGTCATTACCACTCGCTGCTTAATAAGTTCTTCTTCGCCTTCCCCCTTCACCTCTTGCCCAAAATCTTAAATCTGTATCCCTCTAGTCTTTGTACCGGCTCCTGATGGGAAGAGTTTTTCTTTGCCTACCTTATCTGAGCCTGGAAGTTATTTTTTTATAATGCTGGAAATTAACATGAGCAAAATATAACGATATTGAAATATTCAAAACAAATATAGGTAACATCCACAATCTAAATAATTGATTATATTTTAACACAAGTTTCCTCAAAATCTTTTGAAGACATCTGACAAGAAGAGACCATCAACAAGATGATCATGAAATTTAGGGGGATGGTAGGATAGTGGTGATATTATTGGACAAGTAAAGCAGAGACCCCTTGCCTTGCTTATGGAATGGAGGAAATAACTGCCCAATTCAGGAAAATAACTTCTCCCTAAAATAAAAATCTTTTTTCCTGCTCATTCAAAGGGTGGATATCACCACCTCCCCCAAACCATCGAAAGCTGGAAATTTGATCATGTTGAGCTTTGTTTCTCTACCACAGTATAGTTTCTCTATCCTCTATCCTCTTTTCAGCAGTTGTTGAGTTCATATTGTTCATTTGGTGCTTCACAGGAGCATTAAGAAGCAAAATCTGACTGAGCCACTAATGTTCAGGCATGATTTATTTATTGAGAAATTGTACAGAAGCAAGAAACTACATATATATGACTTGCACACTTCCAGCATAGTTGGAGCTCGAAGCTCTTCATATTTCAGTAAATTTTGACTGTATCTTGAATTCAAACGTTATATTGATGAAGGCTCCATGGCATTCCTCTTAATTAAAGCCATTGGAATAGGCAGTATAAAGCAGGGACAAAACAATAAACCATACCTTTTGGCTTTCTGGAATCTGAAGATAGATAGGTAGGTTTAATCATCCAAGATCATAAAGTTTATTCTAGCTGGATGTCATCATAATTGGATGGTTCCTAACACTTAAGTATACTAGAGTAAGAAGTGACAGTGGTCTCGAGGCTATCTGTTCCTTTGCCATCTGGCTGCAACATAAAGCATTCTTGTCAACAAATAGAATACCCAATGCCTTTCAAAGTTTCAATAATTGTATTAATTCAAATTTGAAGGTTGTTGAGACTCTGGTACAGACATCAAGTAACATTCTGACTGAGAAACTTTTAAGAAAGTGATGCAGCTACCCTGAAGATAGTCTTCGATTCATAGTCTACCCAGCCGCAGTTGGATAAAAGAAAATTTTGTAATGTCAAAATTTTTCCTGTTTGTATATCAGAGTTGTGTTTGTCAACTTTTTCAGTGAGTTTTATTCTGAATTTTCTACACTTTGCTTCTAGAATACTTGCTGATACAGTTATATTTGTACTAACAAAATATCACCACCAACGATAGTCTGTTTTTTGTTTGTCACGGAATTCATTTTTGTGATTTTAAGGTTGGGAGAAGCTGAAGGGGAAAGAGACAATGAAATAAGTGACACTAATTATGCATAAATGGATCAGCCTTTGGTGGTGGTGTATATGTAGTTTTTCTTTTGAATGCCAAGCTTAGAATACTTATTTGGGAGAAGCTGAAGGGGAAAGAGACAATGAAATAAGTGACACTAATTATGCATAAATGGATCAGCCTTTGGTGGTGGTGTATATGTAGTTTTTCTTATGAATGCCAAGCTTAGAATACTTATTTAAGTCCAACATTGAATTTTAAGCAAAAAAAACTACCTAGCACAACTGTCTCCCACCCCTGCCATTCATACTCCTAAAAGGAAAAAAGATCATTGAGTTTCCAAATTTGACACTCTTTTCGGTGGTTTTCTTTTAAGATAACTTGGTGTTTTATTCCATATTACTTTCTCTAATGTTTCAAATTACTTTCACTATATGACTCAGCAGCAACTATATTCTGATTTCCAGATCAACTGTTGTTGGGTTGGGGATGAGGGGAGTGGGCAGTGTGTACAGGTCTACTATTGAGAGAGCTCTTCAACTCTGCCCTGACCCTCGTATTTCGTAGCCCATTGTGTGTTGATTTTAAAATCTTTCTCAAGTTGACCACAGTGAAGTGAAAGGATTGTGCTTTTTTAAAATTGAAACTTCAAAAGGCATTGGATATTTTATTTGTTAGCAAGAATGCTTTACCTTGCATTCGGATGTCAAATGCAAATGAACAAAGCGGAGAGACCACCGTCACTTCTTACTGTACTTAATTTCTAACACTTATCAGCCAATTATGATAACAGGAAAGTGAGACTGCGAGTGAGGAAGGTCACGGGACTCGGAGGGCAGGAGCCTTGGCTTTTACAATTGTACAACAGGTTTGAGATTTTCTCAGCTTGTTTTGATGAGATTGGGGGCTGCAGGTGAATGAGTGAACTGGCCATGGCACTGTGGTACAGGAAGCCATTCAAGTTGGGGGAGCAAAATGGAATGTAGTGGTAGTAGGGGGATAGTATATAGTATAGAGAGGAATTGGCACTTTTTGGGGGGGAGTTGGGGGGGGAGGTTGAGGAGCACATTGCTCCACAAGGACCCAGTTGTCATGGTCCAACATAGACAGGACAAAAGAAGTTCTGCATAATCAGTATGAGTACCAAAGCACCAAATTTAAGGAGCAGAACCTCAAAGGTCATAATCTCTGGATTATTAACTGAGCCACATGCCAATTGGCATTGGACAGATCTGATTAGGGACATGTATGTGTGGCTGGAAGACTGGTGTGGGAGAAGTGGTTCGGGTTCGTGAGGCATTGGCACCAGTACTGGGGAAAGTGTGATCTGTAGTGTTGGGATGGTTTACACCTGATGCGTGCTGGGACCGGTATTCTTGTGAGCCGCATGACTGAGGAAGTAGAGAGGGTTTTAAATTAAATAGTGGGGGGAAGGGATCAAATTTGGGAAGATTTGGTAAGTCAAAGAGCAGAGACAAGGCAAAAAGAAAGGTATTATTACAGGAAATGAAAAACAGACTGTGGCCAAAAGGGATAGAGTACAAACCTAACATACATCACTCTTGAAACTAGAGGTTATAAAAAGAACAAAAGGATAAAACTAAAAGCTCTGTATCTGAATGCACTTGACATTCAAAACAAAACATATGAACTGAGAGTACATATAGAAATATATAATTACGATTTGATGGCCATTACAGAGACATGGCTGCAGGGGGACGTGGATTGGGACCTGAATATTGAAGGGTACAGGATACTTAGGAAGCACAGGAAGCGAGGAAAAAGTGGAGGGGTGCCTCTGTTTGATAATGATGGCATTAACACAATAGAGAGGGATGACCCCAGTTCAGGAAACCAGGATGTGGAAAAGGTTTGGTTAGAGGTGAAAAATGGTAAAGGCAAGAAGGCACTTGTGGGAGTTGTGTGCAGGCAACCTAACAATAACCAGATGGTAGGGTGGAGCATAAATAATGGGAGCTTGTCAGAAAGGCACAGCAATAATCATGGAAGATTTTAATTTGCATAGACTGGAGAAATCAGATGAAGAGTACATTGAATGTTTTCAGGATAGTTTCTTAGAACAGCATGTTCTGGAGCCAACCAGAAAGCAGGTTTTACTGGACCTGGTATCGTGCAGTGAGATGGGAGTAATTAATGGTCTCATAATGAAGGTGTACCTAGGTAGCCGTGACCATGATATGATTGAATTTTATCTTCAGTTTGATGGAGAGAGTAGTGGGTCTGAGACTGTTTTTAAACTTAAATAAGGACAATTTTGAGGGCATGAAAGCTGAGCTGGCTAAAGTGAATTGGCAAATTAGGTTAGAGGATAGGTCATTAGGGATGCAGTGGCTAATACTTAAATGGATATTTCAGAAAGCATAGGAAAAGTACATTCCAACGAGTAAGCGAAAAAGTCCAAGGGACCGACAGACCATCTTTGTTAATTAAAAAGGTTAAAGATAATATCAAACTTAAAAAAAAAAAGCATATAATTGTGCAAAGACAGGTGGCAGGTAAGATTGGACAGCATATAAAGAACAGCAAAAAATAGCTAAAAGACTGATGAGGGGAAAAACTAGAGTATGAGAGAAAGCTAGCCAGAAATATAAAAACACGAGTTTTTATAAATATTTTAAAGTACCAAGTTAACGAAGTGAATGTTGGTGCTCTGGAAAGTGAGTCTGGAGAATTGATAATGGGGAAACCAGGAGATGGCAGATGAATTCAACAGGTATTTTTGCATTAGTTTTCACTATAGAGGATACAAGTAACATCCCAGAAGCAACTATAAACCAAAAAAATGGAAGTGGAGGTGGAAGGCAGAAAAATTATAGTCACCAGAGAAGTGGCACTGAGTACATTGTTGGAGCTGTGGGCTGACAAGAGCCAGAGTCCTGAAAGGCTTCATCCTAGGGTCTTGAAAGAAGTGCCTAGTGAGATAGTTGATGCATTGGTTTTAATTTTCCAAAACTCCCTAGATTTGGAGAAGGTCCCATTAGATTGGAAGATGTTGAATAATGGAGTTATATTTGTTATCTGTCATAGGGAAAATGTTAGAAGCTATTATTAAAGAAGTTATAGCAGAGCTCTTGGATAAGCTCAAGGTCATCAGGCACAATCAACATTTTGTGAAAGGGAAATCGTGTTTAACCAAATTATTGGAGTTCTTTGAGGAAGTAATGTGCTGTGGCTAAAGGAGAACCAGTGGATGTACTTAGATTTCCAGAAGGCATTTGATAAAGTGCCACTTCAAAGGTTGGCAAGCTGTAACAAGCGGCGTGCCACAGGGATCGGTGCTGGGACCTCCACTGTTATATGAATGACTTGGATGAAGGGATGGTTGCCAATTTTGCTGATGACACAAAGATAGGTAGGAAAGTAAGTTGTGAAGAGGACATAGAGGCCACAAAAAGATATGGATAGGTTAAGTGAGTGAGCAAATATCAGGCAAATGGAGAATACTGTGGGAAAATGTGAAATTGTCCATTTTGGCAGGAAGAATAAAAGAAGCATATCTAAATAGTGAGAGGTGCAGAGGGATCAGGGTGTCCTAGTGCATGAATCACAAGTGCATGAATACAAGTACAGCAAGTAATTAGGAAAGCTAATAGAATGTTTATTGTGAGGGGAATTGATCACAAAAGTAGGGAGGGTGTGCTTCAGTTGTACAGGGCACCAGTGAAACCACATTTGGAGTACTGTGTGCAGTATTGGTCACCTTATTTAAGGAAGGATATAAATGCATTGGAAGCAGTTCAGAGAAGGTTTACCAGACTAACACCTGCAATGGGTGGGTTGTCTTATAAGGAAAGGTTGCACAGGCTAAGTTTGTATCTGCTGGAGTTTGGAATAAGAAGCAACTTGATTGAAATATATAAGATCCTGAAGGGTCTTGACAGGGTGGATGTGGAGAGGCTGTTTCCTCTTGTGGAAGGATCTAGAACTAGGGGTCACTGTTTAAAAATATAAAATTGAGATGAGGTGCAATTTTTTCACTTGAAGTTCATGAGTCTTTGCAATTCTTTTCCTGAAAAGGTGGCGGAAGCAGAGTCTTTGAATATTTTTGAGGCAGATAGATTCTTAATGCAAGGAGATGATAGGTTATTGGGGATAGGCCTGATGCAGACTTTAGGTTACTATCAAATCAGCCATGATCTTATTAAATGGTGGAGCAGGGTCGAGGGGATGAATGGCCTACTCCTGCTTCTTTGTTCATATGTATGAAATCTGTCATCCTTACGTGGTCTCCAGACCCACAGCAATATGGTTAACTCTTGACTCTCCTCTGAAATGACCAAGCAGTTAAAGGGCAATTAGGTATGGGCAATAATTGCTGGCCTTGCCAGTGATGCTCCCATTCCATGAAATTATAAAGGAAAACTATTTGAAATGATTCAACCAATCATATAGAAGAACTCTGTGCAGAGACAAAACTAGGAAGAATAAAGCAAGAAATATCAGTAAAATTTAAATTGTGGGCAGAAAAAAATGAGGACTGGGAAATACAGATGGAAAAGGGAGAGAAGTGAGACATAGGAAAAACTTGAGGCATTTTATTAGGCATTAATTATTAGGCCTGGTATGCTCTTTAGACATATTACAATGCTCAAATTCAATATTTGCATTCAACAATTTGATTTGTAACCTCCTTTTTCCCCCCCACTTTTTTTTTCAGATCTCAAATGTTGATTATTCTGCCGTTTGTACTTCCACTAGGACCATCTTTTTGGTTCTTCAGTCCTATTACAATTTCCTTTCATCTTGCAGCATAATCTCTTCTGTTGTTTGACCTCCCCTTGCCTCCATGCTATCACTTCTCTGCATATAACTTGCTTAAAATATGTTGTATCTCAGCTTTTTCCAGTTCTCTGACAAAAGACCATCAACCTGAAATATTAGCTCTTTTTTTCTTTCTCAGCAAATACTTCCTGACCTAAGTATTTCTAGCACTTCCTGTTGCTATTTTTCATTTCCAGCATTCAAACTATTTCGCTTTTTATAAATGTGGAATCTTGACTTCTGATTTTCTTTTTTTAAATAATTTTTAAGTGCTATTTGATGCAAATAGAAGCAAGAGTTCAGAATTATTTGGTCCATTGGCTAATGGGAATGAAAATGAGCTAATGTTTACAGATAATGGCTCAGTTCAAATTGTGATTTAGGTTGGCCTCTGTTTGACTGGGAGTTGCACATTTTGTTGAATGTTCTATTGTATGGAGCTTATGCAGCTTTATATGTAAATTTGTACATTTTAAACTTATTTATGCATTAGAACTTTTTGGAAAACTTGTTTTGGAAATTGATAATACATGGCTAAAATATTCTTAAAACTGGGAAAATGTGACAAATGTGAAGAAATGTAAAACTGATCTAGTTAATCCATGACTTTGCACTTAGAAAACATGATCATGAAAACTGCAAGGTTGGTGAGGATAGAATAAGTTTACAATGTTTTTTTTGTGTTCGGTTGCAAATATGTGTAAGTTAAGTACTATACAAAAATGATATCCAATGTACCACAAATTTAACAATTCTTCCTTTAGATTGCACTGTTGGTTTTTGAACTTGTTAAACAAAACAAACCATTCAGTAGAAAATTTTTGTAACTTTCATATATCTTTAAAGTGCTAATTATTGAAACTGCAAATGTTTTGCAACTTCCCCATCTGCTGATGGATATTACGCTACTTCCTGATTCAAATATAACCTTTGAATATCAGGCCTTTGACCATGTTCCCCAATAATGTAGCATGTAGAAATGCATACATCCATATATACATGATTTAAACTTTCGCCAACTTTGAGTGGAATTCTGTAATAGGTTTGTTACAGGTTAGGTTAGTGGCAACTTGTGATGAGCTTCCGTATTTTTAATTTTGAAGGATGAGGCTCTTGCTTTCTGGCAAGAATTCAGGAGGTTTCATCTTCTACAGCAATGACTTCTCCGCACCCCATACTGTCACCTAGAATTCCCAGGGATCTATCTCCAACTCCTTTTCGCCTGCATGATTCTCCTTTGGTAACATAATTTGCTGATACTGGATCAGCCTTTGTGTGTACACCACCAACACCTAGCTCTAAATCTCAATCCAAATATATAGTGGAAACAGAATATTCAGCCAATCCAGTTATGTGTTGAAGTGGAGGTAGCTTGTGTGGGAGTATTATGATACTCCAGCTCATTTATTGGGCTGCCCTCCTGATCAGGATCTATGCATGCTAGGAGCAGTCATAAATAAATTGGTGCAAATACCGATGTAAGTACAGGGCATTCAGCCCAAGTTTGCATGCTGTCAAATCCCAGCAGGACCATCAGCCTGGGAGCCCATTCTGATGAGCTACAACTTCTGGGTTCGAGTGTAAATTAGCTCCTTGGATGTACTGAATCTACTATGGCCTTCCAAAGTGGCAAAGGTCTGTGTTATCTGCTATTTAGACTGCAAGACTCTGTCCAATGATTGATATGTGTCTCCTTATAGTGTGGCTGAAATTGACAGCTCAGCATAGGAAGAAATTCAATGGCCTGTACTGCTGTGACATCCTGTATTGTGCAGTAGAACTTGATGACTAGGTCACAGTGACAATCTTTCAACCACATGCACTATTAGTAGAAATGCCTTACACGTACCTTTTTATTGTATGCATTCCATGTGCATACTTGCTGAGCAAAAATCTGGCACAATTTGAATGCTAAAGTTTGCAGTACTTACTGCAAAATGGATTTTGCTTTTCCTTTCAGCCTGTAAAAAGCAATTTGAGTTGTAAAAATTCTAATCAAGGCAGTTTGAATGATGAACAGTTATCATTAGAAGTGTCAGTGGTAAGTGGCTGGTTGCCTGGGCCTCAGTAGGATCTTCTACATTTTTTCTCTTTTCATTTTATCTTTCTCAAGAAAACATGAACTTGATTGATTATTAAATGAAGAAAACATAATATGTGACATGGGAGTTGTTCTTTCACATTAAAATGCTACTTTATTTCCCCTTTTCAGTTGCACGTTACACACCTATTTATAAACCCTCAAGGTGTGAGAGATTCTACAGCAGAATTCAATAAATGCAGGCCTAGCCAGCACTACCTACATCCTATGAACAAATATTAAAGTAAATTCATGTGTCTGGATTTATTTAAAATTCTATTACAAAGAACTAATCATAACTTCATGATCATTTGTCATTCAATTTCTTTTTATTCGAGTGTCTGAATCTGGCAGAATGAAAGAGTTAAAATGTTATTAATGTTTAACTACATTTTGTTTGGCTCTACTGATATTGATTCTGCTCTCTGTACTTGACTTCAGTAACTCATCCAAGCAAGCACCAACAATTACATCATTTGCATGTGCTTCATCACATATGTGCAAATATCAACAAGTGACAGAACACTACATTTGAAAGCCTAACCAGATGGATGGGCTCCCTCCAAAGAATTGCCTTGTTGATCTATTAAATGATATAGTGATTGGTGTTTGTCATGTTGCGTAACTCTGGTGGCTTTTAACTGTACTCACTTGCTAAAATAAATGTGCACATTTAACATTACTTGCACTTTTACACACAACTTTATTTGAACTGCCAATGTTAGCGCATGTTAAACATCTTTTCTCCACACCAAATAAAATACATATTTCTGCAGTGAACTACCTCAGAGCTATAACATTAAATTTTAGGCATGATAGATATAATTTCAATGGCATACTATCAAGGCAAATTCAGCATCTACAGTTTTTTTTTACATAATGTATCATGCAATTACTAAAATAATCCTTTGATGGTTTTAATTGTGATATGCGTAGTGGGTCATGGAGTAAATGTCATATATTAACATTCACAAGCAGAAACTAAATTGCTTCCACAATGAGTTCAGACTTTTTAATAAATTTTTACTTTTTCAAATGTCACGGGATTTAAAAACTTAGACACTGTATCCCCTCTTCTATCCTGAAATGGTTTGAAGTCGAAATTCAATGTCTGACACTGAGTTGTGCAGACTTAGATGGTCCCAGATTCAATTCTAGATATTTCTGAAGAGTTTGCACATTGAAACAGGTTACTGGGATAGTAACTAGGTGTGGGGAGCTGTCTGTTTTTCCCCCCCCACCCCTGTCATCTCCTCCCATGTTGCTAATGCCACTTATACTCCAGCTGCTGTTCTACCTGATCCAATTTAAATGGACACAAAATAATAAAAAGGAGACTCTATAATTGCAAGTTCTTTCACAACTTCAGGGCATCCCAAAGTGCTTTACGCCAGTTAAGTATTTTTGAAATATATTCTGTTTTGGGCATGTGTTCAGCTGGCAATCCTTCATGAAAGCTTTACCCTGACCTTTACTGCAAATTTATCACAACATTTTAGTTATCAGAAAAATATTAATCTAAATAATTGGCTAACAAAAGGGAAAAATCATCAAACAAGGCACAATGAAACCTAAAACTGAACTGAAAATAAAATAAAACTAAGTTGATTACTTTTGTAAACTTTTTATAAAAGAAAATCCATAAGCAAAGAAATAGTAGCAGGAATTAATGTATAGAATGTGATCATATTTTGTTTGGGTTCTAGATACCTGTTAATGCCATAGCCATGTATAATTCAATTTACACCTGGAACAAAGCTGTTTTATTCTACCTAATATCCAGATTACTCAACCTGGTTTGAATCCTGTAAGCAATTTGCTCCATTCTTGATGTTCCCTTCATTTTGAAATTTGGTTGGGGGTGACTGTTTCCTTCAAAAATTAAAAATACAGAATTGTCCTTTTTTTTTGCTATAGCATTATCATGAAATTTAATAGTCCATGCATTTGGTGTTAAGAAAATGAATAATCATGCAACCAACTTCACAAATCTACTCATTGAATAGATTTGTTGTCTGGCACGAGGTTGACTTCAGTTCACTGATGCCTATGGCATATTTCTGTTGAATTAGCTAGTTATTATTATAAAGAAGCAGTTTTGTATATATTAATCTGTAACTATAATGTTGTAAAGTTTGACCTCAAAAAAAAAATCTTATCCTTTCCCACTTGAGGTTATCTATTTTTGAGTTTTTAATTTTATCAGCCAATCAACCAAGCCAGGTGGTTGCTTTTTTGAGCACTGACCTTTGTAGGTATTTTAATGTTGCTTTTGAGGTAATCCCTATAGTTACCTGTCCTACTTCAGAGCATTATAATGCAACGAAAATTCAACATGCATAGTTTCTGTTAATTGAAATTGGGGACTTATAGTTGGTAGAGTTGAATTTTTAGATATAGAATCAGAACACCTGATAATGAACGCATGAATTTCAACAAAAGTTTAATAAGTAAAGCTTACTATTCTGTTCCTATAATCCTGTTCTATTATCTTTTCTGTACAAGTCAGCTCCCCCTTGTGTAAAGTAATTAAGCTCCGAAGCAGGTGGGAGGTGGGCTGTTTAGATTAGAGTCCATCCCCGCTTTGCAGAACTTCTTATTGTAACAAAGATTGAATTAATCCAAAACAAGTACCTGGAAAAACTCAGCAGGTCTGGCAGCATCCGCGGAGAAGAGTACGGTTGATGTTTCAAGTCCTCATGACCCTTCAACAGAACTAAGTAAAAATAGGAGAGGGGTGAAATATAAGCTGGTTTAAAGGGGTGGGGTTTGGTTGTAGGGACAAGCAAGCAGAAATAGGAGCAGATAACTAAAAGATGTCACAGACAAAAGAACAAAGGTGTTGAAGATGGTGATATTATCTAAAAGAATGTGCTAATTAAGAATGGATAGCAGGACAAGCAAGGTACAGAAATCGTTTTTAGGAACTTAGTTTCTTGTGTTGCTTTCTGATTCAAGCATTCTCGGTTTCCATAGCTCCACCTTGTAAATCATCAATCCAAGGTAAAAACAGAAACAGAAATACCTGGAAAAACTCAGCAGGTCTGGCAGCATCCTGACCCTTGAAGGGTCATGAGGACTCGAAACGTCAACTATGCTCCTCTCCGCCAATGCTGCCAGACCTGCTGAGTTTTTCCATGTATTTCTGTTTCTGTTTTTGTTTTGGATTTCCAGCATCTGCAGTTCTTTGCTTTCATCAATCCAAGCTATCTATTTATAGAGCATGGCAAAGGATGACCATCTGGTGTGATGTATTTCCTTTTATAGTTCCTTTTTATAGATTGGATTGTACACCAAACTAGAGCTTATTTCCTGATTTTTGTGCTCATCTTTTTAGTCCCTAAGCTATTCTTCACATTTGCAAGCTATATACACTAGGATCCCTTTCTTGCACTTCTTCCTGTGACCAGCAGTTTGCGGTTACAGATAGAATAATACCATTTTTAGCTTTTATTTGCATCTCGGCACCTTTTTAAATGGCCTTCGTCACCCCATCATCTGTCCAGCACTATTCTTGTTTTGTCTGTGTTCCACTCAATGCCCAGATTAAAACTAGCATTGTCCTGTCTCTGCTTCTAAATTATTTCTACAGTATATTCCATGGTAGCCTGTACACTGATCCCTGAGGAGGCTGACAAGCCATCTTTCATGTTGATGCAGCTTTATGTATAAACGACCCTTTATTTCTCTGATTCACTTCAAATGATCAACCCTTCCCTTCCTTTTTTTTCTTTCCAGTCTTGTGGCACTAGCAAAAGCTCGCTAATATCCAAGTAGCAATGTATCATTGTTTCTTTGCTCAATCCATTTGGTTTTTATTAAGAACCACATTAGACTTGTCAGATTTGACCTTGCTCTTAAAGTCCTTCTGATTGCCCCTTTTTATATATGGGAAGAGCAGTGAAGTATTTCATAGTTACTCTCTTCACAAAGCCCTCATTAATGGTTTTTTTCTACTAAAAATTATAAGATACTAATTGAAGTGCTCATCTTTGTACATTCCTTTTAGAATTTAGTGTTGTGTTCATGTTCCTTCAATCTTTAATTTTTATTCTGATTTCTAAAACTCTAAAGATATCAACAGCTTGCATTTATATAATGCATTGAAAACATTCCAACATCTTCAGAGCAGCATTGGTTCAGCATCAATTTTTGACAAAGGGTGGGTCTTAAGGGAGGAAAAGAAATTGGCAAGTGAAAAACTATCTGCACAATGATCGGACAAAGCAAGACTAACACATCTTGGCAAGTACTCTTTATACCAGCTAGGTAACAGTTGAGGTGAAGAATCTACAGTTCCCTTAATAGAGAGCCAGATGTAGCGCTGTACCATCTCCTAATATGCACTATAGGACTAGGACAGTAACTAACCCTCAAGTCAGATTATTTCTTTCCCCATTTTTGCCTTTACCTCCTGAGGCACTAAGACCTCACACTGCATATCTTTTTTTATAAAATATGTAAATATGCTCATTGCAATTTCTATTTTTTTAAAAAACTGAACAAAGACCTTTTTTAAAATGGCGGAATCTGTCAGTGACCCCTGAACAAAAGAAGCTACTTGGCAGTTTTAGGAAAACTCGCACCTCATTACCTGATGAGCCACTAATGGCCTCCTGTGGACTGTACAGCTCAACTTCAGAGAGCTATACGAAGGCCTTCTATATTTAACCCAGGCTGGTTAGAAGGAGATGGATTGTCAGCCATGACAAAGGCCCCACAACCTTCTTTTCAATTCCTAATGGCTGAGACATTTATCAGTCATTGGAATCCAGAGAATAGTTGCACATCCTTTTGTCAATGATGGTGGAGAGGTGAGAGTCATGTGACATGGGCCTCTGGCTTGTGGAACAAGTAATATTGCCTTGCTGAACTGCATAGTCTCAGTCTGCTGTTTACCACCTGAATAATAGCCTCACAGAAAAGGAGCTCTGCCAGTGTTGAACACCTGGTCCCATCTACACTGCTTCTGTTGGAAATTCTGTGTCTTTGCCTACAAGGTTGATTCATCTGTGTCTATCTCATTGTATGAAGTCAATACCACCGAAAAAGGTAATTCTACAACATTGGTTTTCAGTCTGCCAACCTCTGTGAAAGAATTCCTCTTTGGTTTTTGATTCTGGACTCTGGAACCCATGGGGAAACAATATTTCCTTCCTCTGTACTGTAAATATTTATTTTATCTGCCCATGTCTTTACAATCTGAAGTGAGGGGGCCATTGTGAACTTTCCTTTTATGTTTAACGTGTGCAAATAAACTTACCCTTTTGAGTTCATCATCCTATTTCTTATTTACTGTGAGTTTATAAATAGAAAATTGGATCAAACCAAGGGTTGTGAAATACGTCACCACTTTTATAAAGGGGGAAACTAATCAAAACACCTTTCTGTTTATGGACAAGTGATGAGAGTGGAAAGTAGTACTGTTTTAAATTAACCCCTCTGCCCCCCTTCCGGTCAGTAACACTTCTTAATCTTGTGTCCATTTAGCCATGACTAAAATTAGTTACAATGCTTATTTGAACTATTGAAAATTTTCATCCCATTGTGATACTCTTCATTAGCCTGTATTTTAAGTCTCTCAAACCATTTGTCCATTTCCTTTGTCTTCAAGTCCATACCTGAATTGGTGAATAATTATACAAATAAGCTGGCCCACAAAACTGACTGCTATTAGCTCTTTAGCAGTCTGGCAATATTAACACTAGTTAATCATTTAAATGTAACCTTTTATTTGTATTTTTTAACTAATGCGTTTTCCTCTAAGGTAATCAGGATTAAGATCAATCAGGGCTTCCATCTTTTTTCTAACTAAAACAGGTTTATAGGGAGAGATGCATACAACCTTAAGTCACCAGTACACCTCCAGACTCTGGATAAATTAATTTGCTTTGGGAGGCTTGAGAGTTTAATTCTCTCTGACCTTGGTGTTCATCTGACTAGTCTTGTAAACTGGCTGCTTTTACAGCCTTGATGGCAAAGCTCTTTCCCCCATATTTCACTGACGCACAAGCGGTTTGAAAATACATGAGACAGTCTTCCATGGTTTCTCCTCCTAGTCCTAGCTAAGCAATTGCTTTTATCTTTAAGCTCTGCTTATCTCTGAAAAATGCATTGTTTCCAAGGCTAGTTGAGACAGTCTGAAATAGTAATAACCTTTTGAAATTGGTCATCCTTCCCAGGATACCTTCTAAATGATCTGTTTAATAATTGTGTTTTACCCTTTTTAATATATTTAATCAAATTCTGCTCTTTGAACAATCCAGGGTTTCTAGCTCATTCCTTATAAATATCCAAAATCCTTCACACCAATTGAAAATTGGCCCTTGCAAGTCCTGGAGTAAAACACTTGGACAAAATATGCCCAACTAAATGACATCAGAGGTTCCATCTTCAAATATCCCTTTGAACTGTTGAAAGTTCCACTGGGAGTATTTGGTTTCACAACAGATAACCCTCAGCACTTATCCAAGATAAGCTGATGAAAATAGTATTCCTCAAGAGGCCAATTCAGCCTGTGGTTTGTTTCATTACAATACAAACAGAGTTCCTTCCAACGAAAAATCACTGAGGCTAAGCAGCCAATGTACTCTTGATAAGCAGTCATACAATTTTCTATTTTGTTTTCTCTTGATGAGAAGTTGATCTGGAAAGCAGCTTTACTTCTTGAAAAAAGAATTGACCAACAGCGTAGTATTTGGAACATTCACTTAATTGGTGTCCTTTCATTGCAACAATCAGCCATTGGAGTGAGTTCTCACTTTTTTAATAGCAGAATTCCAACTGATATGCTTCTTCAAGGTAATGACCATGTCCTACCAGAGTAACCTAGCATCTTATTCTCGCTTTGCTTATGTTGCCAGCCACCTGGGTTTTTTTTTTCTACATATAATCAGTGTTTGCTCATGGATGAGTGACCTACAAGGCCACTTCCGAATTCAACATTTCTAGTCCTCTCTCAGCCACCTTCATATTGTCCATTATCCATATACTTCAGGTTGCCCAAAACTCTTCAGCCTATATCCTAACCCATGCCAAGACCTGCTCACCCATCACCAGTCCCTAATGCCTCATATAATGCCTCTATCCAAGTGTATAAATCCTTCCATGCCTTTACTCTCCCTTTTACTCGCTTCCTGTGACCCCCCACAAGACCACTTCATTCCTCTCAATTTGGCCTCTTGTTCATATACTCTGATCTTGGTGATTTTGATTATGAAAAAGCCAATCAATACAATTGATTTTTTTTATTTGTTTTGTTTTGCCATAGATGTTGTGTAAAGTAAGTTAAGGACAACTAAAAAAGAAATAAGGAGAGAGAAAATTAAATATGAGGATAAACTAGCCAGTAATATAAAAGAAGATTGCAAGAGTTTTTTAGATAAATAAAGAGTAAGAGAGAGGCAAAAGTGGACATTGTGCCGCTGGAAAATGACGCTGGAGAAGTAGTATTGGGGAACAAAGAAATGGCGGAGGAACTGAATAGGTACTTTGCGTCAGTCTTCGCGGTGGAAGACACGAGTGACATCCCCAAAGTTCAAGAGAGCTGGGGGGGTGGGGGGGGCAGGCAGAGGTGAGTATGGTGGCCACTACCAAGGAGAAGTGCTAGGAAAACTGGAAGGTCTGAAGGTGGATAAATCACCTGGACCAGAGGGATTACACCCCAGAGATCTGAAGGAGATAGCTGAAGAGATAGTGGAGGCATTACTGGTGATCTTTCAGGAATCACTGGAGTCAGGAAGGGTCCCAGAGGACAGGAAAATCGCTAACGTAAGCCCCCCCCCCCCCTGCTTAATAAGGGAGTGAGGCGAAAGACGAGAAATTACAGGCTGATCAGCCTGACCTCGGTCGTTGGTAAGATTTTAGAGTCCTTTATTAAGGATGGGATTTCAGAATACTTGGAAGTACATGGTAAAATTGGGCAAAGTCAGCATGGTTTCATCAAGGGGAGGTCATGCCTGACAAATTTGTTAGAATTCTTTGAGGAGGTAACGAGTAGGTTACAGAAGGCCTTTGACAAGGTGCTGCACAGGAGGCTGCTCAGTAAGATAAAAGCCCATGGTGTTAAGAGGCAAGGTACTAGCATGGATAGAAGATTGGCAGGAGGCAGAGAGTGGGGATAAGGGGGTCCTTCTCAGGATGGTGACCGGTGACTAGTGGAGTTCCGCAGGGGTCTGTGTTGGGACCACAACTTTTCACTTTATACATTAATGACCTAGATGAAGGAACTGAGGGCATCCTGGCTAAGTTTGCAGATGATACAAAGATAGGTGGAAGGATAGGTAGTATTGAGGAGGTGGGGAGGCTGCAGAAAGATTTGGACAGGTTAGGAGAATGGGCAAAGAAGTGGCAGATGGAATACAACGTGGGGACGTGTGAGGTCATGCACTTTGATAGGAAGAATAGAGGCATAGACTATTTTCTAAATGGGGAGAGAATTCAGAAATCTGGAATGCAAAGGGACTTGGGAGCCTAGTCCAGGATTCCCTTAAGGTTAACTTGCAGGTTGAGTGGGTAGTTAGGAAGGCAAATGCAATATTGGCATTTATTTCAAGAGGACTAGAATATAAAAGCAGGGATGTGCTGCTGAGGCTTTATAAGGCTCTGGTCAGGCCACATTTAGAATATTGTGAGCAATTTTGGGCCCTGTATCTCAGGAAGGATGTGCTGACACTGGAGAGGGTCCAGAGGATGTTCACTAGAATGATCCCAGGAATGAAAGGCTTAACATATGAGGAACGTTTGAGGACTCTGGGTCTATACTCGACGGAGTTCAGAAGGATGAGGGGGGATCTGATTGAAACTTACAGAATACTGAAAGGCTTGGATAGAGTGGACGTGGAGAAGATGTTTCCATTAGTAGGAGAGACTAGGACCCGAGGGCACAACCACAGAGTAAAGGGAAGACCTTTTAGAACAGAGATGAGGAGAAACTTCTTTAGCCAGAGAGTGGTGAATCTATGGAATTCATTGCCACAGAAGGCTGTGGAGGCCAGGTCATTGAGTGTACTTAAGACCGAGATAGATAGGTTCTTGATTGGTAAGGTTATGGGGAGAAGGCAGGAAATTGGGGTTGAGAAACTTATCAGCCATGATTGAATGGCGGAGCAGACTCGATGGGTTGAATAGCCTAATTTCTGCTCCTGTGTTTTATGGTAATTGTGTTTCTGTTCTGTTAATGGAATTTTTTTATTCCATGGATATGGGTATCCACTGGCAAGGCCAGCACTTGTTGCCCATCCTCAATTGCCCTTGAACTGAATGGCTTGCTAGGCCATTTCAGAACGCAGTCCTTTTCTATTTAATGTGATTAAAAACATTACAGGAGGATACGATCTCAGTCGAGACCTGTAACGTGTTTGTTTACTTTTTTTAAGAATCCGAAAACTCAGGTATTTACTAAGGTTGAGGCCACAAGGTCCACAGTTTAAATCAAAACAATTTTACTACACAAAAACAAATGAATATCAATGCTATTAACTACACTACCTTTAAATTGTCAGTTCCTTTTAAAGTACAAAGAATTCAGTTATTTGTATTCTAAACAGAACTTTCAACTCAAATTTCCTTCTACCCATTTGACTTACACTCCAAAACTAAAGTCAATACTTATCAGAAATTGGGAGATTAGTCACTTGGTCTGAGTACTGTTTCGAAGATTCATATAAGGGATGAGATTTTTTGCACCTTTGCTCTGTTCTGGCAAGGTTGTTCCTTCAAATCTCCTCCAACCATCTCACGGTTGTAAATTCTCTGTTTAACACCGGCATCATTAGCGTCTGAAGCATAGTGTTATGACACAGCAGATGGTAAATGCTGAATTGTTCAAATCCCAAAGGGAAACTTGAAACAACTTGTTTGGCAGTTTGCATAAGTTTTGAGATGTGTGCCTTGAATTCAGTATTAATAAGACCACCAAGTCTTATAGGTTTTTACAAAACTAGGTTAAACATTTCTTAAGAGAATAGATTTCTAAATACATACATAGATCTACAAATTACTACTATGATAACTTCTAAATCCCTGAAACAATCTCACTTTCATTAAGGCAACTGTAAGACACACAGATTTTAAAGACCCAGGCAAAGAAACCTGATACCCTGAACAAGTCGAATTCAAAGTGAGTTTTCTTTACCTCAAGCTGCTGTCTTCATAGGATGATGCTGAAGAGATTTCACACTTGTTAGATCTCAAAATGCCTACCCTTACACACAACCTTATCTTCTTTTCTACGTATTTTCCCCTGACAGCCACTGAAGAACTCTCTCCTGGTTCTAATTCTGGAGTTTTGTGTCTAAATATTTCTTTCTTTCTCTCTCTCTCTCTCTCTCTCGTTTGTGCTCTCTCTTGTCTGCAAGTGTTTGCTCTCAATAATGGAATGAACTATGGGAGAAGAAGGCCAATATAGCAGGAAAAACTTGAATTGTTGAAAAATGTTCAGAGAGAGGATTGATACTATTTATAAGGCATGTTCAATTTTCAGATTGAGTTCTGTTAATGTGGGATACTGATATTTCCCAAAAAATAATGTTAGTTCTGTTGAAGGGTCATGAGGACTCGAAACGTCAACTTTTTTCTTCTCCACCGATGCTGCCAGTCCTGCTGAGTTTTTCCAGGTAATTCTGTTTTTGTTTTGGATTTCCAGCATCTGCAGTTTTTTGTTTTTATTTCTCTAATGTTTGGTTCTATTATGTAATTAAAAGAATGAAAGCTGAAAAGCTGGGCTAGGGAGCAAATGCTTTGCAGATAGGATTTTGGCCTTCTGCTTCCAGCTTTCATAAACTGAATTATTCCAGAATGCTGCAAACACTTTGCTCACCTGTATCATTTGCTCATCCTCATCACTCATGTTCTTGGTAAGGCTTCTTGTTCCAGAGGTGGGAGTTTAAGGTTGTTGCTCTTTCTGTTTTGCCTGATATTGCTACACCTGTCCTCTAGAACTCTAAACACTGGCCCACTTCTCATTTCCAACTCCCACCACCCATGGCCACTTGGGTCATTTTGTCTCCAGTTGCTAGAACTCTCCTTGTCCTCAAAGCCATCCTTAAGTTCCTTGTGTTGGAACTTTGCCTCATTCATTCCCTACCCCACACTCACCTAACTGTGTAAATTTACCTATCATGTAATGAGCACAATGTAAATTGAAAGCGGAACTAACATGACTCCACTGTCTTCTCTTCATTGTTAACTTGAATTCATAAGTGCTTTTTGTTTTTGTTAGGGTGATGAGGTAGGAAAAAATAAAAAGCATTTGACAATGAATCCTCTATATACTTGCCACTATAGCATCCTTTTTCAGCAAAAACTCTTTGCCAAAGAAAATAAGGTGTAAGTTGATACTGGGGAAGTGTTTGTGATAATGCTGTGACAATATACTGTAATTGTAGCACTCCAGTTCATAAGATTGTCTTTTTTATTAATTGGTGTTTTCCAGTTGTAATGAGGTTAATTTTAATCTTTGGCAAATTGAAAATTCTGCGGCAAAGGCAAACTATTGCTCAATGTGTTTGTTTAAAAATATATCCGGGGGGAGACCTGCACATTTTAAAACTTCATCTTATGCCTTTTAATTTGCTGCTCCTGTCCTGGGCTGGTAGGGAGGAAATGCTTGCTTTCTACTCCTTTTGCTTTTTATTATGACAGAATATAGCATTAAAAAAAATATTGTAATTCTCCTCTCCTGAAAGTACTGAGGCATGGATCTTGGTCAGCCTCTGGTACCTTGTCTAAGTTGCTGCTGTTCATGTATTAACTGTGGTTCAGTTGTGTTCAAGTGATATTCCAGAGACATACAGTTTGGGTGACAGTCTGCTACAGTGCCTTTGAATGAGATGTTAAACTAAAGGTGTTTCTGCCCCCTCAGGTAGATGTAAAACACCCCATGGCACTATCCAAAGGAGAGTTTGCCCAGGTGTGCTGTCAAATATTTATCCCTCAGCTGACATCATTAAAGCAGAACATCTAGTCAATACCTTGATGTTGTTTGTGGGATCTTGCTGTGCACTTTTTGGCTGTCACATTACAAAAGTGACTACACATGAAAAGTACTTTGTTAGCTGTAAAGCTATTGGTGATACCTGATGTAGCAGAAGGGTTTTCTTTCTTTCATATGTGGGCCGAGTGTTAACAGGTTATTTTACTGTTGCATCACAATTGAGTCTGATCCTATCTCTGGACAAACAGCTTTCTACTTGGGATCTGGCTTGCCAAAGTTTAGCAAAGGTACAGGCTGCTTTCTGAAATGTGTTTTTTTTTTGGAAGACTGCATAGCATGTTATGGGAGCCTAACTTGTTTGCTGTAGTGTTTTTTTGCATTCATTTTTACAGGTCTGAAAACTGTATGGAACTTGTTTATGCTTAGTAGTTACAGGCCACCTATAGTTTTTCCTGAGCTGGCATCAGAACTGAGCTAAGTTGTAATTTGGAGTAGCAAATGCAATCTCTATTCACCAACTGCAGAGAGTGGATGATAATCTTGCTGTGCACTATTTGACTGTCACGTTACAAAAGTGACTACACATGAAAAGTACTTTGTTAGCTGTAAAGCTATTGGTGATACCTGATTGTAGTAGAAGAGTTTTCTTTCTTTCATATGTGGGCCAGGTGTTAACAGGTGTTAAAGTGTTAAAGACAGCAGCAGTTAATGAATCCCTCTTCCTCCTCCATCATGAAGATTAGGTTTTTATTATGTGTTAGCTGTAAAATTGCTTGGAGAAGTCGATGTATTTTCATACAAAATATCTAAAATCTTGGCATGTTTAGCATTTTGCGATGGATGGGTGGCTAGAAGAAGGAGGTGAATTGAGAGGAGCAAGAAAATAAAAAAAAAAAATAAATGTTTCAACTAATCCAGAACTTAATACTGGAAGGAAACCAGCTTGTAGGAAAATCCCCATAGGGAAGAGTGCAGTACTGGGGAGAGGAAAAAACGATTCTAATTGTTTGGGGTGCTTTAGTTGGGGAAACATGTTGAATTTTTATTTCTGCTTTTTATTGATATTTTGTAGAAGCTTCAACTGGAGAATCGAGATTTTTAATTGGGCACAAGTTGGGCTGTGTTTGGCATGTTTTCAGCAATGGGGGTGTATAAAATAGGGCGAGAGCTGAAATCAGCTTGACCACATATTTAAACAGGTCAATTAGGGTTGTAACTAAACCAGTGATGATACGCTGCCCATGCCATAAAATGTTTGTTTGATGTGGGCAGCTGGGCAGGACCAGGCAGTCTTTTGTAAATTTAGTCGAAAAAAGGGGGGATTTCTATCTGTTGGGGCAGTGTCCTGAAGATAGAACCCCCTTCTTTCTACCCACCTAGCCTTAAACTGAATCCCTGCCCGAGACCTGAGACTTTTCTGGTCCTGGGAATCCATGGGCTGCCTTCCTCTTGCAGCCCTGGTAGTGGCCACTAACCTGCTTTGGCACTGCCAGGAATGGAGCTGCTGGCCAACCCCCAGTGAAGGGCAGAAGTCCCACTCTGCTTTTGTTTAGCCCACTGGCAGCACGTTATGGCTGTAAGGTGGGCTGGTGTGGAGTGGGTTATTTAGCCCATTGTCTTCTGTAGCTGTAGCATTTAAGATGTCTGTCTTGATTTTAGAGTGCAGGCCTGAATGGAAGCCTAGTAAAATGGCATCAGTAATAGGTAATTGTTTCCAAGATTTAAGCTGATAAATTGGTATTTCAACAGTCCAAAGCATGAAACAAACGGATGCAAAAATTGTATGCATAGTTTGGCCATGATCCTAGGAAATGCCTTTTGGAAACCCTCAGTTTTCAGATCTTTCCACCTCTGATGCAGACATGATGCAGAAACATGGCAATGTGATGACACACAAGTTTTGTTATTGGACTGCCATTGCAAAAAAAGCCTCAGGATTTCACTGAAGCATCAGCTTGACTTCTTGCGCTCAAATGGAGTTTGAATTTGCATGCAAAGTGAGAATGCTATCAAATGCCTGTTCATCAGGAAGATCCTATGATCCCTTTTCTTGATGGATAATAGATGTGTTCTTCATAGTATCTTTTTAAATCTTAATATGCAACATTTGTGCCAAGGCTATTCAAATATTCTGCTCCTTAGCTTGTTATTCCTTCATGGGATGTGTGCATCAGAGTGGCTTGTTAGGCCATTTCTGTGGGCAGGGGAGGCAATGGTGTAGTGGTATTGTCACTGGACTAGTAATCCAGAGACCCATGGGAATGCTCTGGGGCCTAGGTTCGAATCCTGGCACAGCAGATGGTGGATTTGAATTCAATAAAAAAAATCTGGAATTAAAAGTCTAATGATGACCATGAAACCATCGTTGATTGTCATAAAAACCCATTTGGTTCACTGATGCCCTGTAGGGAAGGAAATCTGCTGTCCTTACTTGGTCTACCCACATGTGATTCTTAAATTGCCCTTTGAACAAGGGCAATTAAGGATGGGCAATAAATGCTGAGTCAACCACATGTAGGCCAGACTGGGATTTCCTTCCCTAAAGAACATTAGTGAACAAAATTATGATAATGGTTTCATGGCCACCATCACGGAGACTAGCTTCACATTCCAGATTTATTAAGTGAATTTAAATTTGAACCCAGAGTACTAACGATTACTAATTGAGCACGTTACCACTGTCACCATCTCCCCCTTGCAGGAGGTAAAACTTATACGTTATGTTACTCTCCAATGACCTTGGGACATTTCAAAATTGCTGTTATAATGAAGGAAAAAAGACCAGTGGAGAGATGTGTGCATTTTAATAGATTTGTGTTTCTTTGAGCATAACAATCAGCTGTGTGCATTCTGGTTACCTACTACTAGTTGAGTTAATCAGGCATTTGAAATAATGTAAGATTGTATTTTACCGTGCTAGTAAGATTCTGGGCAGAAAATGCTTGCTCTCAGTGCCATATTCACACTCATGCTCAGATTTATATCTTCAGGCTTTTCCTTATCTTTTGAATGCAGCACGAGGCTCTTAATGCTGAAATATGGAATTATTTTTGTACTTGAACTGGCAAATGTTACTTCAGATTCTTTAGTGAAAATACGAAACATAAAAGCATTGGTGAATTATAAAGTAAGCTATTAATTGAGCCTATTTTGTGTTTGCGAAATGTCAGCATCAGTTTGCAATATTTGTAAGTGCATATCTAATGCAACTTGCATATTGATTGATTGAATATTAATGTTGCCTCATTATTTTGTTGCAGGTGAACCTCAATGATTCTCACAATCAAATGGTGGTCCACTGGGCTGGAGAAAAGAGCAACGTGATAGTGGCACTTGCTCGGGATAGTCCAATCTTACAAGGACCTCACACCAGTTCTGTAAGTATAGCATTTTAAAAAGTTAGTTTTGGACTTCAAGGTGGTCTGTTGCCAATCATCACACTTAAGATGTACAGTTTGGAAGAACATGCAACCTGCTGGCTTTTTAAAAAAGATATGAAACAGTGAATGCATATTTATAACTTATTTTTAACAAGAAATTTGTTCCAACTCAAAATTGGGGCATCTTGAAACATAGGTTCCCAATGAAATCATAGAATAAGGCATTGTTCTATGCATTTGTATGAAAAATATGGCTTGTGCATGGATTATTGTAAAATCTTAATTGGTTTGCAAATGGCCTTTAGGGAAGGGAATCTGTCACCCTTACCCAGTCTGGCCTATATCTGAATGACTCCAGATCTGCAGAATTATGCCGGACTCTTAACTGCCCTCTAAATTGACCTAGCAAGCAACTGGCTGGATTCAGGAAGGGCAGTTCTGTTTCCTCAAGGACAGTTGGGATGGGCATAAATGCTGGCCTTGCCAGTGACACCCATATCCTGTGAATGAATTTTTAAAAAGGAGAGAACTGTGCAGGAATTTTTAGAGACACTCCAACTAATATTTCTGCAATGTGTGGAATTTTAAGCTGCCATATTTTGGTTCCATGGTACAGTATGAAACTTTCTACCTGGCAGTACAGGGTGTCATGGTGCAATACACACTGCAGTGATTCAAGACGATGGCTCATCGCCACCTTCTCAAGGGCAATAAGAGACATAAATGATGGTCTTGCTGCTGGTGCCCACATCCCATGAACGATTTTTTAAAAAAAGCTTATCTCATGAATGATTTGGAGACTGTCACAATACTTGCGTTGCTAACCCTTTCTATTTTCAGAGGTTGGAGTTATAAGAACTTATTCAGGTGAATTTTGTTCTTTTCATAAATACTTGTGTTTGGTATTTTTTGGTTTGGTTAACTGCATTGTGGTGTTAATTAACTTAGCTTGGTGCATTTAAGTCCCAACAGTAGCTGCTGGGTTGGTTAGGATGCTTTTTGTTTTGCAGAGCTGCTGTTCTCATTAGTGTGCCATCCCTGCAAGTGTTGCACAATTGACGTATTACAATTCCTTCATGAAAGGTTAAGTGCTGTGATACAATTTGTTGAAAGTCTGGTATTGCCTACATAGTCTCATTAATGTAAGTTATTTTTTGAGTTGAAAAAAATGGCTAACAAATGACTGGAAAAATCAGTAGCTAAGTGCTAGTTTAGTGTGATTTATCAAATAACTTAGATTAAGGGGAGCCAAGAGTTGACAATAACTTATCTCCGGGTTCAAGTAACTGAACCTGAATAAATTCATGCTTTGATATTGGAGTGCTGGTCTCCACTAAACCCACAGTTTCAGCAGTTTGTAGCAATTTGCAAAATTCTGGGTTGGGATTGATAACTTGCTGCATGGTTCTGTTGACATAGTTGACAATGGCCTTCTGGTAGTGTTTAAAGTTCCTCTTATGCAACTGTTTTTGTTATACTGTGAAAGTATTTTCTTGAACTTGTTCATTGCTGATATTCTATATTCATTAGTTATTTTATAAATGACCTTAAATCAGACTTGCTAACTAGTTGATAGCAACACTAAGAATTCTGGAAACACTTAAACGCTTGGATCAAAGCTTCACTTCCTAACGTTTTAGTAAGGAGGTTGATAGATTTTTTTTCTTGGTTCCCCAACGGTTGGTTAGGATTCAGGTTGGCCATGATTTCATTGAATGACACAATAGGCTTGAAAGGCCAAATTAGCTACTCCTGCTCCAACATTACCTGCAGAGTTCCTCACCCCCTCCTTTTCCTCAACTACATGCTGTCTCTTGGAGACACCATATATAGACAACATGAATGCTTATGATGTTCAACTCTATCTCACAGCATCTTTCTGAACTTCTGCATTGCCTCTGTCATTTTTGTTATTCATTTTTGGATGAACCACAATTTCCTCCAGTTATACGTTGGAAAAATCAAAACAATTGTCTTTGGTTGCTGCTACAAATTCTGTACCCGTGCAACTGGTACTCCTAAGTTTAGCAGCAGCTCACTAATGTGAGATAAAAGAGCCAAAGCCATGTCAGCTCAGTTTAGTGGTGATTTTTGTACACATAAATTTATAACTAATTTCTTAACCTTTATCTGCATACTTCCAAATGTTTTCATGATCCTATGTTTGGCTTAAACAGGGTAAGAAATTCTTTAAAAGGTAACATTAGCTGGAATAAATACAATGATTACAGACAAAATGATCCTGATGTCTCGATTTATAAATTTTACTTTTTTTAATTGGTGCTTCACAAATTTAACAATAAGCCCTCAGCAATTTAAGAAAAAAATATTACACCCCTAGCCATGACACACATTTGAAAATTCATTATAGTGGTCAGGGTAAACTGCCAAGATTCCAGTAGCTCAGTCTGGCAATGTACCAATTTGAAGTGGATTGATTGAGATGCTGTAGAGATCTCCAAGTTTCTCTAATTAAATCTGTTGAAATTTTGAGAAAGCAGAGCAGATTGCACAAGTTTTCAGACTTGTTGTGTAATGACCTTTTGTACAGTTAATCTAATCAGGGTTACTGAATTCTCCCATATCAGCTTGCTTCAAATATTTACATAGCCTGCTTTTAGGTACCAAGGTGTTGTTTTCTGGGAACCTCGTTTACAATGGCTATGTATAGGCATTATATTCACGAGTTGCATGCGGAGAGTTTGTAACTTTTTTGTGGCAGGTTTTTGCTCAATGATTTACGGAGCTTAAATGTGTTTTTCAAAACACTCTCTATATTGCTGACAATTTCAGTGAATTGACTATACAACTGTTTGTTGGCTGTTGTACAGAATATTTCACAAGTTACATACTAAGTATAAATTGGGAGCAGGAGTAGGCCATTCAATGCTTCAAGCCAGCTCTGCCATTTAATAAGATCATAGCTGATCTGATCATGGCCTGCTCTCCACTCTCTATCTTTCCTATCCCCTATACCCTTTGACCCCCTTGTCAATCAAGAATCTATCTCACTCAGCCTTAAATATTCAATGATCCTGCCTCCACTGCTCTTTGGGGGAAGAGAATTCCATATACTAGCTACCCTTAGAGAAAAAAATTCTCCTCACCTCTGTCTTAAATGGGAGACCCTTATTTTTAAACTGTTCCACAAGTTCTAGTATCTCTCCAAGGGGTAACATCCTCTTGGAATCCACCTGTCAAGTTCCCTTGGGATCCTTATGTTTCAATAAGATCACCTCCCAATTTGCTAAACACCAATGATACAGGTCGAACCTTTCCTGGTAAGATAACTGCTTCATCTCTGTTAAGTTCAGCTTAGTTCATCAGTTGAGCCAACATTCTCTGAACTGATTCTAACACAATTATATCCTTTAAGTAAGGAGACCAAAACTGTATACAGTACTCCAAATGCGATCTCACTAATGCCCTGTACAAATTTAACAATTTCCTTACTTCTATACTCTATTCCCTTTACACTAAATGCCTACATTCCATTTGCCTTCCCAATCATTTGCTGTATCTGCATACTAACTTTTTGTGATCAATGTACTAGGGCACTCCAATCCCTCTATACTACCAAGTTTTGCAATCTCTCTCCATTTTAAATAACACATTGCTTTTTTTTTTAAAAAAAATATTCTTCTACCAGAGGGAAGAAGTTCACATTTCCTACATCACACTCCAAACTTTTGCCCACTCACCTTAACCTATCTATTTCCCTTTTTCAGGCTCCTTATGTCCTCCTTCACAAATTGCTTTCCTACCTATCTTTTGGTTGCAAAATTTGCTGATGACACATACGTTGTGGCCCTTCATCCAAGTCATTAATATTGTTATGATATGACAGGTGGTATTTACTAGGCTGACCAAATCCACAGTGGAAACTTGGCCACACTATCACAACAGTTTTGCAATTTATAGCTATTACACGAAGGTTTGTGCATTGAATTCAGAAGTAATGAGCCAACGAACACTTTTTAGAGATTTTTAAAAATTAAAACATTATTAGCAAAAGAAGACATTGAAAACACATATATAAGATTACATCTTTACTTTAATATTATAACAAATTCCTAATTAACCTGACTCCCAATTACATACCACTTTTAAGGCAACAGTTAAAAATAGATTTTCAACATAGAGGCAATCCAGCAAGGCTACCACAGCACCCACTTGACAGTGGAATTCCAAAGGCTTTTTAACACAACTTCGATTACTGGAATAGCAGACTTCTGCAAAGTGGCTAGAGGCCATTTCCCAAGCCGGTTTCTGTTTCACACAATGTATCTTTTAGATTTTACACTGCTACCTCGATACAACCTACCACCCTTCTTAATATATTCCTTCCTTTTTACTCTGTAAATCCCATTGTTTCCACCTGTCTTTGGAATTTACTTTCTCATACTATAATAATTGTTCATGTTGTCAATGTGGCCTTTTCCTTTTGGAAAATAAATGTAATAGCCTTGCCTTATTTATCCTGTGTGTTGTAGAACTTTTTCATGGGTTTCTTTGAAAACCAAACACCTCTTGCACCTTATCTGCTGAGACTTTTATCCTAGCTCACTCATGAGCATTTTAAATGCCCTTTTTACACTTTTTTGATAAGTTCAACCTTGTCATCCATCTGACTCTAACTCAATTAAATCAGCCACGCACAAATGCCCAATAATTCCTAGCCATTTTAGTATGAAAATCTTGCTGTTAGTTGTAGTTAAGAGGATTGGAGAGATGGGTTCCATTTCTCAGCATGATGCTCTTGCTTTTAAACTAGCCGAAGGGTAGTTTAATATGTCTATCAAAATTTATGGTCTTCCAATAAGATTAGTGATTTTTATTTCTGTGTTACAATAACTTGCATTGAAATAGCATCTTTTTAATGTAGCAAAACATCCTAAAGTGCTCAAGTTTTATATAAATCAGTTCAGGCTTTAGAAAAAGAATTGCAGCTGACTTGAGAAAACAATTCATCAGGTTTAAGGCATTTCTTGTAGAGTACGTTTTGTGTTTTTTTGTAGCCAATATATTTTTGAGGGAGTTTTCAGATGTCTAGTTTGTGGAAGACTCTCTAACCTGGGAACTCAGTTCATTTCCATATCTTGGCTATCAAGATTGTACATGACAGGTGTGTAAGTTTCTGAGAAGTTTACATTTTTTTTGTTTTTTAATATTTTGAAAACCTAGGCACCAACCCTGCCATTCTCTTAATATACCTGTTTGTGTTTTCCACTATACTTCCACTATAGTTGCAAAATGAACCAGATTGATGCTATTCTAACCTGATGGAAGGAAGATTAAAAAGAAATTAACTTTCAAGATATATACTTACAAAAAAGTATAGCTATAAACATAGAACTGAATCATTAAATACGAATGTAGAACAAGTTAGTAATTTCATTTGTGTAAATTTTATTTATCCTTGCAGGAATTCTTGTCAAGTGAGTTGAAAGAAAACATGAATAACTTAATGCAAACTTCAGTTTGCATTGAGAATAGGAGTGCTAATGTAAAGTAAAATATGTGCTGTAGTGGATTATTTTAAGTCTTAAATTCTGCAGAGAGACAACTCAAGTTATAGACAGCTTGCAATGCACACCCAAATGAATAATGAGTTATTCATTTATAATGATTCATTATCATGTAAATAATGATTCTTCGAATTTAGTAAAAGAGCTTAATTGACATTGTTGAAGTAGTGTTAGCATATAGGGATTTTTAGCATCAGTGTGCCAATTGGAAACTTGGCAGGAGGCATTCTTGCCAGTGTTGTCCTTTTGAATCTGGGTGGGCAAATGAGGAGTGTAGTTGCATGTTCCCGCTCATCTGTAGTCTGACCCAGTTTCCTAAACACCATGTGATAATGTGACAAATGTGGCAAGCTCATTAACACACTTGCTGAGATTTGGAGGGTTAGGATATTTTTAATAAAATTGATTTGTCTGACTAGTTCAAGGTTTCAAAATTTTACCCTGAAATGAGATGGGAGGTTGGTGGTAGAAAACTGATTAAGTAAGGTAGGCTAATGTGCTCCAGATAGAAATACTGCTCAGTATTCTTCATATTAAGAGCTATTTTCAGTGATGTACAGCCATAACTTTGTGTGGTCTAATTTAGAAATAGCTGTGTCAGAATTAAGTGGATCGGGAGCTTCCTGTGTGCGCAACTTTGTAGGAGATTTTGATTCAAAAATCAATTGGGGATAAACAACAGTCGCTGGGAGTTTGAGGCATTTAATATGATTTGTAGATTTTAGATGATTTGTTAAACCATGAATGAAGCCCAAGTAGTTTAGAAATATTCAGTCAACAATTTGAAGTCCACAGTCGTTCCAGACCTGAATACGTTAATATAAATAAAACATTTTTTTGTATATAGTTGAATCCTACTTTTTCCAAGTTTGCTGTTTAGCATAATCTACAGGCATTGCAGCCATGGGTTTTTCTGTCTTGGCTACGTTCTGTCTTGTGTGACCAATAGAAAGTTCTTCAGAAATGGTAATATAGGAGTTGGAAAGATAAGATGAATTTAAGACTGAGATAGATAGATAGGTTCTTGATTAGTAAGGGGATCAAAGGTTACGGGGAGAAGGCGGGAGAATGGGGTTGAGAAATTTATCAACCATGATTGAATGGCGGAGCAGACTCGATGGGCTGAAGGAGCAGAAATTAGGCCCTATGTCTTATGGTCCTAATGAAGGTGTTTTTGTGAGAAAACATTCTTTACAGAACAGACCTCTTTGTATCTGTAATGAAATTATTCATGTTTGTAATAAATCCCAATAAAAACTTAAATATGTTTTGAATATTCCTTTATCAATTATTTGAAAAATTCAAAATTGTATAGATCAATCTGCAAATGTTTAAATTACTGAATAATTTAATTGTTACTTTATGGACTGCACAAGAGACCATTCAACCCAGCATGTCTGTGCTGACTGAGCTATCCCTTTCTTATTCCCCACCTCTTGTCTTTCCCAACACTTTTTTCTCTGTTAAGATTAAAATAAAATTGTTATAGCACAAAAGGAGGCCATTCAGCCCATTGCCTGCACTAGCTCCGAATGAACAATTCGTCTGCTGGCATTCCCCCGCCTTCTCTTGGTAACTCCTGTATCTTTTTCCCTTTTGGGAAAAATATCCAATTCCCTTTTGAATGCCTCGATTGGACTTACCTCCACCACACACTCAGGCAGTGCATTCCAGATCTTAACCACTCTGAGGGGGGGAAAAAGTTTCTCCTCTTGTCTCCTCTTGCTTCTTTTGCCAATTATCTTAAGTCTGTGCCCCCTGGTTCTCTATCCTTCTACCAATGGAAACAGTTTTTCCCTATCTACTGTCAATACATGTCATGATTTTAATAACCTTATCAAATCTTGTATATGTCTAACTCCTTTTCAAAAATTATTGTAGCTACTGTTTCCAGTAGAGCGTAAAACTTCTTCAGCTTAAAGTTGCTTCACCTCTCCCTTTATGGCTCTTGGTGAAACTGTTTAATTTATGCTGGTTGGTTACTGATCTATCAACCCAGTGGAAATAAGTTTTTAAATTCTAATTCAACTTGTCAAAACCATGTCAGCCTTGGCTCAGTGGCAGCACTCTTTCCTCGGAGTTATGGTTGTGCTTCAAGTTCCATTTCAGGAAATTGGGTACTTAAGGACCCAATTGGGTACTTCAGGAAACTTAAGGACAGTACTGTAGGAACGTTGTAGGTGCCATCATTCAGATGAGATGTTAAACCAAGTCACCATCTGACCTGAGTTCTTACTGGTCCAGGTCAACATCATAAATGAAAATATGATTTGGCTATTTATTGCATGGCTATTTGAGGGACCTAATTCTGTGTATTTAAAACAAGGCTGCTGTGACCATGACATTACACCAGTGACTGTATCTTCAGAGCTGTTTGATTGAAGTGCTTGGGATGTCCTAAGGTTCAGAGCTGCAATATTAATATTAATGTAAGTTTTTAAAAAAATGTTTGCTTATTTGCTTTCATTTTGCATGTCTGCATGTTCAAGTTTTCTCATTTAACATACAAAATAAGAGCAGAAGTAGGCCATTTGGCTCCTTGAGCCTCCTCTGTCATTCAATAAGATCGTGACTGATCTTTTTGTTTTGAATTCCACATTCCCATCTACCCCTGATTAACCTTAGATTCTTGGCAAAGGCAAAATACTGCGGATGCTGGAAATCTGAAAATAAAAACAGAAAATGCTGGAAAAACTCAGCAGATCTGACAGTATCTGTGTAGCGAAAGACAGACTTAATGTTTTGAGTCCGTATGACTCTTCAGAAGAAGAGTCATACAGACTTGAAGCATTAACCCTGTCTTTCTCACCACAGATGCTGACAACCTTAGGTTCCCTTGTCTAACAGGAATCTATCTACCTCACTGTGTATGCTTTCTCTTTTTTGTGTGCATGCCCCTGAGCTTGCTCTGTAATTTTCTTCGTCCTTCATTATCTTGAATGCCTTTATCATAACGTGGCAAGTGACTATTTCTTGGAAAGGAAGAAAGAACACTTTTTCATTAACTCTCTAACAACCAGCTACACTCTTTTTTTTGTTTTATTTCTAACAATATATAATAGTGTCTGATGACTATCCTATCATGGGACAAAAGTTGGTAATCTGGAAAAAGAGAGAAATCTTCAGTCCTCTTAAAGAAACACTGACACTCCTATAGTGTTTTCATGATCTTTGGATGTACTAAAGGATTTTACAACAGTGACTACACTTCATCAGCTGTAATGTAAGAAATTGGTTTCCACATTTGCACACAGCTCCCACAAAGGGCAATGTAATGATGACCAGATTTTTCTTTTGCTGTTGGTTGAGTGAGAGAGACAGATATGTTGGGCAGAACACTGAGAAGATGTTCCCTGGATTCCAAATACTCCTTCCACACAACATAAATGGTGTCAATGGAGGAATTGATGTGTGCGTGCATGTTACCTGTTTATAAATGTACCATTTAATATCACTTAGCCGTTTAACATACCACAATAGGAAACATAATGAGAAATTAAAGATAATTAAGAGACATGGGATGTGCTAGTAAGTGGGTAGTTAAAGCAGGTAGAAATGAAAATGGGAAAAGTTGACAAATTAGAGCAGTGACCCAGGAGCCTAGAAAAAGTCAAAGTAGATAATGCTAAGGGTGCAGACTGCTTTGCTAGCACTGTTCCGACAAAGGTTTCTATTTTGGTCCTGACATCAACCTGTGTTTTTTTTTTAAAAAAAAATACACTTTATTCATAAAATATCTGGAAGAACATTTCAAAATCGCCATCACAAAAAGTGCAATCAGATTCAACTTTTACACATGGATCACAAGGTGCTTCAATACAATCGATGAATATTACAATCATTTCAACATGGTCATTACAGACAGTCAACTCCAATACCATGGCACTATCAACATACATTATGTTGCACTCTGAGATGCTTCAATACAATTATAATACAATTAGTATCAATTAGTATTCAATGCATACATTCATTGTGAGCTGTACAGCCTGAGGGGCTCTAAACAATTCCCAGCCCCTTGGTGCACCATGACAGAAAGGTCTTAGGCAGCGACCTTTTCTCCATTGCGCCTTTGCGGCGGCTGCCCCAAGCTTTAGTTCGTCCCTCAGCATGTAGCCCTGGACCTTGGAATGTGCCAGTCTGCAACACTCGGTCAGGGACAACTCTTTGCACTGGAAGGCCAACAAGTTTCGGGCAGACCAAAGAGTGTCTTTCATCGAGTTGATGATCCTCCAGCTGCAGTTGATGTTTGTCTCGGTGTGTGTCCCTGGGAACAGCCCGTAGAGTACAGAGTCCTGTGTCACAGAACTGCTCGGGATGAACCTCGACAGGAACCACTGCATCTCTTGCCAGACCTTCTTTGCAAAGGCACAATCCACAAGGAGGTGAACAACAGTCTCGTCCCCACCACAACCTGTGTTTGCTTTCTTCCCCTAATCCGACCATAAATACCTCACCCAAAACCTCCCAGCAGCTGAAATGGCTACACATCAATTCCACTTTCAGTATGTCCTGCCTATGAGAAAGTGAAGTCTAAAGGTTTCGAGCTCTTGAGGTCAAAATTGATTAAACATTTTCTGGCCTCAATGTGCTGCAAATGCGGCAATCGGCACCTATGTAAACTATGTGACCCCAGTTTTCACATTGAGGCCTCAATCAGCTGACTGCTTCAGCTATCCAAAGCGAACAATAGCTCCCTTAAAGTAATTGAGTGTGGCCAGTATCCTCTTCCAGCTTAATGAGCAGCCATAAAATCCTCTTTAGTAAATTTTTATATTTTATTTAGGGTGTTTAAATGGGAAGAAAAAATGACCTGAAAATTGCTGTAAAACCAACTCTCAAGGCCAATCGACAGCATGCCAAAGATTTACTGGATCACATCAGAAAAGTGACCGTGTCAATTTTCACTATTTTGTATGTAATGCCTTGGAAGGCTGTTTTTAGGGCTTTGCATAATTGTGGTTCTAGAGAGTTAACCATGCTTAAAAAAGATGGTAATTCTGCAGCACAGGGAGGATTATGTGCTGACTGACACAACAAGTGAGACTACTAGCTATTTCGTTAGAACTAATTGACTGGAAATAGCTGACTATCTTTGAATCAAATAGTTTCATGCATTTGATAATTAATTGATCATATTTGGTGTCAAAACTAGTTTCTTGCAGGAAGTTAGCTAACTCTTGGAATAGGTTGGAGTGGAAGACTCTGTCTCTGCAATCCTAACCTAATGAACAATCTTGCAGTACTTTTTGAAGGTGATGCACATGATTTCTTAAAGATTAATCTGCAAAGCTTTTGTTCTTCCAACAGTTAAACATTTTGAGTCATATTGTTCAAATTCTGGAGTGGATCTCACTTTCTGCAAATTGTGGTTTTTTAAAAAAAAATTTACCAAGCTATTTACTGTGTATAACCCTTGCTATTATTAAATATCCTCTCTCTCTCTCTCTCTCTCTCTGTAAAGCTTAAGCTGATAATTAATGTGATGAAGCATAAAATGTTGTTCACACGTTGCTGTAGCATTTTCTGCTCGTCTTTCTAAACTATTGGCGATAATATTATGGAGGACCTGCCCAGAGGGAAATTGACTGTCTGGATTATCTTGGCTGCCCATTTTTATGCATGACCTGATTTTTACACTCTGACTTTAATCAAGAATAAAATCAGATGTGTAAAATAGGCACCTGATTCTAACCTGGCTGTCATCTGCCAGGCTGGTTAGATTTAACATTCCACCACCACCACCACCACCATCATCATCACCCCACCCCCCCCCAAATGATGTACCTAATCACATTACACAAATTGAGATGAAATTAGCTCTGCATGGACTAGCTAAAAACATAGCCACAGCATTTAAGTAGCTGGTTGACACTTTCAATATCCATTATGGGCCTTTAGGTAAGACCAGAATAGAAAGGGAACAGATGTAATGTTCAATATCAGAAAAGAATCAGAAATAAATCTAATTACAGGATTGAATGGTTTCCAATAAGTATGTTGGCCTGTCTGATACGACTGCTGAAGGCTAAGTGACTTTGGTTGCCTAGTGGGCAATGGAGTGACATTTTTTAAATTCACATTTGAATTACTTTAACATAAATTGGTAGTAATATATGCTTTATTTTAAAAAGACAGAACCTGGGGCTCCCTGATCTCAATGCCTTGCTTCCCCACTGTACTGTGCAATTATTGATGAGCCATAGGAGTAGGAAATCCTAACTGCTGCAGATTTTAAGAAAAATCCTAATTATGATTTAGTGGTTGACTCGTAAATACCCTCTGAAATGGCCTTACAAGCCACTCAGTTGTAACAAACCGCTACAAAGCCGCAAAAAAAGGAATGAAACCGGACAGACCACGTGGCATCAACCTAGGCACCGGAAACGACAACAGCAGTCTCAGCCCTATTGACCCTGCAAAGTCATCCTTGCTAACATCTAGGGGCTAGTGCCAAAATTGGGAGAACTGTCTCAGACTAGTCAAGCAACAATCCGACATAGCCATCCTCGTGGAATCATACCTTACAGATAATGTCCCAGACTCCACCATCACTGGGTATATCCTGGTCCCATTAGCAGGATAGACCCAGAAGAGGGGGTGGCACACTGGTATATAGTCAGGAGGGAGTTGCCCTGGGAGTCTTCAACATTGATTCCAGACCCCGTGAAGTCTCATGGCATCAGGTCAAACCAGGAAACCTGCTGATTACCACATATCGTCCTCCGTCAGCTGATGAATCGGTGTTCCTCCATGTTGAACACCACTTGGATGAAGCACAGGGGGTGGCAAGGGCACAGAATATACTCTGGGTTGGGACTTCAATGTTCATCACCAAGAGTGGCTTGGTAACATCACTAGTGATCAAGCTGGCTGAGTCCTAAAGAATATAGTTGCTAGACTGGGTCTGTGGCAGATGGTGAGTGAACCAACAAGAGGGAAAAATATACTTGACGTCATCCTCATCAACCTACCTGCTGCAGATGCACCTGTCCATGACTGTGCAAGGTCACAGCGCCCGATACTGTCGTTGTGTCCTGGCTTCATGTGGAGGATACCCTCCGTGTTGTGTGGCACTATCACCGTACTAAATGGGATAGATTTCTAACAGATCTAGCAACTTGAGACTGGGCATCCATGAGGTGCTGTGAGCCATCAGCAGCAGAAATGTACTCAAACACAATCTGTAACCTCATGGCCCAGCATATCCCCCATTCTACCATTACTACCAAGCCAGGGGATCAACCCTGGTTCAATGAAGAGTGTAGGAGGACACGCCAGGAGCAGCACCAGGCATACCTAAAAAAAAAAAAATGAGGGGTCAACCTGGTGAAGCTATAACACAGGACTACTTGTGTGTCAAGCAGCAAATGATAGACAGGGCTAAGTGATTTCCCCCCAACTGACGGATCTGATCTAAGCTCTGCAGTCCTGCCACATCCAGTTGTGCATGGTGGTGGATAATTAAACTCACTGGAGGAGGAGGCTCCACAAACATCCCCATCCTCAATGATGGGGGAGCCCAGCACATCAGTGCAAAAGATGAGGCTGAAGCATTTGTTACAATCTTCAGTCACAAGTGCCCAAGTAGATGATCCATCTCGGCCTCCGGAAGCCCCCAGCATCACAGATGTCAGTCTTCAGCCAATTCAGTTCACGCCATGTGATATCAAGAAATGGCACTGGATACTGCAAAGGCTGTGGGCCCTGACAATATTCTGACAATAGTACTGAAGACTTGTGCTCCAGCGCTAGCCGCACCCTTATCCAAGCTGTTCCAGTATAGCTACAACACTGGCATCTACCGGCTACGTGGAAAATTGCCCAGGTACGTCCTGTGTACACTAAGGACAAATCCAACCCAGTGAATTACTGCCCCACTAGTCTACTTTTGATTATCAGAAAAGTAATAGAATGGGTCATCAACAGTGCGATCAATTAGTACTTGTTTAGCAATAACCTGATAACAAATGCCCTGTTTGGGTTCTGCCAGGGCCACACAGCTCCTGACCTCGTTACAACCTTGGTTCAATCAAGGACAAAAGAGCTGAACTTGTGAGGTGAGAATGACTGCCCTTGACGTCAAGGCATCATTTGACAGTTTATGGCATCCAGGAGCCCTAGCAAAACTGGAGTCAATGGAAATCGGGGTGGGGGGCAGGGGAGAAACTCTCTGGTTGTAGTCATACCTAGTACAAAGGAAGATGGTTGGAGGTCAGACATCTCAGCTCCAGGCCATTACTACAGGAGCTCCTCAGGGTAGTGTCCTAGCCCAACCATCTTCAGCTGTTTCATCAGTGACCTTCCTTCCATCATATGGCCAGAAGTGGGGATGTTCACTGATGATCGCACAAATGTTCAGCACCACTCGTGACTCCTCAGATACTAAAGCAGTCCATGTCCAAATGCAGCAAGATCTGGACAATATCCAGGCTTGGGGTGGCAAGTAAGATTCGCACCGCACAAGTGTCAGGCAATGACCATCTCCAACAAGAGAGAATCCAGCCATTGCCCTTGATGTTCAATGGCATTACCATCATTGAATTCCCCCTCTCTCAACATCCCTGGGGGGGTTACTATTGACCAGAAACTGAACTGGACTAGCCATATAAATACAATGGCTACAAGAGCAGGTCAGAGGCTAGGAATAGTGTGATGAATAACCCACTTCCTGACTCCCTAGAGCCTGTCCATCATCTACAAGTCACAAGTCAGGAGTGTGATGGAACACTCTCCACTTGCCTGGACGAGTGCAGCTCCAACAACACTTGAGGAGCTTGACACCATCCGGGACAAAGCAGCCGCTTGATTGGCACCACATCCACAAACATTCACTCCCTCCACCACCGACACACAGTAGCAGCAGTAACATCTACAAGATGCGCTTCTGGAATTCAACAAGGCTCCTTCGACAGCACCTCCCAAACCCACAACCACTACCATCTAGAAGGACAAGGGCAGCAGATAGATGGGAATACCACCACCTGTAAGTTCCCCCTCCAAGTCACTCATCATCCTGACTTGGAAATATATCGCTGTTTCTTCACTGTTGCTGGGTCAAAATCCTGGAACCCCCTACCTAACAACACTGTGGGTGCACCCACACCACTTGGGCTGCAGTGGTTCAAGAAGGCAGCTCACCACCACCTTCTCAAGGGCAGCTAGGGATGGGCAATAAATGCTGGCTTAGCCAGCAAAGCCCATATTCCATGAATGAATAAAATAAAGTCACTTCAATATGTGTACAAGAACTCCACTTGTCTGTTACCTTGGCTGTGAAAGCTTGTTTACATCTGCAAAAATGTAGAAGGGTGGAATTAACAAAGGTATCCTCTTGCTGCAGACAAGTTCCTTGGAGCTCTGTTTCTAAGTTACGGAATTGTTTTTTTTTCAATGTAGCTTGGCAGGTTAAGGTCACAGTGGGCCTTAGACAATCCCAATGGTATTTTTTATAAACCTCATGCAAAGGTGTATGGAAATAAATTAATCCTTGTCAATATTCTTGAACTCCCATGTGTGTGCCAGCAATCCATGTCTCCATTTTAAAGCTGTATTGCCAGTTATTTTTTTAAATATTATAATAATTGGTGTAGTTTTAAATTTGCACAGGCAAAAGCCCTACATTTTATATAGTACCTTTACGTGATTTCAAAGCGCTTTACAACTAATGGGTTTAGTTATTTTTGTGGGAAACGCATTTAAAAATGCACAGCAGCAATATACCTTGCATTGATTGCTATATGCTGCTCAATTTCACCTGTATATTTTTTTGTTCAAGTTAACAACTTGGTATTTATATAGCCCTTTAATGTAATAAAGCCCTGTAACTTCAGAGCTCTGGGGAATTCCTAAAAGGTAGAAAGCTGAGGAGAATTGAGGAGAAATTTTTTTCACCCAGAAGTTGGGAGTCTGGAACTCGCTGCCTGAAACAGTGGTTGAGTCAGAAACTCTCGTAACATTTTATAAGTATTTAGATATTCACTTGCGTTGCCATAGCCTCCAGGGTTATGGGCCAAGCGCTGGAGAATGGGATTAATGTGGCCTGATCTTTGTTGACTGGCATGGACACGATGGGCCGAATGGCCTCCTTCTGTGCTGTAAACATAGAGTCTATGATGGAGGGTACCGGCAGGGCAACCCCAAAGATGCACTGGGAAACACTGCCTGGGAGTCTGCAGGTAAGGATTGTATGGCAATTGCCCCAAAAGTTCAAACTTCTGTTGGGCAAATGCCCTGCACTGGGAATCATCTGAAAGCATGATATAAAATGCAAACTCTGGTTCTGGCTGTCTTACATTAATAATTACCCAGAAAAAGTTAGAATTAAAAGCACTTCTAACCTCCTGGGTAACTATAGTACTGACCACCTGAACCGCCTCTGCCCTCCCAATCCTACCCATTTACCTTACAAACTTATCTTCTCCCTGAAGTGGCTGGATCTTTAGCTACTGTAAAGCAGCTTGGGTTTAGTGCCATAAAGTGGGTGTGGTTTCCTTACCTCCAACTCACCAGCCCTCAGTAAGGGAACCAGCTGCACTATGCTGTTCTCGCCCCGCTTGAGTCCGGAAGGTTAGGTGAGAAAGAAGCAGCTAACTTTCCAGGCGAGTAAATTGAAGTGGATTGGCAATCTGACTCCTCTTTGCCACTCCACAGAAGTTATGGGCCAAAACATTCAAGGCACTTCTCAGGGCCGTTATAAGACAAAATTTGACACCAAGGCACACAGGCTTTCGAGAGCATCATTTAGATTTGTTTAAAATATTTTTTTTTAAAAATCCAGTTGCAGGCCAAACAGCGTCTTTGTCTATTTCACTAATTCAAGGCCTGTATTTGATTTTGAAATGTTAGGACAACCACTTCTTTGTGTTACAAAATTCACATTTAAATTCTCATTGTTTAGTTGACACGAGTAAGCATGTGTACGAACAAGGATCAGGAGTTGGCCATTCAGCCCCTTGAGCCTGCTCTACCATTTAATAAGATCATGGCTGATTTTGATAGTAACCTGAAATCTGCATCCCACTGACTGCTGATAACCTATCTCCTCCCACCAGCAGCAAGAATCTATCCACCTCTGCCTCAAAAATATTCAAAGACTCTGCTTTCGCCACCTTTTCAGGAAGAGAGTTCCAAAGACTCACGACCCTCAGTGAAAAAATTGCACCTCATCTCTGTCTTAAATGGGTGACCCCTTATTTTTAAACAGTGACCCTTAGTTCTAGGTTCTTCCACACAAGGAAACAACCTCTTCACATCCACCCTGTCAAGACCCCTCAGGATCTTGTATGTTTCAATCAAGTCACCGCTTGCTCTACTAAACTCCAGCGGATACAAGCCTAATCTGCCCAACCTTTCCTTATAAGACAGCCCACCCATTCCAGGTGTTAGCCTGGTAAACCTTCTCTGAACTGCTTCCAATGCACTTACTTCCTTCCTTAAATAAGCTGACCAATACTGTACACGGTACTCCAAATGTGGTGCCCTGAACTACTGAAGCAGGCTGAGCGTTGGGGCAGTGGGGTAGTGTCAACTTGTGGAATGACTTCTGGCTAATGCATGTGTGAAATGGTACAGAAATATGTTACTTTCCTCTGGCATTATCTTCAGTTAATGTGATAACATTTCAAAAGTATTTTATTTCCGTATCTTGAAAGTGTGATCTTGCAGCAACTCTAATGAAGCAATACACACTTTGAAGTAGAGCTGTCTCCACTCAAACTAGTCACTGATGTTTGTGTTTGGTGCAGTTCATGCAGGAAGTGGCATATTCACAGGAGCAAAACAAGTGCTATTTTATCTGTCAAGGTGTCTGTTTTCATGGTGACTAATCTCAAATGTGAACTGGTTTCACCACCACAAAGTTCAGTTGTTTGAGTTAAGCTAGATCCTGGACTCGGATAATTGTTCCTTATCCACCTCATGATTATCTTTAGCCTTAATCCTATCACATGCTTCCATTTTCAAAAAGTCGGTTTAGCTTAAATCATTCAATTTTATAATTCTCATTTTTTTTCACTTTTTAAATAGGGATATATTTTAGTTTGCTGTAATTCCAAGTTTGTCTCTTAGAAAGGGAACACATTCACATATCCCTTTCGCTCTCTGGCCCAGATGAGGTTTAGTTGATGGCTGTCTGCTATAAAACCTTTTGACGTCCATTGGTTTCTTCTAATAACTTGGGTTCCTTTTGAAGAACCCTACTATTTATGAAGATTTTTAAGTGGTATAGCTGAGCAAGTATTAAATGCTCTGTGCATCGAGCAAGTTAAGATCATGTAAATCCTTTGTACCCAACTTTTTAAGACTATGCAAAAATATCTGTCTCTTATTACGTCTTGTCCTTTAATTTTAAAATTGACTGCTTCCTCATTTTCAATCATGGTCTTGATGCAAAAGACTCCTTGGCACTTCTTTGAAGAGCAGACGGGTTCTGGTGTTCTGACCAATATTTATCCCTCAACCAAAAACCAGTTAAAAAGTAATAGATTATCTGATCATTTTTTGCACTGCTGTCTATGGGATCATGTGTTGTGCAAATTCACTGTCGTAGGAGTGACACCACTAACTGGGGTACTTCAGAACATTCTAAGGGCATTGTTTAAAAGCGTTTTTTTTTTCTCTCTTTTGCTCTGCTTTTTCTCTTTCTTTCTCTCTCCCCTCGCTCTCACTCTTGCGCTCTCTCTCTCTCTCTCTCTCTCTCTCCCTCCCTCACTCTCACTCTCCCCCCCCTTTCTCTCTCTCTTGCTCTCTCTCCCCCCTTTCTCTCTTGCTCCCCCGCTGTCTCTCTCCCCCTTTCTCTCTTGCTCTCACTCGCGCTCTCCCCTTTGCTCTCTCACTCGCGCTCTCACCCTCGCTCTCTCTCTCACCCTCGCTCTCTCTCTCACCCCCCCTTGCTCGCGCTCTCTCTCTCTCCCCCCCCTTGCTCGCGCTCTCTCTCTCTCCCCCCCTTGCTCGCGCTCTCTCTGCTCCTCTCCCCCCTTGCTCGCGGCTCTCTCTCTCTCCCCCCCCTTGCTCGCTGTCTCTCATGCTCGCTGTCTCTCTCCCCGCCCTTGCTCGCTGTCTCTCTCTCCCCCCCTTGCTCGCTGTCTCTCTCTCCCCCCCTTGCTCGCTGTCTCTCTCTCTCCCCCCTTGCTCGCGCTCTCCCCTCTCTCTCCCCCCCTTGCTCCGTCTCTCTCTCCCCCCCTTGCTCGCTGTCTCTCTCTCCCCCCCTTGCTCCTGTCTCTCTCCTCCCCCCCTTGCTCGCTGTCTCTCTCTCCCCCCCTTGCTCGCTGTCTCTCTCTCCCCCCCTTGCTCCGCTGTCCTCTCTCTCCCCCCCTTGCTCCGCTGTCTCTCTCTCCCCCCCTTGCTCGCTGTCTCTCTCTCCCCCCCTTGCTCGCTGTCTCTCTCTCCCCCCCCTTGCTCGCTGTCTCTCTCTCCCCCCCTTGCTCGCTGTCTCTCTCTCCTCCCCCCTTGCTCGCTGTCTCTCTCCCCCCCCTTGCTCGCTGTCTCTCTCTCCCCCCCTTGCTCGCTGTCTCTCTCTCCCCCCCTTGCTCGCTGTCTCTCTCTCCCCCCCTTGCTCGTGTCTCTCTCTCCCCCCCCTTGCTCGCTGTCTCTCTCTCCCCCCCTTGCTCGCTGTCTCTCTCTCCTCCCCCCTTGCTCGCTGTCTCTCTCTCCCCCCCTTGCTCGCTGTCTCTCTCTCCCCCCCCTTGCTCGCTGTCTCTCTCTCCCCCCCTTGCTCGCTGTCTCTCTCTCCCCCCCTTGCTCGCTGTCTCTCTCTCCCCCCTTGCTCGCTGTCTCTCTCTCCCTCTCCCCCCCTTGCTCGCTGTCTCTCTCTCCCCCCCTTGCTCGCTGTCTCTCTCTCCCCCCCTTGCTCGCTGTCTCTCTCTCCCCCCCTCTTCTCTCTCCCCCCCTTGCTCGCTGTCTCTCTCTCCCCCCCTTGCTCGCTGTCTCTCTCTCCCCCCCTTGCTCGCTGTCTCTCTCTCCCCCCCTTGCTCGCTGTCTCTCTCTCCCCCCCTTGCTCGCTGTCCTCTCTCTCCCCCCCCTTGCTCGCTGTCTCTCTCTCCCCCCCTTGCTCGCTGTCTCTCTCTCTCCCCCCCCTTGCTCGCTGTCTCTCTCTCCCCCCCTTGCTCGCTGTCTCTCTCTCCCCCCCTTGCTCCTGTCTCTCTCTCCCCCCCCCTTGCTCGCTGTCTCTCCTCCCCCCCTTGCTCGCTGTCTCTCTCTCCCCCCCTTGCTCGCTGTCTCTCTCTCTCCCCCCCTTGCTCGCTGTCTCTCTCTCCCCCCCCCCTTGCTCGCTGTCTCTTCTCTCCCCCCCTTGCTCGCTGTCTCTCTCTCCCCCCCTTGCTCGCTGTCTCTCTCTCCCCCCCTTGCTCGCTGTCTCTCTCTCCCCCCCTTGCTCGCTGTCTCTCTCTCCCCCCCTTGCTCGCTGTCCTCTCTCTCCCCCCCTTGCCGCTGTCCTCTCTTCCCCTTGCTCGTGTACTCTCTCCTCCCCCCTTGCTCGCTGTCTCTCTCTCCCCCCCTTGCTCGCTGTCTTCTCTCCCCCCCCTTGCTCGCTGGTCTCTCTCTCCCCCTTGCTCGCCTGTCTCTCCTCTCCCCCCCCCTTGCTCGCTGTCTCTCTCTCCTCCCCCCCCTTGATCGCTGTCTCTCTCTCCCCCCTTGCTCGCTGTCTCTCTCTCCCCCCCCTTGCTCGCTGTCTCCTCCTCCCCCCCTTGCTCGCTGTCTCTCTCTCCCCCCCTTGCTCGCTGTCTCTCTCTCCCCCCCTTGCTCGCTGTCTTCCTCTCCCCCCCCCTTGCTCGCTGTCCTCTCTCCTCCCCCCCTTGCTCGCTGTCACTCTCTCTCCCCCCCCTTGCCTCGCTGTCTCTCTTCCCCCCCCTTGCTCGCTGGTCTCTCTCTCCCCTGCTCGCTGTCTCTCTCTCCCCCCCCCTTAGCTCGCTTCTCCTCTCTCCCCCCCCCTTGCTCGCTGTCTCTCTCTCTCCCCCCTTGCTCGCTGTCTCTCTCTCCCCCCCTTGCTCGCTGTCTCTCTCTCCCCCCCTTGCTCGCTGTCTCTATCTCTCCCCGCCTTGCTCGCTGTCTCTCTCTCCCCCCCTTGCTCGCTGTCTCTCTCTCCCCCCCTTGCTCGCTGTCTCTCTCTCCCCCCCTTGCTCGCTGTCCTCTCTCTCCCCCCCTTGCTCGCTGTCTCTCTCTCCCCCCCTTGCTCGCTGTCTCTCTCCTCCCCCCTTGCTCGCTGTCTCTCTCCTCCGCCCCCCTTGCTCGCTGTCTCTCTCTCCCCCCTTGCTCGCTGTCTCTCTCTCCCCCCCCCTGCTCGCTGTCTCTCTCTCCCCCCCTTGCCGCTGTCTCTCTCTCCCCCCGTTGCCTCGCTGTCTCTCTCTCCCCCCCTTGCTCGCTGTCTCTCTCTCCCCCCCTTTGCTCGTGTCTCTCTCTCCTCTCTCTCCCCCCCTTGCTCGCTGTCTCTCTCTCCCCCCCTTGCTCGCTGTCTCTCTCTCCCCCCCTTGCTCGCTGTCTCTCTCTCCCCCCCTTGCTCGCTGTCTCTCTCTCCCCCCCTTTGCTCGCTGTCTCTCTCTCCCCCCCTTGCTCGCTGTCTCTCTCGTCCCCCCCTTGCTCGCTGTCCTCTCTCTCCCCCCCTTGCTCGCTGTCTCTCTCTCTCCCTCCCCCTTGCTCGCTGTCTCTCTCTCCCCCCCTTGCTCGCTGTCTCTCTCTCCCCCCCTTGCTCGCTGTCTCTCTCTCCCCTCCCCTTGCTCGCTGTCTCTCTCTCCCCCCCTTGCTCGCTGTCTCTCTCTCCCCCCCCTTGCTCGCTGTCTCTCTCTCCCCCCCTTGCTCGCTGGTCTCTCTCTCTCCCCCCCTTGCTCGCTGTCTCTCTCTCCCCCCCTTGCTCGCTGTCTCTCTCTCCCCCCCTTGCTGCCGCTGTCTCTCTCTCCCCCCCCTTGCTCGCTGTCTCTCTCTCCCCCCCTTGCTCGCTGTCTCTCTCTCCCCCCCCTTGCTCGCTGTCTCTCTCTCCCCCCCTTGCTCGCTGTCTCTCTCTCCCCCCCTTGCTCGCTGTCTCTCTCTCCCCCCCTTGCTCGCTGTCTCTCTCTCCCCTTGCTCGCTGTCTCTCTCTCCCCCCCTTGCTCGCTGTCTCTCTCTCCCCCCCTTGCTCGCTGTCTCTCTCTCCCCCCCTTGCTCGCTGTCTCTCTCTCCCCCCCTTGCTCGCTGTCTCTCTCTCCCCCCCTTGCTCGCTGTCTCTCTCTCCCCCCCTTGCTCGCTGTCTCTCTCTCCCCCCCTTGCTCGCTGTCTCTCTCTCCCCCCCTTGCTCGCTGTCTCTCTCTCCCCCCCTTGCTCGCTGTCTCTCTCTCCCCCCCTTGCTCGCTGTCTCTCTCTCCCCCCCCTTGCTCGCTGTCTCTCTCTCCCCCCCTTGCTCGCTGTCTCTCTCTCTCCCCCCCTTGCTCGCTGTCTCTCTCTCCCCCCCTTGCTCGCTGTCTCTCTCTCCCCCCCTTGCTCGCTGTCTCTCTCTCCCCCCCTTGCTCGCTGTCTCTCTCTCCCCCCCTTGCTCGCTGTCTCTCTCTCCCCCCCTTGCTCGCTGTCTCTCTCCCCCCTTGCTCGCTGTCTCTCTCTCTCCCCCCCTTGCTCGCTGTCTCTCTCTCCCCCCCTTGCTCGCGTCTCTCTCTCCCCTCTCTCCCCCCTTGCTCGCTGTCTCTCTCTCCCCCCCTTGCTCGCTCCTGTCTCTCTCTCCCCCCCTTGCTCGCTGTCTCTCTCTCCCCCCCTTGCTCGCTGTCTCTCTCTCCCCCCCTTGCTCGCTGTCTCTCTCTCCCCCCCCTTGCTCGCTGTCTCTCTCTCCCCCCCTTGCTCGCTGTCTCTCTCTCCCCCCCTTGCTCGCTGTCTCCTCTCCCCCCCTTGCTCGCTGTCTCTCTCTCCCCCCCTTGCTCGCTGTCTCTCTCTCCCCCCCTTGCTCGCTGTCTCTCTCTCTCCCCCCTTGCTCGCTGTCTCTCTCTCCCCCCCCCTTGCTCGCTGTCTCTCTCTCCCCCCCTTGCTCGCTGTCTCTCTCTCCCCCCCTTGCTCGCTGTCTCTCTTCCCCTCTCTCCCCCCCCCCTTGCTCGCTGTCTCTCTCTCCCCCCCTTGCTCGCTGTCTCTCTCTCCCCCCCTTGCTCGCTGTCTCTCTCTCCCCCCCTTGCTCGCTGTCTCTCTCTCCCCCCCTTGCTCGCTGTCTCTCTCTCCCCCCTTGCTCGCTGTCTCTCTCTCTCCCCCCCTTGCTCGCTGTCTCTCTCCTCCCCCCCTTGCTCGCTGTTCTCTCTCTCCCCCCCTTGCTCGCTGTCTCTCTCTCCCCCCCCTTGCTCGCTGTCTCTCTCTCCCCCCCTTGCTCGCTGTCTCTCTCTCCCCCCCTTGCTCGCTGTCTCTCTCTCCCCCCCTTGCTCGCTGTCTCTCTCTCCCCCCTTGCTCGCTGTCTCTCTCTCCCCCCCTTGCTCGCTGTCTCTCTCTCCCCCCCTTGCTCGCTGTCTCTCTCTCCCCCCCTTGCTCGCTTCTCTCTCCCCCCTTGCTCGCTGTCTCTCCTCCCCCCCCTTGCTCGCTGTCTCTCTCTCCCCCCCCTGCTCGCTGTCTCTCTCTCCCCCCCCCCCTGCTCGCTGTCTCTCTCTCCCCCCCCTTGCTCGCTGTCTCTCTCTCCCCCCCTTGCTCGCTGTCTCTCTCTCCCCCCCCTTGCTCGCTGTCTCTCTCTCCCCCCCCCTTGCTCGCTGTCTCTCTCTCCCCCCCTTGCTCGCTGTCTCTCTCTCCCCCCCTTGCTCGCTGTCTCTCTCTCCCCCCCCTTGCTCGCTGTCTCTCTCTCCCCCCCTTGCTCGCTGTCTCTCTCTCCCCCCCTTGCTCGCTGTCTCTCTCTCCCCCCCTTGCTCGCTGTCTCTCTCTCCCCCCCTTGCTCGCTGTCTCTCTCTCCCCCCCTTGCTCGCTGTCTCTCTCTCCCCCCCTTGCTCGCTGTCTCTCTCTCCCCCCCTGCTCGCTGTCTCTCTCTCCCCCCCTTGCTCGCTGTCTCGTCTCTCTCCCCCCCTTGCTCGCTGTCTCTCTCTCCCCCCCTTGCTCGCTGTCTCTCTCTCGCCCCCGCTTGCTCGCTGTCTCTCTCTCCCCCCCTTGCTCGCTGTCTCTTCTCTCCCCCCCTTGCTCGCTGTCTCTCTCTCCCCCCCTTGCTCGCTGTCTCTCTCCTCTCCCCCCTTGCTCCTGTCCTCTCTCCCCCCCTTGCTCGCTGTCTCTCTCTCTCCCCCCCTTGCTCGCTGTCTCTCTCTCCCCCCCCTTGCTCGCTGTCCTCTCTCTCCCTCCCCCCCCATGCTCGCTGTCTTCTCTCTCCCCCCCTTGCTCGCTGTCTCTCTCTCCCCCCCTTGCTCGCTGTCTCTCTCTCCCCCCTTGCTCGCTGTCTCTCTCTCTCCCCCCCTTGCTCGCTGTCTCTCTCTCCCCCCCCTTGCTCGCTGTCTCTCTCTCCCCCCCTTGCTCGCTGTCTCTCTCTCACCCCCCCATTGCTCGCTGTCTCTCTCTCCCCCCCTTGCTCGCTGTCTCTCTCTCCCCCCCTTGCTCGCTGTCTCTCTCTCCCCCCCCTTGCTCGCTGTCTCTCTCTCCCGCCCCCTTGCTCCGCTGTCTCTCTCTCCCCCCCTTGCTCGCGGTCTCTCTCTCCCCCCCTTGCTCGCTGTCTCTCTCTCCCCCCCTTGCTCGCTGTCTCTCTCTCCCCCCCTTGCTCGCTGTCTCTCTTCTTGCGCTCTCTCCCCCCTTGCTCGCTGTCTCTCTCTCCCCCCCTTGCTCGCTGTCTCTCTCTCCCCCCCTTGGCTCGCTGTCTCTCTCTCCCCCCCTTGCTGCCGCTGTCCGCTCTCTCTCCCCCTCCTTGCGTCGTGCTGTCTCTCTCTCCCCCCCTTGCTCGCTGTCTCTCTCTCCCCCCCCTTGCTCGCTGTCTCTCTCTCCCCCCCTTGCTCGCTGTCTCTCTCTCCCCCCCTTGCTCGCTGTCTCTCTCTCCCCCCCTTGCTCGCTGTCTCTCTCTCCCCCCCTTGCTCGCTGTCTCTCTCTCCCCCCCTTGCTCGCTGTCTCTCTCTCCCCCCCTTGCTCGCTGTCTCTCTCTCCCCCCCCTTGCTCGCTGTCGTCTCTCTCTCCCCCCCCTTGCTCGCTGTCTCTCTCTCCCCCCCCTTGCTCGCTGTCTCTCTCTCCCCCCCTTGCTCGCTGTCTCTCTCCCCCCCCCTTGCTCGCTGTCTCTCTCTCCCCCCCTTGCTCGCTGTCTCTCTCTCCCCCCCTTGCTCGCTGTCTCTCTCCCCCCCCTTGCTCGCTGTCTCTCTCTCCCCCCCTTGCTCGCTGTCTCTCTCCTCCCCCCCTTGCTCGCTGTCTCTCTCTCCCCCCTTGCTCCTGTCTCTCTCTCTCTCTCCCCCCCCCTTGCTCGCTGTCTCTCTCTCTCCCCCCTCCCCCCCCCTGCTCGCTGTCTCTCTCTCCCCCCCTTGCTCGCTGTCTCTCTCTCCCCCCCTTGCTTCGCTGTCTCTCTCTCCCCCCCTTGCTCGCTGTCTCTCTCTCCCCCCCTTGCTCGCTGTCTCTCTCCCCCCCCCTTGCTCGCTGTCTCTCTCTCCCCCCCCTTGCTCGCTGTCTCTCTCTCCCCCCCCTTGCTCGCTGTCTCTCTCTCCCCCCCTTTGCTCGCTGTCTCTCTCTCCCCCCCTTGCTCGCTGTCTCTCTCTCTCCCCCCCTTGCTCGCTGTCTCTCTCTCCCCCCCTTGCTCGCTGTCTCTCTCTCCCCCCCTTGCTCGCTGTCTCTCTCTCCCCCCCTTGCTCGCTGTCTCTCTCTCCCCCCCTTGCTCGCTGTCTCTCTCTCCCCCCCCTTGCTCGCTGTCCTCTCTCTCCCCCCCTTGCTCGCTGTCTCTCTCTCTCCCCCCCTTGCTCGCTGTCTCTCTCTCCCCCCCTTGCTCGCTGTCTCTCTCTCCCCCCCTTGCTCGCTGTCTCTCTCTCCCCCCCTTGCTCGCTGGCTCTCTCTCCCCCCCTTGCTCGCTGTCTCTCTCTCCCCCCCTTGCTCGCTGTCTCTCTCTCCCCCCCTTGCTCGCTGTCTCTCTCTCCCCCCCTTGCTCGCTGTCTCTCTCTCCCCCCCTTGCTCGCTGTCTCTCTCTCCCCCCCTTGCTCGCTGTCTCTCTCTCCCCCCCTTGCTCGCTGTCTCTCTCTCCCCCCCTTGCTCGCTGTCTCTCTCTCCCCCCCTTGCTCGCTGTCTCTCTCTCCCTCCCCTCTGCTCGCTGTCTTCTCTCTCCCCCCCCTTTGCTCGCTGTCTCTCCTCTCCCCCCTTGCTCGCGTCTCTCTCTCCCCCCTCGCTGTCCGCTGTCTCTCTCTCCCCCCCCTTGCTCGCTGTCTCTCTCTCCCCCCCTTGCTCGCTGTCTCTCTCTCCCCCCCCTTGCTCGCTGTCTCTCTCTCCCCCCCCTTGCTCGCGGTCTCTCTCTCCCCCCCCTTGCTCGCTGTCTCTCTCTCTCCCCCCCCCTTGCTCGCTGTCTCTCTCTCCCCCCCCTTGCTCGCTGTCTCTCTCTCCCCCCCCTTGCTCGCTGTCTCTCTCTCCTCCCCCCTTGCTCGCTGTCTCTCTCTCCCCCCCTTGCTCGCTGTCTCTCTCCTCTCCCCCCTTGCTCGCTGTCTCTCGCTCCTCCCCCCCTTGCTCGCTCTCTCTCTCTCCCTCCTCTCCCTCCCCCCCTTGCTCCGCTCTCTCTCTCTCTCTCTCCCCCCCTTGCTCGCTCTCTCTCTCTCTCTCCCCCCCCCTTCTCGCTCCTCTCTCTCTTCTCCCCCCCTTTGCTCGCTGTCCTCTGCTCTCCTCTCTCTCTCTCTCCCTCTCTCCCCCCCTTGCTCGCTCCTCTCTCCTCTCTCCCCCCCTTGCTCGCTCTCTCTCTCTCTCTCCCCCCCTTGCTCGCTCTCTCTCTCTCTCTCTCCCCCCCTTGCTCGCTCTCTCTCTCTTCACCTCCCCCCCTTGCTCGCTCTCTCTCTCTCTCTCTCCCCCCCTGCTTCGTCTCTCCTCTCTCTCTCTCTCTTCTCTCTCCCCCCCTCTGCTCCTCTCTCCTCTTCTCTCTCTCCCCTCTCTCTCTCTCCCCCCTTGCTCGCTCTCTCTCTCTCTCTCCTCTCTCTCTCTCCCCCCCTTGCCGCTCTCCTCTCTCTCTCCTCTCCTCCTTCCCCCCCCTCGCTCGCTCTCTCTCTCTCTCTCTCTCTCCTCTCTTCCCCCCCTTGCTCGCTCTCTCTCTCTCTCTCTCCCCCCCCCTTGCTCGCGCTCTCTTCTCTCTCTCCCCCCCCTTGCTCGCTCTCCTCTCTCTCTCCTCCTTTCTCCCCCCCTTGCTCGCTCTCTTTCTCTCTCTCTCCCCCCCCTTGCTCGCTCTCCTCTCTCTCCCCCCCCCCCCCCTCTGTTCTCTCTCTCTCCCCCCTCCCTCCTCTGTCTCTCTCCCCCCCCCGCTCTCTTCTCTCTCCCCCCCTTGCTCGCTCTCTCTCTCTCTCCTCCCCCCCTTGCCCTCGTCTCTCTCTCTCTCTCCCCCCCCTTGCTCGCTGTCTCTCTCTCTCTCTCCTCCCCCCCCTGCTCGCTGTCTCTCTCTCTCTCTCCCCCCCCTTGCTCGCTGTCTCTCTCTCTCTCTCTCCCCCCCTTGCTCGCTGTCTCTCTCTCCTCTCTCTCTCTTCCCCCCCTTGCTCGCTGTCTCTCTCTCTCTCTCTCCCCCCCTTGCTCGCTGTCTCTCTCTCTCTCTCTCCCCCCCTTGCTCGCTGTCTCTCTCTCTCTCTCTCCCCCCACTGCTCGCTGTCTCTCTCTCTCTCTCCCCCCCTTGCTCGCTGTCTCTCTCTCTCTCCCCCCCTTGCTCGCTCTCTCTCTCTCTCCTCCCTCCCCCCCTTGCTCGCTCTCTCTCTCTCTCTCCTCCCCCCTTGCACTCTCCCTCTCTCTCTCTCTCCCCCCCACTTCGCACTCTCTCTCTCTCTCTCTCCCCCCCTCGCTCGCTCTCTCTCTCTCTCTCTCTCTCCCCCCCTTGCTCGCTCTCTCTCTCTCTCTCCCCCTGCTCTCGCTCTCTCCTCTCTCTCCCCCCCTTGCTCTCGCTCTCTCTCTCTCTCCCCCCCTTGCTCGCTCTCTCTCTCTCTCCCCCCTTGCTTGCTCGCCTCTTCTCTCTCTCCCCCCCCCTTGCTCGCTCTCTCTCTCTCTCCCCCCCCTTGCTCCTCTCTCTCTCTCTCCCCCCCTCCTCGCTGTCTCTCTCTCTCCCCCCCCTTGCTCGCTCTCTCTCTCTCTCTCCCCCCCCTGCTGCTGTCTCTCTCTCTCTCCCTCCCCCCCTTGTGGGCCCCCCCCTCGCTGTCTCTCTCTCTCTCTCTCTTGCCCCCTCCTCTCTCTCACTCCCCCCCTTGCTCGCTGTCTCTCTCTCCTCCTCCTCTCCCCCCCCTTGCTCGCTGTCTCTCTCTCTCTCTCTCCCCCCCCTTGCTCGCTGTCTCCTCTCTCTCTCCCCCCTTGCTCGCTGTCTCCTCTCTCTCCCCCCCTTGCTCGCTCTCTCTCTCTCCTCTCTCTCACCCCCCCCTTGCTCGCTCTCTCTCTCTCTCTCCCCCCCTTGCTCGCTCTCTCTCTCTCTCTCCCCCCCTTGCTCGCTCTCTCTCTCTCTCTCTCCCCCCCCCTTGCTCGCTCTCTCTCTCTCTCTCCCCCCCTTGCTCGCTCTCTCTC